>NW_021941229.1:23416446-24119713 GCF_902148845.1 Salarias fasciatus | reverse complement strand
TTTTTCACTCTTTTTTTTTCCCTCCCTCTGCAGGCAAATCCGCGCTCCACTGGGCCGCGGCTGTGAATAACGTGGAGGCCGCCATGGTGCTGCTGAAAAACGGTGCCAATAAAGACATGCAAGACAAGGTATGTAAAACATGCTGCTGCCATGAAGGAGGACGCCCCAGGGGGTCTTTAAAAATATTTGAAATGTGCTAAATTTAGGTTTTGACGTGCAGGGTCTAAAAATACGGAGAAATGTGTAGACTTGCTGGGGGAGTGGCAAATTAGCTGAATGCCAGAGTGATTGAGCACGGGATTGGATTTCAGTTTTAAATAAGATATTCCACAGCAATAACAGAGCTAATGGAGCGTGCTAGCCTGTATTATTTGTAAGCTTTGATGTTACTGGGAAATATCTACGATGATTAATATATTTGAAGCGGGGTGACTGTATAATGAGGAGGTGTCAGTTTGATGCAATCATGTTTTTTTGTTTTCTTGATTGTAGGAAGAGACGCCGCTCTTCCTCGCGGCGCGTGAAGGCAGCTTTGAGACGGCTAAAGTCCTCCTGGAGCACTTCGCTAACCGTGAGATCACGGACCATCTGGACCAGCTGCCCAGAGACATTGCCCAGGAGCGCATGCACCACGACATCGTCCGGCTCCTCGACGAGTACAACGTGGTCCGGAGCCCGGGGCTTCACAGCACCCCCTCAGCGCCTAGCCTCTCGCCGCCGCTCTGCTCGCCCAACGACTATCTGGGCAACCTCAAACCCAACCTCTCCGTCAAGAAAGTCCGTAAACTGAGCTCTGGTGGAAAGGGGAGCAAGGACGGGGGCAAAGACTCTCGTCAGAAGAAGAAGAAGTCTGTGGATGGGAAGGGCAACCTGTTGGACACCTCAGCGGTCCTCTCTCCGGTGGATTCGCTTGAGTCTCCCACGGATACCTGTCGGATGTGGCTTCTCCTCCCATGCCGTCACCCTTTCAGCAGTCCCCACCGATGTCTCTAAATCATTTACAAGGCAACGGAGACTCCCACATGGGCCAGATGAGTATGGGGAAAGATCTGGCCTGCATGTCTTTTGACCCAAATGCACCCCGCCTGTCCCACCTGCCGGTGTCCAGCCCCAGCAGCCAGGGCTCCACGTCCATGGGCGGCGGCAGAGGAGGCCAGTGTGACTGGGTGTCCAGGATGCACCCGGGCGTCGGCCAGCAAGGAAGCTTTAACCCGGCGCCAGCCATCACTCACAACATCATGGGAGCGCTGCACAGCGTCAGCACTGCCACGCTCTCTCAGATCATGGGCTACCAGAACCTGCAGACCAGCCACCTGGGCTCGTCGGCGCACATGATGCAGCAGGCCCACACCCGGCAGCTGCAGCACCAGAACTCCAGCTCCGCGGCGGCGGCTGCGGCGGCGGCCGGCCAGTCGCTCGGCCAGAGCTTCCCCAACGTGGAGCTGAACGGCTCCGACATGCCGCAGCAGAACAGCGGCTCGGGCCGCTCCATGCCCATCCACACGGTGATGCCGCAGGAGACGCAGATCCTGGGCACGCAGTTCCTCACGCCGCCCTCCCAGCACAGCTATTCGGGCCCCATGGACAACACGCCCAGCCACCAGCTGCAGGTGCCCGACCACCCCTTCCTGACGCCCTCCCCCGGCTCGCCCGACCAGTGGTCCAGCTCGTCCCCATTCCAACATGTCCGACTGGTCGGAGGGCATCTCCAGCCCCCCACGAGTATCCACTCGCAGATGAATCTGATCCCAGATCAGTTCAAGTAAAGACTTGTGAAATGGACCGAACTTTTCAGCGGAATAAATAAACAGTAACAGAAGTTCACACAGAGGGAGCGAGCGCAGACTCTCAAGATTCAGGATACTCACTTGTTTCTATCAGTTTTTATACTAATGACAAGAACGGTTTTAGGAATTTTGTATTTATTTATGTGCATTTTTTCTGTCTTTCTTTTTTTTTTTTTTAAGAAGATGCTTTTATATTTATGCTTTTTATTTTTTTTGTTTATGTATTGTAAGGTTAGAAACCATTGACGAGGAGTATTTATGAGAAAACAGGACTCCTTCATGTGTACACTGGCTATTTATTTGTGTTTTGTGTTAAATATTCACTGGATTTATTTGAATCTTTTGGCGCATCGGTCTTTCCCGCAAATTTTATTTTTTGGTTGTGCGTTGCTTTATGTTTGTACAGACTTTTTTTTTTTCAACTTTATAGATTACTTTTAAGATTTCAGTATTAATTAATTCTATTTTAATCTGCGTTGTCTTTTTAAATGACAGGTTTTGTTACTGAACTATATTTTCACTAAGTCTTATCACTGAGTCTGTTAGATGTTGATCAAATAATATAAATTAATAAATATCACCGTGTCTCTTAACAAAAATGATTAAGACAGTAATTTAGCGAAAGTAGCAGAAATATTTACTTTTGGAGATTTTGGACCTTAAAGCACAGGACGAAAATAAATGCTTTTCAAAATGAACGGAAAAGTATCTGGTAAAATCTGAGCCTATTTATATTGAATTATGGTCTGTGTGCGCTGGGTAATTGATTTGTGATTGCTTATGATGAAAGGATGGTTTCTTCATTTCATATTAGTGTCTCAAATCAATGATTATGGTTACCGTGTTTAACCTTTCAAGTGTTACATTGCAGACCTTTTGTAGAACTTTGAAATGTTACATTTGCCACAAGTTAAATAGTGCCAGTGTGATTTTTGTTTTTCTTACGAAAAGCAATGCATTTGTGAGATTTCTTGTTAAAATGTCTTCGAGGTGGAAAACATTGTTTGTGAAAGAAACGGGGACCTTTGTGTGTTTATCGCCTCCTCTTTGTAAGGGAGTGTGGTGTGGTGTCTGAATGTCACGTTTTATAAACTAATCCAGAGGTAAAGATGTTTTTAAGAAAGTAAGTCAAAATCAATGTTTCTGCAAAGTTGTAGTTTGCAAAAAAAAAAAAGTTTTCCTGAATAAAATGTTTTGTAAAAATTGTCTTAATTCAATAAAAGCTACTGATGAGCTTTGAAATACAACTTTTGTCATGATTTTTATTTATTTTACTCAGTTTGTTCTGGAATGTTCACCGTTTTAGTTTCACATCTGCTGTTTCAGAAACGTGTCCTGCATTGTGAATCAAATTTTCTCTAATGGAAGATTCTTAAATCATTTAACTGATTATCAAGGACAAAAGACAAGTTATTGAGACAACAGCACTTTTTTTGCTGAGGCATACAAACCACTGCAGTTAACTTCTGTTTCAATCATTTGCTTGAGAAGAGGAAAACACCATTGCACGTCTACTTAAACACCCTGCATTCAGGACGGATCACTGAAGCACTGGGTTCTTCTGCAAAGAATGTAGCAGCCTAGACAACATCTATGCATGGGTCTGCCCCTTGTGGCAACACTCATGAACTAGTCCAGGTAACACCACACAGGCTCCATCTGTTCATTACAGCACATTTTGAGGGAAGTAGACCTGGGATTCATTTATAACACAGATCTTTGTCCTTGTTTTGTAGAAGATTTCCAAAGGTGAAGGACTGTATTGTCATTGTAGTCTTTGTTGTTGAGGGACCTTTGTGGCCTTCCCACCAGGTCATCTGTGATCCAGGAGATAAATAAAGCATCTCAATAGATAATGTGGAGGACGTCCAGTTGGTTTCCTGTCCCAAACAAGTTGACTACATCAGCCCTCAATGGCTACCGACCAGTTGCTCTCGCGTCCCATCTGATGAAGGCTCTGGAGAGGCTGGTCTTGGCCCATCTGAGGCCGCAAGTGAAGCGCTGCTAGACCCCCTGCAGTTTGCTTACCAGTCCCATTTAGGGGCTGACGACTCCATTATCCACCTGCTGCAGTGAGCTCATATGCATCTGGCAGCAGTGTGAGAATCACGTTCTTCGATTTCTCCAGTGGTTTGCAACGCCGTGCAGGATTTTCAGGTGAAACGGATTGTAAATGTGAAATGTAAACACCTGAGATGATCCACTTCACTCAGATCGGATTAAATTCCGGTTGTACGAGGTGGTCTACCAGGACCAGTAATTCACTGGTACCTCATGTTTTTCATATTATACTGTAGCATGAACTTTTTGTGCTTTCCATACATTTTTCCTGTTTTTCTGAGTTGTGAAAGTCAAACTATCCATATGGTTGTAAAGATTTAAATTGCACTGGTTGGACAATTATAAACTTCTATTTAATACTTTTACCTATTTGTGTGGGTTTTATTTTATTCTTTATTCACAAAAATTGACAAAAAAGTTGGGCTTGATGAGATAAGCTTAAAAAGTAAGTGTTGTGAGGTCAGATTGGGTGTATTTAATGGAATGAAATTCTTTCTGTTCAGCTGTGTGATTGCTGCACTGACTTGATTGGTGTGTTGTATCACTCCAAACTCTAAATGGAGCATTGTCGCCCCCTTCTGGGTAAACTCCAGCTCTTCATCCATCCATGAAATGCCTCTTCCAGTGACATGACAAGTCTTTCTCCACTGAATAAGGACCTCATCCAGAGAGACTGTTCCATCCGTCTATCCATCCAAAACCACAAAAAGAAAAAAAATTAAAAAATGTTACAAAAAATTTGTTTTATTATTGATGGAACATTTACATGGTATATCAATCTCTCTCTGAAGCCAAAAGAAATACTTTGATTCATGCTTTCCATATGTGTACTCCTGTTTGATTGAAGGGCCTGATTTCTTGTTTGTCTAAAAATAACATTGCATCAATTATAACGTCTAAGAACTGACTTCCTGTTAATTGAAATGAAGATTTTAACATTCTCTTATTTGTTTTTAAAGCATCTGACCTGTTGCCTAATCCTTTGTCATCTCCTCTGCAGAAAGTCAAAATACAAAGAAAATAACAGATGTAATATTCTGGCTTGCTATCTTTATGACAAATCTTAATGTGATATTACTGATCTCCAAGAATGAAGCAGGTAAGGACATGAAATGTTATTTTCAAGCAGTATCTTGTCATTTGGTACACACTTCAAACGTTGTAATCACATATATTTCATTGAATTTTTTTCCTCACAACTTTGGATTTCTTTCTCTTCGTATTCATGTTTTTCATATATATATATATATATATATATATATATATATATATATATATATATATATATATATATATATATATATATATATATATATATATATATATATATATATATATATATGTGTGTGTGTATATATGCATTTGTGTTATATTTAGTTTTTTTTTTTTCTTGCCTTGACGGTTTTTCCCAGTAAACTTTATTTTTTTTTCTTCCTATATTTGTAGTTTTGTTCTTCCTCTGGTGTTTTGTTATTACATCATTATGATGGACGGTGTGTGTCACACAATAGATATCCCCACTAACAGCGCCCCCTGCAGGCCAGCGGCGGTACTGCGGCCGGGCTGACTGGATGCACCGACCGCCCGTCCCCATAGAGACAGAGAGCCAGGCTCCGATAACACCGCTACCGCCGCCTGCCCGGACGACCTTCCCCCCCCCCCCCTGTACTTCATTAAATTCCTGGAAATCAAACTTCGGGATGGTTTCCAGCCAGATATTTGTTATTATTGGATTAACGCGCCGCAGCAGCCGCCGCCGCCGCCGCCAGCCCGCTGCAGCTTTATCCTGAGAGGCCGGAGATTTGTGTCGCTGTTCAGGGAGGAGTCTGCCTCCCGTTTCTCCGTTAGCTGAAGCCCGGCCAGCATGTCAGCGTTCTAACAACACACCCATCTGAAAACGCTGCGAGGGGGGACTCAGATGTGCTCTTGAGAGGTGAGTCTCTGTTTGTTCCTTTTGTTTTCACCTGTGTGCGGCTTAGCTAGCTTAACGGAGCAGCGCCGCTCGGTTCGTGTCGGATCTGAAACATTACAGCAGATTAATTATCAGATTCGGGCACGTTGCTGATTAAACCGACAGCATGTTTTCTGTCAGACGGGCGACTTTTATCCCCGTGAAGGCAAACACAGTGTCACCTAACATGCACACATGCACATCCATGAATGACAGCGGAGGCTCCAGAGGAGGTGAGGTGCCATCTTCATCCTCCTCCTCGTCTCCCCGGCAGGTGCTGTCCGTCAGGGATCCGGGCCCTGCTTGTTGCTTGTTGCTCCAGAGCAGATGATGTAATGCCGCCAGGCCGCCTGCAATAAGGCAGTAACGTCTCTGTCTTTTCCCCCCCTGTCAGGATGGATGTGGAGGCGAGTGCTGGCAGGGACAGCACCCGGAGGAGAGCAGCAGCAGCGGCAGCAGATGAGGATGATGATGGAGGAAGAGCTGGAGCTGGAGCTGGAGGTGGCCTGGAGGCTCAGGTTGTACCTCTGGAGTTGTACGACTCCGCAAGAGCCAAAATAGATGCAAATCTCCGCTGGTTGTTTGCCAAAGCCTATGGTATAGGTAAGGATTGTCTTTCCTTTAATAACCGAGGCTGCATGGTGTGGTCCTTATTGATCTGTTGGGCCAACATTGGCTGTAGTGCCTGTGCCTGTTTGTAAAATGTTATGCTCTGTAGCATGGATGCCAAAAGCACATTTTAGTCCAGGAACCACATAGAGCTCAAATTTATCTTGAGTGGGCTGCACCTGTAAAATAGAGCCATTATAACCACGACTAAATCAAACATTTACTGCCTAAAATGATGTCTCCTGGTGCAGTATACACTGAAATGTCCCAGAAGCCTCCTCCTGTGTATGTTGTATTCTGCACGTCTTTCCAAAATCACGCTGACAGCATGACTTTGAACCCACTGCTGGTTTATAGTCTTTCACCGATGGTGCAGCTCGGGCCTCAGGATCGTGTTTTAATTGCTTGGTGGTTTGATGGGCCAGATTACAGTCTCCTGTGGGCTGGTTTTGGCCCACGGGCTTTATGTTTGACACCCCTGGTCTGTACGGGTGTTTCTTCAATATACTCTCTGCAGTGTAGCTGACTGAGTTCTGATCATTGAGTTTAATTGTGGGAAACTTTATTGAACAGTAACAACAAACTGTGATTAAATGTTTTAAGTCAAACACGTCTCATATATTTTGATCACATGTTAAATCTGAGGCCCGGATTTGTCAACATTTTTGAAACTTTGAGCCATTTCAAGGATGCTTTGTCATGTGAATTTAAATCACAAGTTTCTTGCAAACCCATGTCCTCCTGGCTCCCCCTGCTTAAGGCACAACACATCAGTTTGATGCCATTCATAATAATAATAATTATGCAATAAATGATCAACATGTCTGTGAATACATTAAAACATTAGTTTTTCAATAGTATTTTGCATTTATAAGATAGTTAAAAGTGGAAAGAGAACCATGAAACAAAGACCCATGAGCAGAACTGCCCGTATGCTGTGTTTCTACATTACAAATAGAAGGTTTTATTAACTGATCATTTTATTTTTTATTCATTTAGTCTGTCCTACACCGACTCCACAAAGTGAATAGTTTGGGGAAACCATAAAGAGCTCTGGATCTTCTCGCTATGAGACGAGGATCCTTCGTCACAGCAGTCAAACATTAATCAGTAGCTGCAACTGTAGCAGAGGACTGCTTTTGGAAACTACTCCTGTTTACAGACATAAGACTTTATTTAATAATAGAATAGAACAGGCTTTATTATCACTACTCAGTGTACAGTGACGTTAGAGAGCAAATGGACGAGATGCAACAACCAGAAGCAGAGCAATACGGCAGCAGACTCAGTCGTTTTACAGCAGGTGGTCTGCATTGTTTGTGTTGTGCAGAATATGTGTGAATCAATATAACAGGAAAATACATGCAATCTATACAGAAAATCAAAAGTCACACTCGATGTAATTTGCAGTGATGGATTGTGCTTCTTTCACAGAACAGGGGCGGCAGTTTATCTCTGCCACCAAACAGCAGGAAACTGCTTTAAGCATCAAGTGGAAAAAAGCCCTGAATCACAGCAGGAGTGGAAGTCAGATGTTTACACGTTTAAAAATCACTTTGGGAATACGGTTCTGACATATAATTGAAAGAGGAACATGTCCGTGTGGGAGTGTTTCCTGCTTGTGAGTGGAGATTCGTGCCGACATCCTGTGATCAGGTCACTACTCCTGCCAGCTCTGATGAGGGCCGCACATTAAAAATGACGGCTCCGCTTGGCCGGGGCGCGTGTAAATGTCTGGAAACGACTCCCTGAATGTGGGTTTTTGTGTCAGGGGCTGGCTGCTCTCCGAGGAGTGTGAGTGAGCAGGAGATCAGCTGTGCTGCTCATGCAAGTCTCCAAGTTGTGCGTCTGACAAGGAGGCATTAGCGGGAAGTGCAGAGGCGGCCTTTCAGCAGAGGAGAAACTCCTTATTTGTTGTAATGAGCGAGACGCGCTGTGTATCTGTGTTTATCTCGCCGCAGTGGATGACTCAGTATAATGAAGCTTCTAATCCCGCTAAGCCAAAAACCAAGAGGCTTAATTGTTTAGAATGAATTTAAAAGACATCCGAACTGAAGGAGCTTTGAAGCTTTTAACGTGGACGGAAAACATGGCGGTTAAACAGAATGATTCTCAACACATCCATACCATCTCGGTCTGACTGATTGTGCTGGTCCCACTGTGCTCTAAAAGAACGCCTTCTGTATTTCCAGAGTTCAGGTTGCAGCGTCACTGATGAAGCACGAGGAGTTATATCATCGGCGCTCAGGAAACAGCAAATTCTGTCGACTGTACTCAGAATTCAGTGAACAGGAGACGCTGGGGTCATGTGCACCAAGAATAGCATCAGAATCAGTCAGTTGATCAATCCCACAATGCTTTGCTCTGTGATGTAGGCTGTTTGTGACGAGCGCGCATGATTCCACGTCCAGCTGCACCGAGAAGCTCGTCGGCTGAACTGTTATCGAGCCTGTTCTGTTTCTTTTGAAGCTGAAGCACCGAAGAAACATTCCTGCTGTTGGTAACATGATGAGGAAGAGACAAACAGAAGGCGTATCATTCCCCGTGGCGTAGCGCAGCGGTGTCGCCTCCTTGCTTCGGAGCAGGATGTACAGATGTTTGCGAAGACCTTGAACAACCGGAAGCTGCAGCATCCCGACGCCGTTGCACATTTATCCATTTGTAGTTTCAATCAGAAGTGTTTGCACGACACAGCTGTAATCAGATCAGCGTTTAATTGGATTATTCATCGGCCATGTAACCACAGCTGATAGTTCTGCCAACACGTAGCGAGCGCAGGTAATAATAGTACAAGCAAAGGAACTTTGCACGTCAGGTCCTGCCGACTTATTCAGTTGTCCTGCTGTTGTTCTGAGAATGTGCCGATTTTAACAACATTCTGAACTGTGATTTATATCAACTAAAACAACAATGTCCTTTATTTGATGTCAGCAGACAGAACGAGATGTTTTCAGTTCTGCAGCAGCTTTATTCTCCACCTGTTTAGTCCTTCTGTTTCTGTGATTTACCTGCTCATTGATACTGCTGAGGCCAGAGCAGCCAAAACAGTCTCAGTGGATTAGGGCTCAGTCCAGCAAACACGCCGTGTGTGTGTGTGTGTGTGTGTGTGTGTGTGTGTGACACCCTGCACAGCGAGTCACATGTTCAAGTGTTTAATGGCGTCGGACCAGAAGACCTGGGTCTTTGTCCAACACGGCCTGTTTATCTGGTCAGGACAGATTTATTCCTGGATTTTAAAGAAACATCGAAGCGTTTGATGAATCCAGAAACAAAACAAAACAAAAAAAAAACATCGGTCCATCGTTTTTTTTCAGATCCCGCAAAGAAAAATAATGCATACGTTGACAGAACAGTGCTGTATGGCTGGTGTGAAATGGTCCTAAACAGTTACTAATTCATCGGTTTGGCTGTAAGATGTAAATAATGCATCAGTGTCTGAGTCGTTGGATTGGAGAGCAGAGCCTCCCTCGGCCTCCTCCTGCTGCCAGTGAGCGGAGGATGGGACACAAACCCAGCCCCCCACCTCCGGCCACGCTGGCATTTTCCCCATCGCCGTCTCCACGGCAACCGGGCGAGACGAAGAGGGGCATTGTGGGGCGGCCGGCGCTGAGTAAGCGGAAGACTCGGCGTCAGGACAGCGAAACCCACCCAGTCGGAGCGGCGTTAGTGTGGAGTGTGTGTTTTCTCGGCGTGCATGTGGCAGCGCCGCCTCAGCAGAGGGCACGTTGGAGGCCGAGCTGGAGCGCCCCGCAGCGGGCTGCGGTTCGAATCCCAGTCCGCACGGTGTCTTCTGCTTCGGTGCTTGTTTTATTCACAGAGTTTACAAAGTGTTTGGACTTTCAGCCAGCCTTGGAACATTTTTTGAATAAAGTATCACTTTTATACTGGTATTTAAAAGTGTTTTTAATAGAAAGTATCAGTTTAGTTTAGTTTTTCTACTGCATGTATCCCTCTAAACTGATCTAAATGAATTAATCTAAGGCGTTATTCATCACATAAATTCAAGGATTGAGACAAAGCATCAGTGGGCAAATCAGGGATGTCAAACATAAGGCCTGTGGCCCAAAACCGGCCTGTCAAAACAACAAGCAAATGGTCAGAATTTTAAAGAAAACATTGATGTTTGAAGCTGGGATTTCAGCGATGCTGCCATGAAAGCTCGCTCATTAGCTTTATGTTGAAATTTTAGTATTTTTTTGGTTTTAATTGTAAAATAGACATTTTCATCATGTGTGCACGACAAAGAAAAGCTTTTAAGTTTAAATTTAAAGAGTATTCCGCCACTATGTTACTGGCTCAGCCTGCTCAAGATGAAATGGGGCTCTGCGTCCACATCTGGATGATTATGAGCAGCGAACGTTGAGTGATGAAGCAGTTCAGCGCAGTTTAATGGATGTTTACTGCCGTCTCGCTGCCTCGCCGAGGGTTTCTCCATCGTCAGAGGAATCACTCCGCGAGAAGATCGATTCTGTTCTGCATCAACTCTGCCGACGGAACCGCAGGAAAATGGCTTCGCATAAATACTGGAAACAATTTGCTCCGTCCAATAAAACCTCTTCTGTGTATGTTGTTTAAAGTGCCCCTTAATTCCCACAATCCCCTGCTGTTGATCAGTTTTATACTGTTCTCGTCAGTCCATCATACAGACAGAATTTGAAATATAATATTCAACCAGAGTTACAGAAGGACCCGTGAATCTCAGGTGGATTGTGGGCTCCGCTCACCACGGCTGAGCCTCAGCGGCGTTCCCGCTGCTCCTGGTCTAAATCCGCCACCTGGAGCTAAATTTCGTGAGTGCCGCGGCCTTAACTCGGATTAACCTGTCCGAGGCCTGTAAAAATAGCAGCGCCACGCTCGTGTCGGCGATCACGGAAGCGTCAGGCGGACGGGGACGACGCCACCGGCTTAGCATCCCCGCCGCTAAGTCCTGTGAGCTCATTGGCTTAAGTCGCCCGGCGCACCTCGCCGCCCCGTGCGTCGCCGCGCGCCTCGCCGCCGGCTTCGCCTCGCTGCTGCTTTCTCCTGAGACTGTCTAATACCTTGACAGTCTGTGTCCTGAGAGTTTCTCTTACGTAACGTGCGAGGCGTCGGCGTCAGAGCAGAAAATAGTTTGAGCGTTGATTTGTGACTGGATTGATCTGGAGAGTAGAAAGCAGACGACATCCTGGTGTTTGATCTGCAGTCTGGCTCTGTGCTTAAATGTTTTACTGTAAACTTGGGCGACTCTGTGGGTTTCCAGTCCGTCTCGGGGTGTTTGGAGGTCTGGTGCTGCTTCAGCTTGAAGCTCAAACTTTAATTCACTGCTTTTTCACCTCAAATGAAGCATTCGGCTCTAATTCTGTCTCTTACTCCAATGAAGCCAAATTCTCTGCAACTCTTTTGGAGCATTCTTTTTGACCGATTCATCTTTCTCTTTATACTCCTTTCACACTGGACTCTGATGACTGATGACTCTATGATAGTCAGATTGCCTTATGAGACTGTCCTAAAGGATTTTTCTCCAAAAATGAAACATGTTCAATTTCATGCTGCAGACTTCTCACAGTAAATTCCAAAGTGTTAATTAACTCTGAGAGCGTTGAAGACTGGATTCTTATATTGCAGTGTTAAATGAACATCTGAAGGTGTCTTTTTTTCCCCACTGTGTGAATTAACACTGTATAGATTTCATCATCAACAAAGAGTAGTGTTAATAGTACTAACTACACAGTGTCAACACTGGCCAGTGTTGATTGTTAACACTACAATATATATAGGAGATTATGTAGGAGGCCAGTATTTAACACACTCAGAGTTAATTTGTGAGTGAATTTACAGTGTATTGTTGCTGTTTATTGGTGAACAGTCCGAGATCAATCTGCAATATGCGGCAAGAGACCGAAATATGTGAGATCACTGCGAAGTGAGTAGGAGATGGGTCGCAGTCGTAGAAAATGGAAAAATGCCAATGATTGTGCGGCATTATGGACTGTAAAATACGTGTGCAGCAACAGTGTCGGTTCTTGGAAAGTGTGAAATGAAAACTTCTTCCAGGTTATTAATATCCAGGAACATTCCTCCTCAAAATCACAGGTAGAAGTGACGAGTATCACCATTCAGCTGGTCTTTTATGCTGTTTGAAGCAGGCACACGTGGTCATGCAGGAATTTCATCTGATAACAGCATTGTTTATGAGACCCATTCGATGTAAAGGAGATCAGATCTAATTACAGCTGCAAAGTCAGACCGCCAGCACTGTGAGATGCTCCAGCGGCGTCCACCAGTGGTGCCACACCAGGGCTCAGACACACCTCTCCTTTCTTTTTTTGATGAGAAATTGCTTCTCGGTTGACCTCATCCCATCAGGGACTGCAGTCCCAAACACAAAACCTCTCTCAATGTTTCCTTGTGACTGTTCATCTCGGCAGATCACATCCCTCCAGACCTGCGAGACCCGTTCTACACGGACCAGTATGAGCAGGAGCACATCAAGCCGCCCGTCCTGCGCCTGCTGCTGTCCGCGGAGCTGTACTGCCGGGTGTGCGGCCTCATCCTGCACGGCGAGCAGGCCGCCTCGCTGCAGAGCCACCAGGCCGTCATCCAGGCCCTGTCCAGGAGAGGCGTCTACGTCCTGGAGACCGACAGCACGCCCGTGTCCCACCTGGACCTCTGCTCCGCTCCCATCAAAATGGTCGGTCGACGCGTCACGCGTTCATTCCGTCAGTGTTTGGACAAAGTCATTTAAATTATTGTATTTCCTTTGTGTGATTTTTTTTTTTTTTTTTTAAGAAAATATGAAAAGCCAATTGAAACTTTGCATTTTCTAAGAGTTCATATTGGTGAATTAAACATCTGCAGAGCTCTCTCAAAGTATTTTACTGCTTGTTCCACCGCCTGAAGGAGTCAGAAAAGCATATTTCACGTTTTCAATTATCCCTCAGATCAGTCAGGAGATACTGATGTTTTTGTGAATTATGGTTCCCTCTCTGCTGTAGTATCACCCAGTGAACCGTCGGCCCACGCTCGCCATCTGGTTCTCAGCTATTATGACTTTGCTTTCTGCAGCCAAATGTGAGCCGGGAGTCTTGGAATAAATAAATAATGCACCAGCGGGTTTGACTGTTTTGCAGGTTTTAAAGTCTGCGACTAAATCATTCATGAGGCGCATTGAGCCAACTGCTCAGGCTTTCTTTTTTATTTTTTTTTAATATGCATTTAGCAGGAAGCCACTTTGCAGAAGTATTAGTCCCAGCTGACAGGTGTGGGAGCAGCAACGCCGTGCAAGCTGGCGCTGAAGACGCTGCGCTCATCAGAAATTACAGAGAAGAGCGTTTACTGCTGGTTTAGATTCATATTAGTCTCCAGCAGAGTTTGCTAATGAGACATTTTCCACATGAATTCTACAAATCCAACCCTCATCTATCAGAGTGTATCAAAAGGATCTTTAGGATTCTTGTCTCAAAGAGAATACCCATTCAGTCCAGTCTGGCTCTTTTATCTGGCTCTGGCTTAAACAGAAAGTTCTTATGAAAGGAAATATATTCACCGTTTCATACTTTCTATTGGGTTTTAGTTAATTTTTCTTTAGACTTGTCTTTGTTGTGCAGAGAGGCTTTTATATGGAAACAGAAAAAAAAAGTTTACCTGCATTTTATTATTATGAACTGAAGTAAAGGAAAAAAATGTGACTTTTTAATACTTAAAAATTGGTTGATTATCTGTGATTTGGCAAAGGGAATGCTTCCAGATCCATAGCTCGTTTCACAAGGTTGCATCCAGATTTAACCGGGAACCTTTCCCTCGTTCAGAGCGCCCACATCCACCTGATCGACGCCCTGATGACGGCCTACATGGTGGAGATGATCAGCATCGAGAAGGTGGTGTCCAGCGTGAAGAGATTCTCCATCTTCAGTGCCTCCAAGGAGCTTCCCTTCGACCTGGAAGACGCCATGCTCTTCTGGATTAACAAGGTGTGTGTTTCTGTGTGTGTGTGTGTGTGTTCCTGCTGATTAGTGCTGTGTTCCTGGATCTGTGCCTGGATCTGTGCCGACCTGCAGCTTCTTTGTGACGACAGGTGAACATGAAAATGAGGGAGATCACAGAGAAAGAGTGTAAAATGAAGCAGCATCTGCTGGATTCCCCGAGCCATCAGAAGGTGAAACGGTGTTTTCCTTCCGTCTCTCTCTGTCTGTCTTGTTTCCCTGAAGCCATTATAACACGATAAATAGTAAGACCGGAGTTTTCTAATGTGGATCTTTGTGAATTCAGATGCTTCACACATCAAACAGCCAAATTTGTGTTTTTCTGGAAGTGAGCGTTCGTTCTCAGAGTGAGCCGCTGAACATCAGGCTGCTTCCTGTTTCTCCCGCCTTGTTCCTAAAACTAAACATGGTGGACCCCGTCCATCTGCAGCTCCTCCAGTCGTGTCTCCTCCTCTGACAGGAGGCCATCTGAGTCCTTCCCGCTGTATCTGGCCCCTGACTTGTTTGCTGCTCTTCCTCTTTGTGTCTTTCCCCCTTCGTCTCAGTCTCCGTCCAAATGGTACTGGAAGCTTGTCCCTGTAAGTCCTCTCTCCTCCATGAGTCCATGTTTGTCAGTGTCGGCTTTGGGTTGAAGGAAGCATCACAGGCTTCAGAATACACCACGACAGGATGCATATGGGTGTCAAACATGAGGCCCGTGGGGCGAAACTGGTCCGCAGGAGGCTGTGATCCGGCCCGCTAAAACACCGAGCAAATTCGAAATGTTTTAACGAAAGAAGTGGGACTGAAATGAGTTTGACGCCTCTGTGTTCGTGCACTGAGGCAGGCATGAATGCAGAATGAAGATGACACAGCGCCCCTTAGTGGCAGCAGGGAGGAACAACAAGTGGATCAGACTCGTCCCTTCACAGTTCTCCTGTTTGTGTTTCACCTTTCCCTCTGGCTCTGCATCTTCCGTTGATTCTCAGACCCGCCGCTCGTCCCGACCTCGTCCCCCCACCCTCATTAACCCCCCTCCACTCATGTCTGTCTCCCCCCTCCAGCCTGACATCCTGCATGCTCTGGCTCATTGCTTGTTGGAGCCTGTGGAGTTCTCTCGTGTGGTAACGTACCGTCACTCTGCTTCGTTTCTTGTTTTTTTTGTTTTCATTTCAAATTCACTTCATTCTTAAATTCACAAAAATCCCTGTCAGCCCCGGAAACAAATCAGCGTGTGTGTGTGTGTATGTGTGTGATAAGAGAGGCAGATGACAGTTGTGTGATTGACGGAGTCCGTGACTCAGCCTTACGTAAGTGGAACGCTCTCTCTCGCTGCGTAGGTGCGTTACCGCAGAGATCACCTGTCGGGTCGCACGCTCCAGCACTTCCCGCTGCTGGACGACCTGCTGAAGGACGTGTCCGACGGCGCCGCCCTGCTGGCGCTCGTCCACTTCTACTGCCCGGAGCTCATCAGGCTGGAAGGTGCGGCGACGCCGGGCTTTAGAACCACAGTCCTCCAATAAATGATGGTTCTTTCGTGACATTGACCTTCTCCGCCCTCCCTCCTGCAGATATCTGTCTGAAGGAGATTCCCTCCATAGCAGACAGTCTGTACAACATTCAGCTGCTGAAGGAGTTTTCAAACGAGTACCTGAACAGATGTTTCTACCTGAAGCCTGAAGACCTGCTGTATTCTCCACCGGTGCTGAAAGTGAGAGCAAATCATCGGAGACCATCTCAGGTTTCTGGCCGTTCTTTTGTCTTGACTGTTTCTCGTGTTTTGCAGAGCAATGTGATGGTCTTCATCGCTGAGCTGTTCTGGTGGTTTGAGAGTGTGAAGCCTGATTTTGTTCAACCAAGAGACCTTCAGGACGTGAAGGATGGTATGAAGTGATCTAGATTTGAAGCTAAAGAATCGTTTCTCTCAGTGAAACCTCGCAGAAACAGTAAAGCTCGCTGTAACGCCCTCCTTCATGCGCCGCCGTCACAGTGAGACTGCTGCTGCAGCCCAAGACGTCTCGGTCCTTCGCGCCCGTCTCAAACGTCACCAAGCGAAGCTTCCTGACGACGTCGAGCTCTGCTGACGTGTTGACGGCGCCGAAGAGCCCCGAGCCCAGGTACCGGGAAGACACACTCCAGTGAGACATGCAGTAGTTACAACCGTCTGTTTTCCTTCAAAGACCTCAGGAAAATGCTCTTTTCAGCCAGGATTTCTCCGTTTTTGAGGTTTTATGCTTGAAATATGAGCCTTTTAGAGAACTGTACTTATATGATATGCTCTTTGTGTTCGTACTGTAGCTCTGGTTTTATTAGTCTCACTCGCAGAGTGTGTTTTCTTACTTTTTGTGACTCAGGAGAACTTCAGATTACATCCAGAGCCTGTTGAGGTGTTTCAGCGTTCTGATTAATATTCATGCCAGTCTAAAGGTTTTCCAGGTGACTGCAGAGTCGGCTCAGGATCTCCAGCAGCAAAGAGAACTCCATAGTCCTCTGAACATCTTCAGTCCAATTAAATCCTCTTTTTTCAGTCTGAGGGCCGTCAGGGTTCATGAAGTAAAAGCAACTCAGAAAGATAAGAAGGCCCGAGACCATTAAGACATTTAAAAACCATTAAAAGAACCTTAAAATCGATTGTGAAGCACACGAGGAGCCAATGCAGCGACTGCAAAACCGCTGTAATATGAGCCGTCTTCTGGTCTTCGTCAGGTTGTGCTGCTGAATTTTCCAAAAGTTGTAGAAATGAAATACTTGTTTTGGGAGAACCAGAGTCAAAAGCCTCGTTTATACTATCGTTTCAAGTGTAGATGCTTTCCATCTGTCCAGACGTTTCCATCTGATTAGGAAGAATAATCCAAACCATCTTGTTTGTCTTCCAGTGCTAAATCAGTTTCATCAATCCCATCTCACTCTTTGCTGCCCCTGAGACAAAGACAGCAGCCGGCGGCTGACGACGGCAGTTCAGGTACAAAGAAAAGGGACGTTTTTCGCAGCGCAAATAGAGACAAAAAGCTTAATAAAATATGTTGGGGTTTTTTTGGGGGTTTTTTTGGCAAAGAATTTAACAAACAAGTAATAATTTTCCATTTATCCTGATGTGAATATACACATTTTGCTCTTATCGTGGCATTTAACGCGCCTCTTCCAGTCGTCAGATTGCAGCAGGAACGTCTCGCGTTGTGACCTTTTAAAATCACAGACTTAATGGGCTCTTCTCTAAAGGTTGGGTTGTTCAGATCAGCCGACAGTGACGTTACACATTTCCTGATGTGAATCATATGTTCTCTGCTCAGAGGGCAGGAACCGGGCCAACGAGCCGTACCGAGGTTCCCTCCTGGCCTGGCCGGAGAGGAGGCCCAGGTGAGCCGATCGGTCACAGCTGCACGCTTCCTGTAACGATATCAGTTCCCGATGAAGACCTCAGTGATTGATGGACCTCCTGTTCTGTCGCCCCCCTCCAGGCCCGTCTCCCAGCCCGTGCCCTACGCCCTGCATTTCGCTCTGGAGGACGACGCAGACAGCGTCAGCCTCGCTCGCTCCATCAGCAAAGACAGCCTGGCTTCCAACGTCCTGAGCATCACGCCGAAGCACGCGCACCGGCTCAGCGGTCAGAGCCTGCTCAGCCACATGCGCATCGAGGACGAGGAGGAGGAGGTCGAGGAGGAGGAGCTGGTCGCCGTCGTGCACCCGTCGGTCTTCTCCCGGCGGCGAGCGGGAAGCGACATGGAGCAGGACGAGCTGGAGACGCCGAACGCGCCGCCCACCCCCAGGGTCCCTTCCTGTCTCGACACGGCGCCCTTCGCCCTGGACTGCCAGCCCGACGGCTACTACCTGGAGCCTTTGATGCCCGCCGTCTCGAAGCCGGCGAAGGAGAAGAGCATCAGCCTGAACAAGCAGGAGGAGAGTGGAGAAGGCCGCTGTCGAGCCAGGAGAGGAGCCGCCGGCGTCCCGCAGAGGAAATCCCCCGTGGTGGAAGCGGCGTCGGCTGCTCTGAGGCCGAGCGCGGACGGATCGACGGGCGCGACGCCGGCTCAAGGCTTCTTCCTCCATTTGTCCGAAGAGCCGGATTTCGACAGTCCGTTCTCGTCCGTGCTGGAGCCGGGGCCCGACTCCGACTCCGACATCGCAGACCTGGAGGACGAGGACTTTCCCGAGTACGCACAGGCGGAGGGAGAGTCGGACAAGCTGAGAGACGACCTGAAGGTGAGTGAGCGGGGGGACAAGGAGGACGGCAGCGGCCGCTCCAGCCCGTGCCCCAGCACCGTGTCGTGGGCGAGCAGCTGCAGCGCCTCGGGCAGCAACAGCATCAAGATGACCAGCTTCGCCGAGAGGAAGCTCCTCAAACTGGGCCTGCGCGAAGGATGCTCCAGCACCAGCAGCTCCCAGAAGACCACTCCGGACGGCCCGGAGGCCGCGCCCTGCCCGCCCTGGCAGCTGAAGAGCGACCCGACCCCGGGCTGGCTGGGGAAGGAGCCCGGCGCCGCGCTGGGGAAGAGTCTGGCGGTCAGTCCGTCCGCCGTGCCTTCGGAGCTGCTGCAGCTCCACATGCGGCTGGAGGAGCAGCGGCGCGCCATCGAGTACCAGAAGAAGAAGATGGAGACGCTGTCGGCCCGGCAGAGGCTGAAGCTGGGGAAAGCTGCGTTCCTCAACATCGTCAAGAAGGGCGGAGGGAGGAGCGACACGCTTCCGTTACCGCTGAGACACTCCCACGAGTCCAAAGAGCTCACAGCCGCCGACCGCAGCAAAGCGAGGAGCCCGTCCAGCAGGGACGACTCCTGCCTGGACGCCCTGAAGCTGCAGGCCCGAGCAGAGGAGGGACAGATCGGCAGGGACAACAAGCTGAGCCACCTGTCCCCGGACGGCGCGGCCGAGCCCGACCTGAACGAGTGCTCGCGCTCCATCGACCTGCTGAACGAGGCCATCGGCGCCATCCAGCAGCAGATGCTGCAGCTGTCGTTCCAGCAGGACCTCCTGATGAAGCACAACGCCGCCTCGCCCTCCGACCCCGCTCAGTCCGCCCCAAGCACAACCCCGAGCACAACGGACTCCTCGTCCTCTACCTCAGACTCCAGGCCTTACGCCGTGCACTTCGTGGACATCGGCGGCGGCGGCGGCGGTTCCGTCCCGGCCCGCCGGCCCCCCAGGCTCACCTCCAGCCAGCGCAGCAGGACGTCGGAACGGAAGCAGAGCAAGTCGAAAACGGAGCGCACGCCTTCTCCGAAGGGAGACCGGGAGGCGGGAAGCGCCGCCGAGAGCGCCAAGACGGAGAGGAGCATTCTGAGGAAGTCCACCTTCAAAGTTCACGACGCCGTGCGCGTCGCGGACAAGCCGCAGCCTCAGCTTCCCCCCGCTTCGCCG
The DNA here is from genome assembly GCF_902148845.1 of Salarias fasciatus. Lineage (NCBI taxonomy): Eukaryota > Metazoa > Chordata > Actinopteri > Blenniiformes > Blenniidae > Salarias > Salarias fasciatus. The sequence goes on along the minus strand of NW_021941229.1, from coordinate 24,100,010 downwards.
CCGCAGAACGACGGGCGAGAGGAAAACACGGCTACGAACTCAGGGAGTGACGCCGTCACCGGTGACGAGGGTCCCAGGGTCAAAGGTCAGCTGATAGAGGTGGACCTTTCAGAGGTGAAGGATGCACCGGAGGACGGCGGCGCCGACGGTACCGAGAGCACAGCAGAGGGCGAGCAGAAGAACGTGCTGGGCTTCTTCTTCAAGGTAACAACAAGAAGTTTCTTTTTTTTTTATTATTGAGTTTGTGATTCAGAAGAGTTTTTTTTTTTTTATTTTATTACAAGCATCTTTTTTTTCATGTTTCAGGACGATGAGAAAGCAGAAGATGAGATGGCGAAGCGTCGCGCCGCTTTTCTCCTCAAACAGCAGCGCAAAGCCGAAGAGGCGAGGCTGCGGAAGCTACAGCAGGAAGCCGAGAGCGAGCTGAAGCGTGACGAGGCCCGGTACGCTCTGAACGCACCGCCGCTGCTGCCGCCGCCGCCGCCACGGAGCTCCCTTCTCACTCCTCTCACCATTTCCTCAAGGCGCAAGGCGGAGGAGGACCGCATTCGGAAGGAGGAGGAGAAGGCGCGCCGCGAGCTGATCAAGCAGGAGTATCTGCGGCGGAAGCAGCAGGCCCTGATGGAGGAGCAGGGCCTGGTCAAGCCCCGCCCACGCCCCAAATCCCGGAGGAACAGACCCAAGTCGCTGCACCGCGAGGAGTCCGGCAGCCTCTCCAAAGGATCCGCCACCCGTAAGACCACGCCTTGTTTCTCGCCGGGCTTGTTTCCGTGTTGTCGTCGGTGTGTGTCGTGCGTTGTCGTGCACCCCCTCTGAGTCTGTGTGTCGCGCAGGTGGTTCTCTGAAGGTTTCCAGGCTGATCAGAGCGCAGGGCTCGGCAGCAGCAGGCTGCAGGGGAGGTGAACCTTCTAACCTGCTCTGCATGCCGTTCAGTCAGCCGGCTCCCTCCAGCTCGACAGGGAGACCAATCAGTGCCGTTAGATCAGAATCAATGAGCAAAAGTCGAGGGAAACATCAGAAAACCAGCTGCTGATGAATCCCTGTCGTTTCCCTCCAGCGGATCTGAGCTGCAGCCATCGAGGGTCGACGCTGTCTCTGGCCACGGAGGTGGACAGCGTCCTGTCCGGGGAGGCGGAGTCACACAGGTGAGAACTCCTCAGACACACACACTCACACATGCGCATTTTCTCCTTGAAGCCAGGTGACCTCTGAGTGTGTGTGTGTGTGTGTGTGTGTGTGTGTGTGTGTGTGTGTGTGTGTGTGTGTGTGTGGCAGGGCGGAGTCGGTCTGCTCCGTGGAGTCGTTCCCCCTGCTGAGCAGGGCGTCCAGCAGGAACATGGAGCGGGACTGGGAGAACGGCTCCATCGCTTCGTCCATCACGTCCATCGAGTACAACGGTGGGAAGGAAAACTCTACATGTTCACAGGAAATGCAGCAAATATGACCCTTTATGAGCAGATAGTGGAGATTCCAGGAAGTTATCTCGCCTCCCTGATAAACTTTTCTGACTTTTCTGTCTCGCTCTGCTTGTTAAAGGTCCGAAACTCTTCAAGGAGCCGAGCTCCAAGTCCAACAAGCCAATCATCGTCAACGCCATCGCTCACTGCTGCCTGGCTGGGAAGGTGAACGAGGTCCAGAAGAACGTCATCCTGGAGGTCAGATCTGTGTGTTTGTGTGTTTCCGGTCTGTTGCGTACAGAACGTGACGTGTTTTTGCCGGTGACCAACAGGAGCTGGAGAAGTGCGAGTCCAATCACCTGATCATCCTCTTCCGGGACGGCGGCTGCCAGTTCCGCGCCGTCTACTCCTACTCGCCGGACACCGAGGAGATCGTGAAGTTCACGGGCACGGGGCCGCGCGCCATCGGCCGCAAGATGATCGACAAGCTGTACAAGTACAGCTCCGACCGCAAGCAGTTCACCGTCATCCCCGCCAAGTCGGTGTCGGTCAGCGTGGACGCCCTGACCATCCACAACCACCTCTGGCAGGTCAAGCGGCCCGGCAGCGCCCGGCGGAAGTGAAGCGGCGGCGGATTCTGCCGTGCGGACTCGTGTTGGGCGGGACCCAGGAAACACGAGGCGTCGTCAGAGGGCAGAACGCCGGGGTTTGATCGGTAGAACCGTCCTGCTCGTACCAGACGCCGATCCGGGCCTCTCATGTAGCAGAACCGGAATCCTGGACCTGGGAGGTGAACTGAGTCGACCTGGAGTAGAGGTCAGGCTGCTGACACCAAGTGCAACTATAACCGGCAGAGGTGAACTTCCTTCAGCTTTGCTCTTTCAGCTTGGCAAAAAAAAAAAAAAAAAAATCCCCTCCTGCTGTGATTGATCCAAACGGCACACAGAGGCGTCCTCTCCTGCGACTGTACCTTTTATTATGCGGATGGAGCTTTTTCTAAACCCGCCTGCAGAATGGCTGTCAGTCGGTGCTCTCGTCTCGTCCCGTTTTCTATCTGGTGTGTTTGCGGAAGTGTGAGAGTGTCTTTGTGCTGCGGACCCGGAGAGCCTGCGTTCGGCCCTGAATGTCTTCACTCATCTGATTATGCTTTAAAACTCATGTGATGCAAACAGAATGACTTTTGTTTTTTTTTGTTGTTGCTGCTGGAGGACAAATGGTTACAGTGAGGGAAGTTGTTCCAAAGCATAAAAAGCGTTTGAAACCGAGTCAGTATAGCTTCGTATTAACTTCATGCTTCTGTTCCAACGCTGCATGAGTCTTCTGAGATCTCCGCCTGGCTCGCAGCGCCGAACCGGAACGACTGAGCTGTGCTGCCGAACCCCGAGCTGCTGGTTAGATCTACGTATTTAATGTAGCCGCGGACACTCAGCGCCAGCCTCCCCCCTCTACTGACCGATCGCAGCAGCTGGGATGGATATTCATGGGAAAAAATCTGCACAATACTTGATATTTGTTTGCTGCATTTTGTACATTTTTTGAGTAGTTTTGTTTTTTGTACTCGATGTACAAGTTCTGTTTACTAAAAAACCAGGCTCTATTTTAAAGGTTTATTCTGTTAAAGGCATTCAGAGATGTCAAGAGTTTTCATTTCATTGTGTTAAATTCTTATGTTTATTTATTTCAGAGATAATAAAAGGTTACTAGCTACGATTTCTTGCAAAATTTGAGGCTTTTTGTGTTTTGTCTTTCCTGAATGCCCTCACATTCATACTGCATCACTTTGTTATATGAAACAGGAATGAAACGAGGAAGGATTGACTCTGAAAAGATCAAGAAAAGAAAAGAGTGCTGCAAAGGAAGAAGGGTTGCTGTTCACATCTCTGTTACTCTGACTTAAAACAACCACACTTGAAATTAGTTATTTAGCAGAGAAAGAATTTGCTCAGAGGAGGATTCAGGAGGTTCAGGACGATGAGATCCTGGGAAACACAAACAAACCAAGAACCAGAACACCTGGAAGAAGCCCTGTATAAAGCACAGCGACCAGCTGGAGGCAATCACACACTCAGGAGCAGCTGAAACATATCAGTCTGAGGAGAGGCCATGAACCAGGAAGTAAGTCATAGGAGATCTGCACTGTTTGTGGGTGTTCTTGCTGGTTGGCTCTGTCCAGTCCTGCTGCTCGGGAAGCCAATTATTGTCATTTTTTGTGTGTGTGGATGAGCTTGTTGTTCATATATCCATCCAACCATTTTCTACCGCTTATCCAGGGCCGGGTCGCGGGGGCAGCAGTCTCAGCAGAGATGCCCAGACTTCCCTGTCCCCAGACACTTCCTCCAGCTCCTCTGGCAGGATCCCAAGGCGTTCCCAGGCCAGCCGAGAGACATGGTCTCTCCAGCGTGTCCTGGGTCTTCCCCAGGGTCTCCTCCCAGTGGGACATGCCCGGAACACCTCTCTAGGGAGGCGTCCAGGAGGCATCCTAACCAGATGCCCGAGCCACCTCAGCTGGCCCCTCTCGATGTGGAGGAGAAGCGGCTCTACTCCGAGCTCCTCCCTGGTGACTGAGCTCTTCACCCTATCTCTAAGGGAGCGCCCAGCCACCCTACAGAGGCCTCTTGTCCTTTTGGTCATGACCATAGATGAGGGTGGGAATGTAGATTGACCGGTAAATCGAGAGCTTCGCCTTTCGGCTCAGCTCCCGCTTCACCACAATGGACCGATACAACGACCGCATCACTGCAGCCGCTGCACCGATCCGCCTGTCAATCTCACGCTCCATCTGTCCCCCACTCGTAAACAAGACCCCAAGATACTGAAACTCCTCTGCTTGGGCCAGAGTCTCTTCACTGACCTGGAGAGGGCAAGCCACCTTCTTCTGGTCAAGGACCATGTCCTCGGATTTGGAGGTGCTGATTCTCATCCCTGTTGCTTCACACTCGGGTGCGAACCGCCCCAGTGCATGCTGTAGGTCCGGGTTCGATAAAGCCAACAGGACAACATCATCTGCAAAAAGCAGAGATGAAATCCTGTGGTTCCAGAACTGGACCCCCTCCAGCCCCTGGCTGTGCCTAGAAATTCTGTCCAGAAAGATTCTAAACAGAACCGGCGACAAAGGGCAGCCCTGCCGGAGTCCAACATGCACTGGGAACAGGTCCGACTTACTGCTGGCAATGCGGACCAGACTCCTATTCTGGTCATACAGAGACCGGACGGCCCTTAACAAGGGGCCCCGGACTTCGTATTCCCGGAGCACCCCCCACAAGACACCACGAGGGACGCAGTCGAACGCCTGGGAGGCTGAGGAGTGTGATCCCCCTATAGTTGGAGCACACCCTCCGGTCCCCCTTTTTAAACAGGGGGACCACCACCCTGGTCTGCCAATCCAGAGGCACTGTCCCCGACTACCACGCGATGTTGCAGAGACGTGTCAACCAAGACAGTCCCTGCACATCCAGAGACTTAAGATGCTCAGGGCGAATCTCGTCCACCCCCGGTGCGTTGCCACCGAGGAGCTTACCGACCACCTCGGTGACTTCGGCTTGGGTAATGGACGAGTCCACCTCTGAGACCTCAGCCTCTGCTTCCTCCACGGAAGACGTGGCGACGGGATTGAGGAGGTCCTCGAAGTATTCCTTCCACCGTCCAACAATATCCCCAGTTGAGGTCAGCAGCTCCCCACCTCCACTTTAAACAGTGTTGGCGGAGACATGCTTTCCCCTCCTGAGGCGCCGGACGGTTTGCCAGAATTTCTTCAAGGCCGACCGATAATCCTCCTCCATGGCCTCCCCGAACTCCTCCCAGATCCGAGTTTTTGCCTCCACAGCCACTCGGGCCGCAGTTTGCTTGGCTTGCCGGTACCCGTCAGCTGCTTCGGGAGTCCCATGAGCCAAGAAGGCTCGATAGGACTCCGTCTTCAGCTTGACGGCAGCCCTTACTTCCAGTGTCCACCACCGGGTTCGGGGGTTGCCTCCACGACAGGCACCGGAGACCTTATGACCACAATTCCGAGCAGCTGCTTCGACAATGGAGGTGGAGAACATGGTCCACTCGGACTCAATGTTCCCAGCCTCCCTCGAGACATGAGAGCAGCTCTCCCAGAGGTGGGAGTTGAAAACCATGCTGACAGAGGGTTCCACCAGACGTTCCCAGCAGACCCTCACAACACGTTTGGGTCTGCCAAGTCTGTCCAGTTTCGTCCTCTGCCAGCGAATCCAACTCACCACCAGGTGGTGATCGGTCGACAGCTCTGTTCCTCTCTTCACCCGAGTGTCCAAAACAAGCAGCCGGAGGTCAGATGACACGACAACAAAGTTGATCATCGACCTCCGCCCTAGGGTGTCCTGGTGCCAAGTGCACTTATGGACACCCCTGTGCTCGAACATGGTGTTTGTTATGGACAAACTGTGACTAGCACAGAAGTCCAATAACAGAACACCACTCAGGTTCAGATCAGAGAGGCCGTGCGATCCAGTCACCACCCTGCAGGTCTCACTGTCGCTGCCCACGTGGGCGTTGAAGTCCCACAGTAGAACACTGGAGTCCCCAGTCGGAGCACTGTCCAGCACCCCTCCCGGGGACTCCAAGAAGGCCGGGTACTCTGCACTGCTGTTCAGCCCATAAGCCGAGACAACAGTGAGGCACCTGTCCCCGACCCGAAGCCGCAGGGATGCGACCCTCTCTTTCACTGGGGTGAACTCCAACACATGGCGGCTGAGCTGTGGGGCTATAAGCAAACCCACACCAGCCTGCCGCCTCTCACCGCGGGCAACGCCAGAGAAGTGGAGAGTCCAGCCCTTCTCGAGAGGTTGGGTTCCAGAGCCCAGGCTATGTGTGGAGATGAGCCCAACTATATCTAGCTGGTACCTCTCGACCTCCCTCACAAGCTCGGGCTCCTTCCCCACCAACGAGGTGACATTCCATGTCCCTAGAGCTAGTCTCTGTGTCTGAGGATCGGGTCACCGGGAACCCTGCAGTCGGCTGCCACTCAAACCACATTGCACCCGGCCCCTACGGTTCCCTCGGTGGGTGGTGAGCCCACCGGGGGTCAGGCCCACATCGTCTCTTCAGGCTGAGCCCAGCCGGGCTCCGTGGGCAAAGGCCCAGCCACCAGGCGCTCACTTACGAGCCCCAACCCCAGGCGTTCATATATCAATCATCTGAATTTATAGATTTGTATTCATGAATATCTCGACTATACAGTGAGCACAGAAGGATCCTCACTACAGCAGGTCAAAGCATCATGTAGAAATTACCTTTATTTATCTTTAATTCATTACAGGTTGAAACTCTGATGTACTTGAATCTCTTCTCAGAAATGCACAAATATTTGAAATTGAAAAAGTTACGGCAAAAGATTAAAGCTATTCAAAAACTGAGGGAAGGGGAATTCTCAAAAATGTCCTTTTCAATTAAGAGCCCTCCTGGTTGATCATCTGTTTCTCCCCTCACACTCAGGGTCCGGGTCAGGACTCAGGTCAAGTCAGGACTAATAAAATGACCAGTTTGTTGATGTTGCAAATGCTTTGGTACATGCATGCAAATGATTGTGTGCCATTCTCTGCTGTTTCCTACATTATCAATCACTTGTACCATGTTCAGACTTTTGGTCAACAGTGCAGGTTTGTAATCCAACAACAGGAGCTGTATATATTCTGTCATGCTTCATACAATACTGCAATATTCCACTTGCAGTTTACAAGTATATTTCATATTTCATACTTTAATATTATATCTTAATCAGTTTTATTTTGTCCACAACTGGACAGGGTGTCAGAGGGTCTAGAAAACACACCAGATGAGTGTGAAGCAGCTGCTCTGCAGGGTTCCGTTTGAAAGAAGCGGTGAAAACATGAAGGACATGCGTTACCAGTATGTCTAGGTAAATCATGTATGGGCATGTAGTAACTGTACCTCACAGTGAACAGTATGGCATTGAATAGTGACACGTGGCACAACCACCGGGACTTTTATGCATTTGGCTATGGCTGTAGAAAAGAAGGTGCAATTTGATGTACAGTGTCTTATCTATAATTAACAAAATTCATTTTGTGTCTTCTGGATAGAGTATATTGGAATTTAAAGCAAGTGACATACTGTACAACTGCATCAAGGCTACCTGCAATCAAACGAAATGCAAAAATCACTCATTAAACCAAAGAAAAAAGTTCTAATCCACCCACATCACTTATTAAAATAAGTAATCATGACAATTGAGATTTTTTTTTAAGTTTTTAAGGTTTATTTAATCTTTATGAAAATTTAAATTCCAGTATGTCTTAGGAAGTAGGAAACAACACGTCGTTCGCTTCATCACGTCCGTGCTTCTAGCGTCTTCGTGTTTCGTCGTGTTATTTGTTGTTCCTGGAAAAAAAGTTCTGTTAATTTCTTTCTTCCGTGCTTGTTGCTGGAAATTTATTATTTTCACCTACTTACCTTTTTGCGCCTGGAAATGACTTTTTTGGTTTTCTTAACCATTTTTTTCCCTGGAATTTTTTAATTCTTAACCTTTTTGTTCCTGGAAAGGACATTTTTATTTTCTTATCCTTTTTGTTCCTGGATGATTTATTTATTTATTTATTTATTTTATTTATTTATTTTTTTAACCTTTTTGTTTCTGGAAATTGCTTTTTCTCATTTTCTCACCACTTGCGTCCTGGAAATTGCTTTTTCTCATTTTCTTACCACTTACGTCCTGGAAATTGCTTTTTCTCATTTTCTTAACCTTTGTGTTCCTGGGAATGACTTTTTATAATTTTCTTATCACTTTCTTCCCGGAAATGTTTTTTTTTCCATTTTCTTTGCTCCCGGTTCCCCACCCCTTGTTCTAAATTCCCCATCCTGTATTCAAGGTCCCTGCCCCTTGTTCTAAGTTCCCTGCCCTTTGCTCTCGGTTCTCCTTCCCAGCTCAGAGTCCTCCTTCCTCTCATCACCGCAAACCCATAGAAAGGTGAAGAATGGCATGGTCGACTTGATGGCCGCTTCTTTGCCTTGTTGCTCGCCATCATCTGTGCTCGTCTCCCACTTGTGGAATGTGGCAGACGAGATCAGTCTCCAGCTGTAGAAGACGTCGAATAGCATACACAGGAGGCCTGGAGAACAGGAGAGGAGACGCATATTAGATTATTTCTCTGAGAGCTCGTTTTTGTTTATGTGCCCGTGAATGCAGCATGTGTTTGCGTGTGCTTTTAGTGAGTTAGTCTGTTAGTTAGGATGCAGCACTTACGTGGCGGGTGACCGAGGGAGTGAATCAGAGCCTGAAGTGCATAAAGCGCCTGCAGCTGTCGTTCCTCGTCCGAGTCCAGGTACTTCAGTAAGACCGGCAATCTGTTCTTCAGGAGGACGAGCGCGTCCATCCAACAGCCGTCTTCATTATCTGTGCAGCAAAGAAGGAGAAAGAGTGAGAATGAGTGCACGGGTGAGAAGCCGCTGCGCTGCCATCTGAGCAGAACACCAGAGGAGCGTCTCCTCCGGGTGCTGCGTTACTTACCGTTGACTGCGGCCTGGCACACTGCCTTCACCAGAGCTCTCATGAAGGAGGACGAGCTCACCTGAGGTTCTTCCACGTTGGCCTGAAAAACAGATACACACACCTTCAGATGATCGAACAACCTGCTGTCAAGATGGAGCTGCTCAAAGTAGAGTCCTACTGTCCACAAACTCTTTAAATGACGTCATAACAGCTTCAGACTGCAATATCGTCTCTGCAGCTTTTCTGGAAAGTATTTGAAAGGTTAATTTTCGCACCTCGACCCAGTCAAAGATGTGCTGGTTGCTGGCCTCGTCCTCCAGGAGGAGTCTCTCCAGCTGCTGGCTCAGCTCCTCAGGAAACACAGTGTTTTGAGATGGAGCCTCCTCTGGGTCGGCGCTGTCCGGCTGAGTGAACTGGAGCTCCTGTGGGAGTTCAGACGAGAAAAGTGATAGAAGTGATGAACATAAAAGACACAAAATCAGTCAGAGTCAAAGATGCGCTTGTAATACTGTGTTAGATGAATCCTGACACAGCTTCAGGACGGCAACACAGACACCGAACATGTTGATATGAACTGAGGTATGAATGACCAACCTGCTGACTGATGAAGCTCTGGAAAGGTAAAGGCTCCACCACCAGCTCCACCACGGGCTCGACCACAGGTTCAACCACGGGCTCAACCACGGGCTCAACCACGGGCTCAACCACGGGTTCCACCACGGGCTCGACCACGGGTTCAACCACGGGTTCCACCACGGGCTCCACCACTCGCTGTACCGGCTCTGGCTCCACTGTAAACAAAGAATGCAGAGTCACATTTGTGTTTGTGTGGGAAATTTACACACTGTTTAAAACAACAACCACCACCTCAAGCTGCTCTGATCTGATCAATGTATTCATGCTTGAGAGGAAACAATCACATTAAAACATGTTTGTGTCATGCAGGTTTGGTGTCGACCACCGTCCCCTCACCTGGCTCCTCTGTGCTTTCCTCCCTCAGTTTTTTCTTCCGGGCCTCTTTTTGTCGCCGCTTCTTGGTTTTCTTTTTCGCCTTCCGCAGGTCCTCAGGGTTTTGACCCTCCTGCACTTCCTCACAATGGCCTCCCTGAAACAGCGAGTCGTGCTGTGAGGACGATGGTGCGGGTGGCGGCGGCGGCGGCGGCGGCGGTGGCGGAAGCGTCTCGCTGGGCTCGCCTGCTCTGGTTTGACTCCTGAGAAGAGAGAAAGAAAACAAACTGATCAGTCAATCAGGACGACACGGCACAAGAAGCACAAAGGCTTCAGAGGCAATACTGACGACGATTGAGAGACCAACAAAAGCTGGATCAGGTCTTTACCTTTCCAGAGCTCCCATGTCTGGGTCTTGTGGGGGGGTGCAGGGCCGAGGTAAAGGCGCCGACGGTGGCACAGAGTCTTGCTTGGGGCTGGCGGTCCGGGAATTCCAGGACACCAAAGATACTAGAAAAGAGATCAATCAAGGACAAAGTCTCATTATCACCACTCAGACGCAGCAGCACATCACAAAACATAAAATCAGTTGTGTGAGAAATTTGCATCTTTTCCATCGTTCTCAGCTCAAGAGGAGAACTTACCTAACTTTCTGCCGGTTGTCCTGGACATGGACTCTGTCTTGGCAGCCACTTGGGACACAGCAGGTGTGTCAATGACGAAGCTCTGGGATACTTCTGATGCAACAAAAACAAAAATCAAGGAAAGATTAGATTTTACAAGAAACTTGAGAGGAAAAAAAGTGTTTTCTCACGTGATGAGTGTTCCCTCTGCTCAGGAGGAGCTGTTACCTGACTTGCTGCTGGTTCCCCCGGCGACATCAGCCCACGTCCTGGACCCTGTCTTGGCCCCCACCACTGGCTGGACCGGCTTCACCACGGGCTCGATCACGGGTTCCACCACGGGCTCGACCACGGGCTCGACCACGGGCTCGACCACGGGATCCACCACGGGATCCACCACGGGTTCGACCACGGGCTCGACCACGGGCTCGATCACGGGTTCCACCACGGGCTCGACCACGGGCTCGACCACGGGCTCGACCACGGGCTCGACCACGGGCTCGACCACGGGTTCGACCACGAGATCGACCACGGGTTCGACCACGGGTTCGACCAGAGGTTCGACCACGGGTTCCACCACGGGCTCGACCAGAGGTTCGACCACGGGTTCGACCACGGGTTCGACCAGAGGTTCGACCACGGGTTCCACCACGGGTTCGACCACGGGCTCGACCACGGGTTCGACCAGAGGCTCGACCACGGGTTCGACCAGAGGCTCGACCACGGGCTCGACCAGAGGCTCGACCACGGGCTCGACCACGGGTTCTACCACGGGCTCCACCGCTCGCTGTACCGGCTCTGGCTCCACTGTAAACAAAGAATGCAGAGTCACATTTGTGTTTGTGTGGGAAATTTACACACTGTTTAAAACAACAACCACCACCTCAAGCTGCTCTGATCTGATCAATGTATTCATGCTTGAGAGGAAACAATCACATTAAAACATGTTTGTGTCATGCAGGTTTGGTGTCGACCACCGTCCCCTCACCTGGCTCCTCTGTGCTTTCCTCCCTCAGTGTTTTCTTCCAGGCCTCTTTTTGTCGCCGCTTCTTGGTTTTCTTTTTCGCCTTCCGCAGGTCCTCAGGGTTTTGACCCTCCTGCACTTCCTCACAATGGCCCCCCTGAATCAGCGAGTCGTGCTGTGAGGACGACGGTGCGGGTGGCGGCGGCGGTGGCGGCGGTAGCGTCTCACCGGGCTCGTTGCCTGCTCTGGTTTGACTCCTGAGAAGAGAGAAAGAAAACAATCTGATCAGTCAATCCGGACGACACAGTCACAAGAAGCACAAAGGCTTCAGAGGCAATACTGACGACGATTGAGAGACCAACAAAAGCTGGATCAGGTCTTTACCTTTCCAGAGCTCCCATGTCTGGGCCTTGTGGGGGGGTGCAGGGCCGAGGTAAAGGCGTCGACGGCGGCACAGAGTCTTGCTTGGGGCCGGCGGTCCGGGAATTCCAGGACACCAAAGATACTAGAAAAGAGATCAATCAAGGAAAAAGTCTCATTATCACCACTCAGACGCAGCAGCACATCACAAAACATAAAATCAGTTGTGTGAGAAATTTGCATCTTTTCCATCGTTCTGTGAGCTCAGCTTGGCAAAAAGCTCCCATGTATTGAAGTGCAGCTCAAGAGGAGAACTTACCTAACTTTCTGCCGGTTCTCCTGGACATGGACTCTGTTTTGGCAGACACAGCAGGTGTGTCAATGATGAAGCTCTGGGATACTTCTGATGCAACAAAAAGAAAAATCAAGGAAAGATTATATTTTGCATGAAACTTGAGAGGAAAAAAAGTGTTTTCTCGCGTGATGAGCGTTCCCTCTGCTCAGGAGGAGCTGTTACCTGAGTTGCTGCTGGTTCCCCTGACGACATCAGCCCACGTCCTGGACCCTGTCTTGGTCCCCACCACTGGCTGGACCGGTTCCACCACTCCAGCCTTCTCTTTAGTCATTCCCGCGTCTTTGCGGACCTGGAGGACGGTATTTGGGCCCTTGTCGGACTTCCGAGGACCCCAGTTGTTCTGAGAAGAATAAATAGATTTTATTATTGTCAATCATGGAGTTCGAGTTGTGTCAGGTTCTACAGCTTCAATTTAAATTAAAGAATATTGTTAAATATCTTCTGTTTAACTGCATCGACTAAAAAAAAAAGATCTCAGCCTGGTTAAACACGTGTATCTCAACAGAGAATATCCATCTATAATGATCACTGTCAATTTCTACTGAAATTCATCATCCCAGCTGCTGTGGGCGAAGGCGGGGTACACCCTGGACAGGTCGCCAGTCTGTCGCAGGGCTAGCACATATGGGTCGTTCCATGTCAAATCAACCAATATCCAAAAAAGTTCCAGCAGCACCACCTTTGATTTCCACTATATTCAGTGTGTGTGTGTGTGTGTGTGTGTGTGTGTGTGTGTGTGTGTGCCATTAGATCCCAAAGGAAGGTACGAAACAGGTTTTCTGTAATGTGTGTATGCATTTTGCGTTTACCCCTATGATATGGGGGTAGATTTAGGGAAACAACTGATGGCCGTCATTCTGGTAGGTAATTCACATTGCCATAATTATTGAAATATAACAGCTGAAGGCGTGAAATTCACAGGATCATCTAATTTTTCACTGCTGATTACAAAACAATCAGACCTTTACTCCTAGCCTGAGTGTGAAATATTTTTGGAGGGTTGATTTCTTGAAAAAAACTGAAAATCTTAAATTTTACCCATGTCTTTATAGCTCTCTTTGTGCCATTTAAATAAACAAATTATGACTATAATATTTAATCATTGAGTATGGGTCTTGACTGACATTTCAGAACCACTGTTGAAGTACTCAGCTGTTCAGTTTGTCTGCAGGACCTACTTTAATTCAGGACGAATCTGGAATTTTGTCAAACTCAACCATATTTTTCACCATGTGTGAAAAATAGCACCACTCTGAAACTTTTAACAGTGAATCTTCATATTCTAGTAATAAAAAATGTCAAAATATTGAATTGGTGTTCTGTCTCCTTCATAGAGAAAATCTATGTCAAAGAGGGGCCTGAACGTTCCCTCGAGCAGCATTCTTCAAGATGAAGGTGACAGAACACCAATTCAATATTTTGAGGTTTTGACAACTAGTACACAAAGATTCTTTGCAAAAAGTTTTTAAAGTGTGCTATTTATCACAAATAGTGAGAAATGTGGTTGCATTTCATTAAATTTCAGATTCGCCCCTAATTAAAGTAGGTCCTGCAGCCACACTAAACAGGTGAGTACTTCAACAGTGGTTTTAGCATGTCAGTAAAGACCCATACTAAAGAAAGAAAAGCTGTATCAATATTTTTTAGATTAAAATGGCATACAGAGGCCTTTCAAACATGGGCGAAATTAAGATTTTCTTAGGGGAATCTTCATGAGACTGGAGAATCCACGCAGCACACACGAGGAGAACATGCAAACTCCACACAGAAAGGCCCCAGAGCCCCTAATATAGCAGTTCTAAGTATTTCCATCTGTATTTACGTCTAATAATTGTGATTTTGAGAACTGAAGGTTCTTTTCTTACCTGGGTGAAGCAGTTCTGGCTTGCTTCTGGGCAAGTTATGGGTTGTCTGTATGAAATGCTCATTTTCAACAGTCGTTAAACGCAAAACTGATGAAAAAATCCGGGAACAAAGCTGTTGAAGACGCTGTAAAAACTGTTAAAAACGCTGAATTCGCCTCTCGGGGAAAATGCGACCGAAACCGACTCTGGCTGGTTCAAATGTGGCAGAGTCTGTGCTTCTGATGACGGAGCTGCTCTTTTGATGACGCATTAGGCTTTACTCTGTTGTCATGGAGACATCGCAGGAAGTAGTCGCAGTCAACTTCCGGTAATGCAAGGCGATTCATTTTATTTATTTTTTTAATGTTTTTTTTATTATTATATAAACCGACAGAAAAATGTTAGTAGTTTGGCTGCCGGTGTTGTGCCAAGGTACTTACCCCCGATAGAAAGTGTATCCCCTGTTCGCGGGATGGGATTCCACGCTTAAAGCTGGGGTTGGCGATCTTGGAAAACTAGCGTTAGCATGTAGCATCTCCACAAGGCTCCGCCTATCGAGCTCCGCCCAGCTCCCACCCCATTGGAGGAGCTCCCGTTGGAAGCTGAGACGCGGAGACGTTCGCGGTGCGTTCCTGGCGTAACCTGTACTCAGCGCTTCGTTTCTTCGTTTTTCTTTATTTGCACAACGCCAAGGTATGGCGCACTGAACGGTGAGTAAACCCCCAAACATTCTTCTCCGCCGTTCTGCAACGACGCTCCGTCCTTCTATGCGAGCACCGACTGAACCAGGGTCAGTGCACGCGTACATGTACGCGCAGGGGGCAGGTCGAACGGCGAAGGGATTTGATTGGTTTAAAAAAGGTGTCCCCTCAAGACTATTGGTTGCTGTTTGTCCCGTTTAACTCCTGCTGTAGATAGCGGATATTTTCCAAACTACTTTAAAAACACGCTATGAATTGCTTCCCATCGGGTCACAAAGATCATTTTAACCAGTATTTAAAAAAATGTATCTCAATCAAATCGCCAACCCTGGCTTTAACAATGACAAGTATTGCTCTATCTCTCTTCATACCATGCTCATACATTGAGTTTTGATTGCTTTTGGGGATAATTTTTCTTATATTAGCCTTCTTCTGTTATTTACGATCATCCGGAAGATCTATCCACACTTTCAAAATAAAAGCACGTATCCATCCAAACACGAAATTCAAAACTTTTTTTTTTGAGAGAAAGTCCAGCCCAATGATAATAATATTAACGATAATGACAAGAATATCATCACTGATCCATTCAGTACATTTCTTGCTCTATTTAGAGACCATATTTAGCCTGCAAAAATCTGTATCCCCCCCTGAAAATGGTCAAATCATGAACTGTCATCATGACATTTATTTTGTGGTCATTTCTGTTTAAGACTGATGATATTGGAGAGTTTCAAAGCACTAGCTCATTTCTTCCCTAAGTTACAGGGGGGTACAAATAATTTCCGGGGATACACTTTCTATCGGGGGTAAGTACCTTGGCACAACACCGGAAAAAATCTCCCACCACTAATACTCCGACTCCGTTTTGTGGAACAGCGGATAACGCTTTTCTAAAAATGCTCAGAACCTCCTCTGGTACTGTTCTCTGCAGCAAAAAACAAGCAACAGCACCCTCTAGTGGCCAAAGATGCTCACTACATCACTTTGAGGGTTTTTTTGTGTGCAAATGTAAAACTTTCCTGAAATGAAAATGTGAAAATGATGCTTTTTCACCTGAAATGTCTTGTTTTTGTTGTTTTCACGACTTTGGTGATTCTTCAGAGTCACATTATAGCTGCACGTTACAAAAATGAAATCATCCAACAGCTTGAAACAGTTTATGTTAACTAGATTTTATTCCATAATATGGCACTTCAATGTGCAAATAAGGTTAAACTCAAGTACAAATATTTTCAACATTCAAGTACATATAAAGTCAAATAGTCAAACCGGTCAGAGATACAGACCTCGCTCAGACAGCCACGATCATAAATTGATAAGCAAATTCGTTTACTGAGCAATGCTGAAACAAAACAGGAAGAAAGAAAAGACATTTTCTGGTTACTAATATAGTACAAATCAAATAAATCCTTGATGGCACAATACTGAGTATTTAAAGGGTTAAACTAAGCTTTTAGTCCGTGCTAAAACCTCCTCCAGCCTAAGAAATGCGCTGCAGCGAACATATACGGGGTAACCATCAGTGATTGTACATAACTTACTATTTGAAGACCTCTACACCACTGCAAAACTAATTCTATTATTCAGCTACAAAAAATAAGCTCTGAAAGCTTTAATGCACATATCTTATTAAAGTCACGTAGTGCTGAAAGTTTAACACGATCGGTGGTAAAATGAATCTGCTTTAAAGAAGAAAACCTGATTTAAATCCTTTTTTAAATAAAAAAAAGCCGAGAGAGAGGATGAAATCCTCGTCGTGCCGTCAGCGTTTGTGTCTCCGGACCTCTGATTCACGAGAGGAGGCGGAAATGACGCAACCGCCAGAAAGCGCGCTTTCTGTGAAGGTCGTTGGTTTTAAAAATGCTGCAGGTGAGACGGACCCGACCGGAACATCCTCGGGGAGATGCCTTCCTGAAGCCCCGCCTCCGACCCGACAGCCGGAGCCTCCACATCATGAAAGCACTATTCTTACATACGGCGTCTGTTGGATGCAGAAAGGATGAAAATGTCGGCGGCGACGTCAAACGTCGCCCGACAAACGGGAGGCACTCGTATAATACAGTGTCAGACTGCAGCACAGGTTGATCTGATCAGACCCCCCCCCCCCCCCCCCCTCCCTCCCCCCTCCACCCATTGACAGCTGAAGGACGGGTGGAGGAGCGCCGAGCCCGGCCTGGATTCAGAGCTGGGTGTCTTCTCTGGCCTCGATGCTGAACTCACGCCGCTCCTTTAGGCTGCTGCTGTGGACGGGGGGCTCCTCCGGGACGTGGGCCAGGGGGTCCGAACGAATCAAGTACCTGAGAGAGAGAGAGAGAGAGAGAGAGAGAGAGGGAGAGGGAGGGAGATACAGCAAAAAATCCTCAATGAAAGTGACGTAATGTGGATATTTCCCAAATAAAGACTAATCTCCACATCAAGCAGGTAAAGAAATATGAAAGAATACAGTCATATCTATATTAATTACTATGTGAAGTATGTTTCCGGAGGTCAACGAGCTTTTTAAAAGCGTCACATTTCACTCCAGAAGCCATGAAGGACGCCGTGCAGCAGCGGCCTGAAAGGGAAGCATCCGTCTCCATGGATACTGATTGGTGCCTTTTCTTGCTCAGCTGTATTATTATCATTCATGTTGTTTATTTGTTTAAAAAAAATAAAAAAAAGCACTTTGAAAAGGACGCATTTCAACATTTTTTGGAGGGCAGCTGCTTGTTGCAGCCTGTGGGCTGAACAATAGACCAGAGACAACACCGCCTTGTAAATGGAAACGCAAACGATTAACCGGAGCAATAAGTATTGATTTGAGCTAAATTACACCTTTTTGTGAGCTAACATGAAAAAAATAACACATTTTAGCCTGTCTTGCTCATTTTTGTTGCCCTGTTGTCATGAATGTTCTTGAAATCATGATGTGAATCGACACAATTCTGCATCACAAATAAACTCATTTAATCACTATAAAGATTTTAAATATGTGGTGTCGAAGTACAGATGCTGACAATGTTGCATGAAGCCTGCACATATGAAAGCTCCTGGAGGGATGGAAAAAAATAATATTTGGAAACTGGGGAAAAGACGACCAAACAGCACCCACTAGCGGCCCAAAGCGAGAACTGCATCAGTTTCAAAACGGTGTCAAGTAAACCTGACTTTTTCTGAAACGAAAAAGCCATCAATGCTTACTTGAAAGATCATTTAAATGGGGTCAAAGGTCAGTAGTTTCTCCTGCATGGTCAACCTTCTCACTGCATCACAAAACATGGTTTCTGTCTGCAGTTTTTCCGTCAGTTAAACCTGATACGAGGAAGTTGAGCTCCTGACCGATTGTTAAAGACGAGTTTTAAAGTTTGTTGCATTTTATATCAACAGAAATAAAATGCAATCAGGATTATTTGGGGTTAAAAAAAAGGAAAGAAGTTGGACGTTGCAGCAGGTTTTGGGGTTTTTTTGTGGCGTTTAACTCAGTTTGGTTTTCCTCGGCTTCATTCAGGAGACTGAGATCACCTGAGAGCCGAACGCAGCGCGGCCTGATTCAGCCAATCAGGAACAAAAAGGGATAAAAGGATCTGAGGAAGCGATGATCTGGTTATTTCACTGTCCTGCTGTCACGCTGCAGACGGTCTGAAGTGTAAAAAACAAAAGCAGCAGAACTTTACTCTGTAAGCGATGGACTTATTACTGATTTTAAATATTAATTTCATGTTTTTTGTTTTTTTGATCATTTGAAATGAACAGTATTTTGTTTGTATTTGAACTATGACCAGAAATTATTCATCCATTCATTTGTGACTCAACATGCTGATATTTTAATTTAGTCACCATAAAGACATACTCATCAAAATGCTGCGTCTTTATTAATCCTCCTCTCTGCATTTGGGCTTTTTTTCAGTACATCAGGTTTCATAAATCCAAACACTGAATTGTGTTTCTGGTCACTTGACACATAACTTTAATATTTATAATGATTCGTTCATTTATCTTTGTGTTTTCCAGCTGCTTGTTGTTCAGCCGGTGAACTGAAGCAGTGACATTTAGGCCCATAAAAACCAGAACAAATCAGCTGGATGCATCAAAAAGTTCTGCAGCTGAGGAGACGTCAAATTTCACAATAAAACTTCTTGAAGAATGTCAAATATCAGATCCTATTTCCATCACTAATTATTTCAACCATAAATTGTGTAAAATGTGGGTTTAGATCCGGAGAAAGTGGACTGCAAAAAGAAATGCTGCACCGCTGTTCTTTTAATGTGAATTATTCCAGTCTGGATGACAGACCGCCTGCAGGAATCACACACACACACACACACACACACACACACACACACTCCGTTTTCCTCAACAGAAGCTGGAAGAAAACTCACACAATGTCGTTGATCTCCAGCCTGGTGTCGGGGGAGGGGTTGATCAGGACGTAGGACAGAGTGTTCTGGTGATCGTTCTGTTCATCTGCAACAGAAACACCGACTCCATGAGCAGGCAGAGAAAACCCGGTGTACAGAGGAAGAGTGTGTGTGTGTGTGTGTGGACGGGGGTGGTAGCGACCCTGCAGGTAGCCCAGGTTGACTCTGTTCATCACGTCGCTGGCCGTCAGGTTCGACAGGTCTTCTGCAGGGACGGAAACCACAGTTAGAGCAGAACCGGGCCGGCCTCAGGGCGGGGGCGGCCGGGGGGTCCATCACCATATCCGGAGGTGGGCAGGCCCAGGTGCCGCATGCGGTTGCGGACCAGCTCGGACAGCTCCTCCCTCTCGGAGCGCCGGTAGAGGCTGAGGCGCTGCTGGGCGATGCGCTGGGCGTGGTCCCGGCTGGAGTCCCGGCTCGCGCCCTGCCACCGCACGCTCTTCTTGCTCAGCCGCCTCGCCCACTGCATGCTCTTCTTCCTCCGCAGCGGCTGCTGCTCCGACTGCTCGGCGCCGCGGGACTCGTCCGTCCTGTCCTTCGTGTCCTCGCAGTCGTCCACGCTGACCGACACCTGGGACTGATGGAGACGGTTCAGAAAATTCAGACGTGGACAGCAATTTCATCCCCGCCACAGCGCCCCCCTGTGGTTTCACCTCCGAGGTGGAGAAGATGTGGGACTCGGTGCGATAGATCCCGATGGGGATCTCGGCGCTGGAGGAGCAGAGCTTCTGGAACAGCCTCCCGTAAGTACCGATCCACAGATCCTCCTCCTTCACCTTCATCTGAAACACCAGAGACGGCGGCGACTCGCTGTCAGTCTGGCCGATCGCGCCGGGAACCGACGCTCCCCTTCCTTTGACTCACGGCACAGAGGTAACCGGATCCCGGGGTGGTGTCCAGACCCAGCAGCAGCCTGGCGATCAGGATCATGTAGTCCTTCACAAAAGACTGACACACACACACACACACACACACACACACACACACACAAGGTTTTTATCAGCGAGCCGACACAAGAGGGCACTTGTGCTTTGCGATTCACTGGGGTGTGTGTTCTTGCAGGTGTGTGTGTGTGTGTGCCTACCTGATAGAGCAGGGTGTCCAACATGCTGATGCTGAAGACTCTCCCCGCGGCGAACGGGAGGCGAAACATGAAGGCCAGGTTGGAGCCTTTGTCACGCTCCTTCTATCAGGCAGAGCCATAAAGCACAGCGGCGGTCAGGGAGGAGCGCCGCTCCTCGCCACCCCCCTCCACGTGATCCACGCTGGCGTTCCCCCTCTTACCTTCTCCAGCCGGGACAGAGCCAGCGAGTAGCAGTCCTTGGCTCTGAACTGCATGAACCTCATGTTGGACGGATGAGTCAGCTCAGTGATGATACTCAGACTGGGAAACAACCTGGAAAACACCAGCATTTAAAGCAAAAAGTGGAGGGAAACACCATCAGTGACGCCGCTTCCCTCACCTGAACATGGTCTGGACGTTGACGATGGTCTTGGCGTCGGCCATGTAGTCCTCCTCGGCGCTCATCGTGCTCTCTTTGTCCACAACCACCAGGTTATCGGCGTAGATGATCCCACACTGCAGCAGGCTGTCCAGGCTTCGACACACACAGGACAGAGCGATCAGTAACGAGAAGACGCATCCACAGCGGCGGATCGTAATGAGACGATAAGTATAAAGTTATGGTGAAAACAGGTGTTACTTGTCGATGGTCCCAGCCATGTAGTAGACCATCGGGAAGCAGCAGATGGCCTCCAGGAAGTGATTATCGGGCCTGCAGGCAACAAATATGACATGGAAATGAGAAGCTGTGAGCAGGTTTATTGTTAATAAGAAAAATAAAAACAAGCAATAATAAAGAAAAATCACTCAAAAAACAAAAACGACGACCAGAGAATTCATGATTCATCGTGAAAAATAAGAAATGTCTTCATGGTTTTTGTAACTTTTGGAGGAAATAAAAGTTGAGTGAGTCTGTTTAGCGAAGCTTCTCAAGCATTTCTTGATTTGGATTTTTACGTTTGGTAAAAATTTGCTCAAAGGAAACAATTCAAAATGGAAAAAGGAAATCTGTTCAGGAGACGCTCGTTTCAGGACCTGGCAGACGAGCGAGACGTGAGGATCGCCGCGAAACACACATGTCAAGCTAACAGTGAGGACGGAGCGTGGGAGGAGGAGGAGGAGCAGCAGCAGCAGGGACGAGCTGCGTTCGGCAGACGGCGCTCAAGGAGGGCAGCGGTGTCAAACATAAGGCTCATGGGCCAAAAACCGGCTCCGGTCCAAACACCGCTCTGCTTCCTGCAGGATTTTAAACCCAAAGCGCCGCGGCCGGCTGACCTGAGGAGACCAGACGGCCTGTGGGCCGCCGTCAGGAGGAGGAGGAGCAGACGAAGATGAAGAGCTGAAGAGTTTTTTGTTTCCTGCTCTGAACCAGATCAGATTAAAAAGTATTTTTAAGTGCAAAAATACGAAAACATACAAGACAGAGCAGGACGAACATCTTTCCACTGATCTTCTGGGGAGACAATCCGTTCTGCTGATGAGTCAGTGTGGTCGTTCACTGATACTGGAACAATAAGACCTAAATCAAGCTTTTCATGGCATTTTCCGGAGGAAGCTCCCGCAGCTTTTCACTGTCACCGTATTCACTCATTCACACCTGTCAAGCAAGGCGCTCGAAACCTTGATTTTTTTTTGTTCTTTAAGGCAGGAGCTGATGGGAGCCTCTGCGGCGATTTGAACTCCTCAAAGTGTCTTTAAGTCCGCCTGCTGCCGGGACTCCTCCCCGCCGTCCAGCACGCCGCCCCAGACGGAACCTTCCTCCCTGCCTCTGACCAGAGACCCGACGCTGTGGAGGCACTCAGAGCGCAAGCGAGTGGGCGAGAGAGAGAGAGAGAGAGAGAGCGAGGGAGAGAGAGCAGCACACAGGTATAGCCGATTGTTTGGTGTGTGTGTGTGTGTGTGTGTGTGTGTGTGTGTGTGTTTCTGTCAGAGTCCTGAGTGCGAGTGTGTGGGGGCTGAAAGGGACACATCCGGGCTGTCGATGAAAGCCTGCGTGGCGCTCGCCAAAGAAATCATTCTCTCCATCTCGCTTCTATTTTTTTTTATTTTTTCTCCCTCTCCCCTTGTAGCAATATATATCATTCAAGTTCAAGGCAAAGCAAGTTGCCATGGCGACCGTCTGGAGGTACGGAGAGCGGCGTTCTTTTTTTTTTTTTTTTTCTTTTTCTTTTTGTATTTTCTTTGTCGCTGAAAACACACCGTCACTGAGCGGCGGCGCTCACCTCGCATCAGGACCGACAATGGAATCCCACCTCCACCTCCACAGCCCGGGCCTGAGTGCCGCGACGCACAACGCCGCCCGGCGGGAGGCGGGGGGGTGGAGGGCGGAGTGAAAGGAATGGGAAAGGTTGATGTGTGTGTGTGTGTGTGTGTGTCTTAATGTGAACTCACGGGTTGTCGAGCAGCAGCACGATGGGGTTGAGCTCCTTCCTGGGTCTGTAATACGCCCTGAGGGGCACGATGAAGTTGTAGAGGCCGTTGCCGGCCGTCTCGGCCGACACGATGATGAGCTTGTTCTTGAAGCCGTACGCTTTGGCGTCCTCGAAGCTGTTGTGGCGGCATCCCTGCGCCGGGAGACGAAAGACCAACGAGACAGGACAGGTAGTGTGAGACGGAGGCAGTCGGTGGCGCCGTGACGGAGTCGGGGGAGCGGCGGCGGCGGCGGCGGCCCACCTGGTCCAGCCGGAGGCAGCAGAACGGGGCTTTCTCAGCCAACAGGTGGCACAGGGTGGGCGAGCTCCCGATGTACGGAGAGTTAGGGGGGTAACCCTTCACATACCTAAAAACAAATCCACAACGGCACCGACAACACACGTCATTAAAGCGTCTGAGGAAAACGCTTTGTCAGCTTCTCTAGCCGAAAAAATGAGCATGGAGAAGCTGTTTTCAACGGCGTCTTTCACTGGAATCTGAGCTGTGAAGAATCGAGACTGAAATGAAAAACGAGCATCTTCTTAACCTTTTCAGACTTCAGCTTACGTTTGTATGCTGCTCTTTTTGAGAGACAGACAGAATCTCAGCGCGTTTTCTGAAGCTTCATCACGAACAGAAGAGTCTGGATTCAGTTTATTCTGCTCGTGTTTCACATTTCACTGGGAAGACTCGGTTTGCAGGATGTTCCTATATGTAGGAGGAAGCAGGTGGAGGAGGGAGAGAGACAGCAGGACTCTTTCACTCTCTCATCGTCTGCTTAATTGGAAACGGTGTGATAAGCTGTATTGGTTTTTTATTTTTACGACGGCATTTCCCCATACCGAATGCAACGAGTTTCACTGAAATTTACTGGACTCAAAAGTGCAAAAATGCACAAAAAAAAAAAGCCCAAAAAACAAACAAACAAACACGGCTGAATTTCAATACACAGACTTTTGTGATCACTAAAGACTAAATATATTTCCCTAAAGTGCACAAAAAAGCACAACAATCTTCATGCATGAAAAACACAATCTAGAGCAAAGCCTCATAAGTTTTATTTGCTGTTAAGTGTTCATCTAAACCAGGGGTGTCAAACTCATTTAGTCTGGGAGCCACAAACAGCCAGATTTCATCTCCAGTAAGCCGGACTGGTAAAATAAAGCCATAATAACCTTCAAATTTAAACTTTTAAAGCTCATCGTTGGTGTGGTTAAGTGTATACATGATGAAAATGTCCACAGAAAATGATGAAAATCTCAATTTAAAGCTAATTTTGGTGCAAAATAAAGTGAAATGTCTAAAAAAAAGACATTTTTCCTCCACTTTACTGTTAAATCCTTTAAAATAAAATGCAGTAATGCTCTGAAACATCGTGCTTTGAAGCGTATCGGAACCTCTTACTCAGTAGGCGAGTGTCCCTTCTCGTCCGTGAAGACGGAGTCGTCCTCCGACTGGTCGCTCAGGAGGTCACACGGCAGGATGGAGGTGGAGTCGGCTATCTCCTGCACCGGCGCGATGCTGGGCCGCCGGCCGCCCGTCCCGTTCACCGTGGGCGGCACCAGCTTCCCGCCGGACGGGTCCGGCGGACTGGTGTTCTGCAGGTCGATGGCGACGGTCCCTGCGGACAGACGGCTCTGAGGTTTGGTCCGAGGCGTCTCTCGCCAGACGGCCTGGCCGCGGCGGCTCGCTCTCACCCATGCTGGCGATGATGCTGTGCACGGGCAGCTGCGAGGGCCCGTCGTAGAGGCCCCCGGCCGGGCGGCCCTTGCGCTCCTCCTGGTTGAAGATGAAGGCGGAGTTCTCCTCCTTGGTGATGTTGATGTAGTAGCACGTGTCGGTGGCGGCCATGATGTGGCGCGGGCCGGGGTTCAGCAGGATGCTCTTGTTCTCCTCCCGCTTGATGCCGATCAGGCAGACGCCGTACCTGCAGGTCAAACAGCCCATAATGTAAACGCTCGCCAGGCTTTCTGGGAAGTTGTGACGCTGCAGTTTCGACTCACTTCTTGTGAGCGTGGAAGGAGGCGTAGGTGAAGCTCTTCCCGTTGTACTCGCCGAAGAACTTGCTGTCGGACACCCGGATGTGGTAGACCTCGTTGCCGGAGCAACAGCCGTACATCCTCTGCCACTGCTCCGGAGACTGCTGGCCCTCTCTGCATCGATCCGGAGGAAACGTGGCGTCAGTGATGCTTTCTGGAGAAATGTTGAAGTCGCAGCCACCGCTGACCCGGTTCGCTCTGTTTGATGGACGTTGTATTCAGCTCTGAATGTGTCTGATTTATGAGGATTATCTTTGGCGGTCCACTGGATTAAGTCTGGATCTTGAGGGTGTGGAGACCCTGTAGGAAACCCCTGAAACATCTGGCCTAAAGAAAAAGGAGCCAAGTCTACGATCCGCCTGACTGGTTTTACTGATCTGACCTCATCTTTACTGGAGCGAACATCCATTCAGGATCACGAATGATCGAAACTTTATGCTAATATTTGGCGTCTTTCATCCTAAAATGCATTTTCTTCATGATATTTACTAAAATCAGGTTAATCAGAGGCTGAAATGACCTTCCTGGTTCCATCAAATGATCAGTGACTTGTTCCGTTTCTGAATGTTGCTCACAGACGACAGTAAAGAAAATAAATAAATTCCCTAAATTAACCTTTGGCTTGTGTGATTAGAGTCTTTTAGTGTCCTCAAAAAACGCCAGAACAATGAGAGTTTTCCTTCACTTTTCAGTCACAGTAACATAATAATCACCATCAATCAGCCGCGTTTGTTATGAAGAAAGAGAGAAGCGTCCACCTGTCGCCCTGCGGCCCACCGGGCCGTCGAGGTCGCTCCGGGTCGACCCCCCCCCCCCAACCACACCACCACCACCACACCGAGGCAACAGCTCGCATGCTCTCTTATTAAAACTTCAAAATATTTACACAAGGTGATTTACGAATCAGATCTTCACTCCAACTTTCTTATTTCGGCGAAAAGTGAAACACGGCGCTTCCGCTTCCCTCATTTCTCATTTTAAACTCATTTCCAGATGACTGATGCGTCGCAGCGTTCGTCTGCACGCGCGCAAACACACACAAGCGCACACAAAGCAGAAGCCCGTGCACACCTCCGTGCTCCCTTTCAGCAGCTGTACTTTCTGAGGAGTTGTCAGGAGCACAGTGAGAACCGAAGCCCACTGATTCCTCTTTCCTGCACTTATTTTTTTTCCCCCCTCTCAGCCGCTGACATCAGCCTTTAAAAGTGATCTGTTTGCATGCTGTGAGAAATCATTTTCCACCAGAGAGCTTTTCAAACTGTTTTACAGGAGAACACATGCTAAAAAGAATCAATCCAGGCGCCGCCTGTTCTCTCTTTCCGTGCACTCCGGCTCCGTCCCGCTGAGACCCACACTGAAAACGGGACTTTTGTCTCCGCCTCGGCGGGTTTGGCCTCCCTCGTGGACTCTATTCACGAACCGCAGAGCTGCAGGAACTGGAACTATCAGGCGGAATGGAGGAGCGACTGACCGTCCGCGGGAGGTGTGCACGAGGAGCGTGACCAGGGTGGAGGTGGCGGGGCACACGCAGTTCAGGGCCAGCATGGCGTACTTGAACTCCTCCTCACACACCACGTGATCTGGAAGGGAGAAAACCAGGCGGGAGCATCTCTGTTCATATATGATTCTCCTCATCACTTTAGCTTCACGTGCACTGACCACAAACATCTCAAATGTACATAAAATTTTACTTTACCATCAAAAAATTGCTGCTTTATTTTAAAGTTTACATTACAAAGCACAAACCATCAGGCAGCTTTCAGTCTGCAAACCCCAAAATAAAGATTTATTTCCCACCAAAAAAAGCAAAATTACCATTTAAAATCAAAACAGCGCCTAGATTATCACAAATCAGCTCATTTCCTGATGCATCGACTGAATCTGCTCTTTAAAACTGAGTCCTTTGTTCACTCTTTTTGTGCAGTTTTCTTAATTTAGTGCTGTAATTTATTCTTATCTTTATTGCTTTGCTGATTATACCTTGTTTTTTTTTCCTGTTTTGATTCTCTGGAGGCTGTAAAATCAAGTTAATCTCTTTATCCTTCTCATTATTAGTAACACTGTTTTTGCATTTGCTCCTCTTAAAAAATCTGTAAAAAAAAAAAAAATCAGTGTTTTCATTGAAAATTTCACAATTTGTTTGGTAGATTTGTCGACCCAGATTGGAGCCTCTTGAGGGCCACTTTTGGCCCACAGGCCTTATGTTTGACACTCCTGATTTAGACCATAAAGATAAAAAAACCCTGAATGTCAGTAAATCCAGCCGAGTAGCAGGTAGCGGTTCCTGTCTTTAACTCCGGCAGTGTTGAGGGCAGTTCGGCGCCGGCGCCGCCGGTTCATGGAGTCCTCGCTGGTTGCCTGGCAACAAGAAAGCCATGAAGCCCAGGGGGAAATAATTACAGCCTTCAACTGTCTGTAAAACGACCGTTTTCGGTGCTTTAGACTCTTTTCGGGTTGGTATGACTCCGCAGAGTGAGACGTAACGGAGAGGACTTTGTGCTCAGGTAACTTCATCAGCTGCAGCCTCCTCGTCAAATCTCCCAGAAAACAAACATTTCGGTGGCGGCAGAAAAACGAGGCAACTTTAATTTCCCTGCTGGTGAAAACAAGGATTTTTCATTTTTTTTACTTTTTGATTTCTGGAGCTCCTCTGACCACAGATCATCTCTGTGACTGAGCTCCGGCACCGACGCCGAGGATTTATCACTTTTCCTCGGTTTCGCAGACCGGCTTGTCATTTCAAACGGAATTAATTGTGTTTCAAATTGAGTCCCCACCGATGATAATTCCCCCGTCAGTAAATCACCAAACACGCCCTCCTCTGAACAAAATGCCATCCATTAGTGTATCCTGTCGCTCATTTCACAGAAGTCATAATTTAAAAAATGGAAATGACATTAAAAAGAAGAAAAAGAAAAAGAAAACAGATTGTATTGTTCTACTTTAATTTATTGGTGATGATGGTGGGAGTGACTCCAGTCGATCCAGGGAATCTTTAGTGCAGCAAATAGGGAGAACCAAGAGAAAGCCGAACTAGTTTTCAACATTTCAACAGATAAATGCTTTCTATGTGAAATTTTCAATTAAAAAAAAAACAAAAAAAATCCCCAAACAATCAAATTAAAATCAAAGTTTCCTGAAAGCAAAACGATGCGTTTTCACCTGAACCGCTGCCGTTGGTATGTAGATCACAAAGTAACTTACACTACAGGGGATTTTATTGATAACAGTCGACTTATTTTTTCCATCTAACACGTTTGTAGTGAAACACGACTGAAATTTCCCTCATTTCATTTTCCACCTCGACTCGTTCGTTCTCGTTCATCGTTAAGTTTCCATTACTGGAATTCTTTCATCTCAAGACGAGGAGTTTAATCTTTGCAGTATAAAACATCAGCGGAATATACATGACATCCTTCATGATGCTTTTACACCTCTGATATGCTGATTCAGGTTGTTTTACTCGTCTCAGCTCTAAACATTTTATACACTGCAGCTTCAATATTCAGGCTGCTGAGGGAAAATACAGTTTATTTTATTTTTCAGCCAGTTTACAACTTTCCTAATCTTGCTTTTGTGGGTTCAGTTAATCTTTCTCTTTGTGTCAAGACTCATAAATTATTTGTTTTTTTTCCCTTTTCTGGGCAGTCACAGAGAGTTTCTTCTCCAAAGAAACTAATTTATGAACTAATGATGCTGAAAAAATAAGCAACAGCAGGAAGACAGTAGAGATAAACTGCAGAGTGCAGACGGTGGAAGACGACTCTTAATATTTATATAGGTAGGAGAAGATAGGAGTATTATTGAACACAAAAAATTGTTTAAAAAACACAGATCTGGTTTTCTTTTTCAATTTCTGCATAAATCTCCCAAACAATTAACATTCAGTCAGTTTGGATCTGCTGATTTGATGCATTATTAGTTTTCGTGTATCAGCAGATTTCCTGCACTCAGAGTCATTTGAGGACAAAAATGTCCCATTAAGTCTTTTTAAAAACCACTTTATAAAATCTCGAGATCATTTTTTGAGACAGACGCTTTTATAATCCTTCATAATATTCATATAAATGCTGCTGATTCATGTCGTAGAAGAGGAACAGGATCGTTACTGACTGACTCTTACCTGCAAATTTAACATGAAACTTGTTCTCCGGTTTGAGTATTTGAACGTACAGGGGACAGTTTGGAGCGAAGTCCTTGACGGCCCAGGCTCTCAGGATGGTCTGGTGGTCCTGGGGGGGGGGGGGGGGCGGGCAGAGGAAGTTATTCTCACACTCGGCAGTGACGAACGGGGACTGAAATGCGGCGTTCATTAAATGTTGTTTGTCTCACCGCAGCCATGCGATCCACCTCATTACGGCTGCTCAGAATGAAACAAGCCTCCGCATCATCCATCCTGCAGCCGCAGAGGGCACAAACGAAAAAACACAATTTTATAAATCAGAAAAAAAAAACCCAGAGCAAAACAAAAGAGGAGACACCAGGAGCGGCTTTTCAGTCGCAGCAACACTGTGAAATAACATGGAGTGTACAGTGGCTGTCATTTACTTATTTATTTAGCATATATGATTAATCGAAGCCAGAAGAATGCAAAACAAGTGTGGGAGTGTTTGAAAGAGTGCCAGACGCAGGATGCAAGCTCGACACACACCCAGTCATTTACTTCTAAAGGCTCCATCAGCGCCAGCCAATCCAATGTGATGAAGTTATATAATCCATTAGCGTTGCGTTAATGGGAGGAATCCTGCAGCCTGTGATCCGTCCAACGCAGGACCAACACACGCTCACGTCTGGAGATCGTTTAGGGTCAACCTCACGCGCACATGCATGCACAGAGAGAACATGCAAACTCCACGCTGTCAGAATCTGAACCCCTGAAGCTGCAGTTTGTTTGTTTGCAGATTGTTGCAGGACCCTGCTGCAGCCCTGAATGGATGTGTGGCTCTGAGGAGGTTTAATCCAGACCGGAGCTGCTGCCTTCCTGTTATACCTTGGTCTGGATCAAGTCTGGACAGAGGAGCTACCAGAGAAGCTCTGTCCCCGTCTGCAATCCACATTTTCAGTTCTAATCTGGCCTAAATTTTTGCTGTCGCTCCATCATGTTTGGACAAGCTGCTGCTTCAGCTTAAGCCGTGATCAAATTAAAGAGGAGTGACGGGCTGCGAAACCTTGAAAAAAAAAGAGTTTTTCTGAATACTCGAACACGAATTTGTAGCTTTCAAGGACAGATTTTATAAACACGCCGAGGAAGTGTTTTACATAATGTGTTCTGCCAATAAATGTAATGACCTCTAAAATCACAGCAGCTCTGAAACACAAAAATACGCTAAGAAATAAATATTTGTGGAGGCTTGTTTAGCGTGCAGGGCGCAATTTACCAGAGGTATAGGTGTCTATCTACATAACGCCCCACCCCACCCCCTCCTCCCCTCCTTCTACTGAACTATCTTCATTATTAAGGGGATTGAATCTGTTCAGTTCAATGCAAAGGTTTATTCATAAAACTCCAAATAAAACATAATCCTCTACAAAGAAAATCCAAGTATTGCAATTGAGCAAAAAGTGATGGTGGAAAAGAAAAACTACTTTTAACAGGAAGAACCAGACTCAGAGGAGGAGGATTCCTGAAGAACCGGACCCTGGCTCTGTTCACACGGTAATGTTTCCGAGTGAAACTGGAAACTCTGGGTGTGTTGTTCTTGTCTGTTGTGCTCGGAGTCACTGAAAATGCACATTTTCGACTTCCACCGTGGAGCTTTTTGAAAATGCTCAGACTCCGCCTCTGTGGAAAGTGTGTTACTTCATGGAAGTTCTGTTTCTGCGTATGAGCACGAGGGCTGTAGTCACTAGTTCTTCAGATCATAAACCGACCAAACAATGAAAGGAAATCCCAGTAAACCTGAATTCAAACTCTCCTGCTCTGAAGTGAAATATTGAAAGATATTTAGTCAAATCCACTTCCTGTCGTGTTCAGTCCTGAAAATGTTCCACATGTTACGGTTTGAATCACTTCAGCCTTCACTTTCATACTTATTCCAGTTTTAAAATACCAGTTTTCATAAAATACGAAACGACTTCTACCTCCACGTCTTCTTTTTTCATCATGATTTCCTCTTTCTTCTCTTCACGCGTCACATCCTGCGCACCATTCAAAGGACATTTACCGTCCTGAGAGTTTTTTTCTTTTCCTTAAATCACATTTGACACATGTAAAAAAAAAAGATTCATTGTCTTCTTCAAGGCTACAGAAATAAACCTGACACGCAGATTGACGGCAGGTTTTTATTCCGGCGCTCCGGCGCTCCAGCGGTCTCATTCATGGAGGCTTTAAGGCTCAAAGCGGTGGGATGAATGTGAGACGGATCATGTTGGCTTCCCTCGGAGGAGCGGTTGACTCCACCGCTCAGAAGAAAAGAGGAGAGTCTGAATTATTAATTACAGTATGCGCGACGCATAATGGGACTGACAAGCCTATTTACCAAGAAAGGCACGAGAGATTCTCGAAGCGATCCTCAGGACAAAAGTGATTTACATCCTGCTCACAGTTAACACCTTTCCACAAATCCAACATGGCTCCGTCCGTCGCATAGAAGACATGCGCTCAGAAGCAGCACACTGCAGTTCAAACATGAAAATCAATCATCTGGTAACAAGTAGAACTGGTGATGGAGACGGAGGAGGCTTCATTTTTCACCTTTTAATAACAGCAATTATCTCCAGGACAGCTATTCTGATTTCTGAGAGCGGCTCGGCTCGCGTGGCAGTGAGAGAAATAACTTCACCTCCGGACGGCAAACAGACTTTCTGATGCGACGGATCCAAAACGCTGCAGCGGTGATCAGGCGACATTCAGCCGTTCACACAGCGGACGATTCCCGCCACGCCAGAAGCCGACAGCGATATTAATGAGGGAAAATCCCACCATCTGAGATTAACAACGCTCATTTTTTACTTCTTTTAAATTTAGGATTAAATAGATCAGATGGAATATGGAAGAAAATGACGTTACTAGTTAGCTCATAAAACGTGAATCATGTCCTCTGATTCTTACTTTGGAACGTTTCAGTCTTCAACATTTCGTGCTTCGAGAGATGGAAAACACACACACACACACACACACACACACACACACACACACACACACACACACACACACACTAGCCCTATCTTGAGTGTCAGCACAGCTTGTGGACGTTCAGACACATTTAAGTTGCTAATATTAAGCTTTGATCTGCTGTTTGAGTGCTGATTTTTCAGTGTGTCACATTTTAACAGGCACATAAAGTCCAAATCGATTTCTCATTTCCATGAGCGCACAGCGGTCAATCCACCATCACGCCCGGCAGCACATGCACGAATAAAGGTAAAAAAAAAAAAAAAATTAAAGAAAAGATGATAAAATGAAATGGTTCTGGATCACCACAGGTTTGAATGTGAATGTGTGTTACTGTGTGTGTGTGTGTCCTGTGGTGGAGAGGTGATCTATTTATTGTGTAACCTGCTTTTATCCAAAGAACCTAAAATAAAATGTTTTATAAGTAAAATAAAAAAAAAAAAAAGGGTTCAGGATGGATGTGCATAAATGTAGAAGCTGCCAAAGTTAGACTGGCTCCAGCAGGACAGAAGATGAATGGATGAATTCTGACTGTAAACTGCTACAAGGACATTTTTTTCATGAAGTAAATACTGCCAGTCAAAACATTTTTTATTTTACTTACTTTCTCGTTCTTCCAGTATCACTATCACTTTAAATGGTTTACCTTTAAGAATATGAAATGTCAAATGTCTGGTGAGTGATTTGGAGTGTGAAACTTTGGAAAAAATGAACTCCATGTTTTCCCTCCTGTTTCAATATAATCCATCACTTGGAACATGGAAGTATTTCTGTCAAGTAATCAAGTCTTAGTTCATCACTCAGATCAGTCTGAAAGCACAATCAGTACGTCTGAGTGTGCAACTCGACGCGCTTTATGCTGGATTTTCAATAAATCAGGTGGGATCACCGCCGGTGCGCCGGAGAACGCAGTGCAGGATCCGAACGGAAAGATCTGGGAAAACTTTCTGAGTTCTGGTTTCGACAAAGCATGACAAGTCCTGTCAACTCCCACTGGATGGAAATAAAAGGTTTAAGAAGACGCCGTCGCAGTTCAAATCCAGCCCTCCTTGGCGCCCTTTGTTATAGGTTGTCTTGGTAGTTTTGACATAAGGAAGATATTTTTGTAGGGGATCATTGTGTGGGGAAAATAGAGGAAAAAAAAAAAGATGTCAATGCATTAGACTTAGTGTAGAGTCAGTGCAGAGAGAGAAAATGGCTTTATAGAGCAGGAGAGCAAGACCAGAGCAGGAACGTCACTCACTTGGCTCTCAGCAGGTCCTGGTCTTTGAGGACGGACCCCTGCAGGTAGATGACTCTCTGGGACCACAGCGGGATCTGCAGCACCCGCCTCACCTGGAGGTCCATTTCAGACGGGCACAGGATCACCACGTAGTAGTCCTGCGAGATCACACAGGCACCCAGTCAGCGCAAAATAACTCTGAAAAGTCCACCAGATCCCTCTGTATTTGTCGAGGCCTGTGTCTAGATTGAACTCAGACGTGACTAACTGGAACTCCACGCCCATGCAGTGTCGTTTAAAGCGCCATCACGACTCTTCGGATCGCATTACAGCGCGCAGAAACGCTCAATTCTGTCAAAACAAACGCCAGTCGGCGCCTGCGTGCTCCATTTAGGCCATTTGTTGTGGGAAACAAGCAGTTTTCCTCCCTGGAAAAACGCTTTTCCTGCCATGAAGCACCAGAAAACGCCATCGCTGCCATAGCCAGTCATAATAATTCACCGTCTAAAAAAAAAAAAAACAACCAAAAACATGCAGTAAAACGTTTACAGAACTGATATGATCACAGCTCGCATGTTGAGAGACACAATAATGAGTCCGGGTTTCTTTCCAGCCGATTGTTTCAAGGCTGATTAGAAACAAATTAACAAAGAAAAGTGGAACCTTTGCCGCTATTTTTCCATTATGTGGTTTGCCGGTTATCGCAGCGATTATATGACTCACACTGAAAAATAAAAAAGACATTTTCCCTCCTGATACGGAGCTTTATTCAGCTCTCTGAATTTAACAAAAAAAGGTCCCAAATTATACGGCTCTGTTTGAGAAAATTACTGAGAAAATGTTACACTTTTTTTGGGGGGGGGGGGATTTTGATGAAGGGAACTAGAGTTCACACAACGATTTTCAAAAAAAATAAAAAGGTTTATCAAATCAGCGATCAATGCAGCGATCAGCTCTGAGGCCTGGTTTTCGCTGCACCTCCTCTCCGCTCTCATGACGCTCCAGCTGCTTCCATGACGTCCCGTTTGCACCAACAAGGCTTTTTTCCTGTTTTTTATCCGCTATTGTGGAAACCAGAAAAAAAAAAAAAAAAAACAAGAGCTGCATACTTCATTTCCTATCAAAGCCTGAAGGCTGTACTTTGATTTAGATATTCTTAGTTAAAAGGTTTTTTTTTTGTGTTTTGTTTACAGTATAATTCTAAAGTGAGACTTCCAAGGACGCCTGAGACTCCGGGGCCGGTTCCAGGCTTTGTCGGCTCAAGCTTGTCAAAATCAGACCTGCATCTATTCCGCTTTATTCAAATGAGTGTTGTGGGAGGCTGAGTGTGTTGCTATCTGTATCTGACGGTGTTCGGAGACGGGATCCACCCTGGACGAGCTGCCACAGGACTCGGACCGGGGGGCTTCTCGCTGTGAGCGACAGACGATCGCTCGTCCTACGTAACGTGTGCAGATGTTGTTTCCATTCAGTGTTTCTGCACTTGGAGTCACCCTCTACCCTCTGAAACGTGTTACACCAAAACATTTCTTGATGGAATCAATCTATGCAATCCACAGCAGAGCTGTGAAAACGCTCCACGCTTTCCTTCTTTTTTTCTTTTTCTATTCAATTTCATTCATATTGTGCCAGTTGCCACATATCATGTAGTAATTTTCACAGGAATAACAAAGGACAGGAAGCAGAGGAGGTGGGATGCAGGTGGACCGCCGTCCTGGCGGGCCTGGGCTACCTGCAGTCTGGGATGAGCGTAGAACTCGTTGAGGAAGTCCATGAGGAGGTCGATCTTCAGCGAGCTGACGCACAGCACCACGTGCTTCTCCGTCTGCGCCCGGTGGCGGCTGTAGTTCCCGCCGGACTTCTGCCTCTCCATCCACAGGTAGATCAGCTCCTCGAACTGATACGGCAGAGAGACATGAGAGACGGCGCGGGAGGGGGGGGGGGGGGGGGGCGTTAAACGACCGCGGACGCTTCCCACCTGCAGCGGCAGCACCACCAGCGCCACGCAGATCATGATGACCACCAGCAGCTGCGACGGCCAGATGCGCGGCGTCACGTCCCCGAAGCCCACGGTGGAGAAGGTCACGATGCAGAAGTAGAAGGAGTTGAAGAGGGAGAGGTTCTTCCCCGCTCGCTCCAGGTGCTGAATCCCACAGGTGCTAAAGTGGGGGGGGGGGGGGGGGGGGTCGGACACGTCTGAGGTCAGAGGTCACAGCCAGCTCCAGTAAAACAGAGCCTTTAAACTTATCCTATAGAGCTTTTCTTTGTTGTGGTGCAGAGAACATGTTAAAAAAGTCTAAATTTGCACATAATCTAACAATTATGACTGAAAATTACTACAATCTCAAACATAAAGATAATTTTAATGAAACCTTCTGGTGCAAACCTGAGAGAAATGTCTTATTTTCCCCTTGATTTTTGCTTTTATGCTCCTATGCAGCTATTTTATTTTGAAAAAACGTTTTATTTTGGGAAGAGTTAGTGTGTATCCTCTCTCTTTAAGATGAAATGGGGCCTTTAAACTTATACTATAAAGCTTTTCTTTGTTGTGGTGCAGAGAACACGCGGAAAAAACAGTCTACATTTGCACAAAATCAAAAGATTATAACTGAAAATTACTGCAATCTCAAACATGAAGCTAATTTTAATGAAACCTTCTGGTACAAACTTGAGAGAAATGTCTTATTTTCCCCTTGATGTTTGCTTTCATGCAGCTACGTAGCCATTTTATTTTGAACTTTTGAAATTTTAGTAAGAGTTGGAGTATCCTCTCTCTGATGACTTTCCGTTGTGAATGGCCTTAGAAATAGTACAAAGAAATACTGGTCAGGTTTTAACAAGCTGTGGAGTTAGAGGAAGGTTTCGCTCTCCTCCTCCTGAAGCTGCGTCATGAAGCATTTTTTTTTTTACAAACGGACTCTAACAGCGCTTGTGAATGACCGTCCCTGACCGGCTCTACAGGCTCTCAGAAAGCAGGACATTTCTGCCCTTTAATGAAGTGAGAGGTGACGGACCGGGGTCTGCAGCCCTTGGCGGGTTCCAAAAGGACTTAAAGGTTGTGAATCACGGTTCAGGTCTCAAGGTTGAAGGCCTGATCGCAGCCTGACTGCGGAGAGAACGAAGCGTCCTTGGGTGAGACGCGGCGCTCGGCGCTGCGGAGCCTGGTCCAGCAGCCCCGCGGCCGTCTGTGTGTGAATGCGGCTGGAAATGAGCAGCAGTTTTCCGTTGCTAAACGCACCTGAGCTGCCGTACGAGACTGAACTGCCTGTTCTAAAGACAAGTGAAAGCTTCACAGCGTGAGTGAGAGCGAGAGCCTCTGCTCACCCGGTGAAGACGAGGCAGAGCAGCGTGCAGATGAGAATGAGGACCTGGTTGAACATGGCGGAGTTGGTCCTCTGGATCGCCCTGTGGACGTCATTCTGCATCGAAACCAGGGAGAGAGCGGCGTTAATCCTCCACCGCGGCCTCCAGAGCGCCGCGACTCAGAACGTCGACCCGGGGCCCGCCGGATGCTTCATTAAAGCTTTAATTAGGGAGCTTTCTGAGAGCGGCTGTGCTGCTGGATGCCCCCCTGCTGTGGAAACACTCAGAAAAACACCACGAAACGCAGACGGGGTCACAAACAAGCCCCCAGCGAGAGGAGAACAGGCTGCAGACGAGCGGAGGAAGAGGAGGAGGAAGTGTTGTTGTCAGGAGCGAAGCAGAGAGCAGAGAGGGGGGGATCGTCTTCGCCTCGACAGAGTCGTTAATGTCGATTGAAAACGG
This sequence comes from Salarias fasciatus, assembly GCF_902148845.1. Taxonomy (NCBI): domain Eukaryota; kingdom Metazoa; phylum Chordata; class Actinopteri; order Blenniiformes; family Blenniidae; genus Salarias; species Salarias fasciatus. The sequence goes on along the minus strand of NW_021941229.1, from coordinate 24,063,335 downwards.
GTCATTAAACGACACGATTAAGTTTCTGATCGAGACTCACGATCATGTTCTCCAGAGCGCATTTAGCCAGCCAGCAGTTGAGGAACACAGGAATGAAGATGTTCCTTATAGAGGGCCAGAAGATCTGTGGAGAGAGTTAAAAAAACACACAGGATTTCACAGTTTTCTGTTTCAGTGAACGCACCACGGATAAACGCGTCACCTCAACATTAATTCCGTAATAAGTGATTTTCCCATGTTATCTTATTATCCTTACTCTTCTCCTACAGGTTCTAGATGTATCGATGCTCCGAACATGAGAACCGAGAAATGGGCTGTGATTAGAACGGCATGAGACCAGTGGTTCGCACTGCTGCCTCACATGGAAGAGGACCCTGAACTGATTCCCCCTGATTTTATGGGTTTTTTTTAAATCCTACTTCAGTTTTCTTGCACAGTTTATTTATAAACTTCTGCAGCTTTTACAGTCAACTAAATGTTATTCATGTGTAATAAAATCTGTTGGGAAGTGGAAAACCCACCAAAATAACATTATATTTCACAAAATCCCATAATTATGATGAATTTTTCTCAATCCTGTTGCTTTTCTAATCAACACATGGTCCTAGCGTCCTGCAGAAAAAGTTTTTTAATGAAAAAAGAGATTTTTTTTCCCATTATTTTGTACAGCTGCTGTTCTATATTTTCAGAAGTGAGTTTCTACGAGCTGAGCCGAAAAGGCGGCAGAGACAAATCAGTAAAAATCTGAAGAAAAAAAAAACCTAAGTAAAACTATAAATAAGTCCACAACAGTTGCACCGGACATTGCTTAACGGCTGTCAGCGCTTAAAATAAAACAACAGATAATAAAAGTTATTAAAATTCCTCTCTTGAGTTTTAACACCTCTCAGAACAAACCATCAGTGACTTTTAGGAGAAAATGTTTTTTTTTTGCTAAAAAGGAAAATGTTGACCTTCGTGCATCAGGAGACCGCGGCAGTAATTGGGATCCATCCTCAGGAGAACCGCGGTGGGCTCCGCAAAGTTTCTGTGTAATCTATCCGGGAACCGTTGAGCTATTTCGGTCTGAGAGTTTGAGAGTTCGATGCCGGGTGAGCGACAGAGATGTCCCCAGAAAGCTTTCCTCCAATTAACGCCCAGAACGAGTGAGGCGCTGAGCCGTTTGCCCAAAACCAACTGCCGGGACTTCAACCCACAACCTTCTCCCTGTCTAGAAACGTACTAGCTGTACCGGGGTGCAGTGGTTCGCTCTCTTTCCTCACAGTGAGAAGGCCTTGGGTTCAAATACTGGTTGGGTCTCCTTTCTGTGTGTCTGGTTTTCTTTACATTGTTCAAAAGCATTTAAAACAGATGACGATGGAACGGCTGTGTTACTTTTATTTTGAAAGAGGTGCCAGTGAAAAGATGTTTGAAGGGAAGTCAACAGAAACGTCTCTTTTGGTCATCAAAACTGCAATTATGCTCTCAGGTTAAAAAAAGATAACTGACACAAGAATCCGACTGGCACATTAACACAGGAAGTGTGTGAGTTTTACCGTAATGATGAAGGGAACCGTGTTGATCATCTCCAGAAGAAAAGAAACCTGGAATATCTGCTCCCAAATGTTCCCCTTTAAAGTAGAAAAAATAAAAAAAAAATAAAAGAGAAAAACATTGATTTTTTTTTTTTAAACAGTTTCCTCTGGAGACAGTCACAAAAGAGAGTGACTCACTGCAGGAAAAAAAAATCATTCTTTCATTGTCTGTCACCCTCCACAACCACTTATTCCTTAACCTCAGTCAGATCCTGTAATTACCGTCTATCCTTAATGTAACCATGACAAACGACCGGGGCTAATTGCACCACTTATGGATTGTCAATCTCCCAGACTGTAAGTGATTAATTGTACAGAATGCATTAATCATGTTCCAAGGTGCTGGGATTGTTTTTTTTTTTTTGTCTCTCCTCCTTCTTCCTCCTCAGTGTGATTCACCTTGTAGCTCAGATACATCAGCAGCATGGTCTCCAGGAAGCTAATGATGGCCACAATCACCTGAGCAAACAGGACACAACAAGCAGGAGTTGTAAATTAGTTACAGCAGCGAGCACGAAACGAAAATTCACCTGCAGCGGCGTCGAAAACAGAAAAAGAATTTAAAAAAAAAAAAAAAAAATCCAAGTCGATTCTGAATTTCTGTTTGAATTTTTCTGCGACTTACTTGAATGGCCCAAACAGGAACCTTCCTGTCCACCCAGAAGATCAACTCCCTGAGGGAGAGAAAGCACAGGACAGCAGCACAGCACTCAGTCCGCCGTCTTATCAGCGCGCATCCGAGTCGTGACGATGAGAGAGAAACGGATGACCACGCTGCCAGGTACGCCGTTTACATAAGCGCTGCTGTCGGGTAATGAAAACACTGAGCGCGTGCCAGATCGGCTCATAAAGAACCGAGTGTGAAATATAAAAAAAAAAAAAAAAAAGAAAAGAAATGAGGCAACAGACCAAACAGAGAGCCGAGAGCCCGGAGAGGCCCGGCTAGGAGGATTCACACCTTCTGCTGCTTACCAGTTAATTTCTCTGTCCTGCACTGAGCTGCTTGACAGGCAGTCCACACTGCAGAATAGCAAGGATGGTAAGAGACAGGCAGCAGAAATAAAAAAATAAATAAAAAACCAACAGTTAAATGCAGTGATATCATCTCACGGACGTCTTTCACACCATGTGAGACACTCTGGAGCTTTGTTTGGTGTTCAGAGAGTAAAAATCCCACGTCGATGCAGTGACGGTCAATAATAACATAGATATACATAAATCAGGAGACTGCTGTCTGTTTTTCCAAAAAAGAAGAGTCTAGCAACCAATAATGGATCAAAGACTTGTCAACAATTTGAAATTTCCTTATTTTAAAGTCAAATAAATCCAATAAATTGATAATTGCTTAATTTACACTTCATTAATATATAGACAAATATATTGGAGGTTTAAAAACTTTACTCAATGAGGTTATATTTCTTAGGAATAAATGTTTTGGACAATTTTTGCAGTTGTATCATCAGAGATCGACCTACTGTACGACAGCTGTGACATCCATTCATGGAGGACAGATACAAAGCTGCAAAGCTGAAAATGTGCAAAATGACTAAATTGCCGCCGGGTGTTGTGTTGCTGAACGTTATCGGTTCTTACAGGGCGTCTCGACCCAACCAAACTGTCCTTCCTCTGAGTTCCCAGGGTTCCCTGCTCCTGGTGTTCTCTCCTGTTTTCATCTTTGTGCCGTTTTATAAATTCCAATTTGTCCGAGTGCTTTTCCGTTCCGTCGCCTCACACCTGAGTCCCGTCCTCCTCTCACTCCCGGGTGAGAGACCCGCTGCTCTGTTCCAGCTGTGCTCTGCTTCCCCCCCCCTCCTGTGTGCCGATGGGAAATGGGCAAGACGCGTATTTTGAGAGGGGCAAACACCTCAACCCTCCTGGGAACATGAAACTCTGAAAGTTAGAGATTTTAAGAAATCGATTGCATCTGTGTCTACATAAGAAACTGAACTTTTTAATGGCGCTCTCTGTATTGACTACAGGGATTTTATTTCCTAATGTTATCTTTGACAGTGTAGGATATTGTGGGACCGCTGGATGATTCCCCGTGAGGCTCTCTGGTGACCTCCAGAGCAGGATCGCCGCCATGCTTGTGTAAAACGTTCTGCATGACGCATCTGGAACAATCCCTGACTGTTCCGTCTTTGTGCCGCCGAGCGTGAACAAACCATTTGTTGTTGCCACTGGGAGCGTTCTGCTGCCCGTGGTTGGCGCCGGCGCTCTGGCCGGGGTTGTCGGTCATCACCCGGATGATATAAAGCAAACAGGTGAGGAGCTTCAAAGAGAAGTTGAACACGCGGATCCTAAGGCCTGAAAGCAAGAGAGAAGGGAAGACTTTGAGTCTGAGCGATAGAAAAACATCGTGAAGAAGCAAAATATGTGAGTGATCTGAAATCTGTGCACAGTAAATGTTTGGCTTCTCAGAAATAAACCGGAGCGAGTCTCATTAGCTTCGCCTGCTGTTCTTTAACGCAGCAGTTAAGAGAAGGCGTCTGCACCACTTACTTGATCTTTGGTTTTTGATGAAGAAGAGCTTCAGACGCTCCTTGAAGGTGTTTTCATTCACGTAAAACTCGACCTGCACCCTGACGGCAGAGAGAGGAAGGAGAGCCGTCAGCAGCCCGAACAGACGGAGTCACGCAGATGTTTTTCCAAGCAGAGACCTTCTCCTGCCTGAATATTCATAAAGTCGTTCCTCTAATCATCCGCCGGAGGAGAGCTGGGTAATTATCAGCCTCTGATTTGCTTCCCCATTACAAGGCGGAGTTCCTGCGCAACTTAAAACATCGATACCGAAGAGCAGCGGTCACAAACATGGAGGGAATCCTTTCAGCCACGATGGACCATCAGGGACATGGAGAAACATGGCCGTCTGAACTAATGAGGCCAAACGGTTCCTCCAAGCGATCACCTGTAGAAGAGCTGGTTCATAACCTCTGCAAAGATCCAAGTATTCAAGTCAAGAGTGCGAGGGCAAAGGTCACATGAGGAGCAGGGAGGAAAGGTCTCATAAGCGAAGCAACATCTCATCAAAGTATAAATAAATAGATCTGCGGCTGGCGGCTCGGTTGGTAGAACGGTCGTCTCTCAGTCAGAAAGTTGCAGGTTTGATCCTCCATGTCTCTTCATACACACCTTGAGCAAGACACTGTAACCCAAACGGCTCCCAGTGGATGGATGGAGAGCCTTGCGTGACGGGCGCCTCCATCGGTGTGTGGATGAGTGAATGTGGATAAACACTGTAAATGACTTTGGCGTATCGCTCGAGTGAAAACTATTTACCTTTCACGTAACTAAGGTCCAAAGGGCAATCCCTGCATGCGAGGGAAATCTGCAGTAATTATCATCTTCGTCCAGCCACCCATATATCCATCCATCCATCCTGCATATCTCCCTGCTTCAGCACCCAATAATAATGTCACCATCAATCTTGTGAAAAAGCCCAATAAGGATATTTTCTCATTACAATCAAATGGGTTGTAACTGGCAGGGAGGTAAACATGCAGGAGGTCACAAATATCCCTTTCCCACAGAAACTAGCAGGTTGACCCGTGTTTTTTAAACGCCGATTAAACCATTTCCCACTGCCACTAGCGGGTTTAAACTGGTTTTTGGCCAACGGGAAAGGGATATAATTAGCCTCAAACACAAAGTCAAACATCTCACCTTAATCCAGGATAACCTCACTCAAGAGTTCTAAACCTGACCCTAACCCCGACCCTAATCTCAACCCACAGCATCTCTGCAGAAACCTCAACCAGGTGAACCAGTACTGTAATAATGGTCAGTAACATGGAAGATTTGACCATTCCAGATGTGATGAAGTCAAAAATGACGGTAACTTTCATTGGATCAAGGCTTTTCCCAGTGATGCTCTGAGGGCCAGGCAGGCTGAGCTGAAGGGCCACGTCTGGCCCCCGGGCCTTATGATGCCCAAGTCTGATCTGAGCTGTTGCCTTCAGGCAATGAGAACAGTATTTTAGAGGAGTAGCAGCATTTCAGAAAAGAGGCATTCCTCTACGTTTCCATGGAGATGGAATCAGAGAATTTACTAAAAGTTCGACTTTAGGAGTCATTTTCAAAAAGGTTCTATTTCCAGCGACTCTGAGCAGCGCTGTCATGTAAAACATGACGAGAGTTTTCCATTTTCACTAGAAAACGTCATTTAACAAGGGTCTGGTTTAAATCTGGACAGCATTGCTCCCTTTGAACAAGCCTCGTCCACATGTATAGAAGCCTCGTTACTTCAATTCACTTCTATATTATTTCTACTTCTCATATAAAGAAGAAACTTATCGATGCAATAAAACAAAATAATACACCATCAAGGCAGTTTTTTTGGCCGCGGCATGTATGGACACGTTTACGCACTGCAGTCAGGAAACAAATTAAGCTTTCTTACCAAACACAAAGAATGTTTTATGTCTGCAAGATGGAGCAAATTCTCTGCAGAACAATTCCTCACACAAACAAAACATTGATCAAGACGAGGTAATCTATGAGAGAAAGCAGAGCGCAAGAAAAAAACCTCACAGAGAAACAGCAAAAAAGAAACGTTGTAGGTGATTTAGCATCAAAATAACAGTCTTTGCACCACTGAGGCAGGTGGGATCTTTATAGTAGTGTCTCTCAGACTGGAGAGCAGATCAGGAGCGATTGTAGCATAAATATGGTAAGAAGGATTTCATAAGGTGTGAGGCTTCGCTAATGCTATGATGCTAATTCAAGACCGTTGTTTGTGTCTGAAAGGGTCACAGTGGGAAGGAGAAGGCAGTGTGGGCTGAGCAGAAACCTTTCAGAGCCGCGGGCGGCTATTTCAGGCCTGCGTGACGGCAGGAAACACACGAGAAGAAGACGGAGTCCGGTGACGTGGGACCTGAGAACAGCTGCAGCATCTGGACAGCGGCGGGACGGTGGAGGTGGAGGCTCTTCAGCTGAGAGCGCACGGGGTGTCTGACAGTCTGCTGTCTGCCTCATCTCATCCACACGCCCACACACACACACACACACACACACACACACACACACATGCGTGTGTGTATAACGATGCGTTTAATGACCCTGCATGGGCCCCTGTTGAGCACACAGTCACAAAACTGGAGTGCTCTGACGTTCGTCACGCTGCGGCGTCGCGTCGGAAGCTCGGCGGCTCGCAGAGAAATTAGTTTGTCGACCGGCTGAGGCTGAGCGAGTTTTCCAAGCTGCAATAATTCCACTGCGCCGATGCAGGACGTCTCAGAGTCCCAACGATCAACCAGTCCCAGCAAGCCATTCAGCAGAAGAATAAATCAGCAAGTAAAATGAAAATATAACTTTATCTGAGATCCAGCAAGAAAAGGTGTGAAAAAAAAACAGCAGTTTTGCTAAAATAGGTATTAAAATATTACATCTATTCCAAAGCTTGAAGAAAATGATGTTTTCAGGCCTGATTGATAAGAAGTGAGAATGCCAGGAGCTCTCAGGAAATCTGTAGGAACGAAAAGCTGCTTCACCTTGTTTGCTTCTGAGCAATCGTCATCTTCAATCATCATCTTTACCCAGAGCTGCGTCAGAAACAGGTGACTTACTGGCTCCTGCAGACAGCAATACTTCCGTAAAATGTCCTTAAATCTGCCGCCAGAGGCTGTAAGAATGACGCTCTGGAGACACGTCTAACGGCAGCCGAGGAAACGATCTGGATTTATTTACAGAATAAAACCTGTTGTTCTGCACTGATCGGTAAAGGCATGTCTAAATAGCGTCACCTACACACACTTCCTCTGTACCTTCAGGATATAAAGAAATGAAGCAGACCGAGACTAACTGAGCCGCTGCTCGAGTGGCGGAGAAAAGTCTCAAAGTGGAGGACGGAGAACGCAGACATGATCTGAAAACGACTGTGCTGAAATCGATCCAGTAGATCTTGACTCTCATGAGACAGTGTGAGGAGATGATACCCTACAATAATGTGTGTTTTGTCCGAGACAGCTTAAATTGCAGAGAGAGTGTGTGTATATATCCTCCATTCCATGAGTCTGTCAGAGACTTTTACACCATCGCACCTAAAATGGGTTTTTTCGTGACTGGCTTCTAAACTGTAATAATCATATTGAGGGTTTTTTTTTTTCAGCTTGTGAGTCACTCAGAAGTTGAAGACCTGCTTGTTTGGCACTCTACAGCGTGTGTGTGTGTGTGTGTGTGTGTGTGTGTGCTCGTGGCATGATTTCTTAGTTCCACTGTTTAGCATTTCTTTTCAGGTTGGCTTGACATCACTCGCCAGTGGAAACTCACACTGTTCGGGAGCAGAGGCGTTCTCAGCGGCTGCTGGTGGGGAGATGTGCTTCATTTCAGACTCGCACCGAACCTGCTTCGTTTCGGTCGGACTCCTCTGCCTCTCGCATCGTGTTTAGATAAGAAAAGCGGCTGATGAGCAGAAGTCCTTGTGTCCACACGCTCCCCTCGGGAACAATCGGCTGCGCGGATGAAAAGTTTTCACGGAAGAGGCTGAAGCCGTGCCGTCCTCCTCCCTGAACGGCTGCAGGAGCTCCTCTCTGCAGAGGCTCAGCACATGCAGTCAACAGGACCTCACTGGGGTGTGTGTCTGCGTGTGTGTGAGTGTGTGTGTGTGTTGGGTGGGTGGTGGGGTTTGTTTTCTATGCTAATACGGCAGCATTAAGCGCTCGGCAGGGTACACGATGCTCCGAGCGGTCGCTCGGCGAAGTCAAACAAGTTTCCCAAGAGGGAAAGGAACGTCTATTGCCGGCTGCATTAGCGCTTTATTGACAGTTGGCATTTAGCAGTTATTGAGCGACAGAAGCGGAGGAAACGAAGTTGCACCGTGTTTCTGCACGAAATTAAAGTGAATCTAAAGCACAGATTAATTTGATGTAATATTGACATTTTACAACATGGAAATATGCCCACATTTCTACTCTTACAGTAAATGTTTTAGAAAACTACATTTGAGTGTAGATTTTTGACATCTTTGATACTGAAATAAAAGTCTATGGATTGTATGTTTGAATATAATAATTACATGCATATATTACACAACATTATAAGCTCTGATTCTTGGATATAAAACTTTTAAATGTATGATGATTTCATGTTTTTTCCTTAAAATGACTACATTGATCAATATAAGATGATTAGTTGAAACTTTATGATAATATTAAAGAAGAAAATGCTGATTATTTTATTCAGAATGTTAAAATTGGCCTTTTTGCATGAATGAAGTTTGGATTTTTAACCATTCATCCAGTAAAACATGATATCCAAGGACTTCAGACATGATCTGTGAGGTTATCATTTGCCATTATTGTCAATTTTTTTCTCATTTGAGATCAAATTGTGCATGTTTTCCCTGTGTGATATCAAATTGACTAATTACACTGATTTATATCTAAAAATGGATTCTTACAGACAGTTTTCATAGTTTTGAAAAGTTTTTCAAGATAAACCTGCTGGTATTTAAGCAACAAGCAACACTGGCTTGGTTTTTTCTCTTTTGCTACAATCTTTTTCAGTAATAATAATAGCAGCATTCAACATTTTAATTTTTGATAATGCTCCTCAACTAAGTGATATTGTTTTGAATAAAGTTCCATTGTCACAAGTGAGTATCATTATTTGTGTAGATTTAATGAGAAGAAATCTTGATTCATCAGTAAGCGATGGTTGAGGTTATTTTCGGATCGTGACTCGGTCTCTGGTTTGAGGCTCCTCCCGTCTGATCGCTGCCCTGATGAGCTTCACCTCGGTCTGAGTGTTTGATCGCCTTCACCTGCTGGCCGAGGCGTTCACTGGCCGTCCTCTGAGTGCTCCGGCCTGCCAACGCCAGCGTCTGGCATCCTGAGTCGTCCTCTGAGCAAAAACTCCCATGTGGAAATCTGGGCAAATTTGGCTTCACGGCAAGTCAACAAAAGTCTTTTGTCTTTTGGTTTCCAACAGTTGGTTGCAGAAATGACGGTGACGGTTTGGTATGTCGCATCCTTGTGTGGCAATAAATTTGCAATTAATTAGCATTAAAATATTCTAAAAGAGGAAAATAATAATCAGTCGACAAATTTTTAAAAGCAAATAGAAAAATGGCTCCGGAAGTGTGTTTTCTATGCAGAAAGTTTTCACTTTTCTTCCTGTTGCCTAAATGCCATGATCATAAGCTGAAGACAGTCATTTGTTCATCACAAATGACTGTCTTTTTCTTGCATGGTGTCTGGGATTTGAACCACGGCGTTAGGTCATCAAACCTCTGCTGAAACTTTAAGAAGAAAAACACTGTTGTGTTTTAGCAGCTGGCTTTGGAGAACTTTCAGCTGTGCCGCTGCTTTCAATGAGCAAATATGGCAGAGAACATGATCGACTGCAGACGGTGAAAAACAAAAACTAAAAGTGGATTTGAATGCTTCACGTTTTAAGTTAATTCTTTACAATATTGAAGGACAGTGATGACCAGTATGAGGATCATTCTACAGATCGTTCTACAGTCATACAGTCATTCAGTCATTCATCCCAACAGCTCTTCAACAACATCAAGAATGCCATGTTTTCATTCTGTGGAAGCGATCTACAAATGGGACAATAAACCATAAACAGTATTGATTTTGATAGATTGAAAAATGTCAGTAAAATCTCTAATCTTTAAGACTTTTCTAGATAAAGTTGATTGGAACGTCTGTTACTGTTCTGGCCCGAGAACCATTAGAGTAGAAACTTTAAATTTCCAAGTCAGTGCGCACAATATGAAGAGTTAATCTGTGGTTTTAAACTGTTGAATGAAGGCTCCAAACATCAGTTCATTAAGTGAGATTAGGCTTTAATCAAGTCATTAATTAGATGAGACACTTTTTAATGCTGCTTTTAATGAATGATTCATTAAATTATTAACTTTTACGTTCTATAGTTCTTAAAAAAACAACAAACAAGCACTTTGTCCATCCCAGTAGTTTTTGTTTTTCCTAATCGGCCCAGTCGTGGCTTTTCTTTGTATCGCAGTAAGTCATGAGAAGTGTCGCGCGCCTCGGTGGCGCGCCTCCGCGTCCCGGCCGCGCTCCCGCTGCCATCGGCCCTACCTTTGCCCGCCGTCAATACCGAAAGGGTCCGACCTCCAGGCCCCGACGGCCGGGCTGACCCAGGTCGGGATGCTGATCTCCGGATCCATCGCGCGCGTCGTGCGCCTCGGTCGTTCTTCCCACGGTGCGCGCGTGCCCCGCGCGGCTCTCACGCGCACCAAACTACCTGAGGATGACCTCTCTTGTTTGGGCTTTGATGGAGCAAAAGCTAAAAACCCAGTGAGCCGCACTAACCAGAGGAATGCTGTGCTTATTGGAATATTTCTAGAAATGTATATAATCTCTCTCTCTCTCACTCCCTCATTCTCTCTCTCTCTCTCTTTTTTTTTTTTTCTGTGGTGCGCGGGCCTGTTGCCACAGCAACGTTTCATATGACAGGAATAACCCTGATGCTGCTGCAGCGTGGACTTCTCCTCCAGCAGCCCTGCGGCTCCTCTCACACCGGAGGGACGGCGAACGCTGGAAGTTGTGTTTTCCAGCGCGTCGCCTGCTTCCTGGAAGGTGACGGAGCCTTCGGGCCACAAGAAGCCCGCAGGAATGCGGCTGCCAGCCTGCCTCTGTGGCTCTGCTGGGGCGGAGGCAGGGTTTGCTGGGCGGGTGTGTGTAGGTGGAGGTGGAGGTGGAGGTGGAGGTGGAGGGGACTCTGTTTGCTCTGATGATGTTTGGATGTCAGAAGCCGCTCTTTTCCCTCGCATCCGAGCAGACAAATAAAATCAGATAAAAGCATATCGCGGAGGACTTTCTCTCTCTCCGGTCTCCTCTCTGCATACCCCACCGTGTTGTCTTCTGCGGATTTGAAGAGTCTGAGGCTCTAATTTGTCGGTGACCTCCGCGGTGAGTCAGTCCTTTAGAAAACACCAGATGAGTCCACTTCACTCGGACCCCTTCCGCCCACACCGACGCCGCCACTCAGCGCGGCCTTCTGACTGAGATGTGCTCACCTTTATGCCACAACTTCTGTCTGTAACGCCACATTTCTCTGTGTTTGGAAGCCGCCGCTGCCGCCGATGCTAATTTTAGCACGAAAAGGCTTCGCTTTGGTGGGAATGACGAGAGAATTTAACCGAGAAAAGTGCAGCGGACACTGAAAACTGCTGACATGCTTCACTGAGAGACGGGGAACATTTGCGTCTCTCGGAACTCCTTTGAGCTTTCTCTTCAGCATACAGAGTTTATTTGTGCTACTTTTCCCATTTCACTGTGGAGGAGACAAAGACGTCTTTTAAAAAGTGACATGCATGGACGGCAGGTTTATGTTCACTTCATCCCTCGTTTAGAAATGGAATTTCTGTCATAAATAGACTCAGAGCGCTCCACGTTTTGATCATACATCTACACTGCATTTTTTGCGCGTGTCTCCTCCCATGTTTGCGCTGTGTTATTTGTGCGGTTCTTCTCATCTCACCTTCTCGTGCATGCATTTGCTTCTTCTTCTGAGGAGGAGGGAACCTGTGAGTGATGGATGATCTCTGGGCAGATGTGACCACTGACATTTGCGAGTTCAAGAGAAACGCCCCTGCAGGAGGACGACCAGCGAGAAAGCCCCAACCGGAAGCATCAGTCACCCCCCCGACAACGCTATCAAGCGGGGACAGGAGTCAGGTCCGCGGCGGGAAAATGATAATAAACGTATAAATAGGTGCTGTAAATGCAGGCAGCTTTAAAAAAAAAAAAAGGGATCGCAAGGACGGCTGGGGAAAGGTCGTCTTTGTCTTTCACTAAAAGCATTGGAGGAGCTTGTTTTTCCCCATCAAATAAAACAGATATGACAAATATTAGAAACAGCACTGCGGACTCAAGGACTCACTGCTTCTGCCTTCACGTGGAAATTCACATTAGATTTTCGCTCTGCACAGGTTCACATGGAGAACCCCAGAATTATGTACTAAACGAACACACCGAGAGGAGCCAATCGAAAGAGACGAACAGCCGACTGCCTGGATGACAGTTCTCCTCAAAACTCCAAACAACACCGGAAAAAGGACACTCGTTTCCCTTTTTCAAGCTATTTTTTGACTCTTTGTTTCAGACATTAGAAGGAGTGACTCTCTAAATCCCAGCTGCAGAAATGCTTTGAGTCTCAGCATGAAAACAAATGAAGCAGATCTCAGAAAAACAGACGTTGACTGCTACTGATCTCACCGCGCAGCAGAGAGCGGAGGGCCAAACAGGGGAGGAAAGGAAAAAAAAAAGAGAGAGAGAGTACGGATGAGAGAAGGTACAGAAACTCTGACGGAGAGATCGCATTTTAAATTCCGATTGTGAATTAGGTCACAACGCCGTCGACGCAAAACAAGCTTCAAGTAAAACTTCTTCAAATAAATCCTGGGTAAAGGGCGCACACGCCTCTTCTGCAAGTCTGCAACTTCTCCACATACCCACCGAGCTCCTGTTTCAGCACCACGGACAGCGCTCGGCTCTCAGGCTCGCTTCCCATTTCCTGTAGCTGAAAGTGTCCAAAGCTCAAACACCACTTGGACCTGAGCTGATAACACTTCACTCTGAACCTATGTCTGTTTAGTCTGCAGGAGACAGACGAGAAGACACTTCACGGCACAATCGCCCCGAAGTGAACCTCCACAAGGTCAAGAGGGGTCAAACGGCCATCGGTGAGCATTTGCACTGTAAAACAAACAAGAAATATTCTCACATCCAGCCGTCTTCAAAAGTTCCCTTGAACTAAAATACCTGCATCCACAGCAAATCAGCAGCATGTTCCTTTCATAAGATACAAATACAAACAATCCGGGCTCTTTAAAATATTTAATACGCCTCAGTAGATGCAAAGAAAACACATTTTTCACATTTGACAGGATGAAAGCGCGCAACGAGTTCGGCTGAAAAATGCCTGAAATACATGCCGGGCTGCTTCGGGCAGGAGGAAAGACTATTGAGCAACACAATAAATTGAAAACCGGGGAAAATAGAAAACAGCGAAACACGCAGAGATAAAAGGTAAGGGATGCATGGTAAGTGCAGGTAAATGCAAAAGCTGAAAGGTTGAGCTAATTGGTAAATGATGAAATAGCAAAAAGGACTGGAGCGGGATAAATGACTGAAATACTTTGGTAATTGTGATAAACACATGAAGAAGTAGCTTTAAAAGCTTTGAAAAATTAATACAACATTTTGCTATAGCGGCTTATTAGAGAGAAACTGTGCATAATAGAGCAAATATTCCCATTACTATCATCTAAATGTCACAAATGAGTGCCAAAATGAATCAAGTACACAAAAGAACTCCTGAAATATTAAGATAAGAGAGGTATTCTGCATGTAGGTTGAACAAACTACATGAATAAAAGGTAGACGTATATAAGAATTAGCCGTAGCAACCTTGAGAGAAACCAGAACTTAGCAAATAAATCTAAAAATTAACAAAGAACGAGAAATAAATGGTAAATAACGTTCATTTAAAAAAAGTAAAGTGGATTTTCACCACTTCATCCTCAGTAATGTTCTCTAATTCACAAACGCTTCACGTTACTGGGAGACATTTGGGGATCAGTGTCAATATGAAGAAGGTCTGCCTATGAAGTAAGATAAATAGAGTCAAAAAAAAAAACACTTTTTGGGAGAATATAGTCTAACTATTTAGTTTAAACCCCAGAATGATCATTTCAATGTTACACATTAACAATAAGAAAGTTTTAATTCTCAATGGTGAAACTCCCCAGTTAGAACTTTAAGCTATAATCAGTTTACAGCTCAATAATATCAACTCAGATGTAAGTTAGCTGAACGTAATGCGCTTAAAGGGCACTGAGTGTCTGCTTACTTGCATTCGTGTTGAATGAATGGTTGAAATGAAAGAAACCCGATTCAAACAAATGGTTTTGACCGAGCTGTGACGCAGGACACCGAACTGAAAAAGACCACTCGACCCTCATACTTCGTGACTAAACCCTTCAGCCTCACAGCGGCCGCTTTGTCCTGTAAACGCATGGAGGTCGAGAGCCGGGACGCCTCCCTCAGCTTCACCCTGTCTATCTCACCCCTCGTCTGAAGACGCCCCAGACGGCGTTTTCCCGTCACGTCCTACCTGTCGTCGTTCTGGAAGCCCTGGTCCCCCAGCAGCAGGTCTCTGAAGCGGAAACGGGGGGGCAGCGGAGGCACCTCACTCTCCAGCTGCTCCATCTTCAGGGCGCTGATGTCTAAGATAACCCCGCTGCTGTTGCTGCTGCGCTTGGTCTGGACGGGGGCTGCGGAGGAACTGGGGGGATAAAGAGGCGGGAAAGAAGAGTAAAGAAAGCAGAAGGGAGGAAATACAAAGAAGCTGCAGACGGAGCGAAGGAGCCGAAAGGAAAGGCAGCGCTGAACGAGAGCTGGAGGAGAGAAAAGAAAGGAAACATGGGAGAGAAAAGTGTCGGGAATTAACTTCAGTAGAAGACACTGTGACAAAGTACAGTTTTTATAACTCCTCAGTTAATATCAACCATGTCACTAAGATCTCTGCACTTCTGTGTCATGAAAGAAGAACAGAAATGTCCTAAAAACCACCATGCAAAGGACAGATTCAATGCAGCAACTCTGCATGGGACCATTTCAGCACATTAGCTGGAGTTTGGATGACAAAAAAACAAAAAAACAAAATCAGTCTTTCTAAAAGTCGAATCTTATCTTGCAGCATTGAAATACAAACAACAGCAGAAACTCTAGTTGTCGCATGCACTAGAAAAAGATTGGACTTTTTTCTTGTTGGGGGAAGGTTTCAACCAGTAGTGGAAAGCAAATTTCCTCTCTTTTATCACCTCTGCCCACCGGATTGATCACACAGGTTAAGGTGTGACCCTTTCTGGACCTGAATTTCCGAGGACTTCTTCTTCCACCACTGGTTCCAGCACATGCTGTCACTCAGTTTGAAAACACAGTGTGGAAAAAACAAAAACAGACTCTACGATTTAAATTCTTCTCTATTTTAAATCAAACTGTAGCTGTTTTCAGTTATTGAATTGATGCCCTGAATGCCTGCAGATGCTGCAAACCCCTCCCTCGTGTCCGCAGCGACATGCAAAGAGGGAATTCAGTCTCGTGCAGGAGTTCTCAAAGTGTGGGAGGACGAGTCCACCGCCTGCCTCACTCAGCTCGCACCATTTTGCGCCCCCGTTCAAATCACCTGCTCAACAGCTTCAGGCCACTTTCATACGATAACGTCTTCAAGTGAAAACGCTCTACTTTCTGCTCCGAGAGCATGAAAAACGCAACTTTTTGAAAACGGCTCGCCAGATAGAACTTTTTCAAGAATTCTCCGACTCGGTGGAAATGGGGGAAAAATGAGTCTTTCTGAAAACGGCGGAGCTCCGTCTCCGTGTAGATGGTGAAAGTCTTAGAATTGTTATTGCTCTCTACACGTGTTTGGTTTCAAAACAAAAATGACCAACAGCACCCACTGGTGGCCCGGCATGGAAACTACGTCATTTAAACAAATGCCGTTTTCAAAAAGCTGCTGCGCAAACATGAAAAATGTCCGAAACAAAAACAGCAGTTTTCACTTGAAACGTTGTCATGTGAACGAGGCTTCAGTCTGCAGCTGCAACATCTGCTCAGCAGTTTCCGTCTGCAGCCGCTCGCAGCTCTCTGGCGCCCCCCGGGGGAGACCCGTCCCACACTTTGGAATCCGCTGCTCTGGTGGGATGTTACCTTTGACCCCGGGAGCCGATGATGTGGGAGGATGAACTGATGTCGCTCGCTTGAAGGAATGAGATGAAACCCCAGAGTTTAGTGAACGTATTGATTCCTGCTTTAACGCTGAACACCGTCTTCACGAGCCTGAGTGATCCTGAGCTCACTTTTCATATTTCATCAGTCATCGGCTGCTGGATGTTTGTTTTTTTTTTAATCACGCCACCTCTCTAATTAAAATAATGTATGCTTTGATTAAATATTACTCATCGCTGAGTGTTACATGAGAGAAGGAGTGAAGCCGTCTCAAGTCAAAAACAGGGTCCATCATCCAGAAAGGCCCTGAAACAAGTCACTCTCATGCGTTTCCCTTCTCACTTGTT
The DNA here is from genome assembly GCF_902148845.1 of Salarias fasciatus. Classification (NCBI taxonomy): domain Eukaryota; kingdom Metazoa; phylum Chordata; class Actinopteri; order Blenniiformes; family Blenniidae; genus Salarias; species Salarias fasciatus. Next base: position 24,046,709 of record NW_021941229.1, on the reverse strand, counting down.
GTATTTTTTCCATTAGTCTTGTCAAACTTGATTTATAATACATGAGGGGCATATTTCCCAGGTGGTTTGGTGAAATCAATCGTTCCAAGAAAGCAAACAAAACCAAAGGGCAGAGAGCATCGCTGAGACCAACACACTGGAGATTAGGATATATTGGAGATGAAACAGTTCTTTGTACCTAATCCCAATAAAGAAAAGACACAGAGATGGAAACCAGCCTATTGTCAATATGAAATACAATTATTTCATCAGTCAGGTGATCAATCCCATGATGCACGGTGATGTTGGTCATTCGTGGACACGACGCCCGGGGATAAACCAGACGGATTTCCTAAATGGACGAGTGAAACCTGCTGAGTTTCTTTTCAGGAAACCTTCAGGAGCGGCGTCGCTGCCTGTAGCCGACCTCAGAAGTTGTCCTCAAAGCGTCACGTGGAGAAATGCGTCACACAGAAATCAGGAGGAGGAGGCTCAGTCAGGAGGAATCAACCTCAGCTGGAGAGTTTACATGAAGTCTGTTAGAATGCGCTCTGGTTCTGGATCGAGCAGAATCCTCAGATAGATGTGGAACTTTTTCATTCTGATCAGACTTTTCTCATCATTTTATTATCATTCATGAAAGTAAACTGAACATGAAGTTTAGTAAAGAAGTAATGTAAATAAGCAGCTTATTGATACGGTGGAATATCTAATTCATCACACTGACAAACCAGATGAGGCAGCGGTGGTCTGAGGGATAGGGAAGCAAACACGGGACCGGCGGTTTACAGGTTTGATTCCCATAGTGGACAGGTCTCCACTTGGTCCCTGAGCATGACCCTTGACCTCTATTAGCTCCCTGACGTGCCTTAATTTGGCTCCTTGAAAAAGGATGGGTAAAAAAAAAAATGGAGTGAAATTAAAAAATATGAAAACAAATTTATTTTATTCATTAAAACTATAGTGAAAAATTCAAAACTCTAACTTTAAAAATATTAAATAGACATAAAAGTGATGATTTTTTTTTAACACTTTGGAGAGCCTCCTCCAGTTAGACTCTTGATTAAACTATAAGATTGGAATTATCATTAGTTATTATAAGCTGTAATTGAGCAATTATAATCACAATACATAAAATGAGGACTTAATTAAAGTTGAGGAAGCAGTGGTGACACCGTGAATGGATGAATGAATGAATGGAAACAGCAGTATGGCAATGCAATGCTGCGGTCATGAAAACGTCCAGTCGCTACTTTTTCGCAGTTTTATCAGACAGACGTCCGTAAACTTAAAGAACAGCAGCAGCGGCGGCAGCGGCCGGTCGCCGCGCTGCCCTCTTACCGTGGTCGGTGCTCGTTTACGGTGCCATCGTCGTGAACAAACGTCTGGTTCACGTAACATTCACTGCACATTTTGGCCGGGGATCCGGCGCTGCCGTCGGACGGCGGAGCTGCGCTGGTCGGCGGGGAGTCCTGCTTCGCGATGCCGTCTGCTGCCCGGGGTAAGTGCATCGGAGGGAAGGAGCGGACTCCCGGGGAGAGAGGAGCGCTCTTTCAGGAGGCGGCCGAAGAGAAAATAAATAAAAAAAAAACAAGAAAAAAGAAGAAGAAGAAGAAGAAGAAGAAGAAGAAGTGGGCGCGCGTGCGTGCGTGCCGTGCAGCGCGGTGCGGTGTGGTGCGCGCGCCGCGCTCACCTATGCAGGTGCATTTTTTTTCTTTTTCTTTTTTTTTTTTGGAGGTGAGTTTTTTTGCCTCTGCCCACGCAGAGAGAGGCTCGCGAGGGAAAGTGACAACTGGCTGCTGAACTCTTCAAACACACAAACTGAGAAATGCAAATGAAAGCATTTGGCTGGCGGCGCGTGAGGAGGAGGAGGAGGAGGAGGAGGAGGAAGGAGGAGCAAGGGGGTGGGGGTGAGGGGGGGTCTGCAGCAGTAAACATGACAGCTCTCCTTCCTGAGGTAGTGGGAACACCTAATGACATAACTGTTGAATTATCACCCAACTCCTGAGCAGGAGGGGGATCAGCACCATCTGTTGGAGGATCCGAGCCCCTTCACCTCCATCACTCCATCCATCCACCCATCCATACATCCATCTATCATGCAGACAGGGAATTGAACCCGGGACCCTCTCACTGTGAAGCTTGTCCCTTCTCAATACTCACAACACAAACGGTGATCAGTGTTCTGGATTGATCAGTCTGGCTCACTGACCAAATGTCCTTCATTTCAGTTTTCTGCTGCAAATGATTTGAATAATCTGCAACAGACCTTCAGCTGTTCTACATTAATTCCACAAATTACATGAACCAATAATGAAGGATCAATTAAACACCAAAAGCCCCAACGCAACAACAAAAAAACAACAACAAAAACTACAAAACAAAAGCACAAATGTTCAATGCTACAACAAAATGTCACAAAATGTTAGGGCCACGGTTTGTTTTCAGGGGAAAATATTTTCTGACGGACCAAATTTGCTATACTGGAGAGTTTAAGAAACGTAAGCAAAACTCTGCTGCTCGATGATTGTGAATATTTTGGTTATTTGTTTTCAGAAATGTTGGTCACCATGTTGAAATGGTCGTAACATTAAGTTCGTGTTCTGTTGTTAATCATTTGGTTCCATGTTGTTTCCGTCAGAAAATATCATCCCCCGGAAGCTTTTCCTGTTGTTTTTTTTTTTCTGGCTTTTTGGCTGACCCTTCTGGGCCACTGTAGGGTTCTAGTTGACTTACCTGGTAACAATGAAGGTGAGATACAACGAAAGAATAAACAGGCAAACAGAAAATCCAAACAAATACAGACAGGACATTTAAACTCTCCGAAAAACGTCACCAAAACCCAGAGCTGAACTGTAGATAATCTCTCTGAAAGAGGAGAGAGGGCTGACTGTTTACATCCTGGAGCACAGACAGTGAAATGCTCTGCAAAATCGAAGAATTTGAGTTGTTTCTGATAGACAGTGACACACATTCACAGCTGTGTCTGGTTTTGAGTTACAGTTAGCTTTTTGAACTGTTGGAGGAAACCAGTCAAACTGTGGAGATGTGGAGGTCTGGATCGATCCCAGCTCAGCACAACTGAAGACAGAAGTACCTACCAGGCAAACCAGAACACCTCAAGTAAAACATGCACGCTGAGGAGGAACGTGCAAACCCTTCACTGAATGGTCCCATCAGGCTGTGGACCAGAAACCTTCAATGAGAAGAGCTGATTTATTGAACCGTGATGTATGAATTCAAAAGTTGCATTTCAAGGATTAATCCGTCTCCAGTATATCTTTATTTATGAAGCACTTTAAATCAACTACAGGGAGTCGATGTAGACAAAGCAAACAAACATGTACCAAAGTCTAATGCTGAAAACAATTAACTCTCTGTACAAAAACATTCAGGCTTTTGAAATATTACTCAGTTGGAGTGATTTCAGTGTTTATGTGCTACGTCCATCCTCGTGTGCAGTATTCATGTGCTATGAAGTAATATGACGTGAAAGTTCTGCATTTAAAATGTATAACAGCTACACATTACGTTACAAATGAAATGGGCACAAACATGGAAAAAACAAATAAATCATATTTACGCAAACAGATTGGTGATCCTGAAATCACAACCTTGTAGAGCATTTATCTTTTTCAGCGGCAAATGAGATTTTTACATTGAAAAAAAAAAGATTGTAAATGTGGACAAAAAAAGTTTGATTGTATCGAATTCATTTATTCATGCTTTTTTCAAAAAGTATTTCTTCTCTATTTCTATTTATAGCCGAATTTTGATGAACATTGGTAGAATCTTTATTTTAAAATAAACAACTGAAACACATAAAAATTCCATCAATAAATTATTATTTTGTGGTGATGAAAAACAAGAACTAAAAGCCAGGAGATAATCTTTCAGAGTATTTACAATACTTCAAGTCCAGATCCAAAAAACCCACAAACAGACTGTCAAATGACTGCAATGGAAGAAAGTTTAAACTGGTGATGATGCTGCAGCAACACTTCACTGGATGCATGTTGTGTTTGCACAAGTAAGATAAGTATTATTAGACTTGATTTGTATTCTATTTGGAGCCGTATGGAATATGGACTTGATAGATTCAGGTTCAGATCAATACGTTGTGCGTAATAAATAAAACCCCAAATTGCAACAATATGGTAAAAAGTAAAGAAATTATTTCATGCAAACAAGAAAATGTGATGTTACAAAGACAGTTTAGGTTAATCAGTGTCTATTGGTTGTCTGTAGTAGATATATCTAATAAATCTAACAGACGAATAGTCTGTAAGTGTGTAGAAGGTCAGTGAATAGAAGGAGTGGAGGTCTTACAGGCTCACAGTGCTCTAAAAAAATAACAGATTTATAGATAGATGTATATAAAAAATGTGAGTGAGATTTAATTCAGACAAGAGGAAGAAAGGCCTTGGTGGTCTGATCTGTCATTCTGATATCTATAGTTTATTAACCTGGAGTTTTCTTGGCTTTCAGAAAAAGTGATGAATTTACATTAAACACCTCAAGTACTTTACGATTTCATCCTTCCAGATTTCCTATGAAATAGTGCATCTTGAAATCTCCCCATCCCTCCTTCCACTGAGGGGAAACCCACCAGGATCCTCAGACTCCCCCGCAGACAAGACGATGAAGGCTCCCAGATCAGCGGGCAGCTTATAGTTTTTATTACAGCATCGTATCAAACAGGAATTTTAACTCTTCTTTTTTGATTGAAATGAGAATTCAAACACACTCAAGTACAATTTCTCCCCCAAAACAAGCTCTAGAAGGAGATGTTAATGTCACCCTGGAGGAGAAGGTCACGGATGCTGAGCGATGTGAGAAGGAAGCAAACGACTTACTCAACACTTTCATTAGTGCCAGGAGGGAAAAAAAAAAGAAAACAGGGCTGAGAGTCAGAATGTACAGAGGGAACGATTGACTGACTGGACGTGTTGTTTTTTTTTCTGATTTATTTCTCTGTTTATCTGCTGACGCAGACTGGAGCAAGTATGGAGAAGACGTGGGTGAGGTGATATGATTCACTGGGGAAACGGTGACATGAGGCGGCGGCGGCGGAGTTTTTCGGCTGGAGATGGATGTTTGGGAATGAATCACACGTCCCCACCGGAGAGAGGCCGTTCTATTTACCGGCTATAGAGGAGAAACCTTGAATCTGTGATGTTCGGGATTCCAAAGCAATAGATGTGTAAATGTTTCGCCGATGGATATGATTATATTTGTGTAAGTATGAAAGAAATAAGCAGAGTTAGATACTGAACCTCTACTACAGGTTTATTCTCAACACTAAACCCAGTTCAAGTTTCCTGATTTTCTTTCTTTACATCTGCGTCCAGACAGTCTTTCTGTCGCCGTCTCCTCACCTGCAAACGTGTTTACGTCTCATCTCGCTGACTCACCTGTGCAAGCTTTGCAAATTTGCCTTCATTTGTTTTGAAAATGAGGCGCCCAACAGGTGTTCTGCGTCAAGGAGTCGCAGTCTGGAAGCACAGTGGTGAAGGCGATCGGCTTCCACGGCTTCAGCTGACGTAACATGAATTCCTACAATGATCTGATGGATTTTCATCTATTTTATTTATCATTTATGCCTCACGGACATAAACTAAATTGACTGACCTTTTTTTCCATCAAGTGACATTTGTGTTTCAGCCTGAAATGCCTGGACAGAAGAAAGGATTTTTGATCTTATAAAAGACTCCCTACAGCAGTCCATTCATCTGCCTCACATACAGGGAGAACATGCAAACTCCACACAGAAAGGCCCTCGAAACAAACGGGGACGTTCTTTAACCACAGCAAAATCTAATTACAGGAAAACAGTTAGATATTTGGTTCTACGCAGATGAAAAAAACGTGTATTTCATTTGAACCGAGTGCAGGATGTGAGGAGTGTGAGTGGCGTGGCGGTGAGGAGGGACAGAAACGTGTCGACACGCCGTCTCCAGGACCTCAGCCTTCACGGCCAGCCGCTTACATAAGCCTCGCTGCTATATTCAGGCGGGATTCAGACCTTTTCCTCTGCGCCGTCGCTGCCTCCATCTGCTGTCTGGACCCGGTGTGCTCGACCCCCTGCTGCACAGCAGCGTTCGGCCCGGAGCCGGAAAACTCCAGAAACACAACCAGCAGCATGTCACTGCTCGGCCAGTCTGTTCTGCGGTGCTTCTGCTTCGACTGGCTTCTCAAAGACACAGAGGCGTCGATGATGCCGAAGCCTTCATGAACACCTCACCTTCCTCCCCTGTGCTGTTGGCAGAGGTCACAATACCCTGCAGCCTAGTGCGATATTGTTCATGTGCAATGTTTTTGTCATTGCCTTTTATATTATTTATCTTTATTTCATCCTATTTTTCTTCTAATGTGCTGCTCTTGCTCACTGAATTGGCCCTTCAGGGATAAATAGTTTTTCTGATTCTGAAATATAGTGGAAATACTTATGAACTGGGTGGAAATGGTTAAAAATACATGAGTACATTTCATTTAGTACATTGAGTAAAACTGAAAAATATATTTTAAGCAAAAATAGGCTGTCTCAAACAGTGCAAAGACTCACAAATCCACTTATGAGTGAATTTACTTCTTTATATTAATTAAAAAAAGATTTTAAAGTATAATTTATGTGATTTTACTCATTTCCACAGCAAGATTTCACATTAAAAAAACATAAGATACAAAAATAAAGTTTAACAATTTCTCATAAATAGTACTTGGCGGCCATTTTTTGGTCGAAATTACTGCAAAAAGGTCTGTGATAAAATGAGGGATTTCAGTTCAAAAGGTAAAATAATGACAAATTTCTCCTTTCAGAAAACTGTATTTTCTTCTTTTTGTGTGCAAAACAGAAAGAAAGCGAGCAGCAGCAGTGACAGAGTCTTCAGCTTTAATACAAAACAAAACAATCCTTCCATTTCGTAACAAAATATTTTCACCACAGATCAACAGATCGACGTATTGACATGAAGAGCAGGTTGATGAGAGTTAAAGAGACCAGAGAGGAGCCGTGAGCAGAGCCTGGGAGTGCCTGAAGGTCAAACGGATTATTATGATCAATAGATGTTATTTAATATTTTTGGTCCTGTTGAGTTTTTAGCGTTGAAGTTGGTGAATTCGTGTCCTGAAGAGTCAGTTGATTCACATCAGATTAGTTAGAAGTCCGTTTGAATCACTCGGCCCCCTCCGTCCCGACGGAGGCCACGGCCGAGACGTAGTACGGCCCCTCCCGGAGGTACGCCTTCAGCCGGATGAAGTGCTGGCTGCCCAGGATCTCCGCCGCCGTGGACGAGCACGCCAGCGCCCCCACCAGCTCGAACTTGGCGTCCTTGGCCTCCTTCGTCTGACCCGTCGAGCGATCCAGGACGAACTCCACGAACCCGGGCGTGCTGATCATTAACCTCTGACCCCACGGCTGTGCGGCGATGGCCTGAGAAACACAGAACTCTGTGAGTCTGAAACGTCACGGACTCACTCGGAGGAGCAGAAACACAAACTTGAAAGCGTCCTCACAGTGAAGATGCGTAGCGCCCCACAGTGCAGCTCTGGAAACGGCTGAGTGCTGATGTTCCGGAACATGTCCATCGGCTGTTTGGACAAATGCTGAAACCAGGACTCTGTCAGGGCCAGAAGGTCTTCGGTCTGCTGCTCTGGCTGCAACAGAAACACACAGACCATCAGAAAACAGTCAATTATTTATGTATTAATGTTTATCAACCATTATCCCTCCAGTTATTATTCTATAAGACCTGGACTGAACAGAAGGTAAAGATTAAAGACACAAAACAACATTTTTAGCAGCTGTTTTCTTCACCTGGAGGCTGAGAAGCTGCGATATGGCGTCCAGGCTTCGCACTCTGAGCTCCGTCGCTCCAGAAGAGGCCAGCTGGCTCATCCTCGACAACACCGCCTTGAACTTCTCCCCTGAACGCAGAAAAATAAGAGCAAGAAATGTGAGAACGAGCTGCAGTAAAGCAGCGCCGAGCCAGCTGTCGAAACAGGAGTTCCACCGAGAAGATTTAAACTCTTAAAGGGACACAGTGTAAAATAAGAGTCACACTTCTATTGACCACCGGGTGGCAGTGGCGACTCTGTCATCACAGCTTTGGTTTTTAATTCCAGTTGCTTGGGGCAGTATGTGTGTTTGTGCACTTCCATACTTGCAGTATATCAATAGATTGCTGCAATAATGAATTTTACGCCATGGATCATCAATTAGTGTCTGAAGGAAAACCTGTAAATTAACTTGAAAATCTGAGAAAACTGGAGACCCAAAGTGAAATGTACTGTATATACTCACACAAAAAAAGATTAAAAAAAGTGGACGATGAGGAATTCCAATACAGACGATGAATAGATTAAAATATTTTCAGAAGATGGAATGAGTCATCGTTTTGCACTGCATTTCTGCTGTTTATATTTTGACCTTGAGTTCTATCAGATGAAGCAGTTATGGCTTTAACAAGAAATGATTCAAGGTCAAACAAGATTCTTCCTGGTATGCATGTCAAGAAGACCTATATTATATTTATTAGACAGGAAAAGCTTCTTCCACCAGCTGTATGTCACACACCTGTTTTCTGAAGAACCTGCTTTCCTTCCACAGTGGTTCCCAGTAAGCCCAACGTGTCCAGAGCCACCCCGATCATGGCGGGGTCCGGGTCCAGAGCCATCTCAAACACCTTGTTCTGGAACGCCGGGTACGTCTCGCAGACCTGCTGCGGACTGTCCATGATGGCCAAGTTCCCGAAGAACTTCACCAAACCTTCAACAAGCATCAACAATATTTTTTTTTAAAAAAGGAGGCTGGATTATGAAGCAGAAGTTCGTGAAGTCTAGTAAAGAACAGACCTGGAAGGTAGAGGGAGGAGAACGGGTCGGTCTCTGCTCCTCGGATCATGTTGGAGATCTTATCCATGATGCCCTGCTGGGCCAGATACTGCCGGCCGTGCTGACTGTGAGCCAGAGTGGTCACCATCTCTATCGCCGTGGCTCTGGTGGGAAATAACAAGGATTGAGCGGTTTGCTCGCAGCGAGGAGCCTGAATGAGGCCGTGAAAGCAAACAGCAATATCATTAAAAAGTAAACAGATCCATTTGAAATGCAGCCGCTCCATTAAAATTTAACGTGTGACGAGAGAAAGAACCTGATCAATACGTCGTCTCCGGTCAGCTCCCCCAGCAGCTGAGCCAGGACGCTGCTGTTGGCGCAGTAACCCAGAGAAATGGGCGAAACTGAAGCGATTTCCACAACCAGCTGGAAGTAGAAACCAAAGATAAGTCAAACCCTGTAACGAATAGAAATCGGTTAACAAGATGAATATCCAGCATGGTTACAGACTTCAGGGTAACTGATCGCCCTTAAACTTAACTTTGATCAAAGAAAAAAACAAACTGTGCATCTGAAGGTACCTCGTATATCCTGTATCTGATCACGTCACTCTTGGCCATCACATCCTTCATCACTGTCAGCAGGTCGGTGTGGAATAACTTGTCTAATCCCGGTTTGGAGTGACTCAGTTTTGACAGGGACTGAATGGCCTGAATGGATCAAACATCATTATTTGGAGCAGATTTCTTGGAAATACTGTCCTGATTGATGTTTCAGGGCTTCATTCCTCACCTGTTTGGCCACGCCCATCTTCTCCTCTCCGATGCAGTGGACCACCGCTCGGAGGACGTCATGATTGTTGACGATTTCAGCGAAGGCCTCCGGATGCTCCACTACTCTACTAATCTGTCAGACAAGCAACATTCACGACTCACAGAGTTCAATCAACACACAACGCATCTGAAATCACGCCAGACGCATTTAAGAATCATGGAATAACAAACTGTACTACGTCTCATGTCTACTATGCTCTAAGTTCAGGAGTCTGTGGCCTAAAATTTACTCATAAAACTTCATTTTGTGTAGATTGCAATTCAAACTTTCTGAGCTGTGGTATCATCAGTTTAAAAGTCAAACATGTTTTGTGGTTCCAAGTTAATTTTATTGGATAAGAAGTGACCAAAATGTTGTACAATCCTTTGCTTTCAGTTCAATGAAAGAAAAAGAAGGAGCAGGACCAAAGCAGTCAGATCGACACTGGACACTACAGTGCATTACTTCAGGGCTGTTTTCTGTGAGGGCAGCCTACCTGTGTCAAGGCCAGTATCTTCACAGTCTCATTGGGGTGGGTTAAACCTCCCTGAAGCTCCGCTCTGTAGTTCTGGACCACCTGCAGGGGGCTGAGGGCCAACAGGATGCGCTCAAGGATGTCCACACACAGCTGCACCTGCTCCCTGTGAAGATAACTCCAATTAGTACAGTCCAGTGCAGAGAAGTCCATTTTACAGCTGCAGTCTCACATTTTGAATTACTTAAGTCTGCTGATGAAATGGGAATTAGATAGACTGGGTAGATAAGACTTTCAAAACATCTGTAAGGGGAGGTGTCAACCGGTGTGCATCTAGAAAAGACACTGCATCATGACAAGGCTTCAAAAATACAATTTCAAAATTAAAAACTGTGATATAAACTGAATAATCATCTCCAAAGAGTTTGAAGTGGCAAAGGATTGTCATCAATAAGTTGGCATTCCCTTATTACAGGCACACTATACTGTAGAGGTATTTTGCTGGATCACATATTACATTACACACACGCAACTTATACAGTATAAGCCTAATAACAGTAGTCAGTATTCAAGTTTCTGCAATTACACCATTTGATAATTAGTAACTAAAACTATTTCTTATGATTTCTTCTTCGATTATGTGGTGATAACTTATCCCATAACAAACATATGGTCAAACATATTCCAAGGTAGCTTCATGAATTTCTTCTTCTCTGCTGAAAAAATATTATTAATATTCTGAAATGATATTTAAAAAAAGTAAAGGAAAAAGAGCAACAGTTCCTGACTGCAGTGTTTGACACCATCCAGACTCCCTTTAAACCCATTTTCATGCACTTTGCACTAAATTCTGAGCAGAAATGCAACCGGATGTTTCTCCTGCACAGAGTTTCATATAAAAGCAGAGTTCTAACCAATTAATTTATTCACCTTCTAAAAGAAACAGCGGCCTGACTCAGCAGTCTGATGTAAACAAAGCATGACTGGATGAAACTCACCTGTCACTGGAGTTCAGCAGAGAGAAAATGACATGGAGCCGCTGTCCGCTCACCGAGTCTCTCAGCGAGCTGACGGGGATCGAGAGAAGGGCTGTTTTGAGGCTCTGCAGCTCCTCGATCGGGTCTTCGACTCCGGAGATCTCCCGCAGAAGGCTCTCGATGGAGGCCGCCATGTTTGGGAAAACTTCCGGTTTCCTTCTTCTTCGTCTTCTACTCGTAGCGTTGTCGCGTTGACGACTGAAGTGAAGGCGTCACCTGGTGGACAAAGTGCGATACAACACATAATACATAAAGTCATGAGGAAAAGGTATATTTATATCACCTCACACAATAATGTTATAATTTAAAAAAAACATATAGACAAAATGTATCACCCTGAATAGAATAAATATAAGAAAATAGAGACTATATGTTAGAAAAACTGCAACAAGATTTGAAATACATGTTAAACAACTGAATTGTGCAAAAATATTAACAAATTGAAATGTAAATCAGGATTTACATTTGAAAATTAAGGTTTGAATTTTGAATGTGTCTTTGAAAAGCAAAAAATTATCCAGAGACACACACTTATGAGTTTTTGGATTTTTTTCTTTTCTTTTTTCCACCTTTAACAATGAGGCCGACGTGAATACTGGACATAAATAAGTTAGGAGATACGAAATGTGGGTCAAGCTGATGTTGTCAAAAGTTAATGAATGCGTGCGCACGCGTGTGTGTGCACGCCCACGCACTCACATATGCACCTGCCAACATAATTCTGATTGTCTTATTATGGGACAACCTTGCTGTTTATTGCACATTAACACATACCCAGTGTTACTTTAAACATGTAAATATAGTTGCTAGTAATTTCTTCATCAAAGTGACTAAGTATTTTAAAAGTAACTACCAGTTGAAAACATTTTTTCATTTTTAAAAGAATAATATAACACAATAGATGTATGTCAATAGATGTCTGTCCTCCGATTTTGAAAAATGCTGCCTTCAAATTATCCGGCCTTGCCATATACAGGTAGGGGCAGACAAGGCATATGTACTGTATATATTTGTACAATAATTTTGTGACAAAAATATTTGAAGCTTCATTGCAGAACAATAAAAACAAGTTTTTTCAGAACTCTGCTTTCTTTGAACGCACGAAAAATAGTACAGCAAGTATAAAATCTTGAAAAACCTGAGTGCCACAATAACTTATCATATGGTAATACAACTTGAAAGTGCTTTAACATTATACATGAACACAACGACTCAAAAATACAACTAAATAAACCACAGGAATAACTTTTCCAGTGGTGCTAGTGCCGCAGTGAGTCCAGCACGGACGCTGTTCTTCCACAGCACCACACTTTGGAAAAATGGGAAAATTAGAAAAATGTGTTGCTTTAGTTTTAAAAATGAAAACTGAGAAAACAAGTTTTTCGTTTTTGCTTTTAAGCAGAAAGAAAAAAATGATGCAAGGATTTTTGTCCTTCCTGTAGCTCCTACGGTGTTTCCTGAAAAAAAAAGGAGTGAAAGACAGAAAGTGAATTATGTTCAAAATAAGGCTGAACTTAAATACATGCTTTATTAGACATCAGTACACGTCACCATTGTGTGGCTGGGGTTTTCTACACCTCATGTTTTTACATTTGCCTCAGTCTTGCTTAAGCTTTTTTTTGATTCACTTCTAATTTACCTTGAGTGATTGGCTCTTTTTAACTTGGTATTTAAATGGTTATTAAGTAGTTCAAACCGAATCTACAGTAAATTCCCATCAGGTTATCTAACGTGCACCGAGATAGACAGTTTTTTGATCCGCGTCTAAAAGAGAAGTAAGAAGATGTGAACTTGAGCATGTTTGTGCAGAGCCAACTGAGAAAGTTATTCAGTGGCAACAATGAAAGTTGAATGAAGCGTGCAGGACAAGCTGGGCTCAGGGAAGCCGGGTCTCGGGGTTTGGGTGCAGGGTTACAGGCTGCTCCAGTTTCATGAAAGAGGAATCCGTCTGTCAGCCAGTGTTGCTGTCGAGCTGACGACAGCAGGAGGTCCTAAATAGAGAAACAAGATGCAGGTAAAAAGTGGAGAGAAATACTGTTTTACTGTTTAATTTGCTGGCTTCATGCTGAATGTTACTCTGTGTGATTCTGCCCAGTGCTCACCGTGCAGGTTCCGTACCTACCAGTGGTGCTTCGTCCTCTTCAACGTGGTGCTCTTCCATGCCTTGTTGTTCGGAGCGGATTTTGTGGAGGAGTACCTCCTGCAGCCTACGCCTGGGGTCTACACCGATGCCGCGGTCGTCAGCGTAAGGGAGAGAGCGAGGAAATTAGATCTGAGCAACCTCAAGGAGAACGTGTCTCAGGGTTACCCCCTGACCAACCCTGAAGCCTGCAGAAACTCGGACCTCTTCCTCCTCGTCTTAGTCTTCAGCTCTCCCAGAGACGGGCCCCAAAGGGACGCCGTCAGAAAGACCTGGGCCAACCAAACGCTCATCCAGGGCTTCCCAGTACGAGTTCTGTTCTTCATGGGATCCAGTCAGACTCCCAGTACTCAGGAGATGCTCTTGAGGGAGTCGGACCGCAGCGGGGACATCGTCCAGGGCCACGCCGCAGCCGACCCGGCCCCTCACGGCTCAAAAGAGAGGACCGTCCTGGCTCTCCGATGGGTGATCACCTTCTGCCCCCTGGCACGGTTTGTCCTGCTGACCGAGGACACTGTGTTTGTCAACCTTCCCGCCATCGGGGGCTACCTGCTCGGTCTGCACAGGCACCCTGAGGACCTCTATCTGGGCAGGGTGATCCAGAGAGACTCCCCGGATCGGGACCCCAGCAGTCCCGGCTACCTGCCCCCGTCTCTTTACCCTGAAAAGTACCTGCCTGAATACTGCGACGGGACGGCCTACGTTCTGTCTCAGGATGTGGTTCGAAAGATCTACGTGGCGTCCGCGGCGGTCCGTGCACCTGTGCCGGCCGACGTTTTCGTGGGTTTTTGTGCTCAGAGGGCCGGCGTCGCTCCGACGCACAGCGCCAGATTCTCGGGAGAGAAACACATCCAGTTCAACCCGTGCTGCTACCGTTACCTATTCACATCAGCTGGAATCAGACGCCGCGACATGGAACAAGTGTGGTGGGAGCTGGAGGTGAGGGGCAAACGATGCTCGCTGCTGCAAACCTACTACGGCCTGGTGACCTGCAAGACCCTCACATACCTGGAGAAAATGTCGTTACTTCCAAACTTCGAGGGGAAAACGGAACCAAACGGCTAAATTAAACCTATGATGTTAGGATGAGGTGTATCTATCCAACCGGGAGCACTTAGCATCAATCTGAGACGAAAAATAATGTACAAAGTGGAAAAGTCTTTGTTTGAAATTTGAGAGATCTGTACTGTAATTTAATATACAGTGTTTTTGCTTCCATCTTAGTTTGTAGAAGAGAAGAAATATAGATTTGTTTTTGTGATTTTCACATTGTCTGATGGCACAACTTCACTGTTAAATTATTTTGTCCTGTATAAATATGATTTAATTAAAAAAAAAAGAATGATGATAAAAAAGTAATACTACACAAAAACATGTCTAACCAGCTGTAAACCATGTAATATTGATAACTGAGCAAATAAACTGTTTGCATTTTGATTTTTGAGAAATGCTTGAAGGACGGATGCACTCAATAATAGAGGATGCTTTTTTTTCCATCCGAGCACACTTGAGACCCGCAAGGTTTCAAGTGTGTACTTCAGTAAACAAGCTGAAATTACAAAATGTTAATTATTTCCAGGGTTGGGGAGAAACGGATTACATGTAACGGTACATAATTAGGATACAAACAATGTAACTGTAATCCGTTACAGTACATAAATAACCTGTAATGTCGTTACAGGTGTATCTGATAAAAACACGGACTACTGAGAGCGGGACTACTTTTGAAAATCAGACGGAATATTCCAGAAATACAACACACAACAGACATATGCACCGTGTACAGACATTGTGACACTTTACGGCACTTTACAGCACTTTACGGCACAACCCGCGACACCAACGTAGATGTATAAACAATAGATGCAGTAGATATATAAACAGTAGACAACCTGCTGCTGGAGTCATGGCCGCTCCCAGGGAGAGAAACTCTTTCTTTTGCTTGAAACTTAGACATTATTTCGTATTTAAGTCAGAGAAATCCCATAACAATGTAAACTAACTAAACCACCTCCCGGCTGTGAAAATGCTCTCAGTATCCAGGGACTGAACGTCAAACCGGAAGCAACATCTGCAGGTATGATACCTGAACTCACAGTGAAGCTAAAGTGTTATTAGCCTGCTAACCTGTCAGTAACCTGCTGCTGAGAACCACAGCCTCACCAGGCTGAACTCTGATGGAGGAAATAATATCTTCAGCCTGTATGGAGGATTTTTTTGGAGACTGCATGTTACCTTCTGTCACTGAATGAATGAACTTTGAACTCTTGAAAAAATATTGTGCATGGCATACCTGAACACAAAATACTGCTCCTCACTACAGTTAAAGACTTCGTACATAATGTCAATGTCAATAGGGCTCCTTGTGCTGCTGCTGTATTGTAAAACGACTGGAGGAACACAGTCTGCTGATCCTCAGAAAGAAAGAAAGTCATATTTTCAGTAGGTTTAGAGGAGGTCGTGTTGTCGGTATTATTTGGGGCTGATCACAGAGTTCAGCTTGTATACTAAGAGTATTTTGTGTTTGCTGTGTGTGGAGTTGTCAATACATACAATGGCAGGATGACACATTATAGTTGTCTTTGTCCTTATTTTTATGTTTGCTGGTGAAGTAATCTAAAAGTAACTAAAAGTAAACATTATTTTGTTTATTGAATTAGAGTAAGTTAAGGATTACATTTTTTGACGAGTAACTTGTGTTTGAACCAGATTACATGTTTTAAATAACTCTCCCTCCCAACCCTGATTATTTCACGGATCACCTTAATGAAAAATGCATGAACACTGTCTTTCCCCTGGATACATGAAAAGTCCTCCAACATGGATCCTTCTCACCGTGAGGCAGGAGTGACACACCAACATAAGTGATGAATGAAAATTCAGTTCATTTTTGGGAAGCCCGTCAAAATACGCTGTGATGCTTGATCCAATTCAGTTTATTTCCATAGCCTCAAACAGAAGAAAGTCGCAGAACCAGACTCCGAGGTGGAGGCTTTCTGCTGTTCTGGGTGGGAAAAGAGGATAGAAAAGCAGAAAATGATTGGACAGAGAACATCAATCCACTTTGGGGCTGGAGGCAGACCACCTTTATCTGAAGCAGGAATAAAGTCGTATTAAAAGGCTCATGGTTGCACGAAGCTGCTGAGCTCAGTTTAACTTCCGTCACTTTCTTTCCAAACGATGCTGATGACCTTCTCTATATTTGCTTCTGACTGAAACTCTATCTCGGAGCACCTCTCTGTCTTTTTTTACTCCAACATATTTTTATTTTATTTTTTTCGGCTTCTCCCGAGCAGATTAAGCCGCCGCATTCAGCAGTGATTCAGTTTCACTAAAGCAGAGGTGCATTAGTAACCATGGTGATTCAGTCCGCGGAGTTAACCAGCTCCTCGGACCAGGCTAATGGGCTTTTCTAATCTCAGTCAGCACACACTCGCATCTGAAAACGGTGTCTCTCATCGCCTTTTTTATAAGCAACCAAGGGGAGTATGAGCCTGGATCCAAGCACAGAGAGCGATCAACAGGCGGTGCATGCACAGGGAGAACATGCAAACTTTTGCACAGGTGTAATCAAGGGATGTGAGGTGAGAGAATGTGCAGAATAAACCTGTTATTCTAATAATTCAAACACGTCTGGTTTAAAACTGCTTTTAAAATGTATGAAATTCACATTACAACGAGGAAAAGAAATAAAACCGATGTAAACAACTTTCACAAATGTAAATAACCTCATTCTTCTACGTCATTATTTTAATTATTTCAACTTCTCTTGCATTTTGCTTGTGTGCTTTTAAATGACCTCATTTTATCTATTTTTGAGGAGATAATGTGACAACTTACACAAAATCAGAGATAATTCTTCTGGAATTTTAAGAAAGCCTCATAAGAGGAAAGGCAATTTTATTTTTTGTGGCACTTTTCAGCAACGCAGAGTGCATCACAGCAACAAACGCAAACAGCAACAGAAGAAGAAGAAGACTAGGAAATACAGAAACATATTGTCACAAAAAGCTTTACAAATTGCATATTTAATATTCAAATGATGTGCCTATATTCAGGCGCTGTAATGGATCAGTGTTTGGATGTTGGTATTTTACATTCTGGCTGACTCACCTCACTGTGCTCTCCTGGAACAGCTCAGTGCATGGAAGCCAGCTGGTGGTTAGTAATACCTGCACTTTTTTATTTTCCCCCTGCTTCGACGATTTGAAATGTGTGGGTAAAACAGTCGGAAAGATGCTGTCTTGCCCTCGGTGCACATGCAAAATAACAAGTGGGTGAGTCAGGGAGCTGCAAACGAAGCGCGGTGTGTGTGCGTGTGTGTGTGTGTGCCCACACAGTCCTGCTAGAAGGTCTAATCAGGAACTGCATAATTGAAAACACCTGTGTGGGTGGACGCTCGGCGGTGAGAGGATGAAAAACCGGCCCAGAATGAATTCTGATATTGAGGTTAAATTAACAATGAGCAGGTAGAAAATCCCGCTTCAGAGGGAAGCAGAAGAACACGGGCTAAATCTGACCGGGCTCGGTGGAACGATCCGAGCAGGAGGCCGCGCTTTCCCCATCAGCGAGGTGAGCAGACTGTGGGACTTTGTGAGACTTTGTATGTGTCATTTAACGGTTTCATTGACTTTTAAAGATGTCTTGACCATAATGCAAAGGCCAGCAGCAGATGGAGAACAACCAGTGAAGTGGGCTTTGTATTAAACAAGGTGACTTAACTCAGGGTTTTGCAGCAGACCGACAACTCAAATCCTTTTTCCTTCATGGTAAATTTAGATTTAACAAGACTGAACTGACTGAGAGTCTTCAGACATGATTTCATTGCAGTTTGATTTATCAAGCTCGATGTTGCTGTTTGGATCAAATCCCATTGAAGTGACCTCCAAGTATTTAATGTCTTTCAGGGAAAGAATGAGTTGACCTGATGAATCTAGGAGGACATCTAGTGGCCGATGTGAGTCACAGCACCACACTTTAAGAGCGAAAGACTCATTTCTGTTGGTTTTGAAAAGCTTTACAGTCTCGGTGGACTATAGCATAAATTTTTGTTGAATAATGATATTTCCTGCACGTACAGGATGATGTTGATCTGCACTATGCAGTAGAGTTTGCACTCTGAACTTACAGAAAGACACATTTTTGCTGCTTTAGCAGTTTACATGACTTTATTCACCGATGACGATGGATTCTTGTCAGTTTTCAGGATGAAATCAAGTGTTTCAGTGTAACTTGAAGCCGACGCTCGCTCACACAGAAGTAAGTTCCTCTTGCTGCCGTCATAAGTCTTCCGTGTCCTTGAGACGTTCTTCAGACTGCAGCTTCTGCCTCTTCCGTTCCACTGAGATGAGGTTTGGCCTCTGCGCCGGCACCGCAAGCCACAATGCCAGTGGTTCACACACTGCAACACCCCGATCCACCCTCTGTGTGTGTGTGTGTGTGTGTGTGAAGCCTTTCCCCCTCCTCTCTGACCGTCTCAAACTATCCAAAGAACAACGTTATGGCTCGTCTATAATAACTCTGGCCGATGACCAGCAGATGGAATGGCTCACCACCATCCAGAAGCCAAGCCGCTCTCTGGGACTAATCTCAATTAATTAGTGTCAACACGACACACACACGCGCGCGATCCAATCGCCACACGAACGCTGGCTTCTTAAATTATAGTCGCTACGTCCCGCTTGCTTCATGATTTATCATGCAAGCCATCGTGGCTGGACGCATATTGTCCGTCTTTGTTTCAGTTGGATGAGACTTGGTCCTGCCAAACCATAGATATGCAGATTGCCCCATCGCCAGAATAGAAACCCTTGCTGGCTAAGATTCCTCTGATTCTTCACAAAATAAATTCTACAGCTGCTGTTGGATGGAGGGTTGAGTCACGCTATCTAAGAAGTGAAAGAGGAGAATTTAGCCGAGAAACGTTATCATCGCTATTGTTTTTGTAATTGTAAATCTAAAATGAGTTTGTGTTGGCGGAAAAAGTGTCTAACAACTTTGATACGGATTTAAATCTCAAAATTATGACTCTAGTCTCAGGAACGCATTACAGTATATGGCACTAAATCATATTTAAGTCATCTAAATGTAATGTCTCTGTCATGGTTCATGTTTTGAATAATGTAGTCGGCGTGTCTGTCTGTGAATTCATAAAAACCCTTAAACTAAACCTGGGATCTGAACATGGATACGAGCTCATCTCAGTGGTGATACTTGGTTTGTTTAATAGAAGGAAGTTCTGGAACTCCAACTTTGTAGACATGATTAAGCAAAAGTAAATGCAGCTGGAGCTCCGGTTTGCTGTTTGTGACGCTTCCCTTTTTTAGATTTCCCTCTTCCACCTCCGCCCGCTGCTGGGAAGCCAGCAGCACCTTCGCTTTTACATCCAAATGTTTGTTCGCACGTTGTTTATGATCTTTCTCAGCCAGCACATCATGTGGGCTTGCTTGTGTATTTTAGGAAAAGCATCATTCGCTGGCCAAGCTGCGGGTTTCTCTACATAATGTTTGTTGTGTGAAACGAAGAAGAAATTGAACTTTTTTTTTCTCCTTTCACGTTTTGAAATTTGCATAGTGACACTTGACGACGAGGCCGAGACCAGCGTCACACTCGAAAAGGTTGATTAGTGTGATTTTGTGGTGACGTGGAGAAAAGTATTTGTGCGTCTAAACATTCTTTATAGGAAGAAAGCCGGTAACGTCCTGGAGCTGCTCTGGTGAGGTTTGGTTTGGATTTTCCGAGAGAAAGCGGAAACAGGGTCAACGGAGCAGGAAAGCTCCAGACCCTCCCACCCCCACCCCATCCTCTTCAAACCACTTGTAGCACACACACACACACGGACGCAGCCTGCAGAGATTGTTAATGTGAGGTTGAGGCCTCGGGGAGCTGTGTGTGGGTGGCGCGCTCTCATGAATGCTTCTCCTCAGAGAGCTGCATCTTCTCCGGCGGACCAGAGAAGGTGGTTTTATTCGGAGTGTTTACTCTCGGGGACGAAGCCTTTCGGACGCCGCGGCCTCCGCCGCTGATTCGGGGGGGGGGGGGGGGGGGGTCGGCCGGTGCCAGCTAATGTCACAACCGGTGAAAGAAACGCCTGTTGGTCTCACATGCGAGCGTTTGTCATTCATGGGAACATACAGCGTGTGTGTTTTCACATGCAGACGCGGGTTCCTGGGAGTTTTATGTTCGGGGCCGAGCCTCGGTATTCATGTGGCCCCGCAGCCCACGTTCACTTACGCAGGAGCCGTAACCTCAAGGATAAACCCTCTTTTGACGACATCTGCGGTTTTTGCTCCTTTCCCTTTTTGAAAACTCCGTCTTTCCTTCTGAGGTTTCGGCAGCTTTCCCAAGCCGGGAGTCCGTGCCGCCGACGCCGTGCGCAGCTGCTTCGGGCTTCTCGTGTTTTAATTATGCATTCTATAGCTTTTGCTTACTTATTTTTTTCTTTTCTTTCTTTCTTTTTTTGTAAAAACTGTTCCATCTGGACAGAATTAGATGCATTCAACATGCGGTGTGTTTCCCTGCTAATGTTCGGCCCTTGAGCTGCTGCGCAGAGCCGAAGACGTCTCGTAGTGGTAAACATCTCTAACGGGAACGTTCGTCCTGTAACGCCGACATCTTCCTACAGGCTGGGATTGTGCAGGAGACATGAAGTCTGTTAGTCCGACGCGTCTGTTGTGTGACATGCTGAACCGAAAAGAACTTGTCTGAACATGATGTCCCATCATCTGGTCCCCATCTTGAACTCTCTTCTGCACTGGCGATCAACTTGGACGCTGCCCACATCCTCATAACACGATTTTAAATTTAATTCACATATAAAATAAGCACAATATAAGAATAGCTCGAATATAAACCACAGCGTGACCCGTTTATACTCCATATTAACAAATCTCTTCATGGCTTCTGGCTGTAAAGCCAGAGCACAAACCTCCGCACCTTTCTGCGGCCTATTTCTAAAATATACATGAGTCCATGCAGTAAAGTAGTGAAACTCTAAGAGCAAGTAGAGAACTTTTAGTTGAAAATACTGGACTTAAATGAGCCTTCATTAACTGAAACTGACCAATAAACAACAATATGTGTTAGTTTTTGATTTGACTTAATTTCAGCTGAATTTATTGCTCAGCTCATGCGTTGCATCTAAAAATACAGCTTTGTGCTCAATATTTAATGGGTACTCATGCACATCTTAACTGACAATTTGTTCTCAAGTACTTTTTTCCTCACCAAATCTACTGCTGTTCATGAACCTGTACGTCTCTGGTGTTCCATGCTCTTCTTCTGGGACATCAGCAGGTGTTTGGCTCTTTTTTAAGGTTCACTTTCATCCCAGAGGTTTGGAGGTTCGTGTTCTGTCAATACAAACAAGAATGAATCTTCTGATGATCGCTACATGGAGCTGCGAGCTGCAGCGGGCCGGGACTGTCGGCGCGTTGAGGCACCGACTGATTGATCAAAGGGCCGCTCAGTCACCGCCGTCAGATGGGTGCAGGGCGGAGACCCAGCCCGTAATGGAGCATATCAGATCACGTTTTATTACAGGCCCGGGCTCCGGCCCGGCCGTGCAGCCGCTCGCCCTCTACTTTGTCCCGAATGCTCACTTCCAGATGATGAAGACATCTGCAAACGCTCTGCTCGGCCGATACGTTTCAGCTATTCTGACCGCGGTTCATCGCTTCTCTTATTTCTGTCCCAAGAGATTCCAAAAAGTTTGTTTCACCCAGGATGGAGATCATCCTGAAATAACCCCGCTCTCTTTATGATATTTTAGCAGGAACTTGTTAATTTAAAAAGTACATGATTCCAGACTGGCAGCAGGTACTTCTCCTGCGGTCATGAGTGAAATGTATATTTACAGCTGAGGTTTAAACACTTGCTGTTCAGTAAAAACACAACCGTTAGCAGAAGTTTAAACCCATAAAAATACATCGGAGTCAAACGGGGAGATGAGATGATTTGCAGTAAACTCTAAACATAACAGGCACAATAAAACACTTCATAAATGTAATTTTTTTTTAAAACGCTCCACAACATGGTCTCTCAAGCAGGAGAAAGAGGGGGGGGGAAAAAGAAAAGAGCACGCTGGAAAAAAGACAAGTGTTACACAGACTCTGTAATCCACTTAGGAAATCCCAGACAGCTGAATCAGAACCAAAACTCTGAGGAACATTTTACGTTCTGGTTTCTCTCGTTACGTAACGGAGCTCTTTTAAAGACGGCAGACGCTTCGGGTGCAAATGAGCCGATTTAACTTTCGACAGTTTAACTACACGCTTGTAAACACTGCTAACGGCTCCTATGCAGTGGTTTTCAACCTGTGGTCCCGCAGCCTCTGAACAGGACAGCAGAGCTCAGACTGGGGTCTGAGGCGCCACCTGTCAGCGACGGCTTTGGGACGGCGGAGGAGGTGTTTGGCTTCTCTGTAATGTTTTGTTGAGGAATCTAAGATGAGAAAATAGGCGTCGACAACTTTTTTTTTTTTAATTCAACTTTTGATCACGGAGTGAAGCAGTTATTAAAGTGAAACAACAGTTTTAATGTTTATTCAGATGCGGTTGTCTGAATGAATGAACATGAATCTTACTTTCCACCAACGGCCATCACATTAATACATCACAAATATTTAACAGAGAGACACTAACAGAGAAAACCCAACTGTCCCACTTAGGAAAGCATCGGCGATGGTGGAAAGGAAAAAGTTCTTTTTACTGGAAGCAACCTGTGCAGAACCAGATGGTTCTTCTCACACCGAGCGACAAAGTTTCCACTGTGCGCTCAGTGCCAGTCTAGTTTTATAATCCTGAAGGGAAGGATGTGGAGGTAATTCCCTCTCATCTCGTCCGTGTCGTCCATCCCTTCTGCTCTTCTTCTTCAGGTGGTTTGAAGTTCTTCTCTCGCAGGGATTAAAGCTGCTTCGCCAGCAGGTCTGATGAAACACATTAAAGAATTGGATCTTAAAATCCACGTGAAAAAAAACCAAAAAGAAACTGAGCTGCTGACTCTAGGACCACATGGAAAATATCGAATTATGGTTAATCCAAACTCCTTGAGGAATTTTACATTAATATTAGGAAAAGGTTCTTAAGATTCATAATCAACAAAAAGAATAAATGCAGAGGTGTCGGAGACCTTTACTTAAACATAAATGGGTAACTCCTTATTTAATGTCTGTACATACAGTATGAATGAACTTTTCATACACTTCATGTTTTGCTCACTATTTTCTAATTTCTGTGCAACTTGCATGAAAAAAAAAGCAATCAGTGGAAAATCCAGGTCAAGTTTACTTAAAATACATCCAAATTTCCTAATATGTATTTTAGTTCATTGTCTCTAAATATAACACTTTTCCTTGCACAGTTTTTTTTAATGAGAGGCTCTGTAGCGTGTCACCTCTCAGTCCCTGACGCTTAACCATCCTCAAATGTTAAAAATGCCAACGCTGTGGCCAGAGCCGGTCTCCTGTTTGTAATCACGCTGGACAGGAAAGACTGGAGCACAGTTAGAGAGAGCCGGTACGGGTGGAAGTGTTTTACAGCGAGCTTTGACTGGTAATAATAGTAATTATATAAGCCGGGCTTCCCAATAAAACCAACGTGTCTCATTAGCGTTTCCCGCTCCGAGGCTCGCGGCGTCCGGCGGGTTATCAGCCCTGCTGAATGGGAGACGGCCTGGAGCTGGAGTGTGTCTGCCTGTAATCACATCATGTACGATCCGTGTATCGACCCGTGCTTGTGGTCGCGGTTTTAGTTCGGCGCCCGCAGATTCCTACTATTTCAGCGTCCCCACTTGCAGTCAGCTGCATCCGGTCACTTTATCGGCGGTTGTTTTTAGGTCCGGGCAGCTGCCGGCGCCCCGGACGGATTTAAATCTCCGATAGTGTGACAGTGTGACCGCACCGTCGGCCCGCCAGGCGACACCAGCCTGTCATTTACACGTCAAATCAGGCTGACGAAGCAGAAAAGACAGAGGACACTTGGTGAAATACGCTTGTTTCTCTTCACCTCGTGCGTCGATAGATGATGCTATTCTGGATTTCCTAAGCTTCAGTTTCAGCCGCAGATCATGAGTTTGACTGCTTCACGCTGGACATAAACAGCACTACTTACAGCCTGAGGAGGGAACCCCAGCTCTCTGGAGAAAGCTCAAATTAAAATATAATTCACTTGCTTTCACGTTCATTCATTTGTTTCTCCAGTTCTTCTTCCAGCTCTTTGAGGTCTTTCTTGTCAGCTTCCTTTAGAGAGATGTTCTGTTATTTTACTTCTTTCTTCCATCCTGTGCAGTTTTTATTCTAAGAAATGTTTTGTGCTTTCTACAATTTGAAATCCTAAAATGGAAAAAAAAAAACTGTGCATGAAGGTCATGAAAACAACTATTTAATCTTCAGTGTCTGAAAGATGCATGTCTTCAGGGAATAAAGAAATGAAGCTCACTAAAGCTCAGAAAAGAAGTCCTTTTTTTTTTTACTTTTTTGATTTGCTGATTGATGATTTTAACACATCATTAATTGCATTTTACCTTTCTTGCGGCCCCAAGTGGGGTTGAACAAACTTTACTGATTAAACCGTTTGGATTAAAAAGAGAGGTGATATTCAGCTCAGACTTTAACGGAAAAAAACACTTATGAATAACATTACACCTATCTAAAAAAATGTATTCTGAAAGTATTTAAAAGCCTGTTAATTTGCAGCAAGGCTTCAGAAAGGTGTGTTTAAGTCAAAATAGGCTCTATGCACAACTCAACCACTTCCTGAACTTCAGGAGGCTCCTCGTTTCCTGTCTTTCATGATAGGATGAGCTGATTAATGCAGGTGTGTCTGAAGTTGTTACAGAGGTCAGACACACCTGCATTAATCAGCTCGTCCTATCATGAAAGACAGGAAACGAGGAGCCTCCTGAAGTTCAGGAAGTGATGAAGTTGTGCATAGAGTAGCTTGTTTGAGACGAAGAAAGAACTGCAGTGGAGTTCAGCAAATTTAAAACCTCAAACTGAGGATTTGACTTTCTGTTGAAGACACAATATTCAGTGTTTGAGTTTAAGGTAGATCAAGATCAAAACTACAGAGTTTAGTGATCCAGTTTATCCTGATCCATTTCATATTGTAATACAAGTTTAGACCACCAGATGGTGTGCTGAGTCACATGAAGCTTTCTGTAGAAGCAGGAAACGTGATGGTTCGAGTTCTTGGCTGCACGCTGGTGACCTTTATCACCTGAAATACTCATGACTGCCACACCAGCAAAAATTATTTTTAATCAAAACAGGCCATTGAGTGTTAACAGTGGTTAAAGAATAAGTATTTTAACTATGGTCACTTAATAGTTTTGTTTTCTTTTTACTTGTCAGCAGCAATTTATTCTTCATGTTACGCCAGATCACTTGTACTTGAGGTCAATTCAGGCTTCATAAATGACCGAAAATATTCGGTGTGTGTGAGAGAGAGTGTGTCTTTAGCTACTTTTTAGCTCCAGCCGTCACCTGGAAGGAAGCATATCTCATGCTAAAGTCAGCAAAGCAATCTTCTCTATTTCTGCTGGCCCCACATCAGTGGTCTCATTGTCCTGCCTCAGAATGTGATCTTAATCTGACCTGAATAGGTTTTTGTTTCAGAGAGGTCTTTCAGCCAGTCGTACGTGAGACACTCTGCAGTAAGCTGCTTTTCCACCGCCAGGCCTGCAGACCGACATCTGAAAACACCAGGGAAAAACGTGTCCGCGTTCAGATGGACGCTTCAAATTGTCTCGCGTTAGGAAAGAAGAGCAGTTTTTCTCCAATGGTAGCTTCTGCATGCTCTTTTCCTGGAGCGCTTGTTTTTAGGGATACTGTTTCCTGATTTTTTCTCCCTTTTTTTTGTCTATTCTCGCATCACTCACATGTCTGTATCGTCTCACCCACTCATGTACAGACACAAAGGAAACGGTCAGCTGTGTCACACTGCTGTCCAGACCAGTGTGTGTTCCTTGTGACTCCAGAGGTAAATTCTGTTCTTGCCTCATCCTCCTCTCTCTGTAGGTCAGCTGCTATTTAAAGAAAGCAGAGTGTGCATTTACATTGTCTCATCTGCCCGTCACCTCCGGCAGCCCGCCTGCCGCTGGGAGAAGAGCTGATCACGCCACAGTTCGCACATCCTAAAGTTTCCTTGTGTTCAAATCATCAATCTGACGACGGGATTAGGATTGTAAAGTCCAGGGAATTTATAGGGGAACTTTAGATCCACCCCTCATGAACTTTGCTGCAGGAATAAATATCAGGAAATCAGAGTCCCTGGTGGCTGAATTTTGATCTTCCTGTTGCAAATCCCCTAATTTGATAAAATTCTGATGCGAAACTGAAAAGGCAGACTTCTAATGCACACCAAATGTTTTGTCTATTTCTGATCCCAAAAACTAATTATCTTTCTTTGTTTGAGGGAACGTTTCAGCCAACGGCTGAATCGTGCTTCGACACAGGCAGCATGCATCAGACGTGAGAGGCTGAATGTCATATTTGACAGCTTAACACAGCAAAGACCACAATCTGTAGGGATTTTATTTAAATTCCAGAAATTCAAACTTCAATTTTTTTACTTAAAATTGAGTTCAATTTACTCAAAGTGTATTTATTCCTGATGCATTTTCAACAATTTTAGATGGAATTATTCATCATAAAGCAATCTAGTCGCGGTTCTGCCCTGGTTCTGGGTTTGTAAGCGATGCCATGTCGTCTCCACCCGCTTTGCACTTTCTTTTGAAGATACTAGTGTATGTTTGCAGTTTACGTTACAGTGTATGTGTGTGTGTGTGTGTTTGTGTGTGTTTGTGTGTATGGACGCGCCCACACACACATTCCTTCTGACCCTGCAGTGGCTTGAATGCAGGCTTTTAATGGCAGGAAGCGTGCCACCCATTTTAAGTATGAAGTTTGCAAGTTTATGAACATGCAGTGTGCTGTATGTACTCGCTGGAATTCATTTCATGCATCAGTTATGTGAAAAACTTGCTTATCGTGCAGTTTCAGGGTCAAATTAACTCCCTGCATTCTGCAAATGATTGCTTTTGGCCATCTAAAACAATTCCCACATTAAGCCCTCTAAATGTTTCTGCGACTGCAGAAAACAAAGGGAGCGAATCGGGGCACGAGTGGGACTTGTTGTGGCCGTTGTGTGAAATGTAACCCAGACATTAACAGGACGCCCTCAAAGTCGCTCCGTAATCTGAAAATGACGGGGAGCCGGGGCGGGTGTGAAAAGTGGAGGCCATCGGAGAGGTAATTTAGTGCCAGAGCAAGACTTCTGAGAGACGCACGGAGACTCCGGATTAATCTAATGTCACACGTGCACGTCTGATTGACGCCTTGCAGGCCCAAATTGCCATCAACAACGCGATGCTCAGCCGCGACATTTCAAAACACACACAGGCAGAGCAGGCAGAGCGCCGTCCACTGGCACGAGCGTCTCCTCTGCAGGTGTGCAAGATGCACCACGGCTAAACACTCTGGTTTTTGGTTCACATTTATATTGGATTCTGATTATTGATATTTGATTGATTCTCATGTTAACGGATCAATATCTATACTTGTAACATCACTTACTGCTCTAGCAGGGTTATCTGAATCTGGATTGTAAGTCCTCATATTTAGTATTTAAGTACACACACCTGTTCAAAAGAATTGGAATAAATAAATGGAAGTATTGATTCAACCTTTTTAATTAACTTTAAATTGAATTACATCTTTAAATTTAGTAAAAATTCTGAAATGAACTCAAATGCCATTTCGCTGTATTGGGACACTACACACACACACGAACACACACACGAACACACACACCCCAGACCCAGACCCAGACAGGCAGACATTATAACCACTGTTATTCATGCTGGGATAGACCAGCCTAATCATTGACACAGATAATAAATCACATTATATTATAATTTTGTGTCTGAAACTAAACTATTTAACAAACAAACAGCAGGTAATTGCCTGTCTGGACTAAAACACCATCAATTCCATTTAAAGCTCTTAGTTATTCCGAAGGACCTTTAATTCTGAAACAGAAGCAGGAAGTCTTGGCTTTCAGCCATTATAGACAGACCAACATGACCAACATGAAATTCTGCTACAATCAGCTGCTTTGTTCCTTTTCTTCTAACTCTGGATCTTCCTCAGTGAGGTTACAGGAAGACTGAAGTTAGTCTGATGTGTGTAACGAAGAGAAAGTACAGATATCGCTCAAACAAACCTCTGATTGTGTTGTAACGTCTCAGTAGGATTATTTCTCCGTCGTTTAAGCCCAGTGTCAATGTCCTTCCATCAGAGAGCAGCGCTGAGGTCCGCTGGTCCCTGACAGTCCAGAAACACTTGAACAGTTGTTTTCAAAAGTTTAGAGAAAGTCGCATGAAGTTAAACTTGCGGCGCATTTTAGGTTCAAGCTGAATTTCACCGGAAAGCTCAGTAGGTCAAGCTTTTTTGTGAGGAGAGTGTCTCTGTTCACATTTCCCACACATGAATGGTAGATCACACCTTTAGTGAAATGAGACCAGAGGGGTTTGAAGATTAACTCAAATTGAGGCATTATTCAGTGCAGCGGTATGATTTTAAAAGCAGATTGCATGGTGTGAATTATACTTAAGTGAAATGAAAAACTTGAAAATGATACTTATGTAAAGAAAAAAAAAAAAAGGAAGAATTACCCAAAATACTGTTTGATTACAGTCATGTAAGTATTTCGTAAATTGATGCTTCCATCGCTGCCTCTGAGGGAACAGTAACTCCGTTAAAGTGCGAGTTAACCAACGTGCCTCCTCACACATTTAAAGAAGAAGAAGAAGGAAAAAAAAAGCACTTAAACTCTCCGTTCGCTGCCAGGAGTTCATTAAACACTTGTTGCATAACTTAAAAATACCAGGAGTCTCAAGTGAAAACATTTTTTTTCATGCAGACTAAAACTGGAAGCAGGAGAAGAAAAAACCCCTCAACCTGAGAGCACTTCAGAGCGAAGCGGCGAAAAGCGACATAACCGGAGGTGTGAATTAAATGGAAGCTGCAAACACCGTTTATATAGACTGATTATTTCTTATGTATTTATACTTGATGTAATTTTACACTTCTTGGGTTCAGCTTGATCCTTAAATGCTTGGTCTCCTTACCGGCCCCTCAGGGATAAATAATAATGATCAATGATAATGATGACCATTAAAAACTCCATTTCCCATCACTGTAAACTCTCTATTGAGAAAGGAAGAATCTTGTTGAATCAGTTTTTTTTTTTTTTGGACATTTTTCAGGACATTTTGTGTACTTGTAGTGAAAATATGGTTCCAGTTTAGGCTGTCTGGGTTCTCTGGCTTTCTCCTGCAGTCCAAAAACATGCATTTAAAGTTATTTTTCTTTTAATTGCAGCATGTGAAAGTCAGCATGTGTGACTGTTGTGATGAATGTGGCGTTTGCTTGAGTGGCCTGGTGTCAGTTTCCTGCAACACGATGTCAGAAATAGCAGGGTAATGGAAGTATGGATGGAGCCTGGGTTGTCGAAGTCGACTTAACTGCTGATTTACACTTTAGAGATGTATAAACCAAAACCAAAATGCCATTTTAAAGTTCTTCTTAAGTCACAAAAGATGTCAATATTTTCATGCAATGCAAAATATTGGCCCACTGGCAAAGATTCTCATGTGCAACCACACAGTTTCATGGTTTTGCACGTCTTTTATGGCTACCACATTACAGCGTCTAACACAAGCATAAATAAAAATACCTACAGGCGAGAAAATCCATGCAGGAAGTGAAGCATGAATAATGAAGAGTGAGGCAGCTGTGTGCAGGACACGAGCACAAACACACTCATTTTCTCACCACCTTAGAGCAGAGCAGAGCTCAGATGCTTCACAGCGACGCTTTTTCAGCACGTAGAAGAAAACCCCAGCGTTTGACGCTCGCGGTCACTAATCATTGTGAAGGAAGGAGAGCGGCGTACAGAAGAGGCTTTCGCCGTTCCTGCATCGAACCGTAAACAGATGAGAGTCAACAGGCCGGGCCGAAGGGAGAGGAAGGAGTTAAAAAAGGCTCACCTTTCATCTGTACTTAAATGAAGCCTTTTGATGGATGTTTTGGGTGGAAGGAGTCACAGTGATGCCTTTTTGAGCGGCCTTCATGAGGCCGGACTCTGGCTCGACACAGACCTGCTGTTCTGCTCGGAGGCAAACACGGCGAATTCTCAAAAGTCCATCTGTCTCTTTCGGACCTGTTTGGATTGCTGCAGGAAGTTCAGCGAGCGAATATAGGTGTGACTGTACTATGATATTAATGAGTTTTGTAGAAAGGCCCCTTTCAAAATAGGCCCTGAAAAAAACCCAGGACCCCACTGGGACTCCGCTGCAGCTCGCATCCTGCCTGCCTCTGAGACAAGGAAGGAGCGAAATCGAAATTTATAAGCTGCATACTTATCTTCTATTTCAGTTGCTGGAAGCAGAAACGGCTCAGGACGATTGTCCTCCTGCCACTTTTTTTTTTTTTTTTTTTTTTAAACAGCTGAAATAACATTTTCTCCCGTAACGGAAGCAAAAACCCGAAATATAACAGAAAAGACGCACGTAAACTGAAGAGATATAGGCAGGAGATGTAGACAAATAGAAGTGTCCCGAGGCATTTTTACAGACTCCGGCTTTAGACAAGCCTGTCATTAAGGTTTGGTTTACTGGGACAAGTGTGGCGGTTTAAGCCGGGAGGCTTCGTACGAAGCAGGCCTGCATGAGGCTGGATCCTTGTTGGGAAACGACGGTGGCCTCAGCCTGGGAGCTGGCACCCAAAATACACAGCTGGGCACGGCTAAGGATCGGGTTTGGGAACGTATATATAAAGTTAATTATTGTATATGCTCGAGGAAAAATATAGTAGGCTGCAGTTAGCTTCTAATTTTCCTCCCTGTCCCTCGACTATTAGACTTTCGGTAACAAGCCCTCTCCATGTATAGGGAGATTACAGGATTGTGTGTGTTGAGTTGGTCCTTGTTGTCGTGTTCAACAGCAAATTTTCAGTATATTTTAACAGTCCCATCTATGTAACAATTATTGAGTTTCTTGGATTCATTTAGCAGCAAAATCAGTTTTTCTTTTCTTTTCTTTTTTTTTTTTACATTGTGTGGATGCAGAAGCTGCTGCAGCGAGCATGCATTGTGCACATGCAGCCAGCAGAGGTAGCATTGTTCCTTTTTTGGACTCGTCACTCTCAAGCAGAAGAGGAATATTTGCAATCTGGTTTCGTGTGTTTACAAGTAATAAATTAATGCATAAAACGAGCCATTTCCTTGTTGGTGGATATTCCTGAATATGCCATTTACAGGCAGCTCCAAGAATAGAGATCCTCACGGTTTGTTGATCAATAAACTAACTTTTTTTTCCCCCTCTCTTCTACACTTGCACCTCAGTGTGTGTGTGTGGCATCAACAACCACAGTCAGAAGCTCCCTCCCAGGGCC
Organism: Salarias fasciatus; assembly: GCF_902148845.1. NCBI lineage: Eukaryota > Metazoa > Chordata > Actinopteri > Blenniiformes > Blenniidae > Salarias > Salarias fasciatus. Next base: position 24,014,979 of record NW_021941229.1, on the reverse strand, counting down.
TTCATTTACCTGGATCCAGGGAAGAGAAGCAGAGCAAACAGTGAAAGGGTGTGTGCCGCTCTGGAAATGAGTGGAAAGTAAAGGGGGGAGCGAGGCGGCGTCGACAAAATGAGCATTAATGAGAGAAAGAAGCAGCGTAAATGAGAGAAAATAGATGTAATTAGAAAGGAAGGGAGTGGGAGATTAGAAGGACCTGAATTACAATGCCAGGATAGCAAGATAAGACAGCGCTGCGCCCTTCGTCTCCTCCTCCTCCTCCTCCAGACTTTTGGAGGAGCTACATATGAATCCAGCTTTTGTGATGCAACAGCGTATTGACCCTTGGAGGGGCCCCGAGTCCAAAAGAGAGTGTTTACTCCGACATGCACGGAGCGGTGAGGGTTCCACTGTGCTGTGAGGGCATCAGCATCCCGTTTGCGGCCGGTGGAAACGGCGGCGGACTGGTTTCTCTGTCCGGCTCCCGCCCTCTCGCATAGAGACGGCATTCAGCGGAAGCATAAGTCACTCACATGTGCCTGGGCGGCAGATTAACGGGGCTCCGGGTGCAGAGGGAGTCCAGCTCGAGCCCAGAGCTCCGAGGAGGGGAGTTTGTTTAGAGGAGATGCAGACTGTCCGTCAGCAGTGAGGACACGCTTTCCCCATAAAGGTCAACTCACTCGAGATCGAGGATTATCATCACACGGACCGTCGCAGGGAGAGCCGATGTCACGTCTGGAAATATCCCAGAACTGAGACCAGTTTCATCGAGATCAGGAGCTTCCAGACAAACTCTGGTGGTCGGCGTCCCGCCCGTTAAATATTAGGCCCATTTATTCAATGTTTCAAGTGAAAATGCATAATTTTTGCATTTTTGTTTCAGAAAACTTTCATGTTTACATGACGGCATTTTGAAAATGATGTTCATTCACACAGAAAAGGCCGAAAAAGGGGCATGACACTATGGAGGAAAACACTGTTATTGTCCATGTGCAGAACTACTATTTACTTCGGCCTTGGTGTGTTTCCAAAAAGTTTTGTTTTGCACCTCGGTGCTCTTTTCTAAATATGAACATTTTCAGCAGCTCCAGGCATCGTTTTCTGTTTTAAATTGACAATGTCGTGTAAACAGGATCAAATGCATAAATTGTTGCATGTTACTCTTTTTTGTTGCTCTCAGATGGAGGTAGTTTAAAAAAGAGCTCAGGAATTGGCTCACAGAGCGACAACGTGGGAAATGCTGAAGTTTTTTATGCACTACGAGGGTACTCTCCATTCACATTACTTCTAATCTGCTATAAAGCCAGTAAACTGCTTGAAAGTTGTCTCATTTTTGGTGTTTTTATCTTTTTCAAATGCTAACAGCAAAACTCTCACAAAAACCAAAAAAAAAAAAAAAAAAAAAACCTCATCACTTCATAACTTTCTCGAATGATAAAAAGCTGATATATTACCCTAAAAGTATTGATAATCCGCGTGTGTGAACGATATGAAACGTTCTATACTGGGACATTCAGTGGATTGTATGAAGAATCTGTCTCAACCCAGCCACTCAAACTTAGAGTAAAAACTATTTTTGTTTTATTGTAACTTTTTGCACCCAGAGAATATCTGGAAGCTCACCAGCGTCTCAGAGTTTGGTGGATGAGATCGCCAAAAGAAATGTTCTCGTGCCAAATTTAATGGAAATCCAAAAACCAGCCAAAAACGCCAGTTTGAAAAATTAGGAATGAACTAGGTGGAGTTAAACCAGAGAGGAGGATCAGTGAATCATTTGATGAATTTGTCTAGCTCAGTGTTTGAAAAATTCAGAATTATCAGAAAATGTGAATCACCTAAATGACTCACGAGGAGATAAGTCACATTTGGGATTTTGTATTTTCACTTTAATATGAAATTCTAGTTTCAGAAGCTCTCAAAAGAAATTGGTGAGGTTATGTTTTGCAATAAGTTTTGTGCCTCTGAAGTTTGCCCTAAAGCCAGAAATCATACCTTACTTTTGAAAACGCCAGAACAAAAAAAGCGACATTTTTAATATCCAGGAAAACCTCAAAAGGGGTCCTCATTCTGGAAACAACCTTGAATTAAATTCTCATTGAAATATCAATGGTAAGACAGAAAAACACTCTTAATTAATCCCACTGCACATGTTTTGAAATGCATCATAACGGCACAGAAAGTCAGTTTTACCCAGATTAAATCATCTGGTGGATGAGAGAGTGGAAACCCGGTGAAACTCCAGGTAAAGACAATGAAAGGCAAGATGGTGGAAAACTGCAATAAAAACCACTTACAGTAACACTGATGTTATTTTGTGTTTCTAAGAAAGGCAGTTATTCAGGCTCGGCTGTAATTATTTCCTGAATCACTTGATGAAATACTTCTCACTCAAATGCTATTTTACTGTGAATAAGAAAAAAAAAAAGAAAGCTCCTTCCCAGACTTGAACTCATAAAATAAATCATAAAACCATATGTAAAATAAAATATTTTACAGGAATACAAATTAGACGGGTTTATTTCGACAGCTGATGAATATATGGCCCGTGAGCCAAATCCAGGGTCCAAACCGGACGACTTTCAGAGTGTGAGGCTCCGTTTACCCGACAGTATTTCAAAAGTTAAACGGTGCCTTTGGCTTTGTTTTGGTCATCTGGAGTATGAAATGGTCTTTCCGTGTTTCATTTGCTACCTTTGAGGAAAAATAAGGGTCAAAGTACCTTGCAAAGCAGCAACCTTCCATCTATTGAAGCAGAACTTTGAGCATAGATGATCCGTCTTCACCATCTTCTACTGAATAAACAGACCAATCATTCAATCAGAAACACACTGGTAATGGCAGCTAAAATGATTATCTCATTATTCAATTCATGTTCATTTTTATAGCGCCAATAGCAGCGTTATTGTCTCAGCCTGGCCGCCGAACGCCCTGCTGTTTCTCAGAAAGCCTAGACTCCTCCAGAAAGTCAGCGCTCTGAGAACCAAGTGCCTGCTGGGTAATATGGGACCAGCGGCTCTTTAACATATGATGGAGCCTGGTCGTTAAGAGCTTTTTCAGTTAGGCAGGAATTTCAAATTCTATGTTAAATTTCACAGGAAGTGAGTGACGACGAGCCGATGCTGGAGTGGTGTGATCTCCCCTGCCGGTTCCTGTCATCAGCCGCTCGCTGCAGCATTCTGAATAAATTGAAGACTGCTTAAGCAGTCATTTGGACACTCTGATAATAGGGAATTAAGGTCTAGTCTGGAAGTATGGATGGGAAGTATGCATGGATTGATTTCTCAGCCTCACTCCGAGCCTCCACCATTCTCAGTCGTTCTCCCACAGTCGGGACGGGAGTCAGGTCTATCGGTCGAACTGGTTTGTTTAAATCGACGGTACGTGTGAATGAGACTGCGCGCCGTCGTCTCTTTCACTTTGTTTGCCGTTCCATGGACTGGCTACCTGCAAAGCACGTGCGATCACCACTTGATTCTGGCTTCTTCCAGTCTCTCCATCCTCGATTAGGTATCAAATAGAAAGTATCAGATCCCATCGGCATCTGTCTGGTCGTCAGCCCAACCTCGTCATCTGGAGTCCAGGAGTTTTTGTGCCTTCCAGATGTCAGATTCCACTTTTCTAAATCAGAGCAAACTTTGACCTTCTGGTTCCCTCGAGAGAGAAAAAGCCAGAGGATCACCACAGCCATTAGGATTCATCCTCCACGGGCCTTTTATATCTGTTGCAAATTTCACCGCAATCCAAACAGAGCTTCGGGAAAACTCGGAGGATCGCTCAAGTCAGCATGATTCATTCGCCACGCACCGCGAATGTTTGCATGAAGTCTTATCGCAGTCCATCTCGGAGTTATTTTAACGTTCAGCATGGGCCTGAAGTCGAGCGGTCAGCACTGACACTGGTGTGTTTGGAGTCTCGCTGCCTGCGTGGCTCAACGGCTCCGACAATCAGACCGTGAAGATGGGAGCAGAAAAGCAGTTATAAGGGCAGGGCTAAGCTCTCAGATTAGAAACCATAAAAATTAGGGGTTGAGAGTTGCAATGGGTGCTTATTTGTCCAGAAAAGAAATAAGCACACGGTCCAATGGAAACACTTCATTCTCTCTATCCTGCTGCGTTTTGTGACGGCTTCGCAGCAGCAAGGAAGATGTCTGTTTTCTCATACCCTAAATACACTGCAGGTACACACAGGAAACCTAAATATAATCATTACAAGTATTTATTTTGGCTGGGTGTAACAATCTGTTAGAATAATAGGCAGCCCTGCAGTTGGAGGGGAGTTTGAAGGGTCTTTGTGTGTTGAAAGAGATGACCACGGAGGAATACCTGCCTCTCAGGGACCCTGATGCTTTCCGCCTGCCCTCCATGCGCCGTTTGACACTTCATTATTTGCACTAGATGTGCAGTAACGCGTGCGTCAGTGAGGGTTTGCGTGTTTGCGCCATGTGCGCACACAGCTTGTATATATTTCATCTGCATTGCCGCTGATTGCTGGAGGTCAGCGCTCCGCTTTCACTGTAATTTCATCCAGTCATAATAAAGCCTCTTTAATCTTTCACTTTACATTGGACGACCACATTTTCTCCTACTGTGCTCCACGGTTTCTGAACGCCCCCCTCCCACCCTGAAAACCACATCACAGCGCCCAGAAATGCCAAACGAGCTGGCAGAGGTTAACAACCACACGTTCTGCAGGTGAGCTGACAACGTGTCTTTGTTCCACGTCTTTCCCAAACCTTTCTGGCAGCAGACCAGGGCCCCACTGTTCTCACAGCACGGATTCTGATCCCAAACATATTTTTTTCATGCTTTTTTAAAAAAAAAATACACTCGAAGGCTGCAATTAAGGATGGGAATTTAAGATTTAAGATTTGTTTTTATTGGGATGCCGTGGCTCCGTTCATATTTTCCAAACTATATGAAGGGAGGATGGCGGAGTCAGGAGGACTGAAGATGAGTGTGAGAAAACGTAAAGGGCAAGGTTTCCCTCACCATAATGCCCCCTTTTGAAAAGCACAAATTGAAAAGTCGATGTGGGTTTTATTCCCACTATTATAGGATCTGTGGTTTGGCTCGGCCTGCTACTGAAGTCTGGATTCACAAAAAAAAAAGAACAACAATCCCATTCATTTCACAAAATATTAATAATTTGATTTGGAGGTGGTTGTTTGATGGGTTTTTATTATTAAAAAAAAAAATCAAAGAATATGTTAAATATTGCAGTTCTCAGAATTTGGTGAAGACTGGTTTTATGAAATGTTTTCGTCTTTCATGTAAATGTTTCTGACGCCGCAGGAGAAGTGATGAGTGCCTCGGTCGCTGCGGACTCCATACAGTATTCCCTCTGTGTCGTCCTCTCTGAATTAAACATGCTCCTCTTTATATTTGCTCTGTTTGACATCAGGCAGCTCGATCCCGCAATAAGACGTCTCAACTCCTCGCCGCATCGAGATTCATGCCTTCCCCGACGGGAACGAGCCCGACCCCAGAAACACAGAGTGACAAGCATTTTTCAGTGGCTATTTCTGCTCTTTTACATCATATAAGCCTTCCCATTGCTTGCCAGAGGAAATGAAATGTTTATTGTATAGCCCTGAGGACTTTTGCAGAGAGAGCTTTCGGTGGACTAAAAGAAAGGATAAGCCTCCCCCCTCCCCCCCTCCCTCCCTCCGAACTTGGCTCGCTCCCGTGGCATATGAGCGGCAGGAGTTAGAGGAAGGGTCACAGAAACAGCGAAGGACCAGTGGGAGGAATGAAAGGACAGGAAACGGAGGGCGAAGGGAGCGAAGACTGGCAGCTCGTCTCCGGCGCTGATGGACGTGACCTGATGGTTCTGACAAAGCACAAAACGGGTTTATCCAGCCTTCTCCGACACCCACTCTATCCAGTTTCAGGGGCAGACGGGGATGGAGAAACTCGGGGTGCCCTGGAGACATGGTTTCCAGAATCCAGCAGGGCTAAAAGACAGATTAACGATCACATTTAAAAGCAATCTAGAGACGCTAATCAACCCAACAGGACGCTCACGTCTGTGGATTGACTTGAGAGAACCAACATTTGCACTGTGAGAACTTGCAATCGCCACGCAGAGGACAAATCGCCGAGTGTTAAGAGTGATACCACAGTGCAAACCTCAGAAAAATGACTTTTCAGTCACCTGCGAGCATGTAGAGATTTGACTTTGCAGTTGTTCAGTTTGAACCGATCTTAAAATCATCTTAATAAGTACTACGTAAATTCATAAATTAAGAAATAGATACATTTATTTACAGGTAATTCAAGTTAAACATCTGTTTTTCTGCATCAGATTTAATTAATTTTTTCTAATAAAGTTGATTTAAAACTTAAAGTTTGTCACCTTTTCACTAAGTCTTGCGCTATCATCTCTGACAGGAGGCGCGGTGAGCACACTTGGCCTGGAGCGATCTCTTTAATGAGAGGAGTCATTCATTTTGGCTGATAATGATGCCTTGTGTCGAGGTCCGGAGGAGGAAGTTATCTCACTGGTGTGGACAGGACGCAGGCCCATATGGCCCCATTGCTCCCGTCTATAGGAAAATTCTCCAATTTCCTGCAGCCACAGCGAGTTGGATAATATTATACTATCAGAGCCATCTGAAAGCGATTCCCAGACACAGCCACCGGCCTGGAACAGTTTTGCTTTACAGGACAGTTTAAAAGGTGGACAATTGCATCCACTCACACACACCACATTATACACAAAGTGTTTGTGTACAGGTGAAGAAACACCAGCACCATGTGAAGCATTACATGTGTTGTTACTCAGTAAGAAGAGCCAAGAATTTATCAAGTTCCCTATGAGTAAATAAAGGATGATATATGGAAATATTGAATGAAAATAAAGGTATTTGTGGGGCTTAAATACTTCTTTTTTCCGTGAGGTCAGTAACGGACCGGGCTTCGTAAACTCTCTACCTCATGTGGTTTTGGGAGTACAGTGGATTTTCACGAGAAAGTTTGATTTAAAGGAGTGCAACCAGAGTTTAAGGAACGATGCTTTGCAGATTAAGCGGCTTCAGAAACTTGGCAAGTGGTACAATGGCTGTAAAAATCCCATTCTTATGTCTGTTAAACAACCAGGAAGGCGAGGTTAAGCCGAAGACGCTGCATGACCGTGCTGGCAGAGCATCATTCAGCTTTTGATGGAACACTCCAGTTTCTTCCCACAGTCCCAAAACAAGCCTGACAAGTGTGTATGAAAGTGTGTGTGATTGTCTGTGTGTGTTTGTTCGATGATGCACCGCAGACTTAGCCCACCGTCAGCTGGGATCAGCTTCAGTAGGCCTGTGGCCCCAAGATGAGGAAGGCATACAATGAATTAAAAGATTTTTTTTTTCTTTTTATTTTTTTTTTGGTTATTTATGGTCAAACTTCACTGTTTGGTCGAGGAGCGCCCGGTCAGTCACACACCGTGTAGAGGAGGTGGGCTGGAGACACCGAGGGGGCCACCCAACAAGTGCCTCTGCTGCTGTTTACTGGCGCTTTGAGGCCGCAGCCAGCAGGCGATTAGCCCATAAAAGAAAAAAATGACAGGAAACAGCAAGTCTTATGCCCTACTTTGGTTCTCTCTTATCAATGCAATTTTTGTACAAACGCTTCTCCTTTGATTTATTACAGCACTTTTTATGATCGTATGTTACATCTTTTAAAATGTCTTTTGCATCAGCTCTGAATTGAAGGTCGTTGGTGTTTTTTTTTTTCAGAAAATTAAAAAGTAAATGACATTAAGAGTCTTTGTATTTCAGATGATTAATTGAAAAAAAAAAAAATACAGAGTGATGGTAAACGGAGCTCCATCGCTCATGTTGAATGCACAAACTGCAGAGCAAATTCAAACCTTTAATGCAACTGAAGTTAAATGGTGCATTTTGCTTAATGTTGATTTATTGCTACAAGATCTACAGTGGCAAATTTTTAAGTAACATCAGACACACACATAAATTTCCTCCTTGTGAGGGGGAAACAGTTTGAGAAGGAAAAAAGGCGCCTCTAGTTGGTCGTGTGTGTGTGTGTGTGTGTGTGTGTACATAAATCTGTTGGCGCAGCCTCGATCTCCTCAGGTGAACAGTGGCCTTAACTTCCACTCATTCCGTTTTCAGGTGGAGACTCGGTTTGAGGTTCGGGTCCGTTTGAATGTAGGTGAGAATAATGTCCTCTGAAGTGATGGAAATACGGCTGGGTGGGGGGGTGGGGGTGGGGGGGGGGGGGGGGGGGGGGGGGGGGGAGTCGCGGAGCGGTAGCAGAAAAGTCCAAGTGAAAGACCATCTGTCTGGAGGGGTGTGGGGGTCCCAGGGAGTGACACTTCCCGGCCACTTCTGAACCATGTCAGCCTGATGGAGACAGGAGATCCAGGTTCCCCGAAACCTTCGCCTCTGCTTTGCTTTGGTTAGCAAAAAAAAAAAAAAAGCATATAAATCTGGCGTTTCTTTGTTTCTCTCGCTGCAGAATGTGGTTTTATTTTCAGTGAACTTGTGGCCACGGAGAGCGGCTGACGGGGGGGTAGTGTGAGCCAGTTCTGAGGCGCAGGAACACTGAGCCTGGTGTCGGACCTGGATCCACGGGGGGAGTGGATACAGCATCATAATGACCAAGCCAAATATTTGTCTAGTCTATATTCTGAGAGCATAATGAAGTCCTTTTACAGAAGGCATCACTGGAATCTGGACATTGATTTTATGCCAGAGAGAGCAGGTTTCACTCGGCCCTGCTGTTTCTACTTAGGCTGCCCTGGTCTCTGGTGGCCCAATCCAAATTCAATACAGAGCCCTGTGTCCAGAATAAGAATGAAATGTAGCTCTGTTTGACAGATGATAAGTACGGAATCGGAAATTGAACCTGGATCTAATCAGGAGATAAGTTGCGCACTAAGGTGGGATTTCATTATAAAGTGAATTGAATGAAAACTTGCCTGGAATTTAAAATGTTTTTTTTTTTTTTTTCCCCTACTGTACATGCTGTCACCTTCCACTGTTTATGGAGGGAGGAGCTTGAAAGGTGGAATTTCACAGCGTCCGATCCAGCAGGTTTCTCTCTCTCACGTACGTATGGAAGACCCTGGATACCCGCGAACACACTTCCAGTGTGTATGTTCAGCAGATCGCCTTCGCTCCCGCTCGCGCCGGCGTGGACGGACTCCTTGGCGCGTTGCGCCTGTTTGATGGTGTCGTGTTGTTCCTGTGTCAATAATCTCGCTGGCTTTCACGTTCTGAAAGATAATTCAAAAACTGTTTGTTTTTTTTTTGGTAATATTCTCTGAACAATGTTCTGTAATGTTCTTAAAATTCCAGAAGCTTAATCACACTCGAAAAAGATGTCGTCTGCTGAAAGACGCCGTCTCACTTCAGTATTTATATCTCAGAATGTGGTGTTCTTCGGGGTTGGGAAGTGGCTCGGTGGTTAGCACTCTCTTCTCACAGCGAGACCGGCGGCATTTTGTGCAAAGTTTGCATGTTTTCCCTCCTTTCTGTCTAAAAAGCATGTTTGATGGTCAAATTGCTCTTAAATATAAACGTGAGTGTGTCGTGGTCTGGACCTGACCATGGTGTACCCAGAATTCATAGTGCTGGTGCTTATGGAGTGAATAGTAAAGAAGTCTTTCAGTACAATTATGTCTTTCTAACCATTTTTCCACTTTTTTGCAGATGCTGACAGGATTCAGCAGTCGTACTTTTCATCATTGTTGCATAATGCCGGGGACCAATTAAAGCTGATACGTACGTTGTAGATAAAATTGACATTGTTTGAATTTTGAGTCACTCCTGGTTGATTCAGGCCTAAAAAATCTATCCAAGTTACAGTGACTATAAAAGGAAGCTTTTGAACATGGACTGCCACTTCATCTTACAAATTGATGTTTTTATCTAATATATTTTGCTTCATTTTGGTTCATCTTTGTGTCAAAACAGATGTTAACTGCCATGCGGTGTGTATTTTATCTCTGGAAATTTACAGTTCAGTCACTCCCCGACTCTCCAAAACAGAGCTGCTGAACTCCGCCTTGAGCAAAAAAAGATAAAACCCCTGACCCCCCTCCTCCTCCTCCTCCTCTGAACCCTCCTCACCCCAAACGCATTAAAACAAACGTCAAACACTCTGCTGTGCTAAAAGTGCATCGTTTATATGTAACACAGGCGCTGCAAACACTGGAGGAATTATTCTAAAAAGAGCTCAGGGTTGTGAAACTTAATTTCACACTCGGACAAGTGCAGATGTGTGTGTGTGTGTGTGTGGCGTTGACAGTGCGTGTTGCCGGCCCCCAGAAGAGCACGTCTCCCCCAGCAGGTTATTCTGGTGTTATTACGAGAAGTCAACATGCTCATTATGGTCGTGGCACTGTTTTCAGGGTGGCTGTCTCCTCTGGTGTGCCAGGACTGGAAATGTCTGTGGCGAGCGAATGACAGGGAGAGGAGAGAGAGAGAGAGAGAGAGAGAGGCTCAGGACGAGTGCAGCGAGGGAAGCAGCAAAGATTCAGAGGACAGAAGTGAAGACGATAGAGGAGTGCATGTGAGTACGGAGTCGCAGATTAAAGAGGAAAGACAAAGGGGAATAATTGAGGCGCCGGAACGGGATTGAGAGAGGCAGACAGGGCAGCAGGCAGGAGCTGCTTTGACCACGCTCCGCCTCCGCGCTCATCCCCAAACCCACCAGGAAGGAGACAGAACCGGGAAAGCAAACAGGCGGACACAACCACCTGTAAAAGGAAAAACACAGGCCGCCGGGACGCGCACGCACACGTACACGCACACGTGCATTCACACTCTTCCAAACACACACACATTCCTGGTATGAACAGTCTGCTTGTGCACGGAGAGAGACAGAGCACTGTCTGCGCCGACAGCGCCACCTCCGTAACCTCCGCCGCTGCCCGCCATCAAAACACGCCGACACAGAGGACACTGTCCTCACAAGCTGTTTATTTGTCGGGCGACATGCATGATGTTATTTCACGTCCAAAGCGCCTCAAAACGCCTTCATTTAAGGGTTTTTCGTTATTATATTCTAAAAATTGCACAGTGCAGCGAGTCTCATATAATCCTTTAATCTGATATGCAACGTATTTATATCACTTAGGAGCTTTGTCACCTGGGAACAATCCTGGACGTGCTAGTTATATAAAATAAGTCTGGCATCTGGGTAAATAAAAACCACGAGAACGCCCGGCCGAGCCCAGCACCTAATTTTCTTCGCTTTCCAGTCTGCCCAGACACTGTATTGGTTGTTTTTGTGTACGTACGGTGCATGTCTGACTGTAAACACCGATATCCAAGCAGGCTGTGCAGCCGTCCGTCCTGCCGTGCATCAAAGAGCAGTCTTGTGTCCTCACCAGGCCCAGGCTGCAATTTGGGCTCGAGGCGTGGCTCGGCACCCATCGGGCTGTGTCCGCCCTGCGCACCAGTAATGACCCCTTCCCTATGGGGAGCGTTTGATCTGGGCTGCCTGTGTGCTTCAGCAGGACCTATTTCGGGAGCGCGGGGGGGGGATAAAGGGAGCTTTCAGACTTGGTGCCAATGACCATAATTAAGCAGCTTTAAGGGGTGGCAGCGAGCGCGCGAGCAAGTACGGAGTTTGTAATTTGGACGACGGGGGCAGAGTCGCCGTGGCTCATTGGAAGCACACGGGAGGGTCGGGTGGCACCCGGCGCGGAAACACAAGGCCGGGAGTGTGTGAAGGGGGACTGTAAAGAGGATGTTAATGACCCCGGTCCATTAGCACCCGCCCCCGGGGCTGAGCGACCCGTGGGCCCGAGCCGAAATGAGGGGAGGTCAGAGTGGCTGACGCACGCCGCCGGCCACGCCCGAGCCGGGTGTCATTCAAGGCGACCTTTCAGCGCCGAAGGCCCCCGGCTGAAAACCGTGAGCGGCAATGGACCAGAGCCACTGAGATCTTTTCTGTGGAGCAATCATCAGAACGTTTGGACAGTCATTGAGAGTCAGAGTTTAACTGGGTGATTCGGTGATAAAGCACTGTAGAACTGTTTCAGAAATCTAAATTATACAAGTTTAACTCGCGACAACTAAGATAAGACGACTGAAAATGAGTAGTCCGCATTTAGAAAGCCTTCTGTGGTGATGGGAAGCAGCTCAAAGCAGGAAGTTTCTTCGAAATTCACCCAACTTACCAAACCACCATTTGTCGCTGACCGAGTAGCATCATCTCTGCGACCACAGTGGACTTTGGACTGCAAGTTATATTTGTCTAAGACTTCTTATATAATCCAGACTGCGTTTCAATGGTGTCCAGTGTCTTTATTACGCTGCTTTTCACTCAAGGAATCCATCAGCTAAATACTTTTTATTTTGTTTGTGATCAGTTTTGACAGAAATGCAAAATATGTCACCCGTGTGTGTGTTGTGTGTGTGTGTGTGTTCGTTCTTGAACGTCTCCAGCAGATGTCGGCTGGTAATTAGCTTCTCTGCTGGCTGTAGCAGAGGTCTCTGGTCGGAGGGCCCGTCCCGCTCGGGGCCGTGACCCCTCTTTAGGTAATGGGAGCTGATCCAGGTGCTTCTTCTCCTGCCTGTCTCCATTTACACGTTTTCCCCAACATCAATGCAGATGCCTCACATGGAGAAATAATGCAGAATATCCCGGTGAAATAATTACATTTTGCACGGCGTTCAGCTCACATTATGACTGCATGTGACCAAATGAGTGCAATAATTGCAGAGAATTATTAATATTAACATAATTTGGTTGTTTTGCAACTGTTCACTCATATAATTTTCAATCCTCTTCCACATTTTTCCACCTGCGAAAGTTCACCTCTTCAGAGGACAAAGACTGCTTGGTGCCGTTTTAAATTAATCCCATGCGTTCAGCAACAATGTGGTGAATAAATAAGGGAAGAGTGTCCACTTGTGGTTCCTCCCTGAGGTTAAACGGTGCGGAGGGGGTCGGGTCCGTGCGGCCACCCCCCTGGAGAAGGCGTGCAGTTGCTCCAAACAACCACTGGGCTTTGTAACTTGACACCTGGCTGCGCGGTGCGCCTTGCCATCGCTTTACCCACAGAAAGCCTATTTAAAAAGGAAAGGGATGAGTCCGAGCGCTCCTGACTCCGTAACTCCCCTTCCACAGAGCCCAGCGTTTCTCTCTCCGGCCGCGCGTCCCTCAATCCGGATTCGGCATAAATGAATGAAACACGAGGGAATATCGGCAGAAAACCGCGCAGGAGAACTCTCTGTCAACCCAGCCTGCCGCAAGGAATTTATGCCGGGCTTGACAGGCAGTTCAACATGAGTTTTTCCCTCTGGAGGTCCATCTCAAGCCTGTCAGATGTGTAAAGCGGCGGCCGGTGTCTTCTGCCCCCCTCGCAAAGGAGTCACGCTGTGATTAACGGATCAGGTTTTTGACTGCCGGGACAAATGAATACAAATGAATTTAGGCACCCGAAGGAGAGATTGCAGAACCTCTCATCTAGACACAAAGTAAGTAACAACCCCACAACTGTTTATTGGTGTTTGGCTGAGAGGATGTTGGAGAGAGAGAGAGAGAGAGAGAGGACTGTTGTTGCTCTGGATGCGTCCCGTGCGTCTTTTTACGCGCGTACCTGTGCCGTGCCGGCTGGCGCTGGTCCAGCTCCCGGCGCAGGACTGGTGTCCTCCTGGGGATTACCGAGGCTCTCAGAAAGGGGGGCTGTTTGGATCACGGATGTCATTTGTGTGCTTTTCAACAACAACAACAACAACAATGCAAGATTAAACCAACTGTTCCAAACTCTCGATTTCCCTTCCTGTATTTCTATAAGTGGGAGCTTCTTTTGCTTTTGTGCAACTTAAATTGTGATATTTGGGGGGGGAAAAAAAGTTCAAAGTTTTTGTTCCTTCTTTCTTGTTAACCTGCCGTTTCGTGTTTACTACACTGACTCATCAGGCGAAGCGAGCAGATGAGGAAATCATTCAGTCTCGTGAAGTTTAACGAGAGGTCCATCAGCATCCCGCAGACGGTGTCTTTGTTTTGTTGGGATGCTTTTCGTGTTTCTCCGTTTTACGCGTTCTCCACGGCCACGTTAGGAAGTCTGCCTCCAGGTAGGTGAAGAAAAGACTTCAAAGAAAACACTTTTTAATAAATGACCAGCAGCTACAGGCGTCGCTTCATCGAATTAATCATCTGCAGGTGACACGAATTCTACCTCTCTGCAGTGTTTTACGCATTTATTTCCAGCACGCATCTTCAGAAACGGCAAAAACAATAAGGTCTGATATGAACAGTTTCAGTTTTAGGTTCTCATTCATTCATTTATTGGCGCGCCGTTGACCCACATTTGGTTTTTACTGCACATCTTGTGGTTTAGGTAATAGATGATTGTTCAGATGGTGGTAATATTCCCATCCAGGGAGTTGGGAAATCCGGGGATTTCACGCAGTTACCTCGTTATTCAGTGGAAGAATAGAAGTTGGCCAAATCGGAGTCATCACACCTTCCTGGATGTTGCGCAGGAGGTGGGATGAGAAAAGAACGAACTTAAAAAAAAAAAAAGAACTTGGACGCATCTGGAGGATGGGTTACATCCTCGCAGTTTGAGCTCAGCAGGTCTTTAAATAAAGTGACTCTGGCTTCATGAGTGGATGTGTCACCTGCCAGATGTCAGCAGCAGGACGAGTCATTCCCCGGTTTGTCCACACGGTGTCGCTCTGTCGACTTTATGTACTGTTAATTGCTTTAAGCTTTTTTTTTTAATTGAAATTTAGAAATGGAACATTTTTAGCACTTGGAGCAGCTGTAGATTACATATTAAGTTGCTGCATGTGTCTCATTTATATATATTCTTGAAATTCATGAGCTTAGTTTAATAAAAAGAGTCTTATTGACTCTTTAGACGGTTAAGAGAAACTTTTTTTTTTTTTTATTGAAAAAGTCTTACAAGTGTGTGACTGGCCTGTACACGCAACTCAGCCTCAGTTGGTGTCAGTTCGTCCACAGGAATTTTCCAGTGTGTGTGTGTGTGTGTACACCTTTGGGAAATCCTTTCAGGGAATCAATGAGTCGTCCAAGCTCATGAACAGAAATGGAAACTCCACTGGTCTTTTCATTTATTTATGTTTTCTTTCCTGAACTTTAAATCGGTGGCTGAGTTACAGAGAAGGTTTTCTGTTTGTAATAGCTTCTGGAAAAGGGAGAGAGGCAGTTTGTTTAAGGGGGTTGGGGGGGGGTTGATGGAGTGGAGGCTTAGGAAAAGAGACAATGATGGCAAAGAGTCTAAATGACATAATAACAGAGGAGTTATGGAGAGCGAGGAAAATGAGCATCGATTTACTTTCTACTCCAGATTATATAACGTCACGGCGTCTCTCTGAATGAACGCTGTTGCCACATGGGGATGTTATGCCGACGCTGCAGCAGGCATTCAGATACTGTGACTCAGTCTCTCCGTCGGTGTATTGTTCAGTCACACTGCTCTGGATCCGTCCCTTCACTATTCCTGTCTTCTCGACTTGGCTGTGCGATAGGAAAGAAGATTTGCTTGTTAACCGCAGAGAAAGAAAGATGGCATAAACAGAAGATCCCCGTCTTTGAAATCTGACTCTCAGCACAATATCCGAGTCGCACTGTCTGCTCTGCCGATGGCTCTGGAGGACGGGGTTTCTTTTTCTTTTTTTCTTTGCTTCTGAGTTGTGTTTTGCCCACTCAGCTCCGCTCTGCCTCACCTCGGGGAGTCCTGTCACGGCTCGCTGTAGCAGGATGAAAACCGCACCACTCGGGGTCAGCGTGCGGATGTCAGCCTCTCTCATTTAAATTCCCGATCATCACCAGCCGCCCTGACACAAGCGCCTCAGAACCGCCCGTATGGGAAATCCTAAAGAAGCTGCTGAGAAGGTTTTTTTTTTTAGTATTGATAATCCAAAGAAAACAGTGTGTTTTCCCAGGGAACCTCTTCCTCCACAGATGTAAACAGGCCGAGGAACAGAATAGGAATCCTTTATTTCTGTAATCTAAGCATTCATGACTCATTTTCAGAAAACAGATCTTCTCCTCAGCTGATAAGACACTGAATCAGACTGTAATCGGCCTGCGAGAAACTCACACACTCACGCACACAAACACACACACACACACACACACACACACACACATCCTGACTAGCCGCGGCCAGCTGCTGTGTGGGAATGACTGTGATGAGGCTTTATTAGCAGCTCAGAGCTGAGAGAGCAGGAGACAGACATCGCAGACATCCTCATGAGCACACACACACACACACACACACGTCATTCAGGCTGGTCGGAGAAGCAGCGGCTGGTTCATGTTAGGTCTGAGGGTTTTTTTTTTTTTTTTTTTCCCCATGGGAGACAAGACACAGGCTCTTCAGGACAGAACCAGTAAATATGTTTATGCAACGCTGACCGTCTTTCCCACATTCACGTATTTGGAGTCCGCGCCCCCCCCCGTTCGCCTGCCTCCCTTCCCTCCTGCCCTCCAGACACAGCTGTTATACACATTTCCTCCTCCGACGTGAGTGTGCGACCATGTGTGTCTGGATGACCTCCAGCGGTAAACAGTGGCTTCCCGGCCTGTCACCAGATCTGGGTCCCCCGCCGAGGCCCCCCCCCCCCCTCCCCCCCGGGCTCCACTTGCCGGTCGCCCTCTTCAAGTCGCGCCGCGCACCTGGACGTGGCGCGGCCCGCTGAGGCAGTTTCTGAGGAAAAAAGTGTGAAAAGATAAATCTGACGTGCTGGTTCTGCTTCAGAAACCACAACTGGAAGCTGTTTGTGTTTCGGGGAGGAAGGTGCTCGTGGTCGTAGTAAGTGCTTTTGCAGAATCCGGCCTCCGTTAGTTATTTACATGGTAGCTCAGTTACAGAACATATGGTTTTGTTTGGCAGTGTTTTGATGTGATAGGATTATTCAAAGTCTCTTTTTTTTTATTGTATTGGGATCTATTAGTACCCATTCAAGTCTCTTGGCTCAATGAAACCATCGACTACTTACAGGCAAATGCAGGTTTATCCACTTATTAGTGCCACTGTTGAAGAATGCACGTATTAAAAACTAGACTACATCATTTATAGACCTTTTACATAAGACTAATAAACGCAAATGCAGCTTCTTTTTTTTCATCCACCAGTAGCAAAAGGTGAAAGGCTCTGATAAAAACTGCTGACTCTATGAATTCAGAGCTCAGGTTTCAAAGTTGGACTTAAAAAAAGCGATGCTCTCTATGGAGTAAATGAACGTCGCAGCTCTGGAAAGTCCATGTCGTGGTAGGAAGGTCAATAAAACAAACAAATAATCTAATTCTTTCAATTCACCCCATGATATCATCAGCAGAAGTGCTTTCATGAAGAGTTTTGTATATTTTGGAATAAAAAAAAAAAAGCTTCTTCAAATGATGTATTGGAAGGGAAAAGATGAGTTTTTCCAAGGAAGCAGAGATCCAGACGTCTTGCCCCCCCCCATGATTTCTGGCGGGGGAATGGGCCTTCCAGTCTCATGACTGGACTCTCACTGAAAAAGAAAGACAACCCAGCCGAAACATTATGGAAACGATTCATTTGTGAGGTCGTCTGTTTTGATTTATCGGTGGAAAAAGATGCCATCGCTTGCCTGCGTCTAACCCGCCTCTCTTTTCTCCCCCACAGGAGAGCCCTATTGCTCTGTACAGTTTTATATTGTACTTGTTACCTGGGACTTACGCAAGTACACCCTGAAGGTAAGCGGCACGCCCCATGCCTGTCTCACTTTCTCACCTCTTTTTAGGTCTATGAGCGCAGGAGAGAAACCTGTCGGGCTTCTGAGAGTGCAGGGCAGCGTTCTGCAGTTATTCCTCGCCTGTTTGGTCACGGCCAAAGCACGTAAACACATTGCTGTGAGAATTGGGCCAACCGTTGCCATAACAACAGGTGTTGACTAAGCTAAGTTGAAGGAGCGAGGGAGTGATCGGCTCGTAGATTCAAAGCTTGACCGTTACTCCCAGAAACACTCCTGCCTCCTGCTTCACGTCATGATTTACAGCGTCTGCTTGACAGGCCGTAATAGTCACCATTTCAGATGAAATATGACGGCTACTGCAGAATTTCTTCATTTACAAAGCTTTTACTGAGGATTTCCATACTTTCACTTGTGTAAAAACATCAATAGACACAAAATGAAACAGCGAAGCAAAGAAAAAGGTGTCATTTTAAATGACTGCCTTCAGTAGAGAGAACTTTAACCCTTCACTTCTGTCCTGTTGCTGCTGACAGGACGTGTATTTATCATCAACACAACTCCTCGACCCTTCATGATATCTCAAAAATTCAAAAACAACCAGAAAGGAGAGACTTAGAAGTTTTTAGTGCATATACGTGGCAAATGTTGAACATCAAATCCATCCAATTTGCAGATATTTAAAGTTATTTTGGAAAACGAACCAGAAACACTTACTGTTTGAACATAGGGTTAATAAAAGCATGTTGACCTCACCGAGAACTTAAAATGAAGGCCCCCAAGCAAAAAATAGTAAGAACAAACCAAAAAAAAAGCATAACCTAATGGAAAAAATTCTCCTTGGTGTTAACATCGACCAAATCAGAGATAAAATATCTGACTGATATCGTCACATCGGCGAGTTCTGGCAGGGGAATAATCAGAAGTGGTGCAGGAGTGACTTATCTAACTGATTAGTTACTTTTCATAAGCTGTAACTGGAAAAAAAAACCCCACTTCTGTGTTTTGCTGCACCTGAGCCGGTGATACCGATGAAGTCGTTCCTCCAAAGCGGCGCCAGCGCCGTCTTCACAAACTGCCTCAAAGTAACAGAAAACGTCAGCCGTCGCAGGATTAATTGACGCTGTGAAGCCTGCTTTAGGGCAATTATAAAGCGGTGTCTGATCTTTTTATGTCTTGGGTTTGTCTTGACGTCCAGTCCTGCAGTGTGTCAGCCTCGGTGTTATGAGATTTGGAGGGTTTTCATGTAACTGAGGGACTTTTGTTTGATGTGGTTGAAGATGTATTTGGACAGCTTTTGATCCCGTCAGCCGCATTTCGTGCCACTCGGCGGTCATTTCCTCTAATGAACAGTTATAGATACAGTCCAGTGAATCGGCCCCCTCACTTCTCAAGTTATTATGATTGGGACTGACAGGGCAAACAGTTCAATAAGGCCGGCGACGCTGCGACTGCTAAACCCACGGCTGGCAAAACCAAAATGTCATCTCGTGTTCATTACACGAAGGCTAAACTTTCTTCTCAAAGTCAAACTGTGGTTTGAAGCTTTGGTTAAAAAGTCAACACTTGGTAATTTGTCTTTGCAATGCTCAAATGTAATGACTTTGTACATTTAAAACAAAATGGCCTTTTTTTTTTTTCTAAAAACAACTATTGGAGCACATGTTATTGTTGAAAACATTGTTTCTGCTTTTTTTAGATTCTTCGATCCGTCCTGGTTGTGGGTTTCTCAGATCTAAATTAGTCTAATTTATTGTTTGACTATTTGCAACCTCATAAAAAGTGGTATTTCAAGCAGGTGAGCACAGCTCCTTTTGTGACACTGGAACTGGTTGGAGGCAGTAAGCAGAGGCCGTCCTATAATCACTGGAGAGTTTTGAGTGGATCGAGTGGATCCGTATTCTGAATGTGGCAAATTAAAGGAAACGGTGAAGAAAAACACTTCTGTTGATCACCCATCAAGACACAGTGGGCTCTGAAGGATCTCTCTCTCTCTAGATCTTTTCTCTGCCAAAACTCTCCATTGAACCTTGAAGCCAACTGGAAAAATTGAGCCTTTGCAGAGTTTTCCAGTTGTAATGACCCAGCAGCCTTGTTGGGACGAACATGTTCTGACGTAATGCATCCCAGTGAGATGACTGCATTAAGAGTTTGAAACTAATAATGCATGTATAATTACTGGCGTTTCCATGAGCACGATGAAACCGTGACAGAGCTGCTGTCTCTCGCCGTCCCGCTCCTTGAGGCAGGAAGTCGTTGCCTACACTACCCAGGATGCATTTGCAGCTGATAAACACACGTTGGCTGCATTTAAAAGAGCATGTTCATTGGTCGTCTTAGTTGTTTTAGTGCTGCATATAGTTGTTTACTTTC
Source organism: Salarias fasciatus (assembly GCF_902148845.1). NCBI lineage: Eukaryota > Metazoa > Chordata > Actinopteri > Blenniiformes > Blenniidae > Salarias > Salarias fasciatus. The sequence continues at coordinate 23,994,977 of NW_021941229.1, read as the reverse complement.
AAATGCTGGTGATTTGTTTAGTTCTGCTTGGAAATTGTGTCCCAGTTTTGGGAGTAGATGCACTTTGAAAGCCCCACACTTGAACAATTTGTGTGCTCTATGGCTGCATAATATTCTGCAAAATAATCTTTACATGCATCGTACGAAATACTGACTGAATTGCAATAAATACACAACATAACTTCCTGCTCATTTTGAGGTCATTCTAAATTAAAGGAAGATAATTAAAAGTATTGCATGAGATAAATATTCATTTTGTGTTTGGTTTGTTGCAGTAACCACTAAAGGATCTTCTTTATTTTTTTTAAAAAAGTAACTAACTGTATTGAAGTAGTGATATTTCAGTAAAACAGCGGTGACTGTGTGTGCATGTCTTTCTCACTGCTTTTAATCTCCTTTTCTTCTTGATTCTGGCTCAGCTTTTATCATTAGAATCTCCACACGAGTGCATACCATGTTAAAACTGCTTTGGCTCGCTAGCTGGAAGCATGCAACCAATTTTCAGCAACTTCGATTCCAAATCTGATGTTGTAGGACATGCACGCAGCATTTCGCTGTGGAGATGGTTCAGAAATTAATTTAGAAAACACGCTCTGGACTGAAACTGTCCAAAGCTCTGACACATGCTCCGGCTGACTTCATGCTGTACGAGGAGTACGGTTACAGAGAGAAGAGTCCTGGATTTGGCACACGGTGGAGCCGTGGGCTGCAGACATGTGTTAAACCCAAGTCTGTAAACTATCCTCTACACATCTAAAACCACGCCATTAATAATACATGCACCAGCAAAAGTACACGTTGTACTGAGATGGAGAGATTGGAGTCGGGAGTCCACAGCCGAAGCCTCGCTGCCAGCTCCTGTTGTCCTTTACAGCAGAGGAGACCACACAGCGAGTGGATGGGCATGCATTAGACCCAACGTATGGCCGTGCTCCTGCTTTATAAAGCCCTGGTGTTTTGGGGAAAGGGAAAGTCTTGCAGTTTAATACAGAACATGGAAAAACCATAAAGAAGGAATAATAAGTCAGATGGGAAAGGCGAGCTCGTATCTACGCTATCGAAGACAGAATTCTGTGGGAATTGATCAAACATTTTGTTAAAACTTACTACTGCTTCATGTTGAATGATCTGACACCCTTTTTTGAGAATCATTACTGTAAAAAAGTTGCAATATGTTTTCTTTCAAGTGGATAGGTAGACATACGGATTAATAATCAACTTCAGTCGCAAAATTAGTTATACTGAAGAAACACCAACTTATACTATAACAGTCTATATGAATTTAACAAAAAAACAACAACAGAGAATGAATAAATAACTGAGAACAGAATCAAAAGGTAGAAGATACCTCTCTATGAGAGCAGCTCATATAACATGAACGTTTATCAAACCCATGTGTTTCCATTTTTGAACGTTCCAAACTCTTTAATGAAGCAAACCTTGTGAAATAGAAAGACAAGCATTTCATTGAGGTCGTCTCTGGCTGAGCGATGCGCCATCTGTCAGTCCCCCCTCGTCCTTCACACTTTCTTTTATCTCATCAACATTGCTCCCTCGCTTTTTGTATCTTGTCACAAGCAGGGCTTCTGTACACATGTCCCCATTAGACAAGGCCCGGTGGCCACAGGTCAGAATGAGCCCTCGGACAAAAAAGATGGCCGAGGGGCCTCGGTCTGAGATCAGAGTTCATCGGGAGAACAAGAACTGGGACTACTGACACTGGAACGCTGACATGCAGCGTTGGCTGAAAGGCTGGAAAATGTATCCCGTCGTAGCGCCTGGTGGTTTCTGTGGCCGTGTTCTGAAAGTCCAGCCGGACCGAACTGAGCAGAAGCACAGATGAAAGGAGAGATGCTCATGTCCTTCTCATTACCTGCTGAAAGCCTTAAAAAAGAAAGAAAAAAAAAACTAGGTATGAGGAAAGAAAACACTCCTGAAACCGTAACTGAGAATATAACAAACATGCAGACAGACTGACGACTGTCTTCAACAAACCCTCCCAAAACTGCTGCTTTTGTGCCTGAAAACTAGTAATCAATCAATCAAACTTTATGTGTATAGACTTTTTCATGCATGTTATTACAATTCAAACGGCTTGACAGCGTGATAACAAGACAAACCAAGTAAAGACCAGAAAACGGGAACAAAGAACAACAGTAAAATAAATAACACACACACACACAAAATGATTGTTAAGATCAAATGAAATGAAAAGTGAACAAAGCCAAGAGTTACACTCCGTTATACTTTTGTTTAGTTCTTTCAAACCTTAATTACACTCAGGTCCTCAGACTAAACGATACGCCGTCCTAAGTCTGACGATGCCACTGGAGTCCAACATCAGCAGACTAGCTTTCCTCCGATCACATATCAGTCGTCCGACGAGCAGTGCCACCTTCTTGATGTGAGCTGCTCCTTTTTGAGAATCTGTTTCAAAGCAATGAATGTGCTGCAATTTGTTGAGGCATCAAACGTCTGGCGTTGACTCCAGAAGTCGGGACGGAACCTAAACGATCAGAAAACGCACAGAACATTCAAACAGGGTCGGCGTACGACTCACACATCATCATTATCCGAGCCGGATGCCTGTTTGGACATAAACCAGTTCTGGACTAAAGTTACACTCACCAGCCGACATAAGCAATTTTGTTGCCTCAAAACCCCAGAGAGTTTATTTTTGTTTGTTTTTCCACTTTTTTTTTTTTTTTTTTTTTTAAATTTCCACGCTTTTTTCCTCCTCCTTTTCATCCTGCAGCATGTGAGCTTCGCTGGTTTGTAAGCAGGCGTTCTGTGCTGACGTTCGGAGTAAGAATAATGCCGCCGCGTCTGACGTCTCTGATCGGCGCTCTGCCTTTATCCTGCCAGGAGGTGGTATTTTAGTGAGATGACGTGAAAATCGGCGGAGAAAAAGAAGAAAAAGCCTGAGAAATGAGATTCATCACCCCCTTTGCTTGTTATTGTTGGAATTATTTGACATTTTAGTGGAAAGCAGTGCTTTTTTTAAAGACAAACACGTCTTCCAGATTTTTTTTTTTCATAGACTTGGAATAAGTTTTCTGAAAGTTGTATTTATGACCTGCAAATTTGCACAGAAAAAAATGCCAAAGCAGCTTAAATGAACCATATGATGAACCTTCAAGAAGAACAACTGACAAGATTATTACGTATCACTCACTAAACAGTTAATTTGATATTTAATCCCTGGACAGATTATTACAACAAACCCTCTGACCTTCCTTATAAAATGAATTATATTTCCACAAATATTATGTTGAACATACATATTAGTAGTTTTGTAACAACTAAAAGTTTGTAATGAGGCTAAATGCATGTGAATTTTCCTACTTTGTGCATTTTTCAATGCTGAAAAATCATATGTTGTCCACTTGTAGAGCATAGAGAAGCTATTTTTTATCAGAACTATGAATTATGATCAGCGGATTGATCTGAAGTCTCCATTCTTCAGATAAAACTTAAGATTTGTCTGCCATTGCACAAAAAGGAGTACTCGACGACAGATGTGAACTTCTTAAATAAGTCGGTGAAATCAATTGTGTGTCTCACACCTCTCTCTCCCTCCGTTCCAGATGTGGACATCCTCCAGACGTTGGGCCTTAAGGGAGAGACGGCGTCGCGCTCGGTGCCAGCAGGTGTCATTCCGTTCAGATCAGGGATCATCCTCAACCAGAGGGCCAACATCGAGGCTCCACTGCGCTCAATCCTTCCGGCGGCCGTCTGGCCCAACCTGGCACTGGTCCTGAGCGTCCGCTCGCACCGGGTCAACAGCGCTTTCCTCTTCACCCTGCTCTCAGGACGCAAGAAGCTCCTTCTTGGTCTGCAGCTCGTGCCGGGCAAACTGGTCCTCCACACGGGACCGAACACTTCAGTGTCACTGCCATATGAGCCTCACGATGGCCAGTGGCACCAGCTGGCGGTGGGAATTAACGGACAGAAAGTGACTCTATATGCCTCCTGCGGAGAGCAGAATGTTTCAGCAGACTTTGGGTGGGGCAGCGAGGAGGGACTGGCACCGGAGCTCCAGGGCTCCTTCCTCCTGGGGCGTTCAAGCCAGCAGCAAGCTTCAGCTCACTTCGAGGGCGCCGTCTGCCAGTTTGACCTGGTTCCTTCTGCACAGGCAGCTCACAACTACTGCAGGTACATTAAGAAACAGTGCAGGGAAGCCGACACGTACAGGCCTAACCTCCCCCCTCTGCTGCCTATCCTACCACGAGAGAGAAACATCACAGCTACTGCTGCTACCCCTAAACGCGCCGGCCCGGTAACCGCCAGGAAAACCACGGGGTTCAGCCTCGCCAGGAGTGTCGCCGCCGCTGCCTCGGCTGTCAGACACGCGGCCTCCTCCCAAACGGTGAGGCCGAGCCACGGCACCGTTTCCACCCCGCTGCTGGGTACCGCCATGCCGGTCACGGTCCAGCTCGGTTTGGTTTCCCCACCTCTCAAGACCAGGGCCGAAACCGTCACGGCCCCACTCAGGACAGCAGCGCCACCCACAAGACCACCGACCCCCAAGCCCACGACTTCTAAAACTACGAACCAGAAGCCCGCTAAGCCCACTTCCCCGAAGCCCACCCCTCAGAACAGCTCGAAAAAGGCAGTGACGGGAACAGACAAACAGAAGAAGCCAACGGTTCCTGCTACATCCAGCCCCAAACCCTCCAAGACACAGTCCGACTCTGTCCTCGTCAACCAAGGTGCCGTCACCAAGAAACCGCAGCCCACCGCAGCCAAGAAGCCATCTCCCAAACCCAAAGTCGCACCGTCCAAAGCCACTCCGTCCAAACCTAGCGCCAGCCCCGTCAAGGTTGTCCCTTCAAAACCAACAATATCCAAAATCACTCCCTCAAAGTCAACAATCAACAAAACTGCGGCGTCTAAAACCCCCAAGCCAGTCTCTAAACCCATTACCAAGCCAACCAAGCAGACCAGAACTACCAAGGCTCCAGTCACCGTGCGGCCGACCAAGCCTCCGTACAACCGGGTAACGCCGCCTGCTACCGACGGCTTCCTGAGCTGGGAGGTGCCGCCGACACAGTTCTCCCTGCTGGCTGGACCTGTGGGACAGAAAGGAGAAATAGGCATGCCGGTAAGAGTCTCTGTTTGCTGAGAATGAGTGTGTGTGTGCAAAAGCAGTTTAAAGAAAGGGAAACCAACACTAAGGGTTGTGTAAAGCAACAGTGATTAAGAAACTAGCGTATTTAACACGACACATTACATGAGTAAAGATTTAAAACGGCCTCCAAAAGTGTATTAGTCAGATCTTCACCAAAGTGGGTCCAGCTCTCGAAGGATTGGAAATAGGATCCTGCTGCGATAGTTGGTTAAAATGGTTCTTCGCTTCTCCCACAGAGGTGCGATCTTCCCTTTTCTTGCTTCTACTTTCTTTTCTTCAATGCACAGAAACCTGCGGGCGGGGCGTGACGTGTCAGGTCTGACGCCTTGCCGTCTCAGCACCAGATTCCTCTGTCGGAGGGTGCTAGTGGAGGTCGCACGGCCCCGTTTCAAAGCCAAGTCAAGGGTCAAAGCAGTCAGTAAACATTCGGCTTCCCAATGCGTTCGCAGAGGTGGGCCAGGCCTTTCACTGTCCCTCGACACAGGAATACTGAGCCAGCCATTTTTTTTTTTTTTTGCCTTTGTCAGAGTTCAGTCCAAGCCTCCATCAGTTCCTTTCGGGTTTATTTATGCGTTGCCAGTTGCGATACGACCGTCTCATGGCACCCTCGAGTTAAAAACCCGGCAATTCCACATGAGCAAGCAAAGCAGCCGTGGAAAGACGAAGCCTCCAGCGGATCCAGTTTCAGAGGTGGCGACTTTCTGCTTGGTGTTCGTGTCGTCTCAACCAACCACTGAGATCAAATTAAGCTCCACGTTTCATTTTCAGTAATGGATAAATTGTTACTGCTTCTGAATAAGGTGAAGTGAAATATGTGCTTTCCATACAGCTATACCAATATTTAACTTGCGAACGATAACATACAGAACTTTCATGACTTCATAAAGTGCATATAACTGCTCACCTTCTTATAGAGAAGCAGAAATTGCTCCTCAGTGTCTGAGTCTGAGCAGCAGTGTGTAATTTGCCACTGCAGACGGCAGAGTACAGTGTCTAGGAGTTACCTCTGCGCCGATGTTCGCGCCACACTTTACTGTCATTACAATGAACCAAATTACTGTCATCCCGAAAGCAGCAGCTGTTATCCTGACATAAAATGCTGTAATCTACCATCGGAAATAGATTGAATTGGAGAGTCAGTAAACAGTTGGCTTTTGCCAAAAGGACTGTCTGCACCAAATGAAAGTGCTGGCGATATGTTGAGGTTGATATTATACCAAACATATGGTCAGCTACACCGATCTGAGAAACCAGAAACATCCAGAACGGTTCAGAGCAAGAAAACAAAAATCCTTACATTTCTGCTGGACTTTCCATTGAATGTGTATGAAAGCATGTGTTTCAGATGTTATGACAGCGTCGGGTAATGTTGGACATCGTCGGGTATTTATTGAAAGTGCTCATGTGTGCATGTGCACACGTGGGTATTTGCGTGCATGTGTGTACGGCTGTACGTCTCAGTGGGTTAGTCGAGGAAGCCAGTGTTGCATCTGTTACAACACGGCTCAGATTCTTTCAAACACATGCCGTGCACATCACTCTCTTCCACCAGCACAGTATTTCACTCTCTGACAAGACTGCAGAGTCTTCATTACAGAGGTTTTCAGTCATCACATGATACATCCAGCCAGAAAAAAGGCCTGCCCAACTACAGACGTGCCATGAAGACATGTCAGTCACCTTTATTTGCTTGATGCAGGCTTTTAGATTTGTTATTGATTGCTTTAGTTACCTGAAAAATTATCTACCATCTGAGGAGGTAGGGGTGTGTTCCTCCTCCTGAAAGGCCTCAAGCTCCTCATTCAGCTTCACAAATGACTTCCTGTGTTCCTCTGCACAGCTGAATGTTGTTTACACGTCATGAACCTTCAGAGCTTCAGTTTTAATATGATAATTGTTCACCTGAGGATGTGCTGGCACCGAGAATCCATTTAATTTGAACCCGAGTGGACGGTTTTCTAAATTCCTTGCCTATGCACACTTCTGTGTTCATTTAAGTACCTGGAGGTTGCCTGTAAATAAGCACTCCCACAGCCAGGAAGCTTTAAAATGGACTTACTTTGTCAAATTACGCCACTGAGGTACAAATTTGCACTGTGTAGTTGTAGATTTAAAAGCTCATCAAATAGGAACAAATAAGAATGCCTTTTCACAGAGAGACCGTGGCTTCAGACTTTCTCCAAGGCACCACCAGCAAGTCCAAACATCCAACCTGAAAACGGCGTCTGCCATCACGTTTTCTTTGATGGAAGAATGCTCACTGATGTGGGAATTTCAAGCGACTCTCACCTCTAAAGAGCCAGAGATAGACACGGTCCAGGATGGACAGGTGCAAACAGGATAATAAACAAGCGAGTGTGAAGGAGAGCGGCTAAAGCAGGGGGTGGAGGCGTGACGACTGACAGGAGAGCGTGTTGACGCTGCTGACGGATCTTCGGGCCACCATCGAGGACGCCACCTGCAACAGTAGGGGTGGTCTCCAACACGGACGCCTCACTGGAAGGGACTGTGGAGGGGTGGCGGTCACCAGAGAGATATACTTAAGGCATGCTGTTCACAGGAAGTGGTTACAATCAAAACGTGCGACGTGTGGATGTTTAGACCTTTTTTATGATGAATTTGACTTCTGATAGAGATTCTCTTCGAAATACATTGTCGAGAGACTGAGGTAAATATTAACCATGGATAAGACGAGCTGACTTGTTCTCACTGTTTACAAGAAATGTTTGTCTTTGTCAACTTCATGAGAATTACTTAAACTAAACATTCAGTTCCAGAAATGTACATTTCGGGCTCCGTTTACACAGCTGTTCCATCGTTTTTGCATTTTTATTTCAGACACGTTTCGCAATGTTTTGAACACACTGTCTGTTCCCATGGAAACGGCAGAAATGCTGAACGCAATGCAGTCTTCATTTTGGGACACTAGTAGTTTCTGTTGTTTGTTTTTGTTATGATAGCACACACACACACACACACACACACACGAGCGCACACAGATTATACAGTATAAACATTACCAGTAGGAGTACAGAGACGTTTTTTCATGGCCAGACGGTGAAGTTGGGTTGCTGCTGTTACAGGAGAGAAAGTGGATTGGGATTAGTGACACGCTGGAGGCAAACCTTGTTGTTATCGTCCACCTACTGAGCATGTGCAGAACTATTTACTCTGGCTGTGGCGTGCATGCGCAGTAGCATTCAGAAAAACTGCATCTTCCTCTGTTTGTACAGAGATGGAGTCAGTGTGTTCATAAAGATGCGTTTTTTTTTTCCCCGTTTCCAAGTATCAGAAGTTTTTTGCAAACAGATGTCTGAACGCAGATTTACTCCTGGACCCCGAGTCGTGTCGGTCGGCCTCGTCGGCCAAAGTAACCACCGGCGTTCTGTTTTCCCTCACTTCTCCTTTTCCTCTTTTTTGATTAAAAGAAAACGCCAGCCTGATAAAGACACACAGAGGCATTGAGTGGCGCAGGAAATGACCTGTTATTTCTAGTGTTTCTACGGTTTCCTGCCGCGCGGGCTCGGGACGTCTTGACGGATCAGGCCGAGCTCTCATCACCCTGAGATGGAATTGCTTCGGAGGGGAAGAGGTGTCACCTTCTCGACACAGTGCAGCCTGTGTGATGCAGCCGTGTTCGCTGCGGGCGAACAGGGGCTCAATGCCCCGACCAGCTTTGACAGAGCGTTGCAGATAAAAATGTCTTGGGTTTTTGAATCGGGTGGTTTTCATGCGTGGCTGACTCGGTGATCTCTCTCCAGGGACTGCCGGGACCTCCAGGGAAGACGGGCCTGCCAGGCAAGAGGGGTGATCGAGTAAGTCTCCTTCAATCCCTCACAGCCACATCAAACACACTCCCATCTGTGGATCGACTGTCTCGGACTCCGTTCTCGATGCATACATGCATACTGTGTGCACTGTGTCCTTTACTGCCGCCGAGCGAAGGTTCGAGCTCAGATAATAACCGCCTCGGCAGAGACGTGGTTCAGAAACCCAGACAAGCGAAGACATTTAGTTTTGTGTCTCTCTTTGAAGCCTAAAAGGTAAACTCTTGGACTTTTTTTTCCCCTGCAGTTTCAGTCATAATCTGCAAAGCCAGGCTTTGAAATTCCTCCTGTCAGGCACGTGACACACGCAAACTCTCTCCAACTCTGACACACAAAGTTTTTCTATGCAGGCAGATAGAGCGTATTCACCATAGGCCTGCGAGTGCTGACCTCCCACCCCTACGCATAAACAGGAAAGCTCCTATAAAGACGGCCTTTCAAAAGGCTGCCTGTGCCACAGGATGCCTAATAAAAGCACTGTAAACAGACAGAGAACACATGGCTCCGCTGGACTTTCTTCTCCTGCTGCAGCAGGCCGCGCTAACACTTCAGAGGAATCCCATTCCCCACTGATAAAAAGCCTCTTTTTCTTTCTTTTTTTTTTCCCAAGGAAGCTCAAGAGATATAGTCTCATTCAAGAGTTTTCTTTCTTCCTCCTGTTTCTCTTTGTCCCTGACATATGGACACTGACACTGCTTTGAACTGTATAAACAGAGCCTAGAAGTGTTTCTGATTCGGACCAAACTCAGCTGTTCGTTCCGGCTCCCATGCTTCCCTTGATTTCTTGGCGTTAGCAGTTTTAGCGTTTGCAGCGAATTCCCTATGCATACCACCATAAGCAACGTCCCATTTATCATTGCAGCTGACTATCTGGATGCATGCGCCCGGTGTTTTGATATTTGTATTGCTCTTTACTCTGTGTTTACATCTCCGTCTGAGTCTGAGAAACCCTTAAGCTAAAGTCTCTGTGATCCCCCACCACAATAGATGTATAAAGAGGTCTTTGTGTGGCTCTGATTAAAGCTATTTAAGCCCCATCAGCACCTCCCATTTCATCTGTAGTCACAGTTCCACAGCATCGGGCTCACGTAGGTCTATCTCCTGTGATCTCAATCAAACGTGCCTGGAGTTACACTTCAGTGGGGATTAAATATATGTGCACCTTTTCAAGGTAGTTCAAAATGTCTGCATCTGAGGGTGAAGAATAAGAAAACTGCGCTCTGTAACCTGACGTAACCCCAACGCCTGGCCCGGTTTGGACGGTTCAACTTTAACTTGTCCTTGGTAAAAGCTCCGCCGTCCGTGTCAAACCTCGTCCATCAGCACTCCGCATCGACCAATCGCCTCAAACCGATTGACATCCCGGCGGTTCAGACGCGGCCTTTTGTCCGCCGCCGTGAAGCAGCTGCTGAGCCGCCGGCAGCTTTGTCAGTGGAGGTGGTCGGTTTGCAGAGCGCAAACAATGAAAACAAGCCTTTTCAATAAAAAAAAAGCACTTGTAAAGGCCGTCGGGTTTGATGCCGGCGGGTCACTCGCAAACGCACCACCAGCGTCTGACCTCATAGTCATTGTGTTTAACGCACACACACGTTAGTGCTCACACGGCCAGTGTGTGTGTGTGTGTGCACACCACAGCGCTAATCCCACAATGTTTAGCACAGACATATGTGGCTATGTTTATAACCAGCCTATATAAAGAGGGAGAGGATTAAGGAGTTTTTTTTTTTTTTGTCAACAAGAGCATTTTTCAAGTTTAATTACAGCTGTCATGTGTGTGTGTGCAAACTGCTCTTACACAGATTTACACACATGCAAACGCGCACAAGCTGTGCAGACGATCCCCTCTTGTCCAGATGAGAGTGTGGTTTCAATTTGGACTAAAGCAGTCCGCTTGTTTATCACTAAAGAAATTACCTCCAAACCTGAATTTCAGCCTCGGGCTGCAGCCCAGCAGCCGGCGAAGCAGGAGTCGATCAGACGCTTCGTCCTCTGCGAGAAGCCCTCCGGCTGACGGAACCTCCGCCGGAGTTTTCTACGATTCTCTCTATGAGCCTCGGATTACTGGAAGTCTGTGTGATGACACAGAGCACCATTGAGCCCAAGAAGCACCACCCATGAACCTTGACCTCTGATCCCACGCATGTGAGTGCGAGATGCCGTAACGATGGCAACGGCGGCCGGTACAGAAGCTTCTGGTCGGCGTCCATGAATAGGCCGGGCTGAGCTTTTTTTTTTTCTCGAGTTTGTGGGTGTGTGTGTGTGTGTGTGTGTGTGTGTGTGTGTGTGTGTGTGTGTGTGAGGGCGACGGTGGTAGAAGGGTGTGAGAGGAAACGTGGACGCGTCACGAGAGCACAGGGCCTTTATCTATAGCAGGGCTGGCTGCGCGTATTCGTCTGGAGCCCGGCAAGTCAAAAGCCTCTTTGTTTGGGGGGGAAAAAAAAAATCTCTGTCACCCATCTTTCCTCAGGCTTCCCCTCTGAACCTCTCCTCTGTCACTAAACAAACTCCCCCCATCCTCCTTCACCTGCGCTAGCACAGATTCCAGATGGGCACGCACAAACCCAAAAACCAGGACTATAAACCATTCACCAACAAATACTTGCGCTAATCTCTGCCGGAGGCCGTGCGCTGGCCTGGTTTGGTAACGTCAGGCAACTGATCAACTTTTAATGCTCCTTGAAATCCCCAAAGTGTGCATGGGTTTCTGGAATATTAATGTAATAAGCTCCAGGATTGTAAAACTCACAGAGCGTAGTCAAATTCCCTCATTTTTCAATGCTTTTTGGAGCTTTAAGACATTTCTTAACACCAGATTTTCACTGCTTTGGCATAAGATAAGCCCGAGGTTCCCACAGTCGCTCTTTAATTTGTCCTTTGCCTTTATGACCTGTTATAGTTCTTGTTGCACATTGTGTTAAAAACTAGTTTGGATTACTTACTTTTCCATTTATGATGTACTCCAGATTACTGTTTGAGGAAGTTTGCAGTTCATTCGTTGTGTCTGCTTTTGTAATTATGAAGTTTTATTGTGATTTCTGTGGGATCTGTCTGCAAATTCCTCTGTTTTCTCTCTTGTACAAGTGAGGCGTGCTCGTAAGAGTTTAACAAACGAGGAAATCTTTCCCTCGATCCTTTAAGGCAAAGTTTCTGCTGTGTGTTTATGTATTTGTGTGTGTGTGTGTGCGCGCCGATCTTTAATTATGAAGACATCCCAGCGGTTTCACATGCTCTCTTGATCTAATGTTAGTTAATCAGACGTTGCCCCTTGGGCTCGCATTTGGCACAGCATCACACGGCGTGTCTTTTATCTTTAATACGGCCACTGCGTATACATTTAAAATGTCTTTTATGAGCTGCTGTTGAAAGTCAGACCGTGTTTACAGCACAGCCCATTAAAAGGCCCTGTGTCTGAAATGTTTTGTGTGGGAAGGTAACGTCGGGCGGGATGCACCTCGGCTGTAGGTTGCACATATGGTGCAGGGATAGATATTCATACGCCACAGAGCTGCATGGAACATGTGGATCTTTCATTTCCTTCGAGTTCCTCGTCTGCTGGGAGTCGGTATGAATTGCACTGAGTTTGCAGGATTTCGCCGCCACAGGAACCACAGTCACGCCTTGCTTCGCGGCTCGGAGGCCGGTGGCTTTTTATTGGATAGCCGTCAGCGTGCGTGCTCGCGCCCCGCCCCGGGCTTCTCTAATTAGACACCTGTTGAGCGAGAAGAGGACACGACGGGGAGGCAGCGGCCCAGAATCGAAGCGTGGGTGCCAGCCGATGCCCGCCGCCCGCCAGCGCACTGCCCAGCCTGCGGCTCCACCACAGGGTTAATTTTGAAGCATGTAATTCAAACATGTCTAGTTTGTTTAAGTTTTATTTGGGGCACAACAGCGTCCTTTAACACCGTCTGGACCGACCGGCAGCTCTCGAGGAATGTGTGCAAAACCGAAAATCGAAATAAGAACGTGGGCAGCAGAGAGGCGAGATCTTTAAGAGCCGAGACAGATGGGATCAAAAATATATGAGAGAGTTAAAAAAACAGGTCACGGTTTGGAAATCCTGACTCAAGAAACAGATAACAGATCCGACACACGCTGAGTAACTTCCTGTCCATTCGTTGATGAATCAGACATGACTGTCGTCAAAGCGCAGGATCGGTAACGGAGGAACGGATTGATGCTGTCATGTCTCCTCTGGACGGTCTGTTTTTAAGCTTTGCTCGTTTGAACTCGTATGGCTTCTCCTTTTTTTTCTTTGTAGACCTGTATAACCCAAGCCAACCCCGGGAGCTTTTTTCTGGTCCTCCTCTGGGGGATAACAGAGAGCTGCCTGTCTGAACGTCGGTGGATGTTTGGGTTCGATGCTGCTCAGCAGATTATAACATAATAGCTTCCCGATTTGTTTTGACTCACCTCAGTGGAAGTCAGTGAGCCAGCGTTCAAAGCAGTTTTTAGCTCTTCTTTTTCCGGCCCCTGTCTCACTCGATCAACCCCTTGACCCGGGACGGGGGTGAGGTTAGGGGCCCAGAGGTGCCACACCACGTGGAGGGCAGGCGCAAAGGTCAGCGGTCCACAGGAAAGAGTCGCTCAGAGGAAGAGGAGTCAGACAGACAGATGAAAGGATCGAGACGGAGCCCCCCCCCCCCCCCCCCCCCCCCCCCCCCCCCCCTCCTCTATCTGTCTGCAGCCCGTTGTTCCAACCAAAGAAAGATTGGTGCATATTCATTCTCCGGCTTCCAGGGTTTTTTTTTTTTTTTTTCTGCCAAATTGCCCCACAGGGGCGGCTGGACAGAGCGGGACGGCTCACGTTACCGGTGCGCCGCCGCCGCCGCCGCCACCGCCGCTGCACATCTCGCTTTGCGTTCGTTTCCTCGGCGGCTGCCAGCGCGGACAGGAAGGCTCACCGCTGCAGGAACTCAAAATGTTATGATCTGCATTACTCATTAAGACGCCCGGCAAGCGTGTGTGTGTTTGTTTGCATGTGTGTACGTGCGAGTGAGTGTGCGCACTGGGGGTGGGCGGCGGCTTCGGTGGGAGGGCAGGAGTGTATAGGCAACAGGAGGCAGGAAAACCACATCCATATGGTGAAGCCACTCCAGAGAGCCCCATTTTCCATCAGCCTCAACCCCCTACACCAAATACCTCGCCACACACACACACACACACACACACACACACACGCAAGCATCGTCAGTGTATAAGAAAACAGTGTAAAATAAGCAGAAATCTGAGGTTCTCCAGGCAGATTGGACCCCCTCCTCCTCCTCCCTCCCGTCTGCATCACTTCCAGCCCAGCGTGCAGATTGATTGAGATCTCCGTCACCTTTTGATTGTGTTTCCCCTTCTTTTGTGGCTTTTCCACAGGGTGCTCCTGGTCCTCAAGGAAACCCCGGCCGATCTGGTCCACCCGGGTTCAAGGTACCCACTCCTAGTTTAACCCGCAGTCACAAGCAGACCTTTCTTCCTCCCCCCCGCTTCCCCACCCTCACAAGACCCCCTCTGCCATGTTGGTTTTTCCTCACTAAACAGCTACATCATTATGTTCCCACCTCTGCCTCTCATTTCATAGCGAACCTAAGATCTTTTCTGAGGAATAATCCTGCGGGGACGTCTTACGTTTTCAGTTTTTTTTTTTTCTAGATCAGCTGGAACCCATAAAGAGCAACAAGGGTAATGGAGTTTTATGGCTGGAGAATCAGGGCCATCTAAGTTCACCGCAGGGCGGACGCAGGACTACAGACACCTCGGTGCTTCATACTGCGCACCCGTATGACTTTAACATATGTGCTGTCGAGGTCGGCGTTGGGCTTCCCTGTTATATTTCAGCCGAGGCTTCAATAACTGTCAACCGGCTGACAGAAATTTACCAACAACTGTTTTTATCATGACTTATTTGTTTTGAGGCTTTTTAAACTGAAAAATTCCACCTTTGCCTAAAAATTTGTGTTTTCTTTTGTCTTTTATCGAGAAAAACCCAATATCGTTTGGTTGTGGACTTTTGGTTTGTACTAAATAAGAATTTTTTTGTAGAAAACTCCAATAATTCAAAACAAATAGATATTTAAATAAAGTAAAGGCTGCAGCCCAAATGTACTTTTCTTTTTTGTGTGACTTTTTCGCGTTGCCACATTAGCCCCTCAAACTCAGAATCTCAGTTGATGTGTTGCTCCCGTGTCAGTCGAGTGTGTGTCAATATTTCCACTGCCATTTGAGCATCGGGAGGAAAAAACACACATTGCATTGACACCGGCGGGGTCAAAGTGATTTATCAGAGCTCAAGGGAAACACGTTAAACGTCGGAAAGTGAGAACTTCAAATAAATCTGTCCATTTTTAACGTGTGAACAGGAGGTGACCCTGGCCAAGACAAATCCTCCACGTCCCTCATGTGATTGTCTGGGCTGATCTACGTCTCGGCAAACACCCTTGACCTCCGACACTGTGTGCTCAGACGATGGGACGAGGAGCAATACCTGTATTTTAAGTGTATTATAAAAAAGCCTTAGACAAACGACAACTGCGGTGACACCGCTGACCCCTGACCTTTATAGAGGTCCCTCTGGGACGGACGGCGTTTTTCTCTTTGACGTGCTTTAAGATTTTCCTCTCTCAGACTTTAATGAGTTTCTGGCCTGCAGTTGGACTTCTTCGGAAATGCCAGTGTACAGTTTCTGAATCAGAGTTAAATGACAGTGTCAATATAGCTCCAGTGCTCTTATAATAAATATTCCGCACAACCAGCAGCTTAAAATCCTTCAGTTGTGTTTTTTTTTTTGTATTTGGAGACACTTATATAGCAATATATTACCTTCACGTCCTCTGATCTGTGATACAAGCTTTCTGCCAGCTGCGGCATCATATTTAAACGGCTTGATTTCGATCTTGATGGAAAGAAATGCTTTTCTAAATCTGTTTTCAATTTCTCTGAGCACACAAGATTAATTTCTAGACGGAGTTACAGCTTGATCTTTTTATTTTCACTATACTTTTCCAATTTTCTTCTCTTTTCTTTTGTATAAAATGGATATTTCAGTTTGTTTTACAAAGACAGATTAGAATTTTCTTATTGCGCCTAAGAAATTCACTGATAAAAATGTCTGAAAAAAGGACTTTAAGGTGCGGAAATACTCAAAAATGTATCAATAAATCAAGAAATACTTCATATTGGGATAAGACAGAGGTGGCTACAGCTGTAAGAGCTCACACCTGCAGGAAAATTAGTGTTACCAGCGAGCCTCATATGGATTTTTGTTTGTTTTGACGATGGGAGGAAACCAGTGAAATCCCATACATGCTTTGGACTCACACCAGGGAGCTTCTCACTATAGAGCAGGGGTGCTAACCACTACTCCACCGTGCCCCCCCGACCAGCAGTCTGATTTTCATCACATTTCAGCAGCCAGTCTCATTTCAGACGAGAGTCTCTGTGGCTTCTGCCGGAGTGTTTTGGTTAACAAGATGTATGTTTGTACAGTTTTTTGGCACAACCAGCTGTTTTTACTTCTAATGAAGAAAAGCTTCAAGGGGCTTAGGGCGGCCTCATGGCTAGAAGAATCGCGCAGAATTTGAAAAATGTGCCTCGATTGGTTAACAAAGCTGAGCAAATGGACCAGAAACAGCAGTAAAGTTCCTGTCTTACCGGGGTGCCAGAAATTGTTAAATTAGCAAAGGAGTTTCCAAAATATTTTCAAACACTCGCAGCGGACGCAATTTCCTTGTCGACTTATCCGACTTGCACCCTTTTCACTTCTGTCTCTGCACATTAGGGAGAGCAAGAACTGAGGCTCTTTCACCTTCATTCAGCGTCTTCTGCGCTTCTTTTCTGAGCTCCGTTTCGCTTGGCGTCTGATGACAGCGTTACGTAAACTGTGTGAATATGTAAAGTGAGTTTCAGTGGAGTCGGTGTGATTTCCGATCCGTAGCTTCGATGTGCCGAACCTTGCCGATTGTTACTCGCCTGCAGCGTTAACCTTTTCCCCTCTGTCTGAATGAGACGTGCTGGCCGCTGAAACCGTGTGCTAATTTGATGACCGGTCAGATGCTGTCAGTTCGAGATCACAGCGGGAGCTGCGTAACTTTCACACAAAGTCGTCCTTTGTGCTTGTCTGTCTTCTCAGGGGAAAAAAGGAGACCCTGGCATTTCACCCGGACCCGCACCTCCAGGAGAGAAGGTATTATATCCCGCCTTTACTCTCATGCTTCATTAGTCAACAACAATGTCCTGCTTGACAACACGCAGCGTGTTTGTGGCATTTTTTCCCCCTTCTCGCTTATTTGGACATTCTGGCTTTGTGTTGCAGGGAGACACAGGGATCCTTGGCCTGGTTGGACTGCCTGGACCAGAAGGTCGAAAGGTAAGTCCCAACGGCTCCTGTCCTGTCCTACCAGCCCAGTCACTTCAGTACGGCTCAAACATGTTTCAGGAACCATTCACCAGCTAACGATGGCTGTAAGCAGCGAGCTCACATCCTGGAACGGTTGATATTTGGTCACCGCATGAATCACGTCTTCTGTTGTGTCTTTATGGTTGTGTTTGCATGCAAACATCTTCCCCTTGTCTCCTCTTAAATTCTCCCCATCAGTCTTTTCCTTCTGCACTCGCCATATTTTCCATATGTTCCCTTGATCCTGCAAAGAGAGGACTGAGCGTTGGACGAAGGGAGAAGGTTTTATCAGCAGGATGAAGAGGATGGGAAACTTACCACCCCATTAAAAGTTACTGTAGGTCAGGCTGAGGGACAGAAAGTGGGACACAGCCTTTATTAGGTGGCAGTATAATCACCACAGGCTGAACTTTAGGTTCAAGAAGAAGGTCTGAGCTGTCAGCTGCAAACAGGTAAACAGGTTCATGACTCTGCAAATGCATTCCTGCGTCTGCCTGTGTACATAAAGCAGACATCAAACTATAGCTGTCTGCTCAGCAAGCAGGCTCGTCCCCCGAGGACACTTCAGCAGTTTCAGGCCGAGTGGAAAGATTGTATAAAAACAGTGAAGCTCAGCATATTGGGGGAAGAAGAAGAAAAAAAAAATACAAAATTTCACCCAAAACTATCGTTCAGCTTTCTGTGGCCACCTGAGAGGAAGACTGGGCTGAGTAATGGAAAACTGGCTGAAGCAGTGAGATCAAGGTAGTGAGGGATCTTTAAAAAGAAGTCCATGAAGCGGTGGAACGGTTTTCTGCATGTCGTGTTTGGACAGGATGAAAATGAAGAGTATATTGATCATTTAAAATGCTCATAAAGGCTCCTGGTCACATTGTGCATCAGAAACCGTGCAGCCAGGCGCCCATTTCAAAGAAAACAGAAGAATCAGTTGTAACTGAGCCTAGCGGGTAGACTGCCTGCGTTTCGGCGGAGGTGTGACGCTGCTCTGCGTCTGTGGGCTTTTCTCTGCAGCGCCGCGGCAGCCTGCACTTCAGTTGGACGGCTACTTGAAGCTCAACATATGGCTTTTGTTAGGAGTCTGCTTTTTTTTCTGTGTGTTGTGTGTGTCTGTGTCCGTTTGTGTGCCTCTGCCTCACACACACACACACACGCTCAGACAGAATGGAAAAAAACGTAAAACCGATGGAAAACCCTCCCAGATTCCTCGCAAACCCAAATGGCAGTGATGTATATGAAGCCGGGCTGCAGGTGACTCTGAAGCAGCGTCTTTGTTTTAAAGCTGGAGGACCTGGCGGGGGTGGAAAAGTGTTTTCTCTCTGCACACACTGCGATGATGAGCTCCGCAGAGTCAGCAGGTCTTCTTAATAAAGCCCCGGGGCGTGTTGTACTCATCGCGGTGACGCCGCGGCGTTTTGACCTGGGGGGGGTCTTTTACCATGGCGACTTCATGAAAACACACGCAGCCTGACCTCATGAGGGAAGGCCTCAGGTATTGGTCACTGAACCGCAGACACGTCGACTGTAAAGGAAACTTGTTAAGTTAACTGCGAGCCGTCGGCTTCCTCTCCGACGTGAAGTGTCTTGTTAACCCGTTGCCACCCTGCAGCAGCAGCGGCGGCGCTCGGCAGCGTGTTGCGTTTCTCAGCCGCCGGCCTCTAATAAGCCCCGGTCCGTGACGGACGTGTGAGTCAGGCCGCCAACTCGCCGAGCCGTCGGCGCTCAAACGGGCTTTGTTCTGCGTCTCAGGTGGAAAGTCCCCAGGCGTGTCCCGTCTCCCGCTGACGCTCCGAGGCCGAGGTTAATGCAGTATTGACAGGAAATAACGACGTTTAAGGCCGCGGCGTTCGCGCTCAGAGGCCACCCTGAAACCGCCGTGCGCTGTTTCTTCCTCTCCGCGCTGTTTACGTCGCTCCGTCTGGTTTGCTTGGATTTCTGTGGTTTAGGAAAACGGGACAACAGCAGCTTTTCCTCTGGGCGCTCCTGTGTTTTTCCCTACCTTCCTCCTCTCACACACACACACACACACACACACACACACACACACACACACACACACACACACACACACACACACACACACACACACACACACACACACACACACACACACACACACGTACGCCCCCCTAAATCGGCCCGCGTTTGACTCTTCAGCCGGGAATTCTGGAATCCGGCTGCCGGTTTTCCATGGAAAACTTTAATGGGGAAAGCAGCGGCGCTTTAAAATTGCGATAGCGGCGTGTGATTTTACACCCTCAGACAAGCCAAGCATGTTCCGCTCTGTACAACATTTGTTCTCGTAAGCCGAGTGCGAATGTCTTTTCAGCATGGCGGGCAGGGTCAGGCAGAGGGAACCTCCTGCGGCCAAAACCTCAGCTGCGAGGACGAGGCCGCGGTGCGAGCCTCAGCTCACCGCCGCCGTCGCTCCGTGTCTTCCAGCTGACCTGCTGTTCTCTCTCCTCTGCGTCTGTCTTTCACACCGTCTGTGCTTCTTCCACATGAAAGCCGGATCTTAATATCTGGTCGCGCTGGAACTATTCCTTTGCAGGGTTTTAACTGCTCAGAAGTGCTGATCTCGACTAACCGCAGTGATATCTGTCTTCTCGTTCAACTCTTAGCAGTAAATCCAACATTGGTTTTTTTTTTAAGCCGTTTCCCCAAAACCCTCGCAGTTTTCTGTCTGTTTTATAGCTCTTTTTACTCGAGAGCAGTTCTGGTTGTTCTGTTGACGATGAATGATACGTCTGACCCCCTGCAGTTTCATTATATTTGCAAATTCTTTGACGGTAGACTGAAGTACCACATGTTGAAATACTGCATGATTTACTTTATGCTCCTGTTTTCCTTTTTAAGGTATTATATTGTTTATTTTTTTGAGTGCTTATTCCTGTCACCTTATAGAACCATGAGTCCCATTGTCTACTTGTGTGGCGTTTGCATGTTCTCCCTGGCATTGCATGTTTGATTTTTTTCTTTCTCCCAAGAGTCCATAAACATGAGCTTATCGGGTGAGCCTGAATCATGTGTGTATGTGTTTTCCCATCAAACATTTGGGAGAGGCACTTTGTTTAGATTACTGTTATGAATCGATTATTGTTTAAGTTCCTACCAGATACTCTTGAGTTTCTTCTTCTCTCTGTCCTTTTCGCTGCACTCACTGAAGCTGTTGTGTGACGTTGACATGTGCCTGTATCCCCTGTATCTGCAGCATGTAGGCATAAATGCTACTTCACATTCAAAAGATAAACGTCACTTTTTATATTGATTAGCATCAGTCAGTTTCTTTTAAAAGCTGCTAATGTCAACATTGAAAAGCATCTTCCTCTTGCTAAGGATCTAGTCAATTAACCCCACTTCGTTTTAAAGAAATAATCACTGATTCTCATCATAAATCTTGATCATGGTGGAATACATTCAGGGTAAATCTATAAATTCGTTTTCCACGAATTGAACATAAAACTCGGCGACTGGCTGAGTCTTAGTGGAAGTAGCTCTAAAGTCAGTATGAAGCTGGACAGCTGCAATCTCATCCATCAACACCTATGTACACTCAGCGGTGCGTCTGCAATGTTTTGGGAAGTTATGACTGTCCAGAGACGCATAACGCGGAGTCCGTGTTTAAAAGAAGTCTGCATGTACATGTGCTTTTCACATATGTGCCATTCAGACATGTGTGATGCCTTTACGTTGAGCAATGGTTGGACTCTCTGACACAGAGAAGTTTCCACACAGCATGGCACACAAACCAAAAAATGTACGATGAATTAACTCTCGTAGCAGCTGCTGTTTACTCTTTTGCATGATTTCCCTTTAAAACAGCGTCCAAACCACAGTCCTCCCAACAAGAGCCCCTTTCTGAATGCAGAATAGTCTGATATAATGTGCTTTTCCCCCCCGCCAGGGCGAGACGTCGTGTTAATCACACTCATGTTCTGTGTTTTCGCACGGCGTTTTATCATCCGACGTTAATCTGTCTGAACCTCCAAAGCAGAGACTTTCCGTTCAGCTCCCTCCTCCTCTCCGAGCTAACAACTGTGCACGCTCATCATCGCCGTAATTATGGAAGAATTCAAATCAACCATCATTTTCTCTGCGTGTTTCACAGCAGCGACACACACACACACACACACACACACACACACACACACACACACACACACACACACACACACACACACACACACACAAGCAATCATTGCTAGTTTAATAGTGATCCCGGATGAACGCAGGAGGGTTGGAGCTGCGGTTCACACACGGTTGAGACGAGGAGCGTTTTTCCGCTGGACATATTTCAACAAAAAATGTGAAAATTGTTTGTTTTCTGTCCCGATGAGGCACGATGTACATACGCGGCACATAACATGGAGCCGGACGATTACTGTGAGCAATCACCCGGCTCCATGCTGGAGAGCTGTTTTAGGGGTGTGAAGGTGGGGAGATGAAAGCCCAGATTAATGAGGTGAGAGGTGTGTTTCTTCCACCTGCTGACTGTCCAGAGGAGGCACACACTCATTATTTGTTCTGCACAGTTGTTAAAAGACACAAGGTCCGCGCTCATTTGAAAGTTAAGTGTGTGCAGAGCGGCTGTCGTCACCGGCAGACACACTGTGTCTTTCATTCCGCTCCTCGGCGTTCGTTCCCCCGGGGCACAACCCGGGCCGAGCGGGAGCAGCGAGGGGCGGCGCTTACGGGGCGCTACCGGGGAGCCCATGTAAATGAAAAGCTTTCTGCTGAGTTTTATCTGATTGAACACACATGCTCATTAAACAAGTGGCATTGTAAACGGAGGCGGGCCGGTGGGAATGCCCGCTCTCATTAGCAGGCTCGTAATGAGTGAGATAAGGATCTGAGATGGTCGAGCTGAGGCCGAGAGTGTAGGGCTAATACGCAGGACCGCGTGTGTGTGTGTGTGTGTGTGTGTGTGTGTGTGTGTGTGTGTTTTCATCTGGACCTCACAGTGCAGCTTGGGAACATAAGCTGCTACACATGTTTGTACTATAAGTAAGCCATCTAATAAGATGGGATATGAGAGTGTGCATGCATCTCCGTGTTTGAACGTGCATGCGTGTTGGCGCCGCTCCGCCTCCCGTTCATGTACGAGCACACATGTCGGCGTGCGTTCGAATCCCTGAGAGACACACCGGGGTCACTGCTCGCCTCGAAAGCGTCCGTTGGGTCAAGACTTGGATGAGAAACAGGCAAAATTTTGCAGGGGTGAAATCAAACCGACTGCCGTTCGTCCACGTAAACAGACCGACGTTCAGCCTGAAGCACATGGAGGTGACCGTCAAATGCTATCGGGTGGAATTCTTCACCCTCTTCTCTCCACTGAACTGCGCATCGACAAGGCTTTTTACAGAAATATGGAAAACACACAGCAGTGTTGCCGCAGCCTGGTGACATCTCTATTTGCTTTGTTCCTAGTACTTGTGTATTCTCCTCCCAGCGCCGAGCATCTCGTCCTCGTAGCGTCATTTTCATGGCTCGTGCCGGACGTTGCGATGTGAGAGTGCGACACAAAGCTTCTCCAAAACAAGGATAAATACAGGCAACAAATATGTAAATTTCTGGGATGGTGACTTTACAAAATATGCACGTTATGTTATTTGTTTTATTTCATCTGCGACAGGGGGACAATGTGTTGTTGCTGTAGAAGTGCAGAATGAAGGGCTTGAAGTGCCGGATTGCGGCGTTCGGCCCGTGAGAGCGATCGTGTAACACGACGGGGAAGAGGGATGCTGCCGTCAGATGACAGCGCTAAAGGATGGTTTACAGGAACTCTACCGATCCTGGCTCGGTGTTTTGGAGCTGCGGTTTAGGAAAACGGGACAACGGGAGTCTTTCCTTTCTCTCACTGTCTGTTTTTACTTTATGCGCCCCCCTCTCTCTCTCTTCTCTCTGTCTCTCTGTCAAACTGCGGTCTGAGAAGGCCTGTCTTCCCCCCACCCCCCTTTGATTTAGTTTTTCTCCTCTCTTTGTTGGGGGTCTGCATTTTCCGGAGTCAGCAAAACCTGAGACAAGCACTAAGTCAGGCCGTCTTTTACTGTTGTTTTCTGCTGCGCATGCAGGAGGAGGCGAGCGCTATCTGACTCAAACAGGAAGGCATTTATATCCTCGACATGCCGTGATCCTGGCACAGCCTCCCCAGCACCATTACTCTGTGACGGCAGCCAGTGGAAAGTCTGATCCCCCCTGACAGACTGGCAGATTGATTCCTCGCATGTGGCACTGGATGTGTCTGCTGGTGCCGTTAGAGCCGTAACATGCATATTTGAGAACATTTTCTGTCGTTCTCACACACTGAAGAAGATCCGCTCCTGTGTTTGCTTCACGTTGCTGTCGTTCGTTGATATCTCATAACTAATTTCTGTCTAATTTGTGCCTCTCTAGGGACAGAAAGGTTACCCTGGTCCACCTGGACTGCCTGGAGAGGCTGTGAGTATCTTTCTCTCTTTATATGCTCTGTTGGATTTGGATTTGTACGATAGTTTATGTCCTGTTAACCCTCAAAACTTGCACATCTGACATGCAACGCCGTCACACTTCACCTGCGCTTTGCAGGATTTGGCCTCCTGATAAGGTTTGTGTGAATCTGTCTTCATCCATGTCTAATTCCTCCTCGCCACCTCATTCTTTAAAGCCTCGATGGACCCGCCACTCCCAGGTCGTCTGACCTCTCGGGCTTTGTGCAGACGTGTGTGCGCGCACCAGGCATGCTTGCAGTGCAGCCAGATTAGATTAGCCTGTTATGAAGCACTAGTGAGGACAGACATCTGGCCAAAAGCGCTGCGCTGCAGCGATGCTCTCCAGGATATCAGAAAGCGATGCCAAAGAGAGAGAGAAAATAGAGGGAAGAGAGAGAGGAACAAGCCAAGTAGGCCAACAGTGACACACTCAAGCCTGTTACGCTGCAGCTTGGAGAAAGTTTCCCTTTGTCTGTTTGCGTTTCTCTGGATCTGCCGGAGCCACTTGTCACTTAATGTTCAGACTCTGTTCGTCGATGTTAAACCGAAGCTCCATGACTTCTGTTCTGTTTTACGCTCTCCTCTATCTGCCATTCTTTATTTGAACAGAGAGAATCCTTCTCAATAGACTCTTTTATTGGCTAAGTGGGCGGAAACATGGCTGGGGACTGTTTAAAGTGCGGAGCATCCCTTCCACACGCAGAGCTATTTTCAGTCTGGCCCGCTCCCGCTGCTGTTTGTGTTAGGAAAAGGCCTTACTCATGGAAAGCAGAGTGGAACCTTTTCCTCACTGCCGCTCAGTCGAGAGTAAACCCCCATCTCCACCGTGATGTTTTGAGGCGAGGGAGTTCCTCCGAACCGCGCACGGCGGAGAACAAGGACCGTTATGTCCTCCCACTCTGTCCATCCTCGAACGCCCCCCTTTTTCCCACAGTGCTGCTGATGCTGATGAGGATGAGGATGAGGATGATGACCACAGCTCCGGCCTCGAGTCTGAGTCACCGTAGCACTACTGACTGAGTGTTAAGCACAGCCGTTTGGCACTGCGTGTTCTCCGCTCATTGGAAGCAGAACCCAGCTGGTGTGCATAAACGCGCCGATGACTCTTTGTTACTGTAATAAACCGCTGGCCGTGTTCAGAGTCGCTCCTCGCTGCTGTGGCGGCGGCGGCGGCGGCTGCAGTCAAAAGGTCCGGACTCTGCCAAATCCTTGTCTGCTTTTAACTGGCAGCATTATGCTCTATATTTATCCAAGAGAGGGAAAGAGCGCGCACGGCCGCACGGCCAGAGCGCGTCAAAGGAACTTATACACGGACGCTCGTGCACTGCGGGCTTCGGACACAACCTGCCTCTGTGCATTTCTGTTATGTTTTCTGATGGTTGCACACACACACACACACACACACACACACACACACACACACACACACACACACACACACACACACACACACACACACACCCAAACTGAACTTGTAATTAGCGACTGCAGTGTGTACACAGACCACATCTGAAGTGTGTGGAGAGGAAAAAAAAAGTCTTTTAGCAGCCGTAGTATCCAACAAATACACAAGAACCTAACTATATGAACACTTAAACAACCTCTGTACCTATGTGAGATGCTCTAGTTAAACATGTGTGTTTCATGCTTCTATTTCTTCTTATGTTCTTAAATTATAATAAAATTCCACAATACATTTATATGATCCTTCAAATCAGCACAACTGTACGCAACATACACGTTTTAGCATCGAGCAGAAGGATATGGGTGCATCTCCTCCATGAAAACCTGACTTTAGATTAGGAAACTGATAAAATAAAGCATCATATCATGTTGCATCAATACATTTTAGACGTTAGATTGTTTTTCACCTGTATTTCTGCAGGTCTTGACTCTCTCACCACGGACGTGGCTGACAGAGGAGAGCTGTGCTCGTATTGCTTCAGGGCCTAAAGGGTTAAAGGTGTACATACCTGACTCACTTGGCCGGGTTTCATCTCCCCTGCTCCGTCTTTCTCTCTCTCTCTCTCTCTCTCTGTGTGTGTGTGTGTATGTGTGTTTGCGTTACGGTAATTCTGATCATCCACCTCTCTTCCTCCCCGCCCCCCTCCCCTCTGTCGCTCTCTTTCTCTCCCTGCAGGGAGAGCTGGGTCCAGTCGGAAGCCCAGGTGCCAAAGGTTATCCTGGCAGGCAGGTGCAGTAAATCCTCTGCTGTGACTGGTACAGTTGTGTTCAGGAGGCAGAGCAGAGCGGAACTAGGTTAAACCCAGCAGATGACTTTATGCGTAAATGCTGAGCGGAGAGGTCGGAATATTTTTTCTGTATTTAAGAAGAGTAAAAAGTAATTTGTGACTCCAGCATGTTCACAACAGCAGCCACAGAAACCGTCCTTTCACTCTGCTGGAGTTTTTATTGCAGTCCAGTTTATAGTATGCTGTAGAGGGACAAGGTTTTGAGGGTTTTACTAGAATGTCATATAAACAGTTTAAGTCAATTGGCCTCTTAAAACCTGTGTCTTTATTTGAGTTGTAGACTTTGGCTTGCCATGGGCAAATTGCTCCAAGTCAGGTGTTTAACTTGATAAATAAAGTTTAATTTTTTTTTTTTTCCTCCAGGGTTTACCGGGGCCCATAGGACCAGTGGGGCCTAAAGGTGTGCGGGTAAGGAGAGTCAGCCACGTCAGCTTCATCCCTTCACACGCTCTGCACAAGTCTGAATGAATGATGTTGGACAGGATCAGTAATCCGCTGATAGACAGGGCTGCCAGGTTGACCTTTCACCTCTCAGTATTTATAGAAAGCTGTAAATCTCAGTTGAAGCCAGCTCCTTTAAAGGCTGCACACTATTCCGTGATTGTGATGTAAACCTGGTTGCTCTGCATGAACACTTCCAGTGCAGCGACAGCCATCTGAATGCATGTATGAAAGCACACGTGTGTGTGTATGTGTATGTGTGTGTGTGTGTGTGTGTGTGTGTGTGTGTGTGTGTGTGTGTGTAGGTGCACCAGCATCCACCTCTGCACACATAAACACATTTATCCGCACCGGGCCTGGTGTGTATCTCTATTAATAGTTCTCTAAAGTTAGAAGCCTTTAGCTGAAGTGTAAACATTGTGCCACTGTAAACACACACTTATTGAAAAGGCTGGCTGTTGATAAGCCTCAACACACAAACACACCTTTTAAGGTACACAAATAAAGAAACACACACAGTGGCGTACACAAACAGTGATTTTTATGTTGCGTTCCAATAAAGGTCCTTTATCAGCTCCCTTTGGCTGCTTCCAAAGCCTCCCCTGCCCCCACTGGCTGGAATTTCCTGTTTAAGCTCCGTATGAGGCCCTGCTGTCTTAAGGAGGCATTCGAGTCCCCTCTGCCGCTCTCACTGAGCCACCTTTCTGCACACTCTGCCCTCTTCTCTGCACCGTACTCCACGCCGTGTGAACTCCTCTCCGCTCATGCTCGCCTGCGACTCGCATCTGGACTGTTCCTTTTCGGTGTTGAACTGTGGTGTTTGTGCTTGTTTTCTCCTCTGTTGTGTGTGTGTCTCCACTGTACTGACAGCCCACTGTGATGTCCTGGCATTCTTCAGAGATCCCTGGCGTGAGGGTATGTGCCCTTGGACTACATCGTGGAAGCCAGCACCATGCAGTCCATGGGCATATACACTTGCCTCATGGCTTGGTTCTTCATGGAAGCCCACCTTATCCATGCTGGACCGTCGACCCCCCTGAAACGCAGTCCGAACGCCAGCCCGAGTCGCCGTTTTCCCTGCAGCTCTTCTGCCATCCGAACCATTCACGCTCATTTCCCTCCTCTCTCCTCTCTCTCCTGTCCTCTCCTGCAGGGTTTCATTGGAATCCCTGGCCTTTTTGGCCTGCCCGGACCTGATGGTGAAAGAGTGAGTTCAACGCCAAATTTCACTGTTCTCTCCAATACATCCACTGCAGTTCAGGTTCATTCGCTGCGTCTGTATCACGTACAGCATATTCACCCCAGGGGCACTTTTGCATTAAAAAAAGATATAGAGAGAAAACAACAAATTATACTGCAGGAACAAGCTTTAGCGAGACCAGGAGGAAATCTCCCTTTCATGTGAAGGAAATCTCTTACAGACTCAGGCTTTCTGCTTGGATTAGTTGGATTTTGCAGTAAGAAACAAAAGGAGAGGACGGAAAGCAACAAACAAACAAGGTAGACCTGCAGAGCCGATGGCTGCAAGAAGAAAACTCCCCGTTTCACAGTCCGAGGTTCTGTTAGGAGGTTCAGAGAAGGAACTACATGAAGGAGAGAGAAGCTAATTTTCATAACACTTCAAAACTCTGCCTTGATCCCGGTTTAGCAAACACCGGCAACCTTCCATCAGCAACACGCTGAAAGTAAAGTGTCTCAGTAATACAGGGCTAGAAGACGGTGGAGGCTGGCTGTTAAGTTAAGAATTACAAAAATGTTCGCCGATCAGCTGAAAGTAACTCGTGGCCCCGAGATCCCTCCTGTCATTTCCTTCAGCCGGCCCGTTGTTGCTGAAACACATAAAAAGATCCCCAGCTGTCCAGGATTCGGCTGTATAAAGTTGTGTGGGAGTAATGATGATTCATGCATTAAACCCCACCCCCCACCCCCACCCCACCCCCCCCCCCCCCCCCCCCCCCCCCCCCCCCCTTCCCACCCGCGCCCCCCTGAGCCTTTGAACTGCCTGAACTCATGGAGACCTCCTACTCCCGCACGGCGTCTGAAACACGGAGCGGTTAGCCTACTTGTGCTTCGCTCCGGCGTTGCGTCAGAGCAGGCCGGGCTGTAATCAAGGCCCGTCTCAATGTCAGCCAGCGACGCGACTCACGCCGCCGCCGCCGCCGCCGCCGCACACGTAACAGATGTTGCTCGTCTTTCTTCCTCGAGGAGGAACTTGTGTTTAACGAACATATATCTGAGCAAAAATAGAGGCTTCAGTCTCACACAATGTACTGTAAAAATGTGACCGTCAGCTGCTGCTCACATCTGTGGAAGCGGGACACGAGATCTTGTAGATCGAGCGACTGTGTTTATGTTTAGTTTTGTTGTTTTCACTCAATGTCTGACTTTCTCTTGTTTTTCTGTTTTTTTTATTTTTCCTCCTCTTCCACACTGTCTTCTCCCCTGTCTGGATTTTTCTAGGGCATTGCCGGCGAACCAGGGAAGAGGGGCAAGATGGGTAGGCCGGTAAAGTTTTGTCTCAACATACTTTACAGATGATGTTTTGAACGTTTGATGAATTTTGTGGTGGGGAAAAAAGAGTGAGTTTGAATGAATGCTAAAGCATGGGAAAACAGAGTCGCTGCATTCAAATCTCAAACTGGACGGTGGATTCCCATCATGCACGGTGATCCCCTCGCTCCAGAAAGACAGTGGTATTGATTTACTGTACTCCATCCTGAAATACTTTTGGATCGAATCGAAACTTTTCTGCGGGGAATCCAACACCTACACATGCGAAAATTTATAAGGTCTGCATTTACGTCATTGTTCGAGTCTGCTCAGTGTTTCCATGGCTTCTGGGAGGGTTCGCTGCAGCCTGAGCGCAGCGCAGCAGTCCCACCAGCCACGTATCGGGGTCTTGGACGCAGCAAGAAAAAGGCTTTTGTTGGAGTAAAAGTTTTTTTTTTTTTTTTGCCCCATCCCCCATTGCTGCATGGAGCTCAGCCATTTGAAGGAAGCCGTTGATTCCGCCATGCGCGTGTGTTTGTGTGTGTGTGTGTGTGTGTCAGGTAGCGTTCAAAGTCAGTTTGACAGAGTGTTTTTAAAAGAGTAGAGCAATCCCAAAACGCACGGCTGAGATCATTCTGCAGCTGTTGCTTGTTGGCTGCTCGGTAAATAAGGCCAAAAAGTCTGAGCACACGCGAGTCGGCGTCCGCCGAGAACCAGGATTTACAAGTCGAGTCATTCTGTAATCAGGCAGACTTCAGGACGGAGGGCTGGACTCTAGATGTGTGTGTTCATGAATCCGTGTTCGCTAATTGAGCCACTTCTGTTCAGTGAACTGATGTTTAGGTGTTTGGAATAAGTCATACGAACGTGGTGTGATTTGCTCCGAGGGGTCAGGCCCCCTTTGATCGACATCAGTTGACCAGATCAGTGAAATATGCCAAAATAACGTTTACATTTTTACTTTGAACGTGTTTATTTGTTGTTTACATTTTGAAAAAGTCTTATATCTATAATTACGACTGAAAATTACCACAATATGAAGCTACATTTAACGATGCAGAATGCAGTGATATTTCAAAATAAAAGTTCTCCTATGGTGCATGTTTTTCCAAACTCACCCTGACGGCCTGACTTTGAGGCTGACGCTCGGTTCTCAGTGTTGTTTTGTGTCCACTAAGACACAAAACAAGAAATCAGTTGAAAAGAGATCAGCGGTTTCATCAGAATGTTTTGCTTGGTGTTTTTTGGCGGGCTGCACTGAAGCCTCCCGCCGGCCAGTTTTCCCCCCATGGGCCTTATGTTTGACACCCATGCTGTACATATTATTTCATCTAATTAATTATTATCATGTGCTTTCCTTGCTTACATTCCTCACATTAGTTTTTACTAAAACAAACAGTTGTAAAGTTTTGACTCGCATTATGTTTTTGTTCGAATTTATGCTACTTTGACACTTTATTTACAAAATGACGTATTTCACAGCCCTATCCCCCGCACCTAGCATCGAAACCGTCCACTTTCCCCAGAACTCCTGAAGTTCTGCCTTCATAATTTGGCTTCTTTCTGCTTGTTGGAAGCAGCTTTTGCAAGAGAGAAAGGAAAACTACGCCAATTGTAGTAGATTATCTATAAAAGACTGACGGCTCTAGAGAACAGCAGAAGCATTGTGAAGTTTAGATGATTTCAGAATCTACAAGTGGACTTTTTATTTTTTTTAACTAACCTGTTGCTGGAAAACGCATCCATCTCCTTCATCGTCATCCTCCTGCTTCCAGCGTTCCTAAAGGGAAAAAATGGAAAGTTAAAACACTTGACAAGATGGTCCCTGGGAGACCAGTCCTCTCCTCCCTGATGGAGGAGAAAGAAGAACCAGATGAACCCCAGCCAAACAAATTTAATGGCCAGAACCACAGCACTTGTAGTCTGTCGAGGAAACACACACACACATACACACACACACGCATAGGCAGTGTAATATATAAATCTAAAGCTGAGCATGGAGTGAAAAGTTTCCAAAGCGAGCTGCCAATAGTTGTCAGTTTCACCTTGACTTTCTGTTTTGCGCAGAGCTGGAGTGTGTGTGTGTGTGTGTGTGTGTGTGTGTGAGTGTGTGTTTTTGCGGCTGCCTTTATCAGATCCATCGCTCGGGTTTTGCCAGTGAGCGCTGCGGCAGTTTGATCCCGTTTGATGTCGAAGAACAGGCTTGTTTGAGATCATGTCACAGGCAGAGATACAGCCAACGCTCACACGACTTTTTAAAACCCCTTTTTTTTTTTTTAACTTTGGATTCCCACATTTGTCCGGTGTGTGTCTGCCTGTCTGCCGACAGATGTGTGATTCAGTTCTGTTGGCTCACTGTCAGGCTTCACGGATCGCCGTTCCCTTCGTAGTGCTTCCCCCTGTATGCTCAATTTCTCGCCGTCGTAAAGCAGATTGATGCGTCCCTTTGACCCGTCTTTAATGTGAAAGTTGTTTTGGGGAGAATCGCTGGTGCAGCGCTGCTCCAGACGCCTAGTAAGGACATAAAGCCACTTTTTTTTATCTGTACAAATAGGGCATTTACTGCAGTTCTGATCACCTCAGTGGCCTTTCTCTAGGCTTCTCTGGGTTCAAGACGAGGTGAACAAGTTTGAATATAAAGTCAGAATCTCTCCCAAGTGATTTTCTTTGAAAAAATAAACTCCCAACGCATACAGAGAAGGCCATTTACTCAGTGTTTCTGAGCTGAGCCGTAGATTAAAATAAATATACATGCTGTGTATCTAAACCGCCTGTACTTGTACAGAAATAGCCGACATTTTGTGGAGGTAGCGGTAATAAGCATTTTGAAACAATGCACAGAGGCCAGAATAGCAGAACCTACCCATTAGCAGCGCTTCTGAAAGGCCTCGGCCTCAAACTCTCTCGACCTCTCGCTTTATGCAGATGTGGTTTCTGCTCTGCAGCGCCGCTGACTGCTAGCAAAGCTCGCATTAGCTCCTCGTTTACTGCTAAATGGACAGAATAATTGCTCGGCCCCGCGCTCGCCTTTGTGGCATTTAAGTTAGCTGGAGCAGCTACGCCCCGCAGCTGATAGATTTAATGCTTTTAATGAGGTCTTTATGCTCCAATTTTGTCCATATTTCAAATAGTTTCGTTATATTTGACTCACTGAGATTGTTGTAATGGCCGTAGGAACACTCTCGGTTGTGTAACAGTTTTAAAAGTGTGCTTTGTGTGTTTATCTCTGTAATTAAAGACATTAGTATTTATAGTGCTGAAGGTAAACAGACTCTCTCAAAGAAAAGATGGCATATTTTTGTTATTGCAGCGGTATTTGGACATCTACTCTTACTTATCAAGTTGTTAAAGACACAAATGAAATTGTGCACAGTATTGTTCTGCAAAACCACTCAAAGCATTACTTTTTATAGTTTTCAACCACGTGTCAACAGCAGCCATACAACACATGATCAGTCAAACTAAAAGCAGTTTTATTAGACGAGCATGAATTTTACAAAGTTTGACATATTTTTAAAAGTATAGCTGTTGATTATATGTTGGTCATTTTAAAGTGTAAATAACAAATACACCAAAATACTGCTTTATTGAGGAAATTTGAATATTTCAAACTTGAGTATTTGCTCAATCATCTTGCATTTAAACACAGTACTGCTACAACAATCACAAATCCACTGTGATCCAACCACCACCCTTCACCTATAATGTGCTTTAGGTTATTTTTTAGCTTCACCCTTTTGTTTTCTTCTCACTTGTGTTCAGGTGAAACAGGTGATATTTTTTTAAACAGTTTTTTAACTCTTGATTATGTACAGTGACCTTGAGTATCCTGAAGGGCCCTGATAAATAAAATGTAGTAGCATAATAATTATCATTATTACAGTCATGAGTCTGTGAATTATGATAATAACTGAGTATAAAGAGAGTTCTGGAGTTTTGAGAATTGAGTGAGATTCATAATGTGATCAGAGCACAGATTGAGAGTCAGGTCGTCTCTGGGGGGTCAGAAAGCTTTAATAGAGGATGTATTGTTTATTCTCTTTCTAATGTGAAGAAAGAGATAAAAAGTTTTCTCATTTTCTGAACTATGTAACAGTTACGACATGTACAGACTATATGTAAAGACTATGTACATATACTATATGTAAAGATATTTTATCTTACAGTTAAGCTTTTATTGCCTTAAACCAAACGTAACTGAAGTAAAAATGCAGCGTTTTTATTCATTCTAAATGCATAAATAAGTAAATTTCCTGTCTGAGCTGAGCGTGCTGCAGCTCCGGCTTTCTGTCTCCACCAGGTGGCCGCGAAGCGACTCCTGGCTGTGTTCATAAAGCAGACAGTATAAGCAGCAGGGCATACCTTCATTGGCCGTCTGATTTTGTGCCAGACAAACATAAAAGTTCCTCTCTTTGTTCTCAGGGGTTTCCGGGGGACTTCGGGGAGAGAGGACCACCTGGACCAGATGGAGAGCCGGTATGTCACGCGCTTCTCGATACATAGCCAACCTCGCACACCCTCCCGGTGTTTTAGTGCTGCGACTTCCTGGTTAAATCATCCGGCGGCAGAGCACTTCTCCTCTGCTTTTCTGTTTTGTTTGAATTTGATTTGGGTCCATTTTACTGCTCCTTCATTCATTCATTTCGTCCCGGGACTTCCTCCGGTGCAGATTATGTTACGCTTCTCCAAGAAAAAAAAAACCCTGCAGCCTCTGAGGAGCGAGGAATCTATTTCAATGCATCATTTTTCATTCACTGCTGTAAACCGACCACTGACACACACTCACACTCACACACACACACACACACACACTCTCTGTGTTATTATTAGGAGGTGATATCCAACAATAGTAAATGATGTCATTGCATTTCACTTTGAGTAGTTGTACCAAGTTGAGAAATGATGGGTCAGCAAGCAGTTTGCAACATGTTTTGGTTTATATGGACACTTTCAAATGTTTTCCATTAGCTTTATTTTTTTTTTTTTTCGCGGCAAATCACTTTCGTTCTCACCAACGCTGCACATCAGATCAGTCAGAAAGAAAAACTCTTAAGAGTAATTACTTCCCCTCCTTTGAAGAACTCAGAAAAACAAGATATTAAACACTTTTTGTGCTTGGAGGCCGTTCTCGTTCTGACTGGCAATTTAACTGGAAACAAACCATCTTTCCTGACTCACCTTCCAAAGCAGATTGTGCAAACTCATCCGATGCCTGACCGTAAGCTGTTGGCACACAAAACATGAGAATTGCACACTTTTTCTCTGCATGTGAGAAAGGAAACTTTTGGGGGGAGTTTGATGTGCTCGTTAAAGAAAATGGCACAAAAGTAGAAAGTGTTTGAAAAGCGAGATCTAATCATTTTTATTGTCTGGAATTGGAGTTTTTCAAAGACCACCACCGTAGGTTCTCTTGTAGACTTGCCAGGCGCAATCTGCATAAGTCAATAAATTCTGCACACTGACCCACTTTTTAGTATTTTATCAGAAATGCTTGGCTTTAATGTCCCTCTGAACCATGATTTTATGTCTAACTCGAACTGCAGTGCACAAAATTCAAATATTCATACAAATGAATGAAATGAAAAGGTCTGTTCTCTGCCCTGAAATGATGAAGCGACTCCTATAAACATATAGAACATGCACGCACAGTAACTTACATGGGCGGTGTTCCTGAAAGTGTTTGGGACAAACTTATTCCACAGTTACAACATCCAGTCTGTGTCAAACGGTGTAATGGAGTAATGTTAAAGAAGTTTCAGGAAGTCAAGCCGGGGAGTGTTTGGAGCGTTCATGCTGTTGTGCTACATGCTCTAACCACTTAACCATTGGCTTACCCATTTAGATACAGTCAGTTCCATGTTTACTCTCTCAGATTTGCAAGTAAGCAGATTTTTTTTGTGAAAAACCAGCGTGCATGTACTCATCTTAAAGG
This sequence comes from Salarias fasciatus, assembly GCF_902148845.1. Classification (NCBI taxonomy): domain Eukaryota; kingdom Metazoa; phylum Chordata; class Actinopteri; order Blenniiformes; family Blenniidae; genus Salarias; species Salarias fasciatus. Next base: position 23,960,060 of record NW_021941229.1, on the reverse strand, counting down.
GAAAATGTAACAACTGTTTTATTGGCGTGCACAAATCAGGAATTCCAAAACTTTCTCTCCCTCCAACTTTTTGAGGTATAAATTTTTGCATATTTGAAAAAGCCACAGTGGGACGATGGGCTCGCACGCCCCTCCACCTTTACCTCAGAAACACACACACACACACACACACACACACACAAACACATGCATGCACACAGCCCCCTCTCATAACCTGCGATGAACACTGAGCCACTCTTCTGTGCATGTTTGTTTAAAAAAGAGCCAATAAGCCGCGGAACTCGCCGCTCCTCGCGCTGCCTTCATCTCACTCGCTCTCTCTTTCTCTCTCTCTCTCTCTCTCCCGTCCTCCCCGACCAGGGTGACATGGGAGCCCCGGGTCCGAACGGAGTTCCCGGCCTGATTGTGAGTAGCAGCCCGTGAATTTCTCCGTGTGACATGTGTGTTCTTGTCCCTTTTGAAGCTCACTTCACTTTCCAGGCGCCTTTTCCTTAAATACAGAGCAGCGCAAACGAGCGTGTTTTAAAGAAAACCAAATAAATGCCGGCTTAATTGGAAAAAAAGAAAACCCACCCTTAATTAAGTTCCATGATCATTTTCACCACCAGACACTTTGATGGGAAACTAACCATCATCTGTAAGTTTTTAATGAGTGTAAACATTTTCTGGGAGGGTTTTTGCACGCCGAATCCGAACACGGCGGCCACTCACGCTTTCTCCTCTCCAACAGACTTCTTATTTTGTTTTCCTTCATCGTATTAAGTGTTTGCATGCGGGAGATGCCCTTTCACCAGAACCGTGTGCGATTATAAAGCCTGGCTGGTTTCTCCTGCCCTGTCCCGTCTGCGCCCGTCACTGCCGCTCCTCCCGGTCTATTCCGGGCCTCCGGTGGCGGCGGCAGGCCTGTAATTGGAGGACTCCCTGATTACAGCTCTGCCCTGAGCTGTGTGTCCTCTGCATCCACTCCGTCCAGTGTTATGATGTACCGAAGGCAGCAGCGGGGAGCTGCACTTCAAAGACAGAAATATACAAACATCCTTCTCCAGCGACTGCAGGCGTCCAGCTTTCCATGAGGAGGGAGAGCGTCTGGGCGGCTGGAGAGATGACGTGTTCCGTGAAAGCGAAAGTTCCGTCTCTGTTTGCTCTTTGAAGTGAACAAAAATATCAACGTAAAGTGGATTTTCTTTGACCAGTACATCGTCTCTTCTTCATCCGTCTGTCACAAGCGAAGAAGCTGAAGTTTTCTGCCCCTTGTGGCAGGAAGTGATCACAGATTTAAATCCCTACTCAAGTCATGCAGTGCATCCCACTTTTCTTACAATTTGCGATCAGGAAAGGTCAGGTTATGAGTGAGCAGTGGATGGCTGGGAACTGCTCTCCTGCAGTGGACTTTTAAAACAGATCCCGTTGTTTTCAGAGGAAAGTCACTCCAGTAGGACGGGACTTCATTCTCCGGCACCAGGCTGGATTATATTCTGATGCTGAACGTCGTCTGGCACGCAGTAGTCACCGAAACCACAATTTGACACGCTGAGCCAGTCACCCCGTTATAAACAGTGTTTATCCGCCATCTGGACGCAAGACAGTGAAGTCTGGTGTTGAATTCAGTGAATCCCCAGAATTGGTTTACTTGTTGGATGTGTGTGTGATCAGTAGAAGCGTGTGTTTGATGTCAGTTTCTTGTCTCTCTCTTCTTCTGCCGTCAGGGCGATATGGGGCCAGTAGGAGAGATGGGCCCTCCAGGACTGAACGGACTCAAGGTAATCCCTCTAAGCTGGAAACCGTCACATCCGCTCTCTTTGTCTTTTTAAAAGCGGGATTTTACCTGCGGCTGTGGACTGTGGGTCAGCTGAAGGTTGGTAGCTTTCACACACAGCCAAATGACGCTTTTTCCGACCTTGACGGTAAGTTCCTGAGGCGCGGCTGACGGGGGGTTTTGCTCCCTAACCGGTCTGTTGTCGCTTGTTGCAGGGGGTGCCCGGAAATCCCGGAGAACCAGGACTGAAAGGTGATAAGGTGATCTGAATATTCCTGTTATTGGCCTGTGTTTGAGCAGCATGTGATGGATTTTTTTTTGTGTCTGGATGTAGAGCATGCTTTCTTTAAGCCGCTCCTTATTGTTTTTGTGCATCTTCTCTAAGCTGGGGACTTTAAGTGTTTTGGTTTTTTTTTTTCACTACATGTGTTTCTGGAGATTGTGGCGGTTTTCATAGTTCATGGCATCACATGCGTCTAAGGGAGGAAATGCATTTGTTGCTTCGGGTCCCGAGGGTTTAATCCTGGCTCAGTGCATGTGGAATAAATAATAGGTTCAAATTATTTTTTTAAGAGGTTTCTGTTTAGAAAGCATAAATGCCCCAGTAGACTGATCATTCTTTAAAAAAAAAAAACAAATAAGCAAAATTTATTGTGTGGACTCAGTTTTTACGCAGCTGAGATCATCCGACCAGGAGACCCAGCAGCTTGTGAACCCTGTAGGTCTGTTCGGCATTCAGATCTCTTCAAAGGTCTTTGCAGCAGTATCTCAAGACACGAACAGACACTTCTAATCCCACACGTTTCAGCGGAAGCCTGAACACGCTGAGCTTTTTAAGGCCCACTGTAAAATCTTGAACTCTTGTGTGTTTTGGCTGACATTTGTCCTGCCGAAACCCAGAACAATGCCCGGGACAGTAACTGAGTCCAGATGAGACAGCGGCTTGCATTAGCAGCTCCTGCACATGCGCCTCGTTCAGATCGCTCCTGTTTGCTTCCAGACGACGGTCGATGACGAGTCAGAAGCTTTTTGCTCCGGATCTGCAGGGAGGCCCGTCCTCATCGAGCTGAAACCATCAAAACTCTGAGATTGCTGATATATATGTTTCTTGTGTTAAACATAACAAATCAACGGCTGTGACGGGAAAGATTAACACCACATGAGGAACTTGGCGAATGCAGCGACCTACACTCGCTGCATGCGAATGTTTAGATTGTAAAAGCTGTTAATTAGTGCTGCCTGCTGAAAACGATTCACAAAGCTGAAATTTTACAGCTCCCCCTAATGTGCTTTTTCTTTCTTCTCTCTGTGCATCCGTCTCCCCTGCGACTTTCCTCCTCCTCCTCCTCCTCCTCTTCACGTCAGGGGGACATTGGGATTTCTGGAGAGCAAGGGGAGATCGGGTTCAAAGGAGACAAGGTGGGTCGCCTCTGACACACATTTACGCACGTTTTAAACGTTCACACGTCTCCCACTTCTCAGTTCTTTATCCAGATCGTGTCCGGCGCTGCTCATTGTCTCCACTGCGCACATAACCTGAGCTACATGGCCTTTTGCTAAATGACTTAGCCAGATGTCTCCTGTCCAGGTTATGGAAATTCTTCTGTTAGCCGTCCACAATCGTCTTAGTGTGTAGGTAGAATCCAGCCAATGGCAGAACAGAGTGGCCCCAAGAGATAAGACCGAGTGCCGAGCGGAGTCATGCATGTCTAATGTCTGTTTCCCCAGAAAAGAAATCAAGGTTCTGCTTTTTTGCTCCTGAGTCCTGTCTGACCGTCGGTCTGACCGTCTCTCGTGTGTTTTGTTTGCGTTGGACAGGGCATCCAGGGGGCTCCGGGATTACCAGGCATCCGTGGGAAACCCGGACCGCAGGTTAGTTCTGGTCTGGCTTTAATAACCAGAAGTGCTCACAAATGATAAAACAGGCATCGCGCTTTTTTGTTGTGAAGATTAAGGTTTTGGGGGGAAATGTTCTTCTTCACTCCCATGTCAAAGATTGGATCGGATCATGAAGACGTCTTTTTAATATGTGGCTGCTGGATACAGCTCCGCTTATTTAGTTCAGACATTTTAAACACAGGTTATGAAGGTTATGTTTCTTTACCTCATTTCTTCTACTTGTTTTAATCATTGATTGCCTCTCAGAAAGTCCCACTTGTGCCACAGAAGTATGCTTTCTTTTCTTTATTGGAAGTCAACTTAACCGCCTTCGATTGTTCCTTTTCTTTATGCAAAGCTCAGTCAACCATCAACTTTAGTCATACTTTATACTAAAAGTTGCATTTTACCAAACATAGATCTTTACAACTTGTGTACAAGTTTTGCTTTTCATAAAAAGAAAATGTATAGAATTTCATGACATATTTTGGACAAAAAACAAGAGCGGAATAAATGTCTCTTGGACGTTCTTTTACATTACACTCGTTAGCAGATCTCTTTTTTTGATCATGAATAAAATGTGTGTCACGTTCCATATGTGAGAGTGGCCAGTTCTGCTTTACTTATGTTTTAAACCACTTTTATTGGATGTTTTTGGTTCTGCGTGTTGGTCAAGTACGTTAAACAATTCTGCACAGTAGTTTAAGTTATTAAACAGAAGAACAGGGATGCGTGTCCCATCCCTCTCAAGCAGGCCACATCTAGGAATTTAACTGATTATTTCGACAGTTTTCTCATGGTTTTATTTGTGTTTTTACAGGGCAAAATAGGAGAAAGAGGCCCTGACGGCGCTCCCGGACCTCCAGGCCCTGAGGTTTGTGTTTTTGCCCCGATTGATGCATTAAATATGCTTTTCTACATTTACAGAAACAATACAGAGTTTTCTTTTATCAATCCAGGGTTTTCCTGGTGACATGGGACCACCAGGAGAAAATGGCCTGGAGGGACCAAAGGTAAAACCGTCGCTGTTGCCGAGTCGTCTGATAATCCGTGTTTCCAGAAACAACAGTAATTCCAGTCAAGATCTTCCTTTCATTAGTTTTGCAGGTTTTTGTTGTTGGAAAAACTCAAGTATTAGACATATTAGAAGTTTTCCTTGAGTGTGGTATTTTGTGAGAAGGCTTGGAAATGCAAACAACATCCAGTTTTTTCCTTTTGTGGATGATAATCTGTCATTTATGGCAGTTTGACCAATTTAACCAACATGCATTGCTGGGACTCCACTGCCACTTTGGCTTAAAAACACTCGTGTAAGTGTTATATTTACCTCTGCGCTGTATGATTATTTGACTTCCTTTAATCCACCCAGGGAAAACCAGGGGCCAGAGGTTTACCGGGGCCACGAGGGGTGCCTGGCTTGGAGGTAAGAGTATCAGATGCCGCCCACTTCATAACAACCCCAGAGAGCCGGAGAGGCTTTAAAACTTTTACTGCACAAGACGCTCGGTGTTGGTGACGGATGCTTTATGTCCCCGAACAAAAGTCACGCTGAGATCAATATCGTCTGTCTGCAGGGAGACGAAGGCCCTCTAGGACCGCCGGGGCCCACCGGACTTGAGGTGAGTCAGGAGATCAGCGCCAGTTCTGGGTCAGGAAGGTCAGACCCTGACGCCGCTAAATGCTTTCAGATAAGATCTTTGTAGATTGATTAACTTTAGTACTTGGTGTTTCTGTATTCAGAAAATGTGTCTGATGTGGGATTGCAGCTGTCAATGTTTTCAATTAATCCTATTTATACAACTGAGAATCGCGTAACTGCATTTCATTTGTATGGAACTTATTTGCCATCTTGAGCAACTTTACTGAAGAGATGAATCAAAATCAGATCAATATTTACTCTCAATCACCGCTGGACCCTCTGGGTAATCCAATCGTCTAAATGTAATTGTGCTTCCTGGAATTTGTCGCTGTGAATTCGTCTGAAAAGTGCTAAAGTGTGTTTCCTTCGTGGATTCTTCTGTGTCTGGATTTGAAAGGAGTTCCAAACCTGCTCGCTCGGGTTTGTATGGATGCCGTTGCAGCTTGTGTCTGAGTGATTTGTGAACTTACCCTCGACAAAGCACAGTGTGCAGTCCCTGCTCCCGGCCACCAGGGGGTGATAACTGCCATCCGCCATGTTTATAGGCACCGGGATTTATGGCTGCAATAAAGTGCGAGAGCATGGTAATGGAGCGCTGCGGCAATAGAGGATTTGTTTGTATTTTTAAACACTTTAAACCAGTTTTTTTGAATCGTGGATAGAGAGGCTGCAAGCTGACTTTTCAGAAGTGAAAACAGGATTATCATCCCAGATGCTGCCTGCTTCTTTTTTTTTTGTTTTGCTTTTATCATAACGTTAGCCATCTTCCTCACACTCCCCTCTCTCCTCCTCTGGCCCACTTCAAGGCCTCGATCAGAGATGTGCACGACTCCTCCGGGCGCCGTTGATCTCTGGCCAGATGCCACTGGCGCTCCCGCTCCTCCAGCTCATCAGCTCACTGTCATTTATCCTCACGGCTCTAAAACATAATGGCCCCTTTTCTCTTTACATTTCGGTTTTTACTATCTCTAAAACCGTCTCCCAGTCTGTTTATTGCCCATCCTGGGCATGGAGTCCATTCGCCATGTCTGTCTTTATTCAGTGAATCCGGTGAAAACAAGCGTAAATCTAAATCTGAACATTAGACGTGGAAAACGCGTCTTCGTTTTACAGAATGAGTAAAATGAAATGTTAGCCCGAGCCGTCGCACGACTGCTGTCAGCCTTCAGGAGTCTGCAGTCTGACTTTGAGGCTGAGGAGGAGGACCGACCCCCCCCCCCCTCCCCCCCTTCATCCTCCCTGAGCGCAGAGGAGCGTTGCAGCCGCTGACCGCTTTCCCAGAGTGTGGCGTCAGCACTACCTGCGCTCTGCGCGTTCAGCTGCTTCCCAAACCGCTCCTCAAAATGTCATCTCGCAGGAAACAGATCCTGCAGTTTTTTTTGCTGAGTATTTGTGATGAGTGTTAATGATGCATTAACTGGCCGTTATTCACAATTCATCATCCGGCGCGCCTTTTCATTTCTGCAGGGCAGGTTGGGTAGAAAAGGATTTCCTGGGAAGGTTGGACCAGAAGGCGTTAAGGTGAATTTAAAAAAAACAATCTTGTGTATGGAAGAATGTCTGATTAACATCTTGGAAACTTGCGAATAACGGTGAGTTTTCCTCCTCAGGGTGAACCAGGAATCGCAGGAAAGGTCGGATCCATGGGAGAGAGAGTAAGAAACAAAGCCTTTGGCTGCTTCCACTGTTGAGCAGCTGAAGTTTCCCTCTATTTATCCCTTCATTCATGCTTCCAGCACTGAGTGTGTGTGTGTGTGTGTGTGTGTGTGTGTTGTTTCAGGGCTTGGTGGGTTTCATCGGACCGGTGGGAGAGGCTGGCCTTGCAGGAGAGAAGGTTGGAAAAAAAAAAGAAAAAATCCCTCCTAACTTTGTCTGAGAACTTCTAGCAAGGTGACTTTGAAGACTGAACTTTTTTTGTGTGTGTGTTTTTAGGGGGATCGAGGGGAGATGGGTGTTCCTGGACCACCTGGAGAAAAGGGATCAACGGTAAGATGTAAACAAGGCAGAGGCATAAAGGTATCTATTGAAATCTTGGATTTTCGAGGAGCTGGTTTGTCTTGGAGGGAAACCTAAGAAATGGCCGACTTGACCTAAACCGCGTCTGTTATTCCCATGGGAATAAGCTCATGCCTGAGGTCAGAGCGCAGGACAGGAGGCACATCGCATCGCGGACAACATCCTCAGCAGCGCTCAAGACTTTTCACTGTCAAGTTTTCAACACCAAAGAACATAAATCCATTTGATCACTCCCAATGATTTACTACCCTGATGATAATTAATGGACAGATGGTCAGACTTCTGCAAGCACTTACTCAGAAAAATTCAAAAGACGATATGCTAGACGTCCTCCAGGATGTTGGAGCAACCCTGAAAAGTTCCATGCGCTCCCCCCCCCCCCTGCATGTCACACACTTTGCCTGCTCCTTAAAACAAAGTGGCTTCTTTGTTATGCAGAGGCTTTATTTTATACCGACTGTTTAATGTATATGAGCAGCTGGAGTGGATAGGAATTTAGTCATCATTCTTGCTGAAACAGAGAGAGGTTTCCTGCTGGCCGACAGCCAGCTGGACTTCTCTCAGGACTTCTTCGCCACACACACACACACACACACACACACACACACACACTCGCACTCTTACAAGGAAGTTCTCTATTGGCCCGCTCCCTCGGCTGCAAAGCAGAACCAGACCCTCTGGAAAAGACTGCTTCATGCAGCGTGAAGGAGGCTGACCAGGAGACATCAATGGCTGCTAACAGAGAGCTCATGCTGCAGAAATCGAGCTTTTTATTCCCGTGGACGGACGCCATCGGAGCCGCGCACGGTGCCATAAGGGTTGAAAACTGCTCCGTTTTTATTGCACTCAGCTGTTCAGACTGCAGGGACCGAAATACTCTCTGTTCTATACTTGTGGTTTAACAAACGGTTTGGCCTTCGAACAAGGTGCAGTGAAGAAAAGAGGGAGAAAAGTGGCCAGAAATCATCTCCTCATTAAGTGTCTCAGCCTCTTTCTCCCAGTCAGTGTTGTTGTTAATGTGCTTTCTAGTGAGGACATGATTTCTAAGTAAAGAAACACATTCTTACTGATGATTTATTTTTTCTAATCAGTTAAAGTTAAGCAGGCATGCAAGTAATGAATAAAGTAATTGTACTTTTTTGTATTGTTTCGAGTATAATTCACTTGAATTCACAAACGCCGTGCAATTTACTTTTAAAATAAGTTCCTACTTAGTTTACCAATAATTTACATTCAGATTTAAACTTTTTCTTGTGTGATTAAAAAGTTCTTCCCTGACTAACATTTTTAAACAGTTAAAGTTTTGGATCAGAGTCTGCTTTCTAACAGCGGAGACTTCTCCATGTGTTTATCAATGCATTGCATGAACAACCGTGTCAGTTTTAATACGTTCACTGTGTTTGTTCTCATGCAAAAGGGTCATCCAGGAACGCCGGGTGAGAGCGGGCTACCAGGACCACCAGGAAGACCAGTAAGTCCTGAGCTCTTCGCAAACTTCTTCGACTTAATGGTCGCTGCATAATATTTACTTGTTTTATGATTTTACTAAACGATGATTGATCCTTTTTTAGATGGAGTTAAGATTATTGAGGGTGGAAGTGTTCAAAAAAACCTATATCAGCTTAAAAGCTATAAAATGAACAGTGTTTTGAGTGAGTGTCGCTTTGTGGCAGACGGTGGTAACATGCGGCGCTGAAGCCCCACGGTCTGCTGCAGTAGTTCCTCTGAGCGTTATCAGAGCTGGCAGCCTCCTGCTGAACCTGCATTACCCTCCCGTCAGTCAAAATCCCAACACCTATAACCAATTAGAAGCTGCCCCCGCCCCCCCCCCCGCTGCCCCCCCCCCTGCCCGCCTCCCCCCCTCGCAGTGGCCAGGTTTGACAGAGAGGGGACTGAGCGCCGGCTGAAGGTGGGGGCCGCCGAGCCACCAAAACAAACATAAATACGGGGCTCTAGTGTGCAGCGGGCCGGGATTCCAGAGCAGACCCTTTAATTGGTGTGAGTGACAGATCTAACAACAAACCCTACAGTGTGCTCCTGAGGTCACACTGCCCCCCGGGGTCAACAGCCAGGGGGGGTTAGGGTTCCTCGGTCTGTCAGTGTAAACCTTTGTTTTATCTAGCCTTCTTTTCACGTCGCCCCCCCGCTTCCTTCTTTGTTCGCCAGGGCCCTCCCGGAGCGGCCGGGCCAGCCGGCACCAGAGGACCCAAAGGCTTGCGGGTAAGTTCGAGGGCTCCTTCCGGCTGACGTGGAGCTGCCTCCGGACCGGTGTGGCGACTCCCCAGTGGGCCCGGGGTCGCTCGCGTTGAGCACATGCGAGGGTCAGAGTTGAGGAATGAGTCGGTTTCATCCTTTCCAGAGTCGTTCCAACTGCTGGACGAGCTCCAGCGACATCAAACAAACAAGCTGGGGTTTTTTTTTTTTTTTTTGTAATTCCATTAAAAATGAAATAGCGAGCGCTGGATATAGAAAGGATCTGCAGTCAGTCCAAATACATGACTTGTGTTGTGGTTGGAAAATGTGACCTGGATTTCTGCGGCTAATCTAGAAGCCGCCTGCAGATGAATACAGTGAACTGGGGAAGCGGGATTTATGGGAAGATTAACCCGGGCTTGTATCAGCTTTTGTATTCGTTCTACTTGAGCAGAGAACTCACACAGTGTTCAGAAAAGTACAAAAGAGCAGCTTTCAGATGTGTAACCTTCCTAAAAATAGGCAGGGAAGTACAGCCCAGTGTCGCGATCAGCTTCCACGTGCAAAACTGTGAAAATAACAAGTTACAAATGCTCACATTTTTGTAATTAAGTACTTTAAGTGAGATTTCTTTATGGGGTTTTTGTTTGTTTGTGTGTGTGGGATGCTTAAATGCATGCACGTACACATCCAATCTGTCTATGATCGTCTGAGTCACAGTCAGTTGTGCTTGTTTAAAAAGAGATTCTTGATTAAAATTGCAAAAGTTGTGCGTTCAGAGTTAAATTCTTGACCTAATGTATGAGATGTCGCAGCTTTAGATCATTTTATGTTCACCTGGGTACAGTTTACACCACATAATCTACTTTGTTACCGGATATTATAAGTTATTACTCACTGAACACACAACTTACATAAAAATCAAACATTTTAATCAGATTTTTTTTTTTTTAAATTTGTTCTTCGAACTGAGTTAAACAGTGAAACTTTATCCAAATAAATTACTGCATGTGTCTGCTATTGACAGTGGAATTAAGTGTGGCTGAGAACTGAGTCGTTTTTGGGATTATTTTTTAATTTCATCTAAGTATTCCTTAATCAACAGCACTTTCACTTCAGAATGAGAGCTTATTTCTGAAAATAAATATAAGGTCATTATAATTATAAAGTACAGTTTAAGTGGTGTAACAGTGCTTGTATTCAAGTAGAAGAAAATGTGGTAAAGAAAAAAAAAACAGTTTTAATCCTGGTACATCCTGGACAGGTTTCCAGTTCATCACAAGTGTAAATAAGCAAGAAGAAAATCCTCCAAACCGGTTGCAGAAATGTCGATTCAATAAACTACAGGTATTATTTATCCCGTTTGTACTGGCAGCTGTCCGTTCAGTGGCTGATTGATGCCGACAGCGTTATGAGTTACTCCATGTACTTTCCTGTTCAACAATTTCTCTGTGCTGCTGGAAAAGAGTCAGTAATAACAGACTGAGACAAAGCCAGAAACAACTCTCGCTTGGCCATCTCAGGAGAAGCCAGACTGTACACACAACTCCTCAGTTTATTTTGTTTCTTAAGCAGCAGCTGGATGTGTACCTGCAGAAATACCATCAGCATCAATCTAATGCAAAGCCTGCTTTTTTTATACACTTCTTGCTGTGGTCCACTGAGCCAGAAAACACTGGAGAATATTCCAGCCTTTCCTGGGCTTCTGTAGGTAAAAACATGCGTTTTAGGTTAATTGATGACCCTAAAATCCCTACAGGTGTGAATCTGTGTGCAACCGCCCAGGGCGTTCCCTCCTCAACGCATACTTAGCTCAGATCTTCTCCTACGCCTTCAACCCTGAGCAGCATAAAGCGGTGCAGAAGATGAATGGATGCCTTTTCAGATGCCACTTAGCCTGAAGCATGGAGCGTTAATGTTGACGGAGACGGGACATCTGGCTCCGCTCACGGCCGACACCGAGCCGTTTCCAGTATGGATGTGCTGCGGTTTCAGACTAAAGTGCGCGTTGGCATCAGACTGGGAGGTTAGCGCCACTTCTGGCTCAGTTGTCCTCGCCTTATTTACATGTGTGAATGATATCCAAACTTTCTGACTCAGTGTTTGGGACATCCGCCACCAGGAATCACCAGTCTTTGTGTAATTTCTCCTCATGACGTCCGACCGGCTCCTCCACTCATCTTTTCCACATCGAGAGGCAGATTCATCAGATTCACCTCCCCCTCAGCAGCCCGAGGTCATTATTGACCTGATTCAGATCTATGATGTTGATTATTTTGAATCCGTGCCCCTGGTGCTCCTCCCCTGCCTTTGTTTGAACAGGATCGGATGCTTGATGACATTAATTGACTTTCGGGCACAATATCTGAGTGTATTTCCACGGTGGGGTTGGGTGAAGTATTTTCTTTACTCATTGGCTAATCAGGCTATGTAAACGCACCCAGCGGGTGGCAGGTACCCCAGACAGGAATGTTAATGAGCGCTGCTCATCCAGCTCTATGTATAATAGGCTTATGGCACTTCAGCAAGCGTTGCTCTCTATGGGCCAAGCTCCCACTGTGCCCAGTCATCAATCACTCACACAACAAGGCCTCCTTTGTGGCTGTGTCATGTTGTATTTGATACTTGCTTTGAAACAATTAATTATCCTGAGAAAATCACAGTCAACCGCTTGTTATTTAGAACCGCGGTGGGCCGACAGTGACCCTCACAGTGTCCCCTTGTTTACCAGTCAGTGAGAATCCTCTCAGTGTCAGTGTGTCGGAAATCATCCTGGAGGGATGTTTTTGGACCATATTTCAAAATACTTGAGGAAAAATCTAAATCGTATTTCAAATATTTCAGTTGAAATATCAAAATTCATAAAAATACAACATATAGTTCACATATGGTTCTTTTGTGAAGCACGATCCAGTGAGCTGGTATCATGACACACACACACGCAGTATCTGTCTTACCAGCATCTGTAAACATTAAAACAGTGGTTTTTAAACATGTGGGAGGTGAGCCCCGCCCCCCCCCCCCCCGACCCCAGCACTACCACCCCTCCACCACCCCAGCCGCCCTCACAGAGCAGGAACCACATCGTGTCCTTCCAGCCCCTCAGCTCTCGCCACAGATGCCTCGTCTCACCTCAAGTAGTAATTTTTGGCTGATTTGCAGACCTCCTAACGGGTTTCCCATTATGAGACATTATCGGGCGACAAGGTGGTGTAGCGGTTTGCGCTCTTACCCCAAAGCAATAAAATCCCCAGTCTGAGTTTTTTTCTTGTTGCTGGAGCTTAATCTAATTTTATCAGTTGATTGGTGGAGCTAAAAAAGCCTATAAATGTGAGTGTGACGGCATTTTCATTCATAGTGTTTTGCCCTGTGAGGCACTGATGACTTCTGCCGTCGGTCAACGGCGATCGGCTTCAGCGCCACAAAGCAAAGATGAATTAAGCCGACATGAGAGATGGATGGATATGGAAAAATAATAAATTGCTGTAACAATCTATAGATGATAAAAGGTGTGCCTCATACCACTTAAATCTTTATATATAGTCTGCAACTGTTGCACTAAGATTGTTTTCTTTTTCTAAGTCATTTTGATTCACTGAAGTTACAATAATAATGAAATTCAGTTTTCCAAATGTGTTTTAAAATGATCTATCATTGTTTCCTCCTCAGATCTCCAACCATCCATCCAGTATTCTATATATACTCTGTCTGTGTAGTTAGCGTTAAGTTAGAGTTCTCCAGAGTGAAGATGAGGAACTAGTCTGGTGTCAGGTGCAAAGCAGATGGACTGAACGTCTCCTATTTATTATCACTGCACACAGGGCTTTATGTGCATTGGTTTGATCGTGTTTGACATTTGCACCCATGTAATCTAAACAGTCCCACTGTTCTGACAGGGAGTGTTTAGGCGTGAGCTGTGTGTGTTCCCTGACTTTGCATCCTGAACTTACTGAAGTCAAATCGATGATTTTGGTGTCTTGTGTGACTTTATCATCCTGCATTTTAGAAGTGATGATCCTCTTGAGTTTCCCACTCCTGGGTTCACTTGGTGTCAGACCATACAGGGGTGTTTGTTTACGTTGCTCTGCGGCTGTCTGGCAGTGTTACAGTGACCTCTGTTGGTGAAGTGACAGCTGTCGTTGTGTTTCAGGGAGCGATCGGGCCCGACGGTCCAACGGGAGAGTTGGGGATCGAAGGCAAGAAGGTAAGGATGCTGGCAGCCGTACGAGTAATGGCTGTAAAAACATCGTATAGGTGCACACGGATGTTTCATCCAGCACGCATGTGGGGCTGCTGAGGGGGAAACCGGACCAAATAACAGCAGGCTGCACATCTTCTGCTTCCACTAAGCAGGCAGGAAATGTACAATAAATTGACGTCTGGACGCTGATCGTGTCTCATCCTTTCTCTGCCTCCCTCCGCAGGGTTTTGACGGCCCTCCAGGAAAAATAGGTTTCCCTGGACCACAGGTAAAGCTTTGGGGTACTTTTCTACTTTTCCACTCCTCAGACTCATATTTTTTCAGTGCTTATGTTTCTCTGGAGGGGCGAGACATGCGCATGATTTAGGGGACCTGCATGATACCAGCAGTGTGGAAGCCCAATGTAAAGAAGAAAAAAAGCAAAAAAACCAGCATATTTCCCTCTTGAGAGAAGAACTGTCAGAGGGAGTTTTTGTTTTTCCCCTCATACTTTAAAATGCAGCATTAAGTTTCCTGCATGGCTCATTTGTAGAGTTTTTATTTACTGAACCCGCAAATAAAAGCTGTAAAACTTGACCTAACGTCTTAAAATATTTCTCCTACTTATTAAAAAGGCTTTTATTTAGCGTGAGGAACTGAAGATTCATTACATTAGGATCATTTGCCTATGACGTCCCTGTCCCAAAACTTCAGAATACGTGCTGATTAATCCACATGTTTACAGAACACACTGGAAGTTGTGTGTTTGGACCTTAATGCCACCATTAATACAGAATTTTTTTTTTCCAATTCACTTGTCAGCGGTCATAACGGAGCGGCTGATCATTGTTTGAGCTGTTGTTATATAAATATCAAGCCGTCAGATACCGAGCGTGTCTGATCCTTCCACCATATGTGTGACCTTTTGTTTTGTGAACATCACAGCTCATGCACTGATGAACTGTAGTTTAATTAATCCCGTTTCACACTTTTCCTCCTTTTTGTGTCCCTCCAGGGAAAGATGGGCGACACGGGGGATGTTGGGCCTAAAGGTTTTCCTGTGAGTTCACAGAAACAGCTCATGACACACTGCTTGTGTGTGTGCGCTGTGGACTGACTGACGTCGGTGTTTTCAGGGTGTCCAAGGCCCCTCGGGACCTCCAGGGGACAAGGGAATAGCAGGCGAGCCGGTATGAGCCGCCATCCGTCTTTTTTCGTCCTTCCCCTTCACATCTTTCTGCTCCCAACCTCCTGCCGTTAGTTGTCTTTCTCAGATTCCTTCCTTTTCCGTCACCCTTCTATATTTCAATCTGCTGTAGTTTTCTCGCTCCAGCCTGTCGGACTCTTTCTCTCCTTTCTGAGGGTTTTATTAGTTTCTCTTTGGCAGCCTGCTTCGCTGTGCCCAGTCCAGTTAGCTGCAGAGCACAACGGCCAAGAGGTAGTTTACGAGACACGTTTTTAGTGCTTATTAAAAATATATATTCAGCTGTATTAAATGTTTCCTGCAGAGTGGCCAGAGAATTGTCTCATCCTTCACACATCTGCTCCGGAGTGGCAGGAGAGCGAACTCTGCACTCTGACCGTTCCTTACCAGTGACGATGAACGTGATTATTGTCATACTGGATGCGATCTTTACTGTTAAATGTTTGCTTACATGTGGTGTAATGTCTCCTCTCTTTCAGTTCAGAGGTTTGTCTTTCTGTTACTTTTGATAGTTACTGAGAAACATGAGTAAAGACAGCGCGGGGGACTTCAGTTGAATCGTCTGGATGCGAGTCAACAAAGGAACAAATGTTATTCCTATGAGCTGAGCTGAATAATAAGCATTGTTGGCGAAGCAGCGGTATTTTATGAGCGTAATTAGTGGCACACATACGCATCGGATTCAGAGCCAAACTGCTCGCAGATGGCCTCCTGATTTATCTGCCACCGGCTCCGTCGCAGTCAGCATCAGCTTCATTTTTACAGTTTCTGCAGAATCAACCAAAGCTGATTCAGGTCAATTAAACGTGTGAAACATCTGGAGTTTTTTTTTTTGTTTTGTTTTAATTCTGTTTGTCGATTTTTACAGGGATCACCTG
Organism: Salarias fasciatus; assembly: GCF_902148845.1. Classification (NCBI taxonomy): domain Eukaryota; kingdom Metazoa; phylum Chordata; class Actinopteri; order Blenniiformes; family Blenniidae; genus Salarias; species Salarias fasciatus. The sequence goes on along the minus strand of NW_021941229.1, from coordinate 23,944,316 downwards.
GACCACCTGGGACCGTGGGACTGTTGGGGGAAATCGGTCCAAAGGTAGGAAGATTCATCTTCATGCTCACGTAATATTTTCCATAAAACCACATCTTAACCTCGTAAACACATTTTAAATGTTAATTCCAGAGAATTTTAGCGTTTGGCTTGTTTTGTTTAAGTGCCTTTTTGGTAGATTGCATTGACTCAGAGAAACTAAGCCCATGTCATGCCCAGCCCAAACTCTTACCTCAACCGTTAACCACACCACTGTTAAAACATCTCTTCTCTTCAGAAAATATGATTGTTTATGCAAATGTCGTTAAACAAATACACACAGACACGTTTGTGCTCTGACATAGTTCATCCACCAGCCTGCTTTTATAAACTCAACCACAACAATCAAGACCTCCGGCTTCATTCTGAGTCTGATCTCAACATAGATTTAACTTGAACTCCACATCCTAACACAAAACACACACGCACATGTTGCACACACAGCCACACACACACACACACACACACACGCATGGCGCAGACTTCATCTGTACGCACAAAATGCTCCGCTGTGAGCAAATGATCCAATGTGTACCAGCTGTTGTTTCCTGTTTCCCGATCGATCAGTAACACCCCAGGGAGTGTTTCAGTGCTCAGTGCTCCTCTCGCCCTCTCTTCAGGGTCCTCCAGGCAAAGTGGGTGAACCGGGACTGCCTGGCGAGCCAGGAGAGAAGGTGAGGGTCACCCTGATGCGGTTTCACTCGTGTTTATGTTTTATTTACGTCCCACGTGTCTCTGTGTGACAGGGAGCTGTCGGAGCTGCGGGGAACATCGGAGAACAGGGCCTGATTGGACAGCGGGTGTGTTTACCTGCAGTGAACAGTATAATTATTTGTGCTTTATTTTCCTGCTGCTGTTTTGGTTTATTTGGGTTTGTGTTTACGTGCACAGGGAGAGCCAGGCCTGGAGGGAGAAGCTGGTCCGTCTGGTCCTGATGGAACCAAGGTGAAGCATGAATTGAGGGATAATAGAGAGCCAAATATTCCCAAATAAACCCACAGGATTAATTAATGGAGTCCGTTGGTCATGAATGTTCCCAGGGTGAAAAAGGCGACATGGGTCAGGAGGGCGACACGGGAGAAAAAGGCGAAATTGGACTAAAGGGAAAGGAAGGGCCGCCTGGAAGTCCCGGCCTCACCGGAGTGAGGGTGAGTCGCCGGACCGACGCCTTCATCGTCATCATCATCCACCGTCATCTCTGCTTCTGCTCACAACGTTTTCTCCTCTCCTGCCTGAAGGGTCAAGAAGGAAAATCTGGAAAATCGGGGAAAGAGGCAAACTGGGCTTAAAGGTCTGAACGTCAGAGGATCGCCTGCCGCCAGTTTCAGTCCCTCCGTCACTCTGAAGGTGATTTATATGGATCCTGCCATCTGTGCTTCTTCAGGGCGCCAAAGGAAATCAAGGCCACCTCGGGGAGACTGGGACGGTGGGGAAGATCGGCCCCCCGGGTTTCGTGGGGCTGAAGGGATCCAGAGGGACCGTTGGACATGTGGTAAAGTGGATCAGCGCTCTTATCAGTGTTTGATGTCGATGATTTCCGTCAGCTGAGCGGCTGATCTGCTGTGTTCAGGGAGCTCCGGGTCGGATGGGTCAGCAGGGCGAGACCGGCCTGCCGGGATATGAAGTACGATCACTTCACCAGGAATTTTACACCGACCTGTTAAAGATTCTTTTATGATTTGACACAAGTTCCTGTTTGATTTGTTTGCAGGGTCATCAGGGACCACAGGGCCCCATGGGCTCTCCAGGACCAAAAGGTGAAAAGGTACTCCTCGTTCACTTCATGTGTGACATGATTCTTTTTGTCTCGTTTGTCTGAATGTAGATGTTTTTTGTTTTTTTTTGTCTTTCTGCTGCTCTGTTCAAGAGTCACCTGTATCCTTCTCATCCTAACCTTGCCTCATCAATAAAAAACCATTTCCATTCTTCCTGTCTAACATACAGTTATCACTCTGTTCATGTGTTGGTCATTACCTGCCAGAAAGCACCCTGAATGGGTCAAATAATCAAACACACGTAGTCGCATTCACACCTTTCGCCATTTTTTTTTTTCTTATCACAAATCAACCAAACCTGCCTCAAATGCGTGCACAGGGAAAACATGCAAATTCCATATGAAAAGTAACCAAACAGACTGGAGATGAGCTTGGTGTCGGCCATTATGCTGCCATGTGGCCATTTGTCCTCCTTTTCATTGTGTTTCCTCGATGTTTGCTCTTCTTGTGAACCCAGTGACTGGAAACAAACAGCAACTGTCTTTACGCGTCCTGTTTGTCTCCGCAGGGCGAGCAGGGGGACGATGGGAAGGTGGAGGGTCCTCCCGGTCCTCCAGGTGACACAGTAAGTCACGTTTGACTTACCTGTCTTCCTCTCCCCGGTGACGGTCATGAGTGAAGCTGCAGAAGAGACTTTATCTCCAGTTCATTCATGTCATTCTGGTTGGTTCAGGGGCCTCTTGGCGACAGAGGAGAGAGAGGCGAACCAGGAGATCCAGGGTACAAAGTAAGTCCGTCAGATGGTTTCCACTCCGCCCTGTGGTTCCTCGCGCTGAGGTTTCGGTTTGTGAGGTTGAGTTGACGTGTTTCAGGGTCAGATCGGTGTGGACGGGGAGCGAGGCCGATCTGGAGCTCCTGGACAGCCGGTGAGTGGAAAAACCTGTGATTCCCTCATTTAGCTGACATTCAATCAGTACAAACACCAGGTCTGAACGAACGAGTTGATTCTATTTACAAAAATGTCTTTTTCAGGGACAACCTGGACCCCGAGGACAGCAAGGACCTAAAGGGGCCAAAGGCGACCGAGTAAGGATGTAGAATGGAGATGTTCTGTGTGTTTGTTGTATTTTGTGTTAATGAGAGGTAGAATGTATAGCTTTATATTACTACAATTACAGTTTGGCTTTTATCAGGCTGAGTGACATGTTATGACTAGTTGGAAGCATTAAATCCACTTTTTTTAATTATAATTGCTAATTTTCATTTCTGTCTGAGTGGTAATTTTTTTGAGTAATTCCCTGTACTTGACTTTCTGGACCTTCTGCGTGCCTTTAAAAGATTTAAGTTGAATGTTTGATCTGAAAAATAAAACATAAAGCAACTTTAATTAGATAAATATCAGCTATTTTCTCATAAAGGGTTGAACAGACGGTCATCTCGTGGCACAGTAGCTACCAGACAGACTCTTATTTCAAGCTTTCACTGAAGGGCCCTGGTGTGAATTCATTCTAGTGGATTTAAAAAACGCTTTCTTTCGTCTTTTAAGGGGCAAAAAGGCAAAAAGGGTCTGACAGGACAAAAAGGAACGAAAGGACCCGAGGTAAGATCCTGATTTCAATATACACACTCCACTGCTTTGTTTAAAAAGAGAGATGTTTGTGGGCTAAACCAAGTCAATGAGTTCTGTTTGTGGTAATTTCTCAAGCATGAACAGATTTAACAGTCTTTTTTACCCGGTGTTTGATCCGTCCCCTCAGGGTGGCGGTGGTCCCTCTGGTCCCAGAGGTGTAGTCGGTCCAGAAGGGCAGGAGGGTGTACCCGGGGTCGATGGAGTCCCAGGAAAAGATGGCAGTAAAGGCATGCCGGTGAGTCCCTCAAAGAAATCATCAATCCTTTCCTCCGAAAGTCACAGGTTGTAGGTTTTCTTTTTCTTTTTTTTTCAATGCTTTGTCTTCATTAAAGTTCACATCTAAACCGATTTCATTCCCTCAAACCATAGAGGTCTGGACATCTTTGGCTCTACTATCATCAGATATCAGACTCTATAACAGAAAACCCTCATCTTCTACCTCAGTGTGGAGAAGGAATCTATTCTGATCTGATCTGATTTTGCTGTCACTGCCTCCAGGGGGAGCACGGTGACGATGGCGAGGCTGGTCTTCCCGGTAAACCGGGCTTACGTGGTAAAACCGGCGTTGTCGGACTCCCAGGAGATCAGGGAAGCATCGGACCAAAGGTGAGAGGAAATGCAATAAACTGTAAAAGAACAGTCGTTATGTGGTATGAGTAAAGAAGAAATACATGCCACCCCTCTTTAGTGCTGAGACTCACGACTCTTCTCCTCCATCCAGGGTGAGAGGGGCCTCCGAGGCCAGAGCGGACCTCCGGGAAAAAGAGGTTTCAGAGGTGGGATGGGACTGCCAGGACCCCGAGGAGACCCAGGACCCAAAGGCCAGCCTGTGAGTATCTGCTGCGCGTGCATACATATGCTGTATGATCGCTTTAACTCTTCAAAAAATGTTCCCTTTCATGTCTTTTGATTGGCTCAATTCTTCTGCAGGGTGATCCAGGAGCACCAGGGTTTCCAGGGATTCTGGGAGTGTTTGGACCAAGGGTATGTTCATCACAAAACAGGAACACCAGACAAGCTAATTCACATTCAAACACCACTGTGTCAAAGAAACGGCAATAATCTGAATAAATCTTAAATAGACACAGAGGAAAGAGCAGCTTGAAAGGTTCAGTAGTTTCCTTTTTTTTCTGTCCTCATAAAATCCAGTTAATGAAAGACACACTTTTTGAAAAGCTAGCAGAATTCTTCTCTTCACTTCCTGTCTATATTGTAGTCTCATGTAGTAAACCACCAGTTTCAGGAAAAGCAGTATAATTTTCAGCGCTATCTGCTTCCATCTGGCTCCCGAGTGTTAATCAGATTTTCCATCGTGCGCCAAAGACACATTTCATCTGTGTCGCGTTTGTGTAACAGTAAAAATCTATTGTGTTTTATTGAAGTCACCATGCAGAAGGCAAAGCCGGACTTTATCCGAGCAGCCAGAAGCTCTGTCTGAAATCTGGAGGCGGTTAGCGGACGTCACATGTCGCACAATGAGGCACAGATCGACTCGGAAATAGAAGTTGGAGTATAGCAGAGCATTGTTTAACAGCTAAAACACTGGCTGGTTTTTCATCGTGTGTGATGGATGGCGATAAAACATGTCACTGCTGCTTCCAGGGGCCTCCAGGAGACTTCGGGCCAAAAGGCATCCGGGGACCAAAGGGCCCACAGGGCTCCATAGTAAGAAGACTGTTTATTTAATGACACTTCTCTTGATAAATCAGATCAGATCCTTATTTCACTGTTTCTCCTCCCTCAGGGCAGAGTGGGAGTGGTCGGCCCGGTGGGAATCATTGGTCCCAGTGGAAGTGCTGTACGTAAAGCCCTGAAAACCAGCATGACCCTCTCTACACGCTGCCGTTCTTCAGCGCGCTGACTGTGCTCGTGTCTTTACAGGGTCCTCGAGGAGAGAAGGGCCATCGCGGGGAGAACGTAAGCATTCTTTACCTCTCCTGACTTTTCATTCATTTTTATGTTTGTGTTGTCTTGTGGAATTTGTGACAAATCTCCGATCTGAAAATCCGTCTTTTCTGCCTTTAAACAGGGAGTTCAGGGTCCAAGGGTACGTCTGTAGATCCTCTTTTTTCTGTTATTCCAAGTGATCAGTATATTACCGTGGACACTTGATTGAGAACCCAGAAGTTGACATTTCCTGGATGTGTTTCTTCCTCTTCAGGGATCTCCTGGGCCTCGTGGACCTCCTGGACTTCCAGTAAGTTCTCCATCCTCATCGGTTTAATACAGTCTAATTTTTGGGTTGCGTAACTAATACATGTTTTCCCTTCTCTCTTTAGGGGCCCCCAGCTGTCCCTCAGTCATTTGTAAGACATGTTATATTTGCTGATTTCATTACAGCCAGTGAGGCTTCCGTCATGCTTTGTGGTTTTAAGGCTCGGTATTGTTGTGTTGCTCCAGAAAGAAGACGGCCTTTTGTTTTTGGATTCACCCACCTCACTCAGGACTGAGGTCAGCAGATCATCTGTATTTCACTATGTTACAACATCCTTTCAGCTGTTCTGGATTTTATGGAAGTAAATTGTCTCCGACTTCCAGAACAAGCCAGTAATGGACCTGCCGATGCTGGACCAGGGTGCAGAGATCTTTAAGACCCTCCACTACCTCAGTAACCTGATCCAGAGCCTGAAGAACCCACTGGGCACCCGGGACAACCCCGCCCGCATCTGCAGGGACCTGCACAGCTGTGAACAGAAGCTAAATGATGGTGGGGACGCGCTAAAATACAGAAACACTCAGGAACGTCATGCTTTCATACAATGATTATCATCGATGTGTTTGGATGTTCAGGCACTTACTGGATTGACCCCAACCTGGGATGCTCGTCAGACACAATAGAAGTCTCCTGCAACTTTACTGGAGGGGGACAGACTTGCCTGAAACCAGTAACTGTGTCTAAGGTGTGTAGAAAAAGCCACCATAATGACCTTGGAGACATGGAAGAAGCACAAATGGGACTTCACACTGATTTCTGCGTGTTTTTCTGTAGCCGACAATGACTGTCGGCCGCGTCCAGCTGAACTTCCTCCACCTGCTGAGCTCGGAGGCCGTGCAGCACGTCACCATCCACTGCCTGAACGCCTCGGTCTGGAGGCCAGCCGAGGACCAGCCGGCTGCCCAGGGCGCCGTGAAATTCAAGGCCTGGACTGGGGAGGTGTTTGAGGTGGGAGGAGAGCTGGAGCCAGAAGTCCTGGAGGATTCCTGCTGGGTAGGGATAAGATACTGCCATCTGTTTTGTACATTTTTCCGTTTGAGTTCACACTTGATTTGGATCAGTTGTAGCTCAAAAAATGCAGAAGACCCATGCTAAGAGTGTATCTAAGCGCAGAACCAGTGAAAAGATTTCAGAGATTCATAAAACTCACACACGCGCACTATATTCAACTGCAGTATGGGAGCTACATCTGGGTCCTGCCCTCAACACTTCCAGAGTCAGTCGTAGAAGGTCAAAGCATGGCACCTCATTTCCAGGTTAGAAGAAGCAGAATGTTCAGTGGAGCGAGTCAGAGCGGGGCCGTGGGTGAAGGAGATGACTGGCAACCCTCTCAAACACAAGTCTGAAATGAAATTCATGACAATTGACTTTAATCTGTCTTCTAAACGGTTTAAACTAATTTAATCTGGAGGAACTCTCAAAGCTGGGATCCATCCTGAACAAGTCTACAGGCAGTTTGTTCTCACCGGTTCACCTCAAATGCTCGTTTTTGGACTTTGAGTGGAAACTCGCAGGGAGAATGTGCATGCTCCGGTCAGAAAGGCTGTGCTCGGACTTAAACTCACGACCTTGTGGCTGTTAGGCGAGAATTTCAACTGTTACAATCCCATGCTGCAGTTCAACTCTCAGCAGAAACTAAAATAAAAACAATAAACCCTATCGCCATAATGTTAGTAACAGCTACAAATAACTTTTTGTGACAAGTTAATTTTGAATTTGTATGTTTCTGAAGTTCAGTGTAGAGACTTAAAATGTACTTAAATACCACAAACCAGTCACTGATGTTTGTAGGTTGGTCAGAATAAGTGGATAACAGCCATGACAGTTGTTCATGGGACATATGATTGAAAATAACTCTGAAAATAACTTGATTAAAATGAACTCAGTTGATTAGACCTGAGGCCCCCTTAAGCTGTGCTCCTGGTAATCCAGTACATTAAACTAAATTTGACCTGAATATTGAACCAAACATATGAAATGATTTCCTCCCATTGTTAATATTATTCTGCACCATGTGTCCATTTCTCAACTATTTATTCTCCAGTTTTCGTTGCTTCTTGTCTTTGAAATGCTTTCATGGTCTTCATATCTTGTTTTATTTACATGATTTCTTTGTAATATTTATGTATTTCTTTGGCTCTCTGAAGCACTCTGTGTATGAATGGTGCTAAACAAACAAACTTACCTCGTCTTCCTGAATTTCAGGCTTTAATTCACTAACTTTGACATTTTTTTTGGACGTGCGCACGCAGATAAAAGACGGGCGCTGGCACCAGACCCAGTTTGTGTTTTACTCCGTGGACCCCACCCTGCTCCCCGTGGTCGACGTCTACAACCTCCCGAGAACCGGCCCGGGCTCGCATTACCACCTGGAGGTGGGTCCCGTGTGCTTCCTGTGAGCGCGAGCCCTCCGAGCGCCGAGGGACGGGGAACCGCACGAGCCGGCGTGCGTCGCGGCGGCCACGGCCAAACGCCGCCCGAGTGATGAAGAAGCCACCTCCCCCTCCACGCGGATCCTGCTTCGCTCCAGCAGAACTCCCGTTGGACTGCAGACACAGAGGGAGGAAGAGCAGGGAGTGGGGGGGGGCGGGGAGGAGAGCTGAGGAGGAAGAGCGGGGGAGTTCTTGCACTAAAAGCTTTGTCAAGCTCGTCAAGATGGATCTCCACATAACGTGCCTGCTTGGAGATAAAAGGCTCTTTGCCACAGAATCTCTCCAGAACATTGTTCAGTGAAGGGAGACCAAGGCCAAGTTTAATCAGCGGACTTTATAATAACTTATTTTTGTAAGAGCACGCAGTCCGTATGCTGTGTGTGTGTGTTTTCTTTTGTTTTTCTTTTGTTTTGTTTCGGGAATTTCCAGGAATTCAGTTGTATCAGAAGAAGAATTAACATAATTGGGATCAGTTAAATGTACATATAAATATATATATATGCTTATTATTAACTTTTATACATGTATATCTCATGTAAAGAAATAATCTTTAAGTGCAATAGAAAATAAGAGGATAATTTGATATTTTGAACTTAAGTGGAAGGATTTTTCAGGGGTGCCATTTGAATTGCCTTACGGTGCTTATCTTCTCCTCATGATCTAACAGGCGAGTTGTTCCAGAAGGAGGCTCAGCTGACCAGACGCCACATTTGTATCGACTTCAAATGAGAGATTTTATCTCTGTTTTGGGGGAAAAAAAAAAAAACGTGGCGTCCAGTCAGTTGTTAACAAATGAGACCTGGAGCCACACAGCCGTCCACATCGGGAACGTCGGTGTTTTGTTACTAAACTTATTACATTATTAAACCGGATGCCACTGATGAAGGGAGCGCGAGGTCAGAGGTCACATTGAGGAGGAAGACTGCGGAGCTCCAGTTCTCTGCGGTGTGTATTTCTAAGACCCTCTGTAGCTGTGGAGTGATGAAAAAGATAGAAGGGTACGTTATTTAGCCAGCGCCACGGGGGACCGGGACTTTCCGCCCCCCCCCCCCCCCCCCCCCCCCGTCTAACAGTTGACAGACTACAGGTACGAGAACTGAGCCACAACGGAGAGGGACGAGGAACCCGAACAAGACCTCCACCTTTCATCCCGTCCTCCCTCAAACGCATGGTGCTACGTAAATGATCCGAGGTGCTAACTATAGTGCTGTTATGACACCACTTTGCTAAAATATTCTGTTTATAGCGCATGTTTGCTTAGAGAAAGAAGAAGTCCCCCCCCCCCCCCCCCCCCCCCGCTGTAGCCCCACAGTGCACTAGAATGGCGATGTCCCGTCTAACACTACATAGCTCCCTGACAGTCGACCATCTGTTGTTCATTAAGAGCAATTCTTTCTTAAATGCTGCAATTTAAAGAGATGCTTATTCTGAGGGAAAATATTTTTTTGAGATAACTATTAAAACTAAGACCAGATTTCTGCTTTGGTATCCAGTGTAAATCACAGGGCTGGAACAGTAAAGATGTCTTTCTTCTGTACAAAGACCCCCCCCCCCACACACACACACACACCCTCACACACGGCTGTATGAAATCCTTGTTAGAAACACATCTTGTGGAGATAGTTTTAATAAAACATTTCTTCGTTGTAGCTGGACACAAATGTGTATAATTGTGTAAACCTTGCTGTATACAGTGGATCCCCTCTTGCTAATTTAATGTTATTTAATGTTGTTAACGTGGTTGCTGACTGAGCATATCTGTTGGTTGAAGCAAAAACTACTCTTTCTGACAACTTTATATATCAGTTATCCCAACTGGTCTTGGAGTTTATAGATTTTTTTTTTTTTCTAATGTGTAAATTTGGGGCTCCAGAGAACAAATTTATTGCAATGTTAATTCTTTTATTTTTCTAATTTTTGTTATGTTGTTTTTCCTCTATGATAATCAAACATGTACTGTACCAAGACTGTGCTATACTATAACTTGTGTTTTAAAGAATTATGCAAATATGTGAAATTTTTTTTTTGTTTCTTTTTGTAAATCTGTTGTAGATGTTCAAACAAGCTAAGAATACCTCACAATTTTACACATAGAACTTGGTGCAAAGCTTTGTCAGTTGCCTCCATAATTGAAATCTGTTGGGAAACATCAGCCAAATACAGCAAGTCGTCAAACTCTGAACAAGACCATCTCTGGTACCTTTATCTGTCTACTTTTTAGTCATTGTTCAATGTCCATTTGTTCAATAAATATTTTCAATTTTGTGTGGATTGTTTTCTTTTTTGACACACATTAGAATATACAAGAATTAAAAGAGAGATGAATAAATATGTACAAACTGAATCTCTATATGTGGATTATTACTAATAGGCCACAATCTTCACTTTTTTTTTATTACAAAATATACTCAACCTGTCTCTCTGTATTCATACTGTAATAAGTAAGTTTATTTTTCAATAGCCACCAGTTGTATAATGTGACTATATGTAAATGATGGTGGCAGCATTGATATCCAATGAAAATACATTTAGATAAGGTGAACATTTACCGCCACCTAAAGAAAATTTTAATCCTTTACCAGAAACATTTTAATTAAAGTTAATGGGTTAATGTTGATTCATTGATTGAAAAATGATGTATTGAATCCAAAATCTATTTCTTTGAAACTCTGGAGTGAAATATTATTTGTTGCCTTGTGACACACGTATCTGTTGAACTGCTCCCTGCAGTGGAACGGTGTTAAAACCGAACTGAAACTTTCCATTAGGTCTGTCGAAACCTGAAAGTTCCTCCACATGGTAATAATACAACTTCAAATCGGATCTTGAAAAGGAGGGACTTCCTGAGTGATTCTGTCCAGATTTATGTTTGCAACAGCTTTCATTTTTGATCTCACTGGTTTGTTGTGTCTGCTGATGTTAACAAAACAGTGTGGCCCACAGCAAGCCAGTTAGACATAAAAAAAAGATGCTTCTATTCCCAATTTTTGGAATCCTAGTGTGTGTGTGTGTGTGTGTGTTTATCTGTCGCACTGTGTTTACCTTGGGAAGAACTGTGTGCAGGAAGTGCTCCGTGCAGATAAAGCAGTGCAGGAGGTAGAAGAGCCTGTGTCTGAAGCATTTGTGGTCCTTGGAGCTCTAAATTACATTATGGTTACACACATAATACAGCCTGGTATTTCAATTTAATTTTATTTGTATGACGCCAAGTACAACACCGTCATTTCAAGGCACTTTCACAGAGACAAACCCAAAGATTCCACATCAGTAAGCAGAGAAGACAGTGGAAAGAAAACAAAACTCCCTTTAAACAAGAAGAAACCTGCAAAACCAGACTCTGAGGGGGTTGATGGAGAGAGAAAGATAGGACAGAGAGACAGACTGTGGATAGGGATTCAAACCCTGGTTTAGGTTGGGGGCAGCAAGCGAACGAGACAGAGCATAGACCGCAGGAGTTAGACAAATGAAACATGTAGTAGTGAAATGTGGTGCGTCAGAAAGGAGAGAAGCTCACTGTAGGTTTCCAGCAGTCCTAACCTATAGCAGCTTCACTAGAAAGTGGTCCGTGGTGGCCTAACTGTAAACTTTATTAAACAGAAAAGTCTTAAGCTGAACCTTTAAAAGTAAAGTCTCCCTGAATGAAACTGGCAGGTGGCATTACACATAAATCATCAATCATCAATGCACAGAAACAACAGGGATTCTTCTGTGTGTGCTTCTGGGTAAATGCTGCATTTTGTATGCTTTGAACTGACCTGCTTGCAGCTGAGAAGGCTGCCACACGGTGTCGCTGTTGTTGTGACTATGAATCCATGTGCTGCAGAGCCATCTGTTTGCACCAGGGAAATTCAACCGGGATTGCATTTCTTTTAACCAAACAGTATACTATAATTAATCCAGTCACTGGAGCAAAGTGTTAATTATGCTTTAGCACCATAAAACACGCCAACCACCCTTTTTACCACAGACACATACAAATTATGTGCATTAAAGTGTATTCTTAACATTGTGATTACTGACACACACCACTGAAGTCATGTTTTCAAAGAGCAAGAAAGACCACAGAGATGTGTGTTTGCTTGAATGTAAATTATGATAAATAAGAAATACCTGACCCTGGAAGCATGCATGTGATGTGCATGTTTTCCAAGAGGCTTCATCAGAAGGATTTCAGGTATTTTATGTGGAAATTCTGACAACTTTTCATTAAAAACAAAAACCTTCCTCAGAGAAAGGATAAAGACACATGACAGTTAAATGTGGGTGTCAACGCTGTAACGTGGTTCAAATTGACAGCGTATGTGTTCCTAAGCCTATGTCTATGTTTACGAACCTCCCTGAAGTATTTGCTTTGGCCAATCGCTTTGTACCAGTATCCGCCCTGTTCTATGGTGCGTTTCACAGACCTCGGAAATCACCACGATGACTCGTCAACAACGATTTCATATCAATGCAGTACAATACTACAAACAATAAAATCAGAACTATTGCAAAAAATGTGTAGCAAAGTGTACTTTTGTAACTTCTATCCGTTATATTTAGCACGATGAAATACTTGAAAAGGTCTCGTGATAATTTCAAATTATATCCCATAGCACCTGAAGGCAACACCAGTTTCCAACGTGCACAATGGTGACGTCTACCATATCATGATGGCGGTAGCCTGGGATATTTTGAATTCCGTCCCGCTTTTTAGTAGTTTACGCCGGTGAAATGTCTCAATAATCTGTGGATAACGTAAGACGAATCAACCGCCGTGATGGATTCCGTCGTGGGGGACGACCTGACGCTCCCTGTTGACATCAACGGAAGGTAAAAGTTAACAACGGCGGCTAGCAAGCTAACCCGCTAATCCCGAAAAAAAAAAAAAGAAAAAACTAGTTTTACACAGTCACCGCTGCTCGGGGCCTGACTGTTACACATCAGCATCTGTCTTCAGATTTTTGGATCTTTGTTGGATTAAAATGGTTTTAATTTAGCAACTGTGTATTATATATAGCTTGACTAACGTTTGGTCCAACATGAAATTATTTGTTGTAACTGAAGCAACTTGGGGTCATCTGACATTCTAGCCTGTAAATGATAGCTTTCTGTTACATAGTTTTCCATATTTGCTTTGAAGATAAACACATTATACACATGCATACAAGTGTTCTTTGGCTTTAATGTTGCTTTTCTGTTATCTCATTGATTATGTTTTAGTTTCATCAAAGGTGCTTTGCAGATCTACAAATTACACGTGTTTTCAGTTTTGTATTGTTTCGTTGAAGTTAATGCAGGGTGGCTCCTGACTATTATTATCATTCTTTGAACATCTGAGGATAATCTATGGACGTATACTTATGAGGACGATCAGTTCCATCAACATAATCTAACTAATAATCTGCTATTATAGACGACACGTACACATTAACCCTGCACTGGACGTTAATGCAATCTCAGGATCACACGTCAATTTCTTAATCTTTCTTTGTTAGCTAACATCGAAAATGTAGCTCAGAAAACAGAAAGTAAACATGATCCACGCTTCACTGATTCATATGGAGATCAGGGAATCTGAACATGTGTGTCTGCTGGGTTATCACCGTTATAAATCATGTCCATTGGCTGTTGCTGGGGTATCACTGCCATTGGTTGGTCGGTTTGTTGACGTGCCGGAGTGAATGAAAGCGGAAATTATGAGCCAGTGTGTTCAAACTGCATCAGCGACGTCTACATGCTCTCTGTGTGCCAAATGTGGAGTTAACATGTTATTTCTTTTATATCATCAACGTTTCTCTCCTTGAAATGACAGAAGAGTGTGACTGGTAGGTAAAACATGCTTTGCTCTCCAGTGCTGATGTTGTGATGGTGTATTCCCCTGAGTTTAGCTAGTTTAGATCTTTACTGCAGAGGTAGTCGTGGCATCTGTGTGTTTCAGTGTTTAGTTTTTTCCCCCTGCTTAGTTTCCCTTTAGGTGACAGGGCCCAGCCGTGCTGTGTGTGAGAGCAGTCATCCAGGTGGTAAGCGTGCCTCAGTAATCTAAGATGTTAGCTGATATGCGTGGTGTGCATTACTCATAAGGTCATTCTGAAGCACGGCTCACTGTACTGCTTTTAGTTTCAAAGTTGGACACTGATGGTTGGATTCTGTCGTTTTATTTCAAAGACTGTGTCCGTGTTCGTCTGTAGCTGAATACAGAGAGGAAAAGAGGAAGTCATTGTTTACAGGCTCAAACATTGTTTCCACCGACTGCTTTTACAGGATCGCTACTACAACTACAAAACTCTCTGTAACATGTTTGAATGTATTCTATTCTTTTAGATTTGGCCCGTTTCATATGGGAGTTGCCGCAATTGTTTAGATCGGGGGGCTTTCACTCTTATCAAAGTTCTTGTTTTAGGCAGCTTCCGCGCCATTAACACAGGAAGGAGTTGCTTAGCATGTGAAAAGTTTGTGATGCAATGTTTGTCAGCTGTTTTTTTACCGTTTGCACTTACTGCTGCCGCCCTCATCTGATTTCACCAGGTCACTCTTTGCATCAGCAAGTATTAAAATAAATATTCTTTTTGTTGTTGGTGGTGGTAATACTCAAAAAACTGATTTGCATCTGCTTTGATTTACTGTGCAGGAATACAGGCTACACAGATTTCTTTGGGCATTGAATCTCCTTCTCTTCACTTCTGTGTAGTGTGTTATTTAGTTCTGTGCTGGATAACCTTGTAGTGTGTGTGATGGGTGTCAAAGTCAAAGATTTGGGGGGGAAAAAGCAGTGTCATTATGGTCTGAGACAGATACTGTGACGGCTATAAATACAGTTTTGCTTGGATATTCAAGAGTCCCAGAAAGCCAGCGACTGCTTGAAATGGAATATGCCGTTTATCTGATGCTTCTGCGTCGCTTTGAGGTGAAAACATCCAGTTTCTGTTTGAGAGTGTTTGAATTGATGCAGCGGTACACAGATGATTCATGTGTTATATAACTGTCACTGCAGTTAACAAAAACATAATAAAACAAGGGCATGTAACGCGTCGATTGAATGTCAAATTATGCTCAGTTTCATGTTGATTCTGTACATTTGTTAAGAAATATACCAGAGAAAGAGTGAGGCTGTGTTTTCAATGACAGGAGTGATGTGAGAGGAAGTTATTCAGTGCCGAACTGAGTATTATTAGACTGAAAGGGTCAGGGTTGAGGAACGTGAACTTGAGCCACATAGTTCTTGTTTTTTTGTTTATAGATGTTATTTCCCTCTGAGGTCTGCCTACAGAAGCTGCGCTTTAATAAACTGGATTATTGTGTGCTGTAGTTATATTCACGTGTGTCGTGGCAGTTTTAACCTGGTGCCCATCAGACGGTGCTGTGATCCAGATGTGCGCCGCTGCTGTTTGGGGCATTGTGCTGTGTGTGTGAGTGACGGCGCTGTCCTGTCACTTTGTGATGCTTGGCCGATCGGAGCCACAGTGCTCCGTTTGTCTGCCAGTGAAAGCCTCCGTCGTCCACTGGTTTGTGTTTTCCCCTCCTCTTGTCTGTCTGAACCAAACACGAGAGCGAGGCTGCCACTGGCACATGGTCTCACACACACACATGTACACGCACGCTGAAAGGAGGCTGCCAGAGTGGATGTAAATGAAGCAGCGAGTCATTCTTAAGCTATTTATGGAGTGTCCTTAGGGCTCAGTGGAACTGGCCAGCGTGAGTAATGCATGAACGCTATGAATTTGTGTTTTTGGAATACTCAACAAATCAGCGTTCATGTGTACTCTGAGCTCAGATTGTAGAGCTGCTAGTCTCTGTGCTCATTTCTAGAAATATTGAATAGTTTTAACCGAATTGTGCAAGGGCTGTAATATATCACTAACAAATGTTTCTGTCCGCAGCTGCAGGCTGCCAGACTCTATAAATGCTGGAGAATTTTCCACAGACAGCATGACAGGTACAGTAAGTCTTTAACTTCTTCTCCCTTTGTTCGTTTTGTTGCTCAGGTGTGTGTATGTGACTCCCCTGTGTATTAATTAATACTGCTGCTGAATCATAGCTGTGACCGCCCACAGTTTGGTCTCCGAAGATGCAATAAGGGACGCGGAAGATGATAAGAATAGGCAGAAACTGCTTCTAATTCTGCATCGCGCTCTTGTGGTGTGCCAACAGTGTCCACTGATACACACAAGCCTGTAAACAACTAATTTATAGGTAGACGACAGACGTCTCTTCTTGTCCAGTTTATTCTGTAGACCAATTCACAAAGACACTCAAGCAGATGATTGCACAACAAAACTGAAATCATCTAAATAACGATTATGTTATTAAAAAAAAAAAGCACTGAGATTGTTGCATTTTAGAAGAGGGTGCAAAAAACCAGCTGTTCACTTTGTGTGTGTCTGCAGAGGTGAGGGCATGCACAGACAAATTTCATATAATTACAAATTATGAAAGTGAAAGTACAACCCTTCGAGCGAAAAGCTGCTCAAAATGCTTGACTTCTGATTTTTAATGCACTTTTAGTTTTGTTATCTGTAATCCAAGCCAGCTCTTTGTAGCTTGTCTGGAACCTTTTGTCCTTGATTTTATGTTTTGCTGTGCTACGCATGCAAAAGACATATTTGTGCACAGACTTTGATTATTGATTATGGTGCAGATTTAGGGAACAAGTCGACATTTACCTTGATGACTGGTTTAATAATATTTGCGCTCAGAGTTTCAGGGACGCAGCTGAATGCGTTTCTCCTTACGTCCGTGCAGTGTTCAGTGACCCACAGGCAAACGGTTATGTAATAATGCTTTATTTCCATGAAACGCTGCTCCTTCTTTATTTGTTTCAAAACGCTCCGTGAAATCGATCAGTAAGCTCAGATTTACATTTATTAGAATTTCTCCTTATTGAAATGTTTCCTGCTTCACTTGTGTGTCCTGATGTTGCTGGTACGGCTGCACAATATCACGTAAACATGCAATCATTTTTTTTTAAATTGCGATAAACATATGATTTGTTGTAATGCTGAAACATCATTTAAAATTCACACAACATTTAATCACAATTGAGTTGATCTTTCATGACTTGTAGATTGTGAATGTGTCAGTAATGAGTCATTTGTGGTATGCTGTGCAGTTCTTTTATTCATTTAACCTTTATGATATTCCACTGAGAGCAGACTTCTCTTTACGATGCGACCCTGTTAAGGCATCACCTCTCCACACTGGAATGATGCACAGCCACTTGTGTCAGACAAACATTTCTTCAGCTTTTCTTGCAACCTCAAAGATGATTTGCTTTCCCTGCCTGTGAAGCTCTTCCCACAGGAGTTCTCGCTCTTCCAGTTTTTGTCCTGACCTGCACTTATTAACCGCTGTTTAACATTCAAACTGTGGAAAACCTAAACTTTAGGCGCTTTAATGTCATTTTCTTGAATGTATAGGCAATATAATTATTTGTTATAATTTTCAGATTTCCAGTAATGTTGTTTTTTGCTACAGGTGATGGTGGTTAAAGTTTGTGGAGTCTGGGACTTTATTAAATCTCACAGCTCACTTTCAGCCATCATTAAGGCAGTTATTACAAGTCCAAACAAGCCCTACTGAATAAATGAATGAATGTTGTGGTTGTCTCTAACCCTTTTTCAGCTTCTGACTATTTTGTGAAGCAATACATATTCTTTGCACTTTCAGATGAATTTGAACACTGTATTTACCTCCTGCAGGGGGTTAAAGTAGAAATCTGTTTTAATCAGAATTTATGCATTACTGTTGTTGCATTATTTCATGCATCAACATGAAAACATCTTGTTGTGTTTGCTGCTGAATAGTTATTTCTGTTCTTTATTTGAATGGACATCGTAGGTCTCCCCTGGTGACACGTTGTGTTAAGTTTTAACCTTGAGCCTGGGGGACCGGTTTGAATCCCGATTGCTGCAGAAAGGCACATCCAGCATGAAAAATAGCCAAGGTCACAGTGTTTGAGGCAATGACTTCCTGTGGCAAAACAAATAATGTTGCATTACATACATGCTTGAAAAGAGCTCAGTAAAGATGATGTTTAGTTACTTGAAGTTGCCTTTTAGTGGTGATGGAATTTTGGTTTCTACGTTTGGGATAGCAGAATTAAACAAAATAAGCTCCCCGCTGAAATAGCCAGTCTAATCCTTTAATTCTAGAAATCAGACCAACTTAAAAGTTTTGTTTCCGACTAAGGCAGCAGGCATTGGAAAAATCTTCTGATTACAGGAGTAATATAATTAAATTTACCTCTCAGGAAGTCTGCAGAGCTCTACATAGACACTTATTGTTACTGACATTTATATTGAGGAGGGAAGATGACAGTGCAAGAACAAAGAGGAGGTCACATCCCTTTAATTGAGAAATAAAATGCATCCAAACAAGCAGCAGTCAGAGTCGACGGTGCGGAGGCCTTTCCTGTTTCCCTTTAAGCTGCAGCAGGCCATGAATCAAGAGGTGGTGTTGAGAAATGTGTTGTTGACTCGTGTTACATGATCAGCTGTAGGCTGCCTTCAGCTGGTCTAAACAGGGCAGCTCTCCTGAAGCTGCTCTAACCTCTGATGGCACTGAAGAGAAAAACACGACTCCTTTCTCTTTCTCTCTCTAAAGTAAACAGAGCGAGGATGAATGTGAGAGCAGGAGGTGGGAGTTATTCATGAAAACACAGCCGGTTCTCTAACTTACAGATACACTCCGGTTGTAATCACAAATAGTGAAAGCTAATTCTTGTGCGCTGTCTTGTTGCCTTATAGCTCCACCTTTCTCCGACAAGATGTCCCCAATTAAAGCCCTCACCATGAAGGACTACGAGAACGTGAGTGATTTGAACTGATGCTGTATATTAAAGGACATCCCTGTTCGACCCACAGTTCCACTAAAAGTGAGCCGCGCTGACCTTTTATGGAAGTTTAGTGATGAGGTTTGTGCGTTGGAGGAGGAGAAGTATCTAGGTGGGCCAAAACCTATATTTCACTATTTGGGAGGAATGCTTGCTCAGATTTTGGGTGCGTGCTGCCGGGCAAGCTGCATGATTAGAGGTTTACAGAGGGGTCCAGACTTCTACCCCCTCCTCCTCCTCCTCCTCCTCCTCTTCCTCCTCCCTTTGACAGTCTACCCAACCCCCATTACCAGATGTATGCTGCTCTGAGCCTGGAGCACAATGATGCACAGTCTACTTCACACACACACACACACACACACACACACACAGCCACTCAGACACATACAAACACGCGGCCTTTCCTTCATTTTTACAATGACCGCGCACACGTCCCCTTTCTGCCGTGTAAACATGTCATCCTTCTTTTCAACACAGATACACTGTTCTTGGCTTATTCTTAGTTTATGAATCTTGATTTAATTTCTTTAAAAGTTATTGATTCAGAGTTTAAAAAGAGAGTAAACATTTTAAAGCCGTGTCAGTTTTTCATTTGAGATAACATATTTTTGTTGCATTCATCCCCAGCAAATCACAGCTCTGAAGAAAGAGAATTTTAACCTGAAGCTACGCATTTACTTCATGGAAGAGCGCATGCAGCAGAAATGCGATGACTCCACCGAGGATATATTTAAAACGGTATTGTGTTTAACTCTGGGTTTGATGTTTCTTTTATTTTACCCCAGTAGCATCTCGTTCTTTCGTCCCTCCTGGCCGCCAGGGGGCGGTGCTGAAAGTGATGAATGTTCCACTTCGCACATGCGCAGTTTGAGTATGCATGCCAACGTCACTTGTGACCCCGGACCAACAATAAGTTCAGATGTCCAAGCCGTGGTTCGGTTTCTTTGGTTTGATTGGTGTTAGCTCTTGCGTCCCTGGCTTGTGGATGTAAGAAACGATTCTGGACTGGTTGATGATGCGGCTAGTCGGCTTCCGCTGTTGTGAAGCCGCGTTGGAGCATCCCCGACTTCGGGCCCGCCGTTACCCTTAGCTGCATGGCGGGTGTTAGCTCACTGCTACAAATGGGGTGTTTGGGGGTCACGGCCTGGTGTCAACTTCCTCAAATGGGCTCTGAGGCTCCGCCCAAAAAGCCCCATGGGCCCCAGCATGTGGAGGGCTCTTGCCAGCCTCCCTGTGAGCCCTTGGAACAGTGGAACTGCAGTGGGTGCCACAGTAGACTACATTTTGCCGCCATTGCCTTGGCGAAACGCATGGGTAGAGGTACACACTTCGCCTATCAGCCAGTTATCGCTGTGGTAGCAATTGGATGTTAGGGGGCATGTATGCTGTGAGGTTGGTCTCTGGGATTCCTGCTGGCAGTCAGGAGGGATGAAATGGAACGAGAGTTACGAATGTAACTACGGTTCTGTGAATCCCTGATGACCGCCAGAGCGCTCTGTCACTCACAGTCGTCATGATCACGCGAGAAGATCCAGTAGGAGTCGAACCTGGGGTTGGACACCAGAACTTACTGTTGTTCCTGGGTCACCCAGGGCTCACAAGTGATGTCATTCGTCTGCAAACTCAAACTGCGCATGCGCGAAGGGGAACATTCACTTTCAGCACCGCCTTTTGGCAGACATCCGGGATTCATAGAACTGTAGTTATATTCGTTACTCTTGTTTTATGTGATACAATGTTTTAGTGGGACTTAAGTAACAGCTGGATTTTATTTCAGAAAAATCTCACATTCATGAGCGCAGAGCAGTAACCTTGCCTTTTCATCGTTTATCTTTTCTTTTTCTTTTTTTCCCCTCAAGAGTGAGCTGTAATCACATTGGAATCTCTTTGTCTCACACAGATTTTTTTTGTCTCCTTTTTTCCAGTTTAGTTAGAAAAACTGTTTCAAGAATGTTATCTCCACATGCACACTCCAGGATAAAACTTGAGATGAATTAGCTTGACCCAAATAATATTGCAGTTGCCAGAACAACCTTTCAGAATATTTCCTCCTTTAAAATTTGCATTTTTTGTCAATATTCTGTCTTTCTAGAACATTGAGCTGAAGGTGGATTTGGAGTCCATGAAGCGGGAGCTGGCAGAGAAACAAGAGCTGCTCGTTTCCGCGTCGTATGTATCATCCTGTTGTTCGGTGTCGAGTAAAGCCGCATATTTGATCATCATCATAGATCTCGTCTCTTCTGGTTCTCAGCAAAGCGCTGGAGAGTTTGGCCGGTCGAGAATCAGGGGAACCCCACCGTGTGCGAGAGCAAGCTCAGAGGGAGATGGATTCACTCAGAGACGCGTTCAACAAGAGGATCGCTGACCTGGAACAGGTGAGTACAAAACTCAGTGTATGGACAGGAGCTCGTGTAAATCAGTACGCCTTAACTTTCTCTCAAAATCCTGACTGGTTGTTTTATTCGGTGTTATGGTTTCATTCAGTGTCTGCGAACAGCGGAGGAAGAGGTGGAGAAGATGGCAGCTATCGCAGAGCAGGAGAAGCTCCGAAATATTGACATGGAGAAGCAACTCCAAGCCCTAAATCCATCCATCAGCTTCAGCTCTGCTCCCGTTTCCAGTCCAGTCTCACATCTGCAGCAGGCCCTGCAGGACAAAGACAAGTAAGGAACAAAAAGACACGGGCGCAGACAACACGGCCATCTTTTTTTCTGTAAACACACCTAAGTATTCCATGTATCGTTATACCCCGACCAGCATCATCGAGCAGCTTCAGATCACTTTAAAAGATCGGGAAGCTGTGATTCAGCAGAACAGCAGAGACCAGCAGGCGGATTCGCCAGCTGCTGAGGGCATTAAACAGCTGTCTGACCTCATAGCCCGGAGAGATCAGGAACTTGAGGTAAAAGACTGAAATGTCCAGAATCAGTCATTTACAGTTTTCTGTGACTTGTGCACGTTCCAGGAAATGGCACTTCACTCAGTCTCTGATTAACTCAAACATGATAGGATATCGACACATCCGCTGTCTTTTTCTTGTTAGGCACTGAGGGATGAGCTCCGTCAAGAGAAGGGCAAACCACAGCCAGATCGCCAGGTGAGTTGATTTCTGGGGTATTTTCTGTCTAAACCTGTGATTAAATATCTGCTCTCACAGTGGTGATGCCAGCTGGGCGACCACTTTATGGCTTTCAGAGGTTTTTCAGTCATGCCCTTTCAAACCACGTTGTTTTTAATGTCCATTATTTCCCCCGCGTGTCTTACTTTGCTAAAAAGAATTTGCCTCATGCCGTGAGCTGATTTGTATAACCGCACAATAAAAGTGTCAGTCCATTGAAACGCAGACAGGGGGTTGTGCGTTGTGGCACACAGTGTTCTCAGCCGTGACACACACAGCAGGTGTGTTGGGCGGTTGACTTTAGAGGATTGTCGGTGTTGTTCTGGTGACCCTCAGGAAATGCATGTGGGCATGTTTTATGACACACCTTTGTCCCCCATTAGCCTACTGGGGCATTTTTTCCACTGAAGAGGTTGTGGCTCACTTACTTTGATGTGGTAATACTGAAGTATTGCTTGACTTCAGGTCATTTGTGAGTGGGGGGGGGGCTGGGGTTTTTGATTGGTGAAATCGTTTTTTTTCCTCTTTTTTTTAACTTTGGAAATGATCATTGATACATGACGGTGTTCACTTTGGTTTGGAAGTAGTTATTGCAGTATTGGACCAGCTGGGAGTAAAAAGGCTGTGATGTTGAGATTGGAATTAGAAAGCCGTTAGTTGGCTTGTGCCCATCGTTCTTCATCAACCCTCTGCACATAGGTCATGGTGTTAAGACTGGATTACTTCGCTGTCTGGCTTTCCTTTCAGAGTTATTTGTGGGCATCCTTCTTCATTAAGTGGGAAATGGTGTGGTTGGTTTGTTCGTGTTGTTGATTGTGCAACTGCTGTGAAGACTTCTTAAACTGATCAAGAAAAGCATGTCTGTGAATGCTACTTGATGGGAAGGTGAGCCGTGCAGAATGAGGATGTGGTGAAATGTACGACTCGGTTTACCAAAACACATTTCATCTCACAGCAGGTTTTCAGGAGTTCAGGCGTGCAGAATGAACTGCGCTCTGTGAATCGAGTCCAGGGATACCTGCGTGTGTCCAGCCGGTACTCGAGGTCTATTTCAGGGCATCCGTGGGGAGGTTTTCTCGAGGTGGTTTAGCAAAGGCAATAACACAGATCATTGCAGGAGTCCGAGAGGATTTCATCTGATTGAATGCGTGGGGAGAGTGAATAGAGGCGGGAGCAGGGATTATTAAGGCTTAGGGCTTATCGTGCTTTGCGCTCGGTCATTTTCCTCTCTGCTTCACTCGCCGTAGCGGTGACAGAAAATGATGCATGGCTCCTCTATGGCTGGCATGCTGATGGCCATTTGCTCCTCGGACACTTGGTGCGTCAGCGAGAGATTTTTTTGGACTCGCCTTAAGTGAAAGGAGGATCTAAGACGATGAGGGACCCGTGTCGTATATGCGGCGTTCGCCTCGTGGGAAGCCAATGCCGCTGGATCTTCAGCGCATCAGCAAAGAGGAGACTCCAAGTCATTCTGTCCCACGTGCTCGGCTGGGAGGTGACCCGGGACGGTCGCGGGGAGTTCCTGTGTGGAAAGTGCGTGTTCCAGCTGGAGAAGGTGGTGCAGTGTGACATCAACATCAGCCAACTCCAGGAAGACCACGTCAGTCAGGTCCAGAAACTGCAGGCAGAGAAAGAACACCTCATCCAATGTGTCGCCCATGTCTACAACAAAAACAACCCCGGAAGCAGCAACAGGGACGCCCCCTGCTCCAGGACTCTCTTTAGGTCCTCCAGAGTGGACCTAACTGATGATGAGGCTGCGTCTCACCTGGCCCATGAAGGGCTGCAGTTCAAGGAAAGTGGCAGCGGTCGTATGAGAAGGTGTGTAAGCCTGGATAGAATTGCCAGCAAAGGACCGTTTTCCAGCCGCTCCAGCCTAAAGAGCAGCAAGCCTGGATCAGGTACGGGGCCTGAAGGGTTTCTGAGGAATTCTGGACTCCGAGGGACACGACATCGCTCACAGAGCATTTACCTCGACCTGGTTCACCGTCAGGGCGCGTTCCTCAGACCTGGATTTAAAGGCCGCTCCACGTCCTTGCAGTCACTGAACCGAGATTTTCCTTCAGACAGCGCTCTAGACCCCCCACCCAAAAGAAAACCCAGAGACGCCACGGTTTTACCCGCCAGACACGTTACCTCCAGTGACCCAGCGACAAGGGTTCAAGCCAGAGCACTGCTCCAAAGCTCCTCCGCTCAGCCCTCGGTGATCTCTGACCTGATCCAGCTCCTGCGCTGCGTCTCCAAGCAGCCAGTGTGTGCTCCTGCTGGCAGTCAGATCCCCGTCCTCAAGAGGTTAAACGGCGTTCCTCCTCACATCCACGCCAAGCGTAGGCATAGAGAGGTGGAACTGAAGTCCCTCCACGATCTTACAGAGGAATTCGATGATGAGTACACTCCTGTCAGAGTGAAGGTAGTTTCTTTCAGTAATCCCTGTTGGCTTAACCACCGCAGCGAGGTTAATGTGAAGTGACACACTCCAGCTTTGTTGCTAAACATACCTTCCACTATTAATGGGTTTTTGCTTTCCTTCTCTTTCTTTTCTTCTGTTTGTTTTGCTTGATTTGCTGAACAGAGTGACCTCAGTCGATTGGAGTCGGTCAATAAACTGCTCACTGAAGAGCTGAACCAGACAAGGAGTACCAATGAGAACCTGACAAAAACCTTGGAGGATTCCCAAAGTCAGAACAAGGTACACCGATTTGTCACACAGCTCTATTCAGTAATTGTAAATTGAATTAATGGCTCTTTTTTTGTCTCTGCCTACCATATATTATAGACCCTGTCGGGAAGTTGGAAGAGAAGGAAAATGAACTGAACTCTGAGAAGAAAAATGCTCTAAAGCGAGATAAAACAATCCAGGGCCTGACTCAGGTCCTCCGGGAGAAGGAGAAAGAGGTAAGAAGAACACCTAAATTCAGAAATACAAGTGTTCTGCAAAGATTAAAGAGTAACTTGTCTTTTTCTGTGTTCACAGATTCAGGAGCTGTGTCATGAGATTGAGGACCGAGACGATGCTTTGGCCAAGGCTAGAGAAGCAGCACATAAAGCTCAACTGCAGAAATACCAGGCATGTTATTAGTAGCGTTCATACAGGGTTACACCTCAAAGATCCAAGTGTCCACATTCGTTTTAATTGATATGTGTTTTTCCTTCAGGGAGTCGAAGAACACCAAAACCTACTCATGGAAAAGCAAACGGAGCTGGCCAAACTCCAGGGGGAACACCACACTAAAGTGCTGGAAGCCCAGAAACTGCAGCGTGCGCTGGACAGGAAGGAACAGGAGCTGGTGGACCTGCAGCAGGCCAAGGAGCAGCTGGAGGTCGAACTGGAGGACCTGCAACAACAGAAGAAGAAAGGAGACAAAGCCCTGAATGTAAGATGGCCTGAGAGCTGTCATATCCGCAGATCTAAGCCATTGAATATCACCAATCCTCATCTGTGACGTCTGCCTCATTTCCCCCCTCCAGGACCTGAACAATCAGCTGAAGAAGCTGGGTGGTGAGATTGGGGACAGGGAGAGCGCTCTGAAGCATCAGTATCAGGAGCTGCTGGACCAAACCGAGAGGAAACTGCAGGCGCATGAAGTAACCATCCAGCGGCTCACGTCCACCCTGGCCGATAAAGAGCAGCAGCTGCAGGTGACGCCCCATCGTTCACCACTTCATTATTATTCCAGTTAAAAAGAATCTCTGGTTGCTCTGATAGCTTCACAACATGGATGCCTTTTGTGCTCTCAACAGGAGTACATCAACATGGTCAGAGACTTCGAGCAAAGCAGAAGTCCAGGCAGTAACGATAACATGCTTTCCAAACTGCGGCAGAGGTTGAAAGAGAAGGAGAAGGCCTTGGAAGTGGGTATCCCTCCTGTGTAATATTCTCACCATTCTGCCTGTGGTTTAAAACAGAAGTTATTGTGTTTTTTCTCTCACAGCAAGCACTGGATGAGAAATTTGCTGCCATTGAAGAAAAAGACAATGAGATTCACGAGCTGCAGCTGTCACTAAGAGAGAAGGAAAGAGACCTGGACAGACTCAATAACCTGCTCTCCCATAATGAGGAAACCATCAATGTAAGCAGCTTTTTGTATTTCACCGTGAATTTCGACTTCTCTTCAGTTGTTCGTTCATCTGGGTGATTTTATTTGCTGCATCTGCATGTACGCTGCTCTCCTTGCAGAATTTTAACGGCATGATCAAGGAAAAGGATGCAGAACTGCAGCATCTCGAAAACACCCTGAAGAACCTGCAGAGAGCCAAGCAAGATGTTGAAGATAACCTGAACAGATCCCTGAGGGAGAAGGACTCCATCATCAGCCAGCTGCAGCTCTCCCTGGAGGGAAAGACTAAAGACATGGAGGTTAGAGGGTCACCTCCTCTGCTGTATGTTTCTTGTACGTCTCCTCCTTCCTCGGCACTTATTTGTTTTCATTTCTCTACTCTCATCACTCCTTGTAGGAGATGGCCGCTTCAATGCTCAGTCACTCACAGACTCATGCACGTGACCTTGCTGAACAGATGGGCCAGAGGTTGAAGGTCACGGAGGCCATGCTGGCCGAGGCTGTGAAGGCCAGAGAAAGGCTGGTCGCTGACAACGACAGCACTGTCAAGGGGCTGTTGGCTACCATTAGCAGCAAGGACCAACTTCTCAAGGTCGAAACGGCGTTTTGACAAATCATTTCCACACAAGTGATTAGTGAAAAAAAAAAAAAAAAAGTTCACGTCAGATTTTTGTGCACAGAAGTTGAGAAGAATGTTCCCAAACATTCTAGTGCCTAGAAAAGCAACTGTGATTGAATTCATAGTGACAGAAAAGCAAAAAGCCGTTCATTCATACAGTTCAGACTTTGCTAACTGCCATTACTGTGGTGTTGTGTTTTTTCCAGGAGTCTGCTGAGCGCCACAACCGCATGCTGTCTGAGCGCACTCAAGAGATCCAGGAATTGAGGAGACAGCTGTCTGACAGGCAGCAGCAGCTCAGCACCGTGGAGAAGCAGAGCTCTGCAGTGGCCCAGGAGGGTTATTTAGAAACCGCGGAACTCCGAGCCCTGCTCGCTGAAAAAGACAGTCTCATCAACGTAAGATCCTCTGGGATACGACACAGTTGTTCAGCTGTAGAATGTGCTCAACAAGAAGAGGAAGCTATTCCTTTCTGAAGCTAAATTGCTCACTTCCCTTGTGTTAAAATTGAAGACATTTGCTTTGCTATGCTACAGCTTACTCAGTGGATATTTTTGTAATTTTGCAGAAGCTCCTGCAGCGCGGTCAGGAGCGAGACCAATTTCTGGCAGAGATGAGGCAGAAGCCAGAACCAGATCATGTCTTAGAGCTCAAGCAAACCATCCAGATTATGCAAGAGAGGCTGGATGAGAAGGAAGGTGAGCACATTAACGTTAAACACCCAATATGAAGATTTTGCTTTCGAGCCTGCAGTCACCGTCTTGTTCTCTGTCCTGAAGCTGAACTGTCCAGGAGGAACAGCGAGGATAATCAGGAGAACATCCCTCTTCCCAGAAAGACTGTTGTGGTTCTGAAGAAGGAGTTGGCACAGAAGACTGAAGCTTTGAACAAAGCGCTGAAAAAGGAAAATGAACTGAAGGTCTGTGAGTTCGAAGCAATTCACGTCACTCGAAATTTGACTGTGATTTCTAAAGTGGCTCCTGCTGTTTCACTTCCAGATTGCGCTGGCCGAGCTTCAGTCATTGATGTCTGAGCTGGAGGGTCGCAGTGAAGGCCAAGCGGCTAATATTGAGTCCCTGACTGCCACTCTCAAGACCAAGGAGGAGATTATCAGTGTAAGGTTCTTTGTATTCACACAGTCAAACTGTAAATCTGTAAAGTTTTTTTCTTGAAAGATGTGTTACTGAGTGGATGATTCCACAGCAGTCTAATGGTTTGTGTGTGATTGAGCAGGTTCTCCACCAGCGTCTTGGTCAGAGAGGCGATGTTCACCCTGATCATGCCCATGACGTGATCGGCACTGGCCTGGATCGATCACTGCCAGTACTCCCTCAAAGAGAGAGTACCACGATAGGCGGAAACAGCCAGCAAGATGTAAAGCATTTTTACGTAATTCAAACAAAACCACATTATTCTGAATGCTCGGCCTGTAACACTGTTTTTCTTTCATCCTCAGGTTTTCCCTAACCTTACCGCCTTGCAGCAGGAGCATGACGCTCTAAACAAAGCCCTCAGAGCTGAGCAGCAAGTCTACTCCAACCTCGTCAGGACCGTAAAGGAGCAGGACAGGTATCAAAATACCGGAAAATAAAATCACTCACGCCACATTTGGTTTATGTTGTTTTACTCTGTGCTCATGCCTGTGTGTTTTCCAGCGTCCAGCGTCTTCACGCTCTGCAGATGGAGCTGACGGCAGTGCAGCTCCTCAGACAGCAGCTGGAAGACGGCATTAAAGCAAATGAGGAGCTAAGAGATGACTTGGAGAGAGAGATGCAGAAATCCAAGCTCAGAGAAGGTGCAGTGCAAACAGATTGGCTTGTAAACGAGGACGGAGATTAAATCAAATCAAAGAAATGGAGAATGGAGAAATCCAGATGTTTAAATCTGTACATGAGTCAGGAACTAGATTCATACGTAGCTCACAGGGAACACACACAAATGCCTCTTTCTTCTTTGTCCGCTGTGTTTGCTCTCAACAGCAGCGCATGCCCCTTCTGTGTTTCATTCAGCATGCCCACCTGGTCCTCCCACTGTTTGCTTCTCTTTACATCGTCACCTTCTCATCTGTGTGTCTTTGTTGAGCCCCTCTGTATGGATCATACCACCATCTGCACTGTCTCTCCTTTATTAAAAATAACAATAATAAAGGCTGCTGCCGGCCAGTCCTCTCTCTGTCTGTCACTTTCACCTCGCTGTCTGCTCTTCTTGTCCGTCCATTTCAAACATTTGGTTTGTTTGTTGATCGTTGCATCATCTCTAACACCCCTCTGCTTTTTAATCCATCCAGCCATGTGTCACATGAACGGCGTCGTTACGTAACAACATCAATAAAGGCATTAAAGCTGTATGTGCTATTTTACGATGGATTTAAATAATGGTTTATGGAGTTCACCATTTAGGACTTAAAATAGATCCTAATCCCCCCCAAGATCCAGTGCTTATTATTTCCCAGCATCACTGAGTTAATACAGTTGACCGCATTAAGTCTTGCACCTTCAGATGGAATGAAGCTGCCACTGTGAGTGACATCGAGAGTCGTCCAAGCCAAATAACTCCAGTGTCTGTCCACATGCGTGTGTGTGTGTGTGTGTGTGCATGTTCCTCCTTTGGCCCTGTGTTCAGAGAGCCAGGTGTATAAATAGGTCAGCTGTGAGTAACAGCACTACGGCTCGCATTCCCACAGACTGCAGCAGGGTCATTCCCACTCATCCTTATTTCAGTTATATAACCACCATCATTTCCCACATCCCACATGTACCAACAGAACCGCAATAATAATAGACTTTTTTCTGTTGCTTTGGATTCCATTGTTTTTACCTACTTAGAATGAATAAATTCAACTGACAGTCTGAGTAAACAACCATGATGATTCAAAAAGCCATTTTTCTAGTTGAAGTTGATCTTCCATGGGTGTAGAGGTGCATCTCAAAAATCATAAATATTGGAAATATAATTATTCCTGCAATGGACTGGCAAGCTGTCCAGGGTGTATCCTGCCCTCACCCATAAGTCCCTGGGATTGGCTCTGACACCCCTACACTTAACTAATTTATAGCATTTTTTTGATTCATTGGCAAAAAGAAAAAAACATGAACTGTTATTTGAAAAATGTTGGGTTTTGATTTTCATCGTTTGGAAATTCAAATCACAGACAAAAATCAATTTCTGTAGAATAAATCTGAAATGTGGATGTTTTTAGTTTGAAATGGCATCAAGAAAACTACTCTGTATACACTGGATTTTTTCCCCCCAATTAGGATGAATTTAGTCTATTGTGAAAACTTTGATTTTACAAAGATATGTAATCAATACTGTCTCATATTTAGAATGCCAGGCTTTCTTTGGTTGTGATGTTCAGCTGAGACTAAGCTTGCACCAGCTCTTAATTTCTAATACAGCTTGTGAATTGCTACAACCTCAGAAGCTTGCTCTAATGCACATGTCAGTAAGTGACCCCTCTGTGCATGTGTTCAGGCTCGGGCCTGATTGATCCCACAGAGCTGGAGAGCGTGAGGCACCAGCTTGAAGACGCTCAGCGCTGGAACACGTCCCTGCAGGCTCGTCTGGGAGCCATTCAGAACCGCGGAGGAGGAGTCGGCGGAGCCAATGATGGCAGTAAGATTGAAGAGACACACCTGGCAGCAAAGTCAAATGCATCTGCTCCGATTTAATGTAAACCTTTATTTTTGATTGCGATGTTGCAGGTAACACATTAAGCTTCCTTGGAGATCAGACTTCATACTTGAGCTTCTGTTTGGGAGAATCGCAGGATGATAGTTTGTCTGGGCTCTCTGTCCAGGAGCTCAGAGAAAAGGTAACGTACCTGGAATACTAGAGACTTATATAATCATTGTGATAGGCTGCTGCCTGTCCGTGGGTTTGGCTGCAGGAAGACACCGGCCTCCTCAGCTTACATGGTCTTCATTTGGGCTCAAACACAGAAACAGCACTCTGCCCAGAGAGCCTCTCTGGCTGCCCTCCAGGCAGAAACAAAAAATAAAAAAACACCTCAAACTCCAGACCATCGTCTGCTTAGTCTGTCCATGAAACTCGTCATGGGTTCTCGGAGCGCTCTTAAGCCCTGGGAGGGGGCGGCGGGGGGAGAGATGACCAACGACTCACACCTGAGAGCAATCATCCACACACACCCCTCTCCCCAGCTTGCTCCAGCTCCTCCTCTGGCCCTCTGCCCCACCACCACATACACCCACTGCCCGAATCAGGCCAGGGAGCCGTCCCGCCTAGCTGACCCCCACCTCCACCCCCGGTGGGGAGGGGAAGGCACCCACCACAGCCATCTGTGCACCCCCTGGGCCTCATCAGGCTCTAAAGCCAGAAGCCATGGCGTGGTACGGGCGTTGGCATCGTTCATGCGGTGGGGCCATTGGCTCCAGCCCTCTGCACCGACCTGCAAGACAGAAGAGAGAGAGAGCTTTAGAGGCAGGACAAAACAATAGTGCACACATCCTGGAGAGACTCCTTGGCTTCACTCCAGGCAACCAAAAATCCCTCCTGCTTGACAGCACCAAAATAACACAGACTGCCATTTCCCAACGTCCACAACCTCCCTTCGGTGCACGAGACTCCGTTCTTCTGTGGGTCCTTCTGGAGCGCTTTTCAAAGCGCTGGGAGAGGGCGGAGAGGGAGATGACTAACTACTCACACCTGAGACCAATCATCTCTTCCCCCCCCCCCCCCCCCCCTCCCCCCACACTCTCCTGGCTCGCTCCACCTCCTCCTCTCTCTCTCCCTCTGCCACCCATCCCAGCTTGGCCACGCCCCGCCACCACAATCATATAAAGTAATGAAAATAATGTTATTCGTATGTCAAGGTTACAAAGTGCTTCAGAACAAAAAAGAAAAAAGGAAATGACTTCTTACCCCTACATGTCATTGTAATTTGCACTACAGAGCTGACTGGGTTTTGCACCGGATGTCTTTCCTGTAGCAAAATCAGAGGTCGAAATTTAATACGATGTACCACTGCAAAAATCACAACAGACACATGAGTGACGGTCTTACAGTAAAACTGAGTTTAGGAAGTGTTTAGGAGAGGAACCTGACTTTGGCCTGGGTGATCAAAGGTGCAGTCATGTCACAGGTTGTAATAAGTTTTAGTTTATGCACAGCTAAAAGGGGAAACTGCTTGAAAATGTCAGGCAACCAGCAGGCTCAAAGGAGGTGACATTTCACTTAAAAAGCATTAGCCAGGCAATTGAAGGATTTTAAAACAGGCAAAAACAGTAGAATGAATTCCAAATCTCAGCGACAGGGTGAAGTGAGGATAGAGTTAGTTCAGATCAATATAGTTTGATTTCCCTGCTGCCAGTATGAATAAGGAATTGCCTGTAATTATTTCTATAGGTGGTGGAGCTTCAAGACTGGGTCAACAGCCTGCAGACTGCAAACAGTGAACTCCAGAATCGATTGTCACAACTGGAAAAAATGGAGTGTGATACCCACGACAAGGAAGACGAGGATCTCGCTAGCAGGACTGCACGGAAACAGGTTAGACGCCACAAAATCCCCCCAGTGGATGATGTATTGAAGCCTGAGGCATCCCAGGTTTGATTTCCTGAACCTTAGAAGAGAGGATGGTAGCTACACAGAATGTGTTTTGTATTTAGATACAATGAATCATGAGTCATTGTCTAACATCCACCTTTTTTAGCTCCTTTCTAACCTTTGAACCTACATCTTAACCTCTGATCTGTCCAGCCTGTTACTAATGTCTCTTTGCTCTGTGGCCTTTTTTCCTCTAGCAAGTGTTTTTCTTGTCAGCAGTAGAATCTACCCTCTGTCTCTCTGTCCTTTTCCTTTCCTAATCAGTCCCTGTTTTTTTTTTTGTTTTTGTTTTTCTTTTATCTCTGTGTCCCATGAAATGGTCGTTCGCCGCCATGCCACATTAGACGCATCACGCCATTCTGCTGTTGCTGTGCAGTGTTTTATGGATTCTGTTCC
The DNA here is from genome assembly GCF_902148845.1 of Salarias fasciatus. Lineage (NCBI taxonomy): Eukaryota > Metazoa > Chordata > Actinopteri > Blenniiformes > Blenniidae > Salarias > Salarias fasciatus. The sequence goes on along the minus strand of NW_021941229.1, from coordinate 23,911,720 downwards.
CTCATTAAGTTTTCTTTTACCGAGCCACGTTTGTCATACTCGCCTCCCATCCCATTACTCTAGCAGCTTGACAAGACGCAGGAGAAGCAGCCATTAGCTCACAGACAGAGGACGCATCTCCCCGGTCAGCAGGACGAGAGCAAGGCGGCCATCGAACCCGAAGAGGTATAACATGACAATACCTTAAATACTGTACATTAAAAAAGATCTGTGACAAATACACTTCTAATGTCTGCGTCATCTGGGTTTAGGTCATGTCTGGAACGCTGTCGGATGATGAAAGCCTGGGCAGTGGCCTCACTCAGGCTAGAGAATCACGTCAGTCTGGGAAATACATTCTGGACACTGTGGAGAAAGAATCCAGGGAGAGGAACAGAGATTTAACTGCAATCAGAGTTCTGTTGACTGACTGTGGGCTCACATCCATTCCACACCTGAGGTGGGTCTTTTATCCAAAAATCTTCAGGTTCTGCACTGCTTTAGAGTCACTTCCCTCAACTGAAGACTAATCAAGCGTTTCTTGTTGCAGAGCGGAGGTACTCAGGCTCAGATCAGAAAACACGGCGCTGCGGGGTCTCCTGAAAGAGCAGAAATCTGCTGAGCTCAAGGAGAAGGAGAGCACAGACGCTTCAGGAAACAGCAGTGAAGGCCAGTCTGAAATGAGAAAGAGTTTGGAAACGCTGCACCCCGAAGCAAAGGAAGACTGTAATGCCATCAAACAAATGAAGAAAGGAAAGGAAAATGCTTTGAATGAGGCGTCGGATGGAGAAATCCTCACTTCCACTGACAGCACTGCAGATGAAACAGCCAGTCTGACAACGAGGGAGTCGCACAGCAGGAGTTCCAAGCAGCATGTGGCAAGACACAGGGTAGGTTGTGATACATTATCAGAAACATCTCCAGACTTTCTGCTTGGCGTCTGTCATTGTTTTTACCATCTATGACTCTGTCTCCACTGTAGGCCGGAGTTAAATCTCGCCTGCCTGTGCCTGTGAGGCTGAGAGCCGAGGCCGCCAGCAGCAGCTGTCCATCCGCGGCCTCCAGCCAAGTGGAAGGTGATGGACGTCAGCGGCTTCCATCGGAGGAGAACTATGAGTCTGACCAACAGCTGCCTTCAGAATCGGACTCGTCATCGGTGCAGCAAAGTGTTTCCCCTTCAGCCACCCTCAGACCTGCTCCCTGCAGCTACAGTCCAGCGGAGTCGGACAGAGACTCTGAACCCAGAGCGTCAGCGGATCACAGCCAGTCCATCTCTGTTCTCTTCACTCAGCTGGAGCTCCTTCATCAGGAGTGTCAAGAGAAAGAAACTCTGATCAGCCAGCTGACCGAGCAGCTCTCTGGCTGGGAAGAGCTCCATTCCCAGATGCAGGAGAAAGATCGACTCAATCGGCAGTATGCCGAAGCTCTGCAGGCTGCAGAATCCACCATCGCGTACCTGACTGCCTGCAGCCTGGACAGTCAGGCCGAGCCCGGCTCTGTCGCTGTCCTCGGCAGATGCACGGAGCTCCAGAAAGCCCTGCAAGAGAAGGAGGCACTCAACCACCAGCTGGTCGAACTTCTGAACACGGCAGAGGAAGCCATCGCTTGTTCTGACGAGCAAGAGGGGAATCCAGCCGGTGCTGATCTCTGTTTGAGGATACAGGACGCTTTGCAGCGTGTGAACGCTTCTTCACATCAAAAGGGCTCGAGTGGAGTCTGTGGCGGTGCTGACGGCTCCTTGCAGGAGCTGCAGCAGCATGCAGACTCTTTGCAGGAGGCGCTCTGGGAGCAGAACAGGCTGAACGCAGAGCTGCAGGAAAAGCTGAGAGCTGCAGAGGCTGCTGCGCAACACGGCAAAGAAACACCCCAAGACAAGGAATCCCCGGAGCAGCATGGCACAGCAGGAGGCCTTGATGATAATGGTTCCAATCAAGAAATTATCCAAGTTATATCGAACTGCTTTGATGCAGCGGAGTCTGCCGTCGCCTCTCTAGCAGCACACTGTACAAACGCAAGCTCTTTAGCTTCAGGCCGGTCGTCACAGACCAGCTCCGACTTCCAGCTGTATATGGACAAACTTCAGAGAGCTCTTAAAGTGAAGGAGGAGCTGAGGGGAGCGGGCCGTCTGGCCTCCAAGTCCAGCGGCGGTCAGCCCGCCTCGGCTGGAACAAACGGACAAAAGCTCCATCAGCATCTCTGCCTCCTCTACAAGGTCATCATCGATTACTCCCAGAGGATTTGTGAGCTGCAGGAAGAGAGGAGGCACAAAGGGGAGAGCGAGGTCCACAGGACGCCCCAGGACGCCAAAGCCTTATCACCAGCCGTTCAGGCCCAGCTGGAGGCTCTGCACAAGGCGCTGAGGGAGAAGAAGAAAACCTGTGAAAACCTAAAGGAGCAGCTGCGGACTGCTCGCACCAGCACGTCTTCCCCTGAAACAGCGAGGAAAGGTAGGATCGCACGTCTCATTCTGTATGTGAGCAACAGTTTAAATTCTCACTGCAGTGTTAATTGAATTCAAAATAATTGGGAACAACTGTAGGAGCTAAGTCTGTGTGCGCTTTAAATGATTCCTCCCTAACCACAAACGTATATTGCTTCCACTGCCAGCTCCTGAGCAGGATGACAAGGGCGTGCAGGTGGATTTGCAGGACCTGGGTTACGAAACCAGTGGCAAGAGTGAGAACGATAGGGAAGAGAGCAGTAGCACAGGTAGACGGCCTCCAGGCAGACTCTGCATGTCTGTCAGCTGAGTGGACACTAATCTGAAGAGTGGACAGATTCCTCCGATGTGTGTGTGTCTGCATGAGGACAAAGGCGACTGTAACACACTGTCTCTCCACGTTGATGAACGTTCCCTGTTTGGGTCTCATAACAACACGGTCTTTTTTTCTGGTTTCAACCGGGTCGTTTCCTGCACTGCTCCTTTCATTCGAATGGCTTGTCGATGAATTCTTGCATGTTTCCGTTTGGGATTGTCTTCCGATCACTCATTAACCTTTCACTCTTTTTTATGGTCCTATTTCGATATGGCTGTATTTCGAATGATTGACCTCCTCTCAGCTCTGAGGCCTCTGTCACGTTCACTTTGCTGATCTGAACATTCCTGTTCTCCTCAACGTTTCTGTTGATGGCGTTTCCAGATCTGGAGGTTGGCGTGAACCCGAGCTGCAGTGCCTCCAGCCTGCCTTCTCTGCTGAAACGTGAACAGGCCGCCTTCTCCTCCACTGAAAACCTGGACTCAAACTCCAGCACGCCGTACCCCAGCTCCCCGGCACTCAGCTCAGCCAAGGTATTCTGTCACTTCGCCTCAAAGCCAGGCTTTTGGCGCTATTCCCCCGGTCCGGCCCACTCAAGAGAACTTTAGGCTGAAATGTTAATGCTGATGTGGATATTCAACTTTGCAATGTTCAGAAACCTGGTGAATTTTCCACCTTCTGCCGTCTGTTTCCAGGTCAGTCTGAAGAGCTTGCAGGTTTATGACGAGTACGGTGCTTCTGAGGACCCGCTTCAGCTCCAGGGACAAGTCAGAGAACTGAAGGTCCAGCTGGAAAACCAGACCAGACTCATCCTCCAGATGCAGAGTCTCCTGCGAAGAAGCTCGCTCTCCAGCGACCTCCTTGCCAGCCCGTCTGACCCGTCGCTGATCAGGGACCATGAAGTCGCGCCCCGAGAGGACCGAAGCCCCAACAAGAGCCACAGGAGCGGCCAGCTGAGGGAGAGCCAGGCCACGAGGAGCTCCAGCCATCTGAATGTGGACCTGGAAAGAGAGAAGACTTTCAGCAGAAGCAGCAGCGATCAGCTGCAGCAGAGCCGCAGTCGCTCCACTTCACCTGCGAGGTCCTGTCCTGTAACATCTTGATGAATGCTGGTGACTGTGGTTGTTCATTTCCACACTCACGCCCTCGGTGTGTGTCCTCCGCAGACTGGACTCCTTGGTGCAGTCGCAGGCCCGGGAGCTGTCGCAGCTGAGGCAGCAGATGAAGGAGAGCCGCCGGCTGGGCGCTCTACAGCGCCGGCAGCTGGAGGAGCTGAGCAAGGCGCTGAAGGAGCTGCCGCCGGCCGGAGACGTGGACTCCTACGTGGCGGCCAGAGAGCAGCTGGACAAGAGTCTGAGCATCCTGGACAGGCTGGAGGGCCGGCTGGACAAAGGTAGCCGCGCAAACGTTCTGCACAAACCCGCACACGTTATGTAATCCTGTCAGAGGAGCGCTGTAGCTTCAAGTCAGTTTTGAATCAGGGCTTTTAAAAAGCGTCAGCACCGAGAGGAAGTGGAGGCCACCAGGAGAGAGCAGTCATGCAGGGATGATTTGTACGGACGGTTCATGACGGCGTCTCTTCTGCTCTCCTGCAGGAGATTCTCATCTGGATAATGAGGATGTGGCAGCTCTGGAACTGTCGCGGAGGTACGTTCTGTAGCGACCGCACCGATCCTTCATCTAACGCCCACATTATTCAGCAAGTGGAGAATTTATTATGACTGTTTTCATTTTGATTTTTATGCTGAGGAATTTTCCAAAAACCGCTCTCTTTGCTTTGTGTTGGTATTGCAGTTAATTTTCTAGACATACAGAAGAAACGAGGAGAATTACTAATCCTGTAATCAGACACACAATAGGATTAAAGGTTCCTCAATCCTATTAAAGTGAAGCTTATTGCTGTAAGATTTAACATTTATTTACATCGGTTTCTTTACGGCTTTGTGTCGTTTGGCTCGTCTGCCTTCAGAGCTGATTTTCACATTCCTGCCCTCGATGATGTATTTCATTCATCGGGCTTTAAAAAGGAAGTAGTAATAAAATTCTGTTCGCATCACGTCAGGCTCTAAAGGAAGGATTGTTTCAGCTGTTAAGACGTCAGTATGAGGAGGTCAATTCAGTTGACTTGATTTTACAGATTTTATATTGTTACAGATCTAATGATCTCATCCAGGAGCTTCTAAAAGGCTGGACGGACAAAACTATTCCAGATCATCATATTTACACTAAAGTCACTGTAATTATTTAACATAAAATATCTATTTGGCTTTTATTTTGTACATTCTTCATGCCTTTTTTAATTTAACTTCCTTATTTTATTGGTCTTCATATTTATCAGATGCTCTGCTTCCTTTTTTAATGTAGCTAATTAGATTTATTTTCTTGTTTGTGTCTTCCTGTCGACATGTCGCTGCTTTTTAGGTCGATGGGGGTTGCTGACTGCTGTTTTGATTTTTGTCTCATGACCCTATTAAACACCCCCGCCTCCACCCCCCCCCCCCCCCCCCCCCCCCCCCCCCCCCCCCCCCCCCCGACCCTGCTTTTGACCCACAGTTATGTGTGTGTGCGTGTGTGTGTGTATTGTTGGACGTGAACAGCGTCCTGCTGTTGGCCTAATTTTGTCAGGGTGAACTGAGACATTAAGGTTACTCCGCTCCTAAATGGGTCACTGGTGTCTCGTAGAAATGAAAGGGGAACAAACACACAACGCGTCACTGACAATCAACTCCTTCTTCAAATTGTTTGACAGTTTTTACATTTTGATTTCTGCTCATCTGCACCAAATAGATTGTATTAGAATAGAACTTTCTTTATTTATTGCTTTATTTTGGGCAGTAAATTTTGATTTCAGCATTAAACGATCAGGTAAATAACGGTTGACTCGTTCAGTCCATGCTGATGTGTGTTAAGCCACAGTGTGCATTAACCCGTGTTCCTGCCGCCGCATGGGCAGTCTGGGAGAGCTTCGTCAGGCGTCGCAGTCGCTCATCTCCCGCGAGGAGGGCGGCGCAGAGCCTCCTGACAGCCTGCCCGGCATCCAGCGAGAGTTAGATAACCTGCGCCTGGAGCTGGAGGGCGAGCGAGAGCTGCTGCAGCTGCACGTCAGCCTCCTCGTCCGGCAGAACCTCGGCCTGGCTGAGAGCACCCGGGAGCAGCTGGACCTGTGAGTGGGCGTGGCGCTGGCGGACGGCGTGACGTTTGCAGTGAACTCCACCCCACTTCTCTTTTTTTCCCCCCTTCAGATTCCAGCTGTTTTTCCGCTGAACTCATGTGAACAAAAACATCTTTCTCCATTTCCTCCTTCAGCTCTGCCCGTCTTGCTTCTCGAGTGCTGTTTGTTTGAAGCGTCGCGATGACGTGATGGATAAACCGCAGCTGTTCGCCGGAAAGCCGAGCGAAGCCGCGCGCTTGTTAACACGACTGTTCCTCCCACGTCCCTCCAGACTGGCCAAAGAGCTGCAGGAGAAGAACCGAGTCATCCAGAGCCTGCAGAGTCAGATCCGAGGCCAGAGTCTGGGCAGCCACCACAGCTCCCAGTCCGATCTGTACCAGACCGACAGGACGGCGTCGTCCTGCCACAGCAGCCCCGCCTCGCCAGCCGCCGGCCCGGCGCACTGTAAGACTTTCCTCAGCCAGTTCTCACGCCGAATCTCCTGCTTGTCAACAGCTCAGTTTAAACATCAAGTGTCACAGATATTATTTCCCCCATAGTTTAATTCAAACCAGAACAAGTTGGACCTTTAAAAGCAGTAAACAGAATGGACTAATCCAAACTGTCTTTTTGACGCGTGCTAAACGAGGATGTACTGCGTGCGCCTCGTTAAATATTCATATCGTCTCAGTGCCTTGCCCAGCGGCATGTCATTGAGATTACCGGGGTCCTTGTCCACAGGTCCAGGCGGTATAGTCTCTGCCTGTAACGGCACTTATTTTCCACTCAGATCCTTTGTGCGGCAGCGATGCGGCCCTACAGACAAAGCATGCGGGCCAAGGACGGGCCGGGTGTCCGCTTTCAGTCCGCCTCCTCGCCGAGCTGCATTATTCAGTGGCAGCTATCCGGTTCATGGAGAGACCGGCTGTGAGGGACAGTGCAGACACAAGTCCAGCATGTTGATGATTGGGGGGTCTGCAGGTCTCAGCGCTTCCTCTCTCCATGTTAGATTTCATTTTAAAAGATAATGATTTAAAAAAAGCTTTTATTTTGCAAACATTGTGAAGTTATTCATCTCTGTCCGTTCGTCTCTGTGTTCAGGCCGTCGACAGCCGGCCGACTGGCCCGGATCCTCCGTCCCCGCTGTGGGAGGAGTCCAGGATGAGGGCGCGCCCGGCCGGCGGGACGCCGCCAGCCGCCTGCACGGCCTGCAGAGGGAGAACGGGCGGCTGCAGGAGCAGCTGAGGGGCAGCGAGGAGCTCAACGCCACCCTGCGCAGCGAGCTGGACCTGCACCGCTCCATCATGGCCCAGACCGGCTCCCAGCTCCCGGAGCAGGACCAGACTCAGGAGCAGGACTCGGGGCTCCAGTCAGAAACACACAAAGAAGAAGATGAATCGCTAAAGATCACAGGACAGCAGAGTCGCAGCATGAATCCTGGTAAAGATTCTGAATTTACTGTTTTGTTGTGCGGTTCTTCGTGAGGCCTTCAGTTTTCCTGTAGCAATTTGTTGTTTTCCTCTTGTTGGCTAAACGAACAATTAAGTTCAAGCATGTAATTCCCTTTCCTGCCTGCGTCTGTTAGATCTGCTTGCAGAGCATCTCCAGGAGATCCGAGCCCTGCGGCAGCGTCTGGAGGAAAGCATCCGCACCAACGACCGCCTCCGGGAGCAGCTGGAGAGGAGACTGGCCGAGGTGGAGAAAGACCCCGGTGAGCAGCCCGCCGCCGCCCGCGTGCCTCTCGAGCAGCGACGTCCCGATCAGTTCGGTGAGGGTTGAAGTTTGTGATCTGCGTGCAGCGGCCACCAACATCTTCATCCACGGTAACGAAGAGCAGAGTCAGCTGGCGAATGAAGTTCGGTTCCTCTGGGGACAAAACCAGGCCCTGAAAGAGCAGCTGAGCCTGGGGTCCAGAGGTGAAGACAACACTCCAGCCATCCCGGGTAAAACTGGTGCTTCCATCACCTTCACGAGTTACGCTCGTTTTGTTTTTCTCTCCGTCAGACAAGCAGAAGGAGAACGACAAGCTGCGAGAGACTCTGGCGCGGCGGACGGCCAAGCTGGAGCAGAGCAGGAGCGAGTGCGATGCTCTGCGGGACGAGAACGGCCGCCTGCAGGAGCGCCTGGAGCACAGCGGCCAGGAGAACGCCCAGCTGCAGGACTCACTGCAGTACAGCAAGGAGGAGCTGCACAGGTACGCACACACACACACACACACACACACACACACACACACACACACAATAGCAGCAGGTGACCCGTTAACCCCGGATCCCACTGACACAGTTGAGTGAGGCTGAAACTAAAAACCAGGAGTCTCGTTTACACTGGGACCAGGACTCACTCCTCTCGCTTTCACTCACTGGGACGGTGTGTGTGAGTGTGTATGAGTGTGACAGGGTGGATCGGGGTTTAGTCTGTTTAATAGAAAACATCATATTGTCAGATTGTTAGACTGGCTGCTTTCAACACATCAGGCGCCGTCGTAAAGAAGCCATCAGAGTTGATCAGTGGTTCTAATGTTACGGCTGTTTCCTGAATGCTTGTTTCCAGACTGCAGAGCGAGGTGAAGCTCCAGAGGCAGCAGCTGTCCGACTCGCAGCACCTCCTCCAGTCGCTCCGAGTCGAGCTGCAAGTTCACGAGAAGATGAAGAGCGAGTCCAGACGCCACGGTAACACACTGCCGCCTCACCGCCGTTTCAGGAAGCTTCGTGGGTTTCGTCATTTAATGCAGCCGAAGAGCGGGAACATCTCCACTTTAACACCAGAAAAAAAAATCAAGTCAACATGTGAAATGTGACTTTCAATTTTGTTTCACTTACTCTCAGTTATGATCACTGGAGCTAATAGATTTCCTTGTTTGTCGTGTTTTAAATGTATTTTGTTGATAATAACGTAAAAAAAAATAATATAAAGAGATACAGATGTCCTGAGCTGAGTCTAAATTTCCATCTGATCTAAAAGACAAGTATTTCACCTCCAGTCATCTGAATTTCCCCACATGAATTCTCGATTTTAACACTTTTGTACTGATTAAAATACACTTTTTGATGCAGTAATGATTAATTTCTCAACATTTGAAAGAATAAATTGTTTTATTGAGATATTTTTGTTCGTCATTTTGAAACAGAATATGAACTTTGCAAGTATTGAAAAAGTTAAAAAGGTTTTTCTGAACGTAGCATTCATGTGAATTTAAGATTTCATGCAGATTTTTTGTTTGATTTGAGAAGAATTAATACCTTTTAATTTTTTTAATGTAAAATCATGTTTTTTGTGTAAATCAGCTTTGAGACTGAATGAGACTCACAGTCCAGGAACATGGACTCGTTGCTGCCCTCTGCTGGACAAACGCTCTAACTTTCTCTGTGACGATGCAGAGTGCAGGGAAGCCGTGCAGGACCCCGCCCCCGGCCCCGCCCCTGGCCCCGCCTCCTCCTCCTCCTCCGTGGACCTGAGCGAGCTGCTGAGCGAGATCCGCCACCTGCGGCTGCAGCTGGAGCGAAGCATCCAGACCAACACGGCGCTGCGGCAGCGTCTGGAGGAGCAGCTGCTGCGAGGAGCCAACCGCTCCGAGACCATCAACATCAACTACCTGCTGTCCTCGCCAGGTGAGCGCCGCCGCGCCGCGCCGCCGGGCGCAGGCAGAGCGAGCCGCCGGCTGACGAGCCGCCGTCTCTCGCTTGTGTCCCAGATGAAGGCGGCAGGTCTCCGGGTCGGGACGGCGCCGACGCTCACCAGCACGCCTTTCAGACGCGCAGCGAGCACGCCGGCTTCCAGCACGGTAAGAGAGCAGGGGGGAGTCAAGGCGGCGTTCCGAGTCCTCTGTGAAACGAACAGGTTGACGCCGGACTCTTGTTTCTCCCAGACGTGGACGGAGGCTCGCTCAGCAGCAGCTCCGGCGACAGCGTCTCCGGCGCCCCGTCCCGCCTGGTGCCGGGTCACCGCATGTGGGCCGGCCGCCACGGCCGCCACGTCCTGGGCCTGATCGAAGACTTCAACGCCCTCCGCAAGCAGATCCACGAGGGCCGGCGGCTGGCGCGCTGCATGGACGCACAGCTGCAGGAGTGTGTGTACACGCTCCAGCGGCGCGGCCGCGACGAGCAGGTCGGGGACGCCGTCCGGGAATCCTGGGAGTCCGTCTGTGAGCAGGCGTGTCGCTAACCGTGAGTTTGTTCTGGCAGGCGGAGCAGCAGCAGCAGCAGCTCCAGACTCTGTCCGGCAGCGTGAGCGCCATGCAGCAGCTGATGGAGGAGGCCGGCCGGCTGCTCAAGCTGCTGTGGAGGGTCTCTCTGCCGGCGGGGGGCGCCGCCGCAGACGGCAGCAACAACCACCAGCAGGACGAGCTGCTGAAGACGGAGATCAGCCGGCTGAAGAGCCGCCTGTCGCAGCAGGAGAGGATGCTGAGCGGCGCCGTGAAGCGTCTGCGGACGACCAACCAGCTGAAGGAGGGGATGGAGAGAGTCATCATCGACCAGCGTGAGCAAAACACGCCAAACACACCGGAAGGGCTTGAGATGTGTTTTATTGTTTCTGTTGACCTCAGATATCTTCACCTATTGACTGTGGCCCATCTGACAGTTTTCAGTAATTAATTCATTAATATTTTATTTTTATCTCAAGTTGTTCAGGAGAGAAAAAATCCAATGTGTTAAACACACAGAAGACAAAATAGTCCAATAGAAAGAAAAAAATGAGGCAATTATTTATTAATCAGAGGAATAAAATGGAAGATTTAAGAAGTGAATAATTGGAAACATAAACCAGATGGAAATGAAAACGGTAAAAACAAAACGACTGTAAGGGTTTAACAAGCTGACTGAACAGGATGAGGCAGAAGCAGGAAGCTTCCTGAACTGTATCTACAGTCTTTCAGCTGTCATATAACATAAATTAAGAAAAAAGAAAGAAAAACAACACACAGAAAGAAAAGAAATCATTCACAATTTTAACTCTCAAAAATTGATTTGCAAAGCATCCTTTTTACAACATGCCTGAGTTACACATTTTTAAATCGATGTTCACGTCTCTCCAAAGTTTAACTCCAGTGAAAGAAACTCGCCTCCTCACAGCTGTTTGCTTTGGACAGAGCGAAAACCGAAACACCACACAGGTGAAACCGACTCTCTCTTTTTAAAAACAACTTCTGAAAGAATCTAGAAGTGACTGTGAGTTTACTCCGAACAGAATTTGCATTATTCTAGAAAAAAACAAGTCATTCAGTTTCATAATATGTGATTTGGTAAATAGTGGATTTGTGTGACAAAAATAATTTCTTTTGTTTCTGAAACGTTTTTCTCATTCCTGTAAGATATTTATTGTGTTTCTAGTTGATTTGGTGGCTGATTTCCACAGGAAGCCATGGAAGGAAGAATAAGAGAACAGTTTAGCCCTGTAGTTCAACACGTCTCCTGATTTGTCCAGAACTTCCAGTGACTTTGAAATCTTCCCTTTTATATCATCAATGTGTTTTTGGTTTTTTTTTTCAAGATAGTTTGTGGTCCATCAAAAACTTGTTCAGTTTTAGCGTTACAGATTTTCAATTCAATATTATAATTTGTTTCTTTTTGTTTTCCAAAAATCACGAGTTTTGTTGTCTTGATAGTCAGAGATCATTTATTCATATCAAACCAGGATTTGAGGATTTTCAATAGTTCCTTCAGGTTTCTCCAAGAACAAAACAAAATAACAAACTTCAGCACACCTGTGCCGTCTGCATTGCTGCTTGAGTAGTTGTTCTGTTTTCTCTAAATCCAAACTGATTTTCACCTAATATTTCATGTTTAGAGATGAATGAATCCAGTTGTGTCACAGAGTTTCCTCGTATTTTAGAAACCTGAGGAAGAAGCGATATTGATCTGGAGTTGGCCGCGCAGTGTTTCAGCTGGCTTCATGTTATCAGGAAAACAAATTAGATGTGTGTGTGAGTGGTCTCATAATATAACGGAAGACTTCTCTAATAATCAACATATCAATGGAATTTATGTCTGTTGATCTTTTGTTCTTTAGTTTTCTTACAATTTTAATCTATCAGATCAAACTTATCTTGTTTATCACCAGTAGGGCCAATAATACCCGCAGAACAGTCACTGAAATCTTCAACAATACGTCTTAAGTGATCTCCTGTTAGAACCATTGATAAAATAATTGGGAAGTTTGAATTTATCATGATTTCCCAGAATAATGCTATTAATGACTTTCCAAATCCTTTGGTTGTTTTTACTCTCCTCCAGTATTTTACTCTTGTAGCCCTTCTTCTGTTGTCTCATGACAGACGTCAGTTTATTTTTATATAACTTGTATTTTTCTTCACGTTCACTTGTTCATATTTGTAAAAAAAAATATATATATATATCCAAATCCAGATGCTAGACAGTCAGTAAACTGATGAAGATGCTCATCAATGAGATGATCAGTTTGACATGATCTAAGGTGTAAATCAGAGACGTTCTCTTCTTCCTCTCTGCAGTGTCTCTGACTCACGGCGTGCTGAAGAAAGCCCGAGGGAATCTGGAGGTGAGTGGAGCCCAGACACCGATGGCGTGGCGCGGCGGCGCTCAGAGCATCAGTCACTCAACCCGTCTTCTCCTTCCTCCTGTCGCTCAATGAACGGTAGACAAATTACTGCAGCCTGTTTGGGCTGAAAGCCCTGAGCGGAGCGGCGGCGACAGGTCAGTGTGGAGCGCGACTCCATCTGCTGCATGACGCCAGCGCCACAGGAAGTGTGTGTGAGTGTGTGTGTGTTAGTGAAGTTGGAGTAAGTGGAAATCACAAAGCACATCTCACGCTGCATGAAGACGCTGAGACGAGTTTGACATTTTGTGCCGAATGCTTGTTTGCTTTGGAGACGTTGAGCTCAGCTGGAAAACCCTGGATTGATTTGACCATTCCTCTCAAACTGATCAGGTCAGATTAACACTCAGAATACAGGACGAAGGTTTCTGGTTTCACTCCCGAGGCTTGAAGGGGATGGAAGCACACGGGATGTTTGAATGCCTCCAAATGAAGCATGTCGTTCTTACATCAGGGTTGTCCAACATAAGGCCCGTGGGCCAAAACCAGTCCACATGAGGCTCCAATCCGGCCTTCAAAATCACCAAGCAAACTGAAAAAATTTCACAAAAAACAGATTTCTGGAGCAGTGTTGTTTTTGGCAGCTTATTTTGATTTAGTTTTAGTCTTAGTCGTTTGGACAAAATCCTCATTAGTTCTAGTCACGTTTTAGTCATTTCTGCTCCTCGTAGTTTTAGTCTAGTTTTAGTCGACGAAAACCAAAGAGGTTTTAGTCCAGTTTTAGTCATTTAAAAAAAAAAAGACTTAAACAATACGTGAGGAAAAAGACGGACAAAGGAAATTTTTAAACCTTACCACTGTTTAAAGTCAAAATTATGAAAAACATTTTTTGCTTTTTTTTTTTTCACCAATAAATGGTCTTACTATAGTCTTACCACTTTTTAAAGTCAAAATTATGAAAAAATGTTTTTGTTTTTGTTTTTTAATTTTTCATTCAATGTTTTTTGCATTTTTTTTACCAGTAAATGGCCTTACCACTTTTTTAAAGTCAAAATTATGAAAAAAAAATTTTTTGTATTTTTTTAAAATTACACCAAGAAATGGTCCTACTATAGCCCTACCACTTTTTAAAGTGAAAATTATGAAAAAAAAAATCTCTTTTTTCACCATTGAATGGACTTATCACTTTTTTTAAGTCAAATTTATGAAATTTTTTTGTTTAGCTTTTTCACCAATAAAGGACAGATGCAGGAAATTGTAAACGAAACAACCATAATATGTACTTAAATGACACAAATTTTAAACAAAATTGAAAATAAATTTCTTCAAAATAAGACAACACCTGAATTATCTCCCCCCCCCCCCCTACTTATCTACTGGTCACACTCGGGGGAGCTTTTACTTTTTTTACGTTTACTGACGTTCAAAGTTCCAAAGCATCTTAACAAAATGTCAACAGCTTGAATGCAGATGTGCGCTGGCTGCTGCATGCGTCTGGTTCCGCCTCCTCCTGCCTCCTCCCCTCATCAGCCCGTCTGCTCCTTCCAGGAGGTGCCGCTCAATGGACAGTAGCGGACGGTCGGCCCGAGCAGAGCGGCGCGCGGTCGGAATCCTGCAGCGGCGGCTCCTGAAGCTGCAGCTCCTCTTCCTCTTCATCCTGCTGTCAAACCGTCACCTTACTATTGCACATGGTTAATTTTAGGTACTGAAGCTGTAAAAGTTTTAAATCCTCTGTATATACTTATCTCTGCTATTTTACATATTTTTCTTCTTTTTGTAAGAACAAAAAAAAAGTGTATTTTATTACTGTTTTCATCTGCCGGTTCATGTATAGGAAGCTTTAGGTTCTGCGTGTTGAAGAAATTATGTGCAAATGCAGTAAAGAAACGTGAACAAATGAAGCCTGTCGCTCTCATTTTAGTTTAGTTTCATTTGAAGAGAAAATCTCCTTTCCAAAAAGTGACTTTTCCCATTTCAAACAATGAACAGAGGAGAACTAACTGGTATAAAAGTCCCTTCATTAGCATATACGCAGAGTTTAGTTTAGTAGAAATCTTGGCAGCCTTTTTCCAAACGTCGCACACGAAGAAGCACAAATGAGAAAATAGTAAAGTTGGAGGAATAGTGAGAATGAGGCAAACTTGAGAAGAATTATAGATTATATATATATATATCAGTATATTTTTCTCAGTTTTCACTAAAAGATGGTCTTACTTTCCCTTGGCCTTACCTCCAAAATAAAGTAAAATTTATCAATATATTTTTTTTCTTCAATTTCAACCTTTCAATTTTCTCTCATGGATGGTCTTACTATAGCCTTACCTCCAAAATAAATTAAAAATTATCAATATATGTATATATATTTGATTTTTTCACTCATCGATGGTCTTGCTATTAACCTTACCTATAAAATTAAGTGAAAATTATCAAAAAAAAATTTTTTTTTAATTTTCAATCATCGGTGGTCTTACTACTTACTATAGCCTGACCTCCAAAATAAAGTGAAAATTATCAATGTTTTTTTTTTTTGTAATTTTGACTCATGGATGGTCTTGCGATAGCCTTCCCTCCAAAATAAATTAAACATGACCAATATTTTTTTTCAATTTTCACTCATCACTCATCATTCTCACACAATTTTTTTTTTTATTTTCACTCATCGATGATCTTACTACTTACTATAGCCTGACCTCCAAAATAAAATGAAATTTATCAATGTTTTTTTTCTTTTTTTTCAATTTTCACTCAGATGTTCTTACTATAGGCTTACCTCCAAAATAAATTAAACATAATTTTTTTTTTTCAGTTTTTGCTCATGGATGGTCTTACTATAGGCTTACCTATAAAATTTAGTGAAAATCATCAAAAAATTAGTTTTTCAATTTTCTCTCATGGATGGTCTTACCTCCAAAATAAATGAAATATGACCAATATTTTTTTTTTCAATTTTTACTCATGGGTGGTCTTACCTCCAAAATAAAGTGAAAATTATCCTTTTTTTTTTTTTTTTTTTTTTTTTTTTTTTTTTAATTTTCATTCATGGATGGTCTTACTATAGCCTTACCTCCAAAATAAATTAAACATTATCAATATATGTATATATATTTGATTTTCACTCATCGATGGTCTTACTATTAACCTTACCTATAAAATGAAGTGAAAATTATCAAAAAAAAATGTTTTTTTAATTTTCAATCATCGGTGGTCTTACTATAGCCTTACCTCCAAAATAAAGTAAAAATTATCAAAAACATTTTTTTTTTATTTTCACTCGTCGATGGTCTTACTTACTAGTTACTATAGCCTGACCTCCAAATTAAAGTGAAATTTATCAATGTTTTTTTTTTGTTTGTTTTTAATTTTCACTCATGGATGGTCTTACTATAGGCTTACCTCCAAAATAAATTAAACATTATAATATTTTTTTTTCAATTTTTGCTCATGGATGGTCTTACTATAGGCTTACCTATAAAATTTAGTGAAAATCATCAAAAAAATTAGTTTTTCAATTTTCTCTCATGGATGGTCTTACCTCCAAAATAAATGAAATATGACCAATATTTTTTTTTTCAATTTTCACTCATGGGTGGGCTTACCTCCAAAATAAAGTGAAAATTATCAATGTTTTTTTTTTTTTCCTTTAATTTTCACTCATGGATGGTCTTACTATAGCCTGACCTCCAAAATAAAGTGAAATTTATCAATGTTTTTTCTTTTTTTTTCAATTTTCACTCATGGATGGTCTCACTATAGCCTGACCTCCAAAATAAATTAAAAATGACCAATATCTGGTCTTACCTCCAAAATAAAGTGAAAATTACGAATATTTTTTTTCAATTTTCAATCATCGGTGGTCTTACTATAGCCTTACCTCCAAAATAAAGTAAAAATTATCAAAAACATTTTTTTTCACTCATCGATGGTCTTACTTACTAGATACTATAGTCTGACCTCCAAAATAAAGTGAAATTTGTCAATGTTTTTTTTTTTTTTTTTTTTTTTTTTTTTCAATCATGGATGGTCTTACTATTAACCTTAACAATAAAATTAAGTGAAAATCATCAAAAAATTTGTTTTTTCAATTTTCTCTCATGGATGGTCTTGCTATAGCCTTACCTCCAAAATAAATGAAATATGACCAATATTATTTTTTTCAATTTTCACTCATGGATGGTCTTACTATTAACCTTACCTATAAAATTAAGTGAAAATTATAAAAAAAAAAAAATGCTTTTTTTCATTTTCACTCGCTACCTCCAAAATAAATTTAAATTTATCAGTGTTTTCTTTTTTTCAATTTTCTCTCATGGATGGTCTTACTATAGCCTGACCTCCAAAATAAATAAAAAATGACCAATATATATTTTTTCAATTTTCACTCATGGATGGCCTTACCTCCAAAATAAAGCGAAAATTATAAAAAAAAAAATAATTTTTTTTTCAAATTTCACTCATAGATGGTCTTACTATGGCCTTTCCTCCAAAATAAAGTGAAAACTATCAAAACCAATTTTTTTTTTCACTCATCAATGGTCTTACTTACTACTTACTATAGCCTGACCTCCAAAATAAAGTGAAATCTATCAATTTTTTTTTTTTAATTTTCACTCATGGGTGGTCTTACTATAGGCTGACCTCCAAAATAAAGTGAAAATTATCAATTTTTTTTTTTTTTTTCCAATTTTCTCTCATGGATGGTCTTGCTATAGCCTTACCTCCAAAATAAATGAAACATGACCAATATTTTCTTTTCAATTTTCACTCATCACTCATCATTCTCACACAATTTTTTTATTTTCACTCATCGATGATCTTACTACTTACTATAGCCTGACCTCCAAAATAAAGTGAAATTTATCAATGTTTTTTTTTTTTTTTAATTTTCACTCATAGATGGTCTTACTATAACTTTACCTATAAAATTAAGAGAAAATCATCAAAAAAATTGTTTTTCAATTTTCTCTCATGTATGGTCTTACCTCCAAAATAAAGTGAAAATTATCAATGTTTTTTTTTTTTTTATTTATTTAATTTAATTTTCACTCATGGATGGTCTTCCTGTAGCCTTACCTCCAAAATAAAGTGAAAATTATCAAAAAAAAATTTTTTTTTTCAATTTTCACTTTCCAAAAAGTGACTTTTCCCATTTCAAACAATGAACAGAGGAGAACTAACTGGTATAAAAGTCCCTTTATTAGCATATACACAGAGTTTAGTTTAGTAGAAATCTTGGCAGCCTTTTTCCAAACGTCGCACACGAAGAAGCACAAATGAGAAAACAGGATTAGTGAGAATGAAGCAAACTGGAGAAGAGTTGAACACGATGAACCTTTAAATGAATATTTAACTTTTAAAACGAGTGGAAGCGTCGGGCTTCTGGCCTATAAAACTAGACCTGTGACAGGAGGCGGACCGGTCGCCGGCCGACGCTTCGTAGCACCAAGATCGCGGAGAAACGGGTCGATTTGACGTCAGGCAGCAGCCGGTCGCCTCCGAGGGTCGACGCTCTGGTCGTGGTCGAACGGTTTTGGCAAAAATAATGTATTAAAATAGAAAAAAACGGAACCACGGCAGAATCCACACTGAGGCGCACCGGGGGGGGTCAGAAGGGGCCGGACTATCTCTGCACCAGCCTGACGAAGGCCTGGACCAGCTGGATGAACGGCTCCTGGCCCTCCGGCGCCGCCTTGGAGCCCGGCGTGGCCGGCTTGGACTGGGAGGAGGGCAGCAGGCCGCCGGCCGGCGACGACGGCGAGCCGCGGCGGAAGTGGCGGGACAGGCTGGAGAGCAGGGTGCTCTGGGGGGGAGGGGGAGGGGGAGGGGGGTTAGAATGAGCCACAGTATCACACAGTCTGATTGGTTGATTGAAGCGGCGGCGGCGGCGGCGGCGGCGGCGGCAGCGGCGCCTCACCAGCTCCGAGCTGAGCTCCTGCTTCAGCCGCTGCTTGTCTCGGGGCAGGATGGCGGCGTCCTTCAGGCAGCGCACGGCCTGAGAGATGAGCACGTAGAAGCAGTTCTCCATGGTGAACATCAGCAGCGACCTGCAGGAGGACACACACACACACACACACACACACACACACACCGCTTTACCCCCGCCTGCTGGGGCCTGAGCGCCAGGGAGGGGGCGGGGCTTCTGACGGACTCACTTCAGCGCCTGGATCTCCTCCGACGAGGCCAGAGAGGCGATGCTGAGGGAAGCCGGCTCCTTCTTCTTCTCCATCTGCAGAGCAGGAACAGAGAGGGAGGGGTGAGGGGGGCGCCATCCCCCCACTGGGGTGACGGGCGGCGGCACCGCCGCCGCCGGCGTACCTCGCTCAGCGTGCCCAGCGCCACGTTGATGGTGGCCAGCAGCGTCCCGAACGACGGCGCCACGTCGGGGTCGAAGGCCGGCGTGGTGAAGCTGAGCACGAAGAGCGTGCGGTACTCGGCCAGGTCCATACACTGAGAGAGAGAGAGAGAGAGAGAGAGAGAGAGAGAGAGAGAGACACACACACACACACACACACACACACACACACACACACACACACACACACACACACACACACACAGACACACACACACACACACACACACACACACACACACACACACACACACACACACACACACACACACACACACACACACACACAGAGGGAGATAGACAGCAGGCTTTAAAGAGCAAATGACGCCAAAAACAGACTCTGGGTAACATTTTCTAATAAATACACACTACCTGTGTGTGTGTGTGTGTGTGTGTGTGTGTGTGTGTGTGTGTGTGTGTGTGTCTCACCTGGTCCAGGAGGATCTGGCAGCAGTCTGGGGTGAAGTGCTGCAGCGTGGCCAGGGTTTTGCTGAGGATCTTCAGGAGGCTGCACTGCACGGCCAGCAGGGCCTTCTGCTCCGCCTCCTCTCGCTCGCCTCCGCCCGCCCCGCCCGCCGCCGCCGCCTCCTTGGTCTGCTGGGGCCGCTGCGTCCTGGCGAGCGGCCCGGGCGGCAGCGCCTCGCCGTTTTTAGCCTGGGACGAGACGCGGGTCAGACGCGGCTGCGGATCCGGACCCGGGTCCGGACTGGAAGCGGAGGCGGGGGTTCTCTGACCTGCAGGTAGTGGTGCAGCATCTTCTTGCTGTGCAGCAGGTACGTGCACGTCTGGCACAGGTAGCACAGGTTGACCTGGACGTCCCGCAGCAGCTTGGGCAGGTGGAACTGCCACTCCTTGCAGAAGCTGGAGAGCTGCAGCAGGAAGCCCACCGTGTGGTCGGCCTCGTCCAGGCAGGACAGGCTCTGCACCGTGCGCACGGCGTTCAGACACTGAGCAGGAAGGGAAGGGGAAAACAGAACACGGTGAGCGAGGCTCAGACATCACTCTCCACGCAGGTGAGATGATCAAATTATGAAGGACAGTGAGAATTTTAACTGATGGAGAAATTTACCTAAAAAAAAAAAAAAAAACATTCGATAAAAGGTTCAGAAAACTGGACGACTATCGAGGCGGCATAAAAACACTCATTTTGCATTACTGTGTTAATTCAAAGTCCCGAAAGAAGTCTGGAGTACTGGAAGAAAGACAAACAAACAAAACATGTTTTCTGGAACAGATGCAGATGCTGGAAAGGATTTCATGATTTAGCCGTTTGTCACTCGGACTTGTTTTTAACAATAAATAACTGAGGAAGTCTCAAAACACTGCCCCCTAGTGGCCAGGAGAGGTAAACAATCACTGATTAAAGCTGCTGGACGACTGAATGAGGCTGGAGAAGCAGATCTCTGATCGAACCCAAATAAATGTGAACACATCCTGACGTGTCAAAACAGCCCCACCTGCAGGATGCGCTCCTGATGGACTCCCACGAAGTCCAGGGCCTCGTTGACGAAGTTGTAGCGCAGCGTCTTGAGCAGACTCTCCATCAGGGACATGCAGAGGCGGTAGACTCCCGGCCAGCAGGCCGAGTCCTGGGCCTTCCGGGAGAAGCTCTGCGAGGCGTTCACAGTCGGACGGCGTCACATTCAGGCAGCTTCCTCTTTCTTGTTTGTTTTAAATCACCATAAAGCGGCGTCTCTCACCTGTGACGCCCCGTTGGAAGAGACTTCGTACACGCTGAGCAGAGGCAGGCAGATGGTCTGGATGACTCCGGCTCCGGCGACCGCCGCAGCGCCCTGGCGAGGAAACCGAGACGTCTGTGAAGCCCGGAGTGTAGAAATCCGTGTTTAAAAAGTGCTTCTGCGCTGCCGCCGTCTACCTGGGGGGTGCGGGCCAGCGTGAGCAGCAGGTGCAGCGCCGCCTCGGTGAAGTACAGGTTGTTTTTGGAGCGCAGGCTGAGCTCCATGGCGCTCAGCACCGACGGCAGGACGGGGACCTTCCTCATCACCAGCACCCAGTGCTCGCCGTCCTCGTCGGTGCGACACAGCTCCTTGGCCAGGTGGAGAGCCAGGACGCACACCTGCAGGGGTGGGGGAAGATGTTCTAAACTGGAAGAATTTACATTTCCTGAAGTAAATCCAAGTGTGAATGCAGGTCTGAAAAACTTTAATGCAGAAGAAGTTCCCAAAAAAAAAAAAAAAAGTTGAATAAAGGTGGAAGTGTACACAGTTGAAACAAGCTGGAAAAAGTAGAGGAAAGGCTGAAAAAGCTCCAAAAAGTTTACAAAGATCGAAAAAGTTGAGAAATGCTGAAAAAAGTTTGAAAAAGCTGAAATGCATTTTAAAAAGATGAAAAAAGTAGGTGATGGTTGAAAAAGCTGAAAAAAAAGTTCGAAGAACCTGAAAAATGCTCAAAAAAGCTGAAAAAAGTGGAGCAGGGTTGAAAAAGTTGAAAAAAAGCTAGTGATACTTGACAAAATTTCAAAAAGGCCGAAAAAAGTAGAAAAAAATTGAAAAAGTTGAAAAAAGTTTTGGGGAAAAATATAAAAAAGTTTAATAAAGAGTTTAAAAATTGGAGTTGAACGGTTAAAATCAGTTCAGATTTGAAGGAGTTGAAGCGTTACAAAGTTGAAAAAAATCTCCATCCGTTAACACGGGGAAAAAGTTGCACAAAACGTTGAACAGATATCAAAAAGCTAGAACATTACAGGAAAAGCTGCACATTTTGATATCTGAATGGCTGAAATTGGACAAAATTTGTAGGAAGAAAAGAGTACCAAAAAACAACAGAAGAAAAAAAAAAGTCAGAAGAAGCAGAACTAGAAAATTTGCATTTCCTGATCAAACTACAAGTATGGATGCTGAGCTGAAAATGCTAAACTGTAATGCAGAAGAAGCTCAAGAAGAAAAGTTGAAAAAAGTTGGATAATTTTGAAAAACCTGGAAATGTGAACAAAGAAAGAGGTTGAAAAATGTTAGAAAAGTTTGAAACAACCTGAAAAAAGTTTGAAAAGTTGAAAAAACTTGAATTTTTTTTTTTTTTTGAAAAAGTTCAAAAAAAGTTGAAGAAAAAGTTTGAAGTTGAATATTTTAAAAGTTGAATGGTTAAAATCAGTTGAAGGTTTACAAAGTTGAAAAAATCTCCATCCAATAAAATGGGAAAAAAAAAGTAAAACGAAAGTTAAATATTTTAAAAAGTTCAACAGATCTCAGAAAGCTAGAAGACAACAGGAATGTCCTCACAAGCTGCACGTTTTGATATCTGAATGGTTCAAATCGGAAAAAATTTGTAGGAGAAAGGTGCCAAAAAACGAAAAGAAGTCAGAAGCAGCAGAATTAGAAAGATTTAGAATCGTGTGAATCGTGTGAGCGCCTCAGCATCGCGCCCCCCCTCGCTCCGTCCTCACCCCGTCTCTCTGGTCCTTCTGCGGCCCGCGGGGAGAGTCCGTCTCCATGCTGTCCTCGTCCTCCGCCGCGTCGCCCGCCTGGCTCATGTGGCGAGTGCTGTCGATGAGCGCCAGCGCCTCGTCCTTCACCGTCTCGCACACGGACAGCAGCAGCTGGGGCAGCTGGGAAATGTCTCCTCCTGGCAGAGAGAGAAAGAGAGAGAGAGACGCGTGAGTCGCCCGGACTCCGGCGGCGCCGCGGAGGGCGGAGCCTTCCTCACCGTTCAGTCCCTGGATCTGCAGCACGGAGATGAGGGCGGAGAAGACCTTGGCCTTGGTGCGCTCCATCAGCTGCTGGTCGGCCTGCAGGACGCTCTCCAGGATCAGGGACAGCGGGGACAGGATGTCCGGAGCCGCTGCAACCACGCTGAGGACGGACGGACGGAGAGAAGAGGTGTTGAAACAAGCTGAGCAACGCTTCGAAAGATGCTGATGCGCACCTTCTCCACTGCTTGAGGAGGATGAGGAGCAGCGTGGCCATCATGGAGCCCAGACGGAGACAAGGCACAGAGGTAGGCGTCGTCAGCTGAGGGACAGAAATCATTCAGCAATAAATAACAACAAGTATCAACAAAAAGCTTTAAATGCGACAGTATTGACGATGCTGTGACTCACGGCGGCTTGAGTTCCGTCTAAAACGTCCATGAACAGCTTCAGCTTGGTGGAATCGTCCGTGAGCTGCATCACTTCAGACTGGAAACGAAAAAACGGCTGCGTGAACGAGCCGTGTCGGACTGTTACTGAATTCCAAACGATCGGCTTCCCGACAGGTCCGGGACGTACGTGGCCGGTGGCGAGAATCAGCAGCATGCGCCAAGCGGAGATCAGCATCTGGGTCTCGGCGAAGTAGCAGACGCCCTCCTCCTCCATGGCGGCCACGTGGCACACCAGCGCCTTGACGTACTGCGACCAGTACTCGTAGCGCCGCGCGTTGGAGAACTTCTGCAGGCCGTCCTTCAGGGACTGCTCCAGCGAGCCGCTGCGGATCACATCGGCCGGGTGAGACGGCGGCGGGCGAGCGAGCGGGCGGGCGGACGGGGCGAGACGTGAAGCCCGACTCTACCTGACGACGTAGTAGATCTCCAGGCCGATGATCTTCATGACGAAGGCGCACGTCTCCAGGACGCAGGGCTGGGGACGAACGGGCGGACAGGTCAGTGAGGCTGCCAACGTGAGGCCGAACTGCAAACCGAAGACCGTCGCAGCACCTCTGTGGTGTCCGACGGCGGCGTCAGGGTCCCGAACAGAGGCGTTGTCAGATTCTCCCAGAACCGCTCTCTGGAGGGAAAAACACCGCAAATCCAACCTTTCAGAACGTGGAACCTTTCCACAGGCTCGCCGTTCTGGATCGTTCTTTACTTGGCGCGGAGCACAGAGATGGCGCTGTCCCGGCGGTCCTGCCACAGCGCCAGGAGGAAGGCCAGGGCGGCGCGGTGCAGCAGGGGGGGGCACCAGTACTTCCCCTGCTGCTTGGAGTCGATCAGGTCCAGAACCACGTGCAGACAGCTCCACTCGCCCAGCAGGAACTCCTGCAGGTTAAAGAAAACAACATGGCGCTGATCCTCGCACTCCCAACGCCGCGCCGCTAAAAGGAAAAACCGACAGGATGTGCTTCACACCTTCGAGCCCTCGCTCCCGTCCTTCACCTCCAGGTTGAGGAAGAGCTCGATGAGGCCCGGCTGCGTTTCCACGGCGACGGTCAGAAACTCCAGGATCATGACCTTGATCCTCATGTCTTCGGTTTTGCTCTGCAGGCGGGTGAGGAAGGCGTCCCGGATGGCGGCGGCGTCGCTGCCGAGGCAGGCGTACACCGACATGGGAGCCACCTGAAAGCGGCGCCGGCGGAACACGGTCAGAGTTGGTATCCCACGCCTCCACAGTCCGGCGATGACAGAGCCCTACCGTGGCGAGCCTCTTCAGCAGCTGGATGGCGAGGCGCGGCAGCGCCGGGTCGTGCTTGTGGTAAATATATTTGGCCAGGACGGCGATGAGGTTGCTGCCGTGGCCGCCGTGCTGCGTCAGCGCCTGCTCCAGCGGCGACGCGGCGTCGGACGGCGGCTTCAGCCGGATGACGTTGTTGGTGACGGAGAAGGCCAGCTTGACCGTCTGGATGAGGATCTGCCCGGGACCTTCGGCGCCACAGCTGAAGGCACCGGAGGGGGGGGAAACGCCGGCGTCAAGACAAACCAAAAGTCGGGAGCCGATCGATGCCATCAGACCGCTCACCTGCTGGGCTGCGCAGCCAGAACCACGTCGATGGTGTCGACGCCCACGCCCATGATGTTGACCACCGCCTGGCCGGCTTCCGTGTTCGCCAGGCTGTAGATGCACAGAGACTGCAGGGTGGGGGTGCTGCGCCAAGACAGGAGGAAGAAACCCATGGAAACATTATCAATACATATTAACATATGATAATCAATCAAATATCAGAAAATGTTTTGTTTAATAAGATCATAACACAATGCAAAGATGAAGTACTGTGACGGTTTCAGCATGAATGGAAACAATCAAAGCATTCTCACACCACAATGCTCCCTGAGTATTGCAGCTGCTCTGCATGTATTCATCAGTTATTCATGAGTGCTCAGACTCATCCTCACCTGCCCTGGTCCTCCCCCTCTGGGCTCAGATTGAGGATGGCGTGAATCAGCTCCAAAATCAGACAACCTGTACAGAAAGGAAGGAGGCCTTTTGTGTTTGCAGTCATTCTTTCTTCCTCTAGAAGGAGAGAGAAAGAAGTCCTGAACTTACCGATCCTCTCCCGGACTCCGTAGGTGTTGTAGCGCCACTTGTGATACGTGGGAAGCATCTCCTTCAGCACCAGCAGCACGCAGGGGATCAGGCCTTTGTTCTGGGTGCTGCCCAGCTGACCCTGAGTGACAGTGAAATATAGAAGTTACCCGTTACAGCAGCGGTTTACCCAGGGACCCGGTCCAGCTGGGAGCCGGCGTTACCTTGACCAGGGTGGTGAGGAGGCGCAGGAAGGCGATGGTCACGGCGTACTCGCCCCTGGGCTGCTCGATCTGCACCAGCAGGTTGCCGTAATTACCCGCCTTCATTCCCTCGGCACTGGGAAAACAAAACAGGATTTATTAGTCAACAGCTGAGAAAAAAAGAGCGTTCTGATTGTCAGACACGGAATATTTTTCACCTGACACACTGAGCCATGTTGGTCAGAGGGTTGGAGGCGAACGGGAGGAAACCAGTGTGGTGCAAACTGGACCAGACCTGAGGGGAGAAAAAGAAAGACAAGATGTAAATGTATGAATAATGTCGAAAACCAACTTCATTCTCTACGTTTAAGACAAAGGAAGTGAACCGCAGACGAACCTTCCCCGGCATCCTGGCCGCCAGCACCGACAAGCAGTTGACACAGGAGGCGATCACGTCCACGGGAGGGTTGATGACTGAAGTTAACCTGAGCAAGACAGAAAGAGAAACCCGGCTATATCATCAAATTCCAACAGGAAACAACAGATGCAGCTGTGTTTTTGTCCCAGGGAGGCTGCCGTACCTCTGCAGCAGCATGTATATGCGTGAGGTGAGCGGCAGCAGGCAGTCGGAAACCGTCCAGTCTGTGCTGATGATCTTGTGGACGAGGTCGAGGATGGGCTTCACCCGGGCGCAGTGAGCGAGAACGTCTGTCAAGAGGACATCGTGAAATAACATCCATGTTTCTGCAGCGGCTGCTCTGTATCCAGCAGCAAATAGCTCTACTGAGAAATAACTGTGTGTTTATCGAGTTATATATGAGCACAGAGAAAGATTTCCAGATGTGCACCTGCAGTGGAGACCACGTGCAGCAGCATCTCCACCTCACAGGTGAAGAGCGTCCAGGAGCTGTAGGAGTAGTCCCACCGCACCACGTAGGTCTGCTCGCCCCCGATCATCACCTGGCCCAGGACGCCCTGCGGCATCCACAGGTTGGTCTGCCCCGTGCCTGAAGAGAGAGAATCAAACGATCGATTCAGGAATCACTCTGAAAAACATGCATCCACGCTTCAAAATGCGTCTGAGATGTGAACCACGGTGAACTTTCTTCAACTAACCGAGGGGGTAGAGGAGTTTCTGAGTCTGTCTCCTCCAGAGCGTCTCGTCGTCCTTGGATATAACGTCGTTGGGTTTGTGTTTGTAAACTTGTGTGTAGAAGGACATCTTATCCAGAAAGTTGTAAACCTGTCGAAGAGAAGTTAAAATGTCTTTACATCAGGAAAGATGAATAGAGGAGCATCGGTGTGTTTGCGTTTGCGTGACGTTCACCTTTTTGACGGTGGATTTGTTGGACAGCAGTGCCGTCAGCAGCTGCAGCAGAGGCCCGATCTGATGGGGAAACATCCCCACTGCGCTGTCCAGGATCATCCCCAGCCCCATGTTTGGCTTCTGCATTTAGAAATGTCAAACGAGACAATTTATCAGCTGGTTGTCCAAAATCTGTTCTATCCAGATTCAAATCCTGATCTGGATCGACTCCCGCACCATTTCCCAAAAGACTTCAGCCAAACTGGGGGCGGAGAGGACTTCACAGGCAGCGTCGATCAGGTGCGAGCACTGCGTGGCCACGCCGTCCGTCTGGAACAGGCAAGACAACAAGGCATGTTCAATACTTAGGCTCGAACTGAGCGATCGGGATATCGGGTGTGAAAAAGCTGCGTACCTGCAGGCTCTCCTCTTCAAAAGAAGTGATCACGAACGACAGGAGGCCATACACGCACATTTTTGCTGTGCTTGCTGTACACTGGAAGGACAGAGTTCAGACATTTTATGAAATTAAACAACCTGAAGCGCAACACGAAACAGTGGGTGTTGACCTACGTTGTTTCCTGAGGCTCCGAGGCCTTTCAGCATGGTGGACAGGTACTGGAAGACCCCCAGCTGCAGGGCCGTGTTCCCGATGCGCCTGACCACCGGATTGGTCTCGTCCGGCCTCAGGGTGTGTCTCAGCAGGACCCAGGCCAGCAGCACCGGCCCGTGATGAGGAATGTCCCCGAAGGTCAGCAGCAGCTGGTCCATCTCCTGGAACAGGCACAACAAGCACAACGCATTACAACTGAAAACCTGGGCCCTCCACCTGCTTTTCAAATATCCCCCTGAAAACAAGCAGCTCACTCTTGAAATAAGACTCAAATCTAAGTTTTACGTCATTCTTCAGCTCTGAAAAGCCTTTAGAACTCACTGATCCTCAGAGCTGCAGTATGTTTACCACCAGAAGTAAACTTGACTTGAGACAAACCTTAATGACGTCTGCAGCGCAGGAGAACTGGTGCTGCTCTGTACAATCCTCCAGAGCGCACTTGTGCAGGAAGTCGATGTCCATTCCTTCCACCAGAATGAGGGAGCTCAAGTATCTGGAAGCGACAGGGACAGAAACGACATATATAAAACTGAAAAACTGTAAATTCAGAGGTAAACTCTCAATAGCCTCAATTTAATCATGAATCGAACCAACTGAATTTAAACATAACAACTGTCAAATCAACTGGTGCACCGACCCGATCCGGTCAACCAGCGCGTCCATGCTCTTGTCCACCAGGTGTCTGTTGGTCTGCCGCAGCCCGAAGCCTTGCTCTTTGAACATCTTGGTGAAGCTGAGGAGGTCGGACGGGCTCATCTCGAAGTAGGCGTAATACAGAAAGATGATCTCCAGCAGCAGGGACTGTTCTCTCAGGCACTGCAGGAACCAGCGCGACACCTGCCGCTCCGTCTGGGAATACAAGCAAACACACCAATCAACTATATTCAGACAGAAACAAAAGCTCTTGATAGCATCGGGCTAGTAATAAATATGCAACATAGGAACTTTATCAACTTTTTTTTTTCCTAAGAAGTTAAAATCACCATGAGGTTTCCGTGGGTTTCCCATGTTGGTGCTTCTGCCTTGAAGAGACTCTCAAACTGTGCCTGATAGCAGCTCACAAGGTCTTTCTCCAGCTTAGTGACACTATTACTGTACTCAGCCTGAGCAGAAAACACACACACACACACACACACACACACACACACACACACACACACACACACACACACACACACACACACACACACACACACACACACACACACACACACACACACACACACACACACACACACACACACACACACACACACACACACAGTTACATTGCAGAAACAGAAACAAATCAAACTACATTCTATACATTTAAAAGATATTATCTGGTTGAATAAAAGTGATTCTTACACTGTAGGGATGACGCTCATCCTGAAAGTAAGTCAGCAGGAGGAGGACACATCTGAGTAGACACATGCGCTCCTCATAGTAATAATCCGCTATCTGTAAAGACAAATAAAGAAGTCAAACTTAACATAAAAAAGTCAATGCTTGGTGAACACTTAGCTGAATATTTTAGCAGTAAAGTGACTACATGTGAAGAGATGCGTACATCCAGAGTCGTATTACTGATATTTTGAATGTACATGGTGACATTTAAGCAGTTTTGTGCATCCAGATGTGTTTGTGTGGTTAAAAATTGAAGGCTTGTATATGCTGACATGCAACTATCTCAAAATCTCAGCACTGACCTTCAGCAGCAGTGCCTGACTTTGCCTCTCATCCTTGAGAAC
This sequence comes from Salarias fasciatus, assembly GCF_902148845.1. Lineage (NCBI taxonomy): Eukaryota > Metazoa > Chordata > Actinopteri > Blenniiformes > Blenniidae > Salarias > Salarias fasciatus. The sequence goes on along the minus strand of NW_021941229.1, from coordinate 23,882,948 downwards.
AACCTGCAATATTAAAAAAAAGGCTCTGTAATACTTGGATATTATAGACATTTCAACTCACAGCAACAGACCCAAAAGGAATGTCGCATAAAAATAAAAGTTTGTTGGAAACATTTTCAATGCTTACACAAAATGGAATGCAGGGATTTCAACAAATGTGTAGAAAATATATGAGGCAACAGGCACCTTGAGTGAATCACGGGTTCCCCTGTAGTCCTCCTGTAGGTAGCACTGTAAAATCTGCACACTCTGCTGCTCGTCGAGATTCTGTAACAACATTAAAAGGCGATTGAATAAAACTGATGTGATTTTATGAACACTGTCAATTCACTCTGAAATGCACTGAAACACATGCATCACAGAAAGGTATATTTACATTCTGAAAAGTTATTCAAACTTTCATAAAAAATACAAACACACAGACATATATACAACAAGACAAACCTGCCGTTCTTTACTGAATTTCGTGTGTATAAGTTTTGGTTTTGTTCTTACTTGACTGAAGTCAGGAAAACATAAACAAACAGTTCATACATTTTCCATCAAGTGAAACCAGAAAAAGAATTATTGGCATCTTACTAGAAGTTTACTGATCCTCAAACCAAATTCCTTCAAAGGTTGAGCAACATCTTTGTTGTCTTTCACTTTGGCAGCAGATGACGAGCTAAAACAGACAATAATGACAGTTACCTTAAAATTCATCAACGACAGTGACACTAAAATAAAGCAGACAGTAACAGTACCTGGGCGGCTTGTAGTAACTGAGTCCTTGATGCAGTCTGTCCCAATGTCTGTCCAGCTCTGCTTCTATCTGAACCTATCAAACATTAGTTGAAAGAGAGATTCTGTGTTAAATGAACGTTTGCGTTTCATGACTACCAATGTCAAACACACATACCGGCTCCCTCAGTGCAGACCTCCCGAGCAGTATAGTCCATAATTCTCGACAGCTCCTAAAACAACAGACATTTCATTGGAAAACCTGATGATCAATAAGTGGAATTTAGAATTGATGTATTTAAAGTAACTAAAATCGGTGAGCAGCCTTCAAATGCAGGCTTGAAAAGTACAGTTTATTAAATGGGTTTTAACCCATAACATAAACGCGGACCTTGCCCAACTTTGAGAAAAGTGCATTAGAAATATCAACAGCGTGTGACACATCAGCTGGCTTGCTTTATTGACAGGCGGAGCGTGACAGCAGGCAACATTTCAAAAAGTCCGCTCTTCTGATTTGATCAGCTTTTCCGAGCCGTTATCGGGGTCCGGTTGACCCGGGACGACTCATGAACCTAACTAAAAACCACCTTCTCTAATTACTATAAGATAAAACACAGCAATATGTCGGTACTTTCCGGCGATGCCGTCCTTTTGTTGACATGCGGCTGACACACCGCGCTGCTCACGAGCCATTCAAATCATAGCTGGAAGCACATGCTAAGCTAACTTAGCGTGCTGCTAACAGCTCAAAATAGATATTACGAAATCTGAACGTAATTGTTAACCGGACTTTTTGAGGAATCGCGCTCGGGATAAATCCTCTCCCGCTGCCAAACACTTTTTAAATAGTTGTTTAATAACTCCAGACAATAAAATAAAGTTTGTTGCTATGCTCCTACCTGACGCTCAGCTCCGATTCCGCCATCTTCACTCCTGCCACCTGATTGGCTGTTGATCCATGTCGTCACTGGTTACGTAGGCACGTTTTCTACGTTGGCAAATTGCTCTTCTTCATGAGACAGACAACATGCCAATGTCTACTGTACTGCCATCTAGTGGACGTTACAGCTCTAAACCTCATTTCACACATACAGTACATACAGATGTCAAAGTAATATGTTCCCAAACAACAGTGCATTTAAAAACAGAGACGGGGAGAGAGAGAGAGAGAGAGAGAGAGAGAGAGAGAGAGAGAGAGAGAGAGAGAGAGAGAGAGAGAGAGAGAGAGAGAGAGAGAGAGAGAGCAGTGAAACAATAATTCTATTGGAACAATACTGATTTCAGTAGTACAGAAATCGCTGTATTCCTCCCAAAGGAAAATTTCTTCCAGTGTTGTCCCATGCACAGAAAAAAAAGAACAGAATGTCAAAATATCAAATAAGAATGAATAGATTTTAAAAATAATTAGATTCTTATGAAAAAATTAAATTGCTAAATAAATATATAATTAGATAAGGGCTTGACAGTGAAAACAATGTTATTTACAAGGAGAAGTTAAAGAAGAAGGGATAAACTCCTGCGGTGTTCTGCTGTGCACTGCGGTGGGATTAATCTTTGATTATTATTATTATTATTATTATTATTATTATTATTATTATTATTATTGTTTTTAGGGACATTTAAGGTCACTGTGCACAATCAACATGTTACAATACATGTTAAAAACACGTCCAATTTTTTTTAAAAAAAGATTACAAAAAATCTAAGATTTGCAGCAGACAGTCAATGGTTGTATAAGACGAATATGCGTGTTTGAAACAATAAAACGCTGTAGTAACGAAAAGATTTTTTTATTATCATTGTTGTTAGTAGTAGTGCTGATACTGGTATTGATTGTATGTTTGCTGTTCTTCAGAAAAAGTAGCATTGTAAACTCTCTGATTTTGGTGTCACATAATCATAGTGAAATATTATAGCAACACCCAAACAGAATCTCTCGAACATTTTTTTTTTTTTGCTGTTTATTCTGACGTTAACGTCACAAATCTAGGAATAGAATCTGAATACATTTCTTAAAACATTATTATTATTTTTCATCCAAACGTAATACCATATATCAAAACGTTTTTAGTTTTATTTTAGTTTTAATCATTTCATAGAAATAGAAATATAAATGTGTGTATAAATGTGCAGTGCTCAGTAAAACTAGAATCCTAATCCTAAACGCAGTGTATTATTCCAATGAAAAGAGAGAAAGAAAGAAATCTCGCGCCTTTAAGAGATATTTTTACGCGTGCACCACGTGACCCGGCTGTCAAACATGGCCCCCTCCTTCTGGGTGTGAGGAGCGACAGCTGCTGACAAAGGAGACAGAGCTGTCCACACGGGACTGGCGGCGCCTCTGGGTCCAGATCACCGATGTGGTAGGTTCTCCGGCCTCCGCCCGCCCGGGTCCCGCCTCCCTCCGGCCGGCCGCGCGTGCTGCTGAGCCGGCGGACTCAGCCGGATCCCCCCGGTTAGCTCGATGCTGTCCGAGGTTGCAGCATCCTTGTAGTTGTGCTCCAGGGAGGGTTAGCAGCTCCTCACTGGACCCGGACCCGATCAGATCAGGTCGTAGCTGGAGACTTGACGGCTTCCTGGATGATGAACGGAGTCCCGCACAGCTGATCCGGGCCAGAGCTTTAAAACCTGGGTTCATGTGAGCTCAGACAGTGGAGGGGAATTTCACACAGACTGCAGAGAGGCCATGGTTCATGACAGAGGGGAGATAAAGAAGGACCAAGGTCCAGACTGAGGACGGATCAGCAAGAAGTGGCTCCAGCAGTGGAAAAGAATCCGTCTCTGATTCACAGTTTACTACAACCCAAAATCCTCAGCGTGTAAAGTCTTGATCCGAGCAGGATGCAGTCATAAAATGTCTCATAAAGTCATATTTAATTCACCGAGCCACACACCAGATGTCGAAATCCAGACATTTCATCATCCGATGGCAAATATTTGAGCTTTGATTGCAGCGAAGCCTGTCACGTTAGCTGTAATAGGACTTTGTTTCTATCTGTGTAATAGAAAGCAGTGATCCGTGCACGCCTGGGAAGTGACAGGAGACATTTCTAGTGTTTTAGGAGAAAGAGTTTAACCCATCTGTCTGATTACTTCTCAAAAGTCCTGGATCACCTTTTCTTACGGTGGAGTTTATGTTGATGGATTGGTATTTATCAGAAATATCAAGTTCTCCGAATTAAAAAAAACAAGGTTTCTGTAGAAATATTCATGTTCAAACAATAAAATTCAGAAAAAAAAAATGTAAAGAATTATTACTAGTCACAATTATGTCTTTCTGAATGTGTAACAACATGTTCAAACAGGGTAGAAAAACTTCACCACTTTCTTTTCGCTTTATGCTGAAGAAAGAAACCATCTCCTCTTCACTAAACTTAGAATGAGAGAAAAGCCTCTCAGTTTTCAGCATTAGATCACCGTCATCTCTGGTTATTTTTCCTTTTCAGATTGATTAGATGGGGATGAACTCAGAAGGCGTCATGTGAAGCCCTTGAGGCGTCGTCAGGAGCCTCCAGAAGCCTTTTAATGACAAGATGTTTTCCCATTTCTGGTCCTGAAGAACAGACCAGTAGAGATAAAAACTTTCACTTTTGTTCTATGTGTTTCTTTTTTTTGTATCAAATAGTGGCAGATTGTGTTCTTGGACAAACTGCTTTAACATTTAAACCTTCAAAGTGGGAGGATTTTCTATGACTATGTACATGGTTTACATATAAATTGAATCTTAAAAAAAGCTGGTAATGTATATTTGCATGATTAAATGTTTTTATAGCTGCGTAGTTCAGGCCGTGCGGCAGTAGTTTGATTTCTGATTCCTCTCCTGTTCCAGACTCCCACAGCGACGGGAAAACTACCTGCCAAACCATGAAGTGTGCCAGAAGGACAAACTGACAGAAGAAGGCCTTCACTGCAGCGGACCGTCTGTTCAGATCCAGTCCTCCTCCTCCTCCTCCCCCCCGTTAACCCCCGCCCCGCCGCCATGCACATCAACCCGGTGCTGGTGGAGTCCGCCGTGGTGCTGGCCGTGGTGCTCTGCGTCCACATGGTGGTCTGGAACCAGCACTCCTGGTGCAGCATCGCCCTCATCATCCAGGCCTTCTACGTGCAGCACAAGTGGGACCGTCTGCTGCGGTCGGGCGGCGCCGTGTTCCAGTTCCGCCCGGCGGCGAACAGCGGCATCGTCCCGGCCTCCATGGTGATGCCGCTGCTGGGCCTGGCGCTGAGGGAGAAGTGCTCCGCCTCGGGGAACGTCTACTTCGAGCGCTTCTCCATGGTGGTGACCATCACCGGCATGATGCTGGCGCTGTTCCTGTCGCTCATCGCGCTGGGCATCACCAGGCCGGTGCCCACCAACACCTGCGTCATCGCGGGAATGGCGGGCAGCGCCATCCTCTACACCACCAAGCAGACGCTGACGGTGTCGGAGGTCATCGAGGTGCTGGAGGTGCTGCTGATCTTCGTGTACCTCAGCCTGATCGTGCTCTACCTGCTGCCCCGCTGCTTCACGCCCGGCGAGGCGCTGCTCATCGTGGGCGGGATCAGCTTCATCGTGAACCAGCTCATCAAGCGCTCCCTCAACCTGGCGGAGGTGAAGGGCGACCCGGTGAACTACTTCCTGCCCGTGGTGGTGGTGGGCTCGCTGCTGCTGGGGGTCTTCTTCGCGCTGCTCTTCTGCTTCATGGAGTCGGAGACGTGGGTGTCCTCGCTCTTCTTCCACATGATGACGGCCGTCCTGGCGCTGGGGATCCTCATGCCGTGGCTCTCGCTGTTCATCGGCCGCCACCCGCTCATGTGGCTGCTGGACTTCGTCACGCTCAGCGACACCCGGCTGTGCCTGCTGGCCTACTGGGTGCTCCTGGCCGTCGTGGCCACGTGCGTGGTGCTCCACCAGAACTACCAGCGCCAGGCGGGCTCCAAGAAGCACCAGGCCTCCACCGTCGTCCGCAAGTACTTCCACCTGATCGTCGTGGCCACGTACGTCCCGGGGCTGATCTACGACAAGCAGCTGCTCCACGTGGCGTCGGTGGGCTGCCTGGCCGTCTTCCTGTTCCTGGAGTACGTGCGCTACTTCAGGATCCGGCCGCTGGGCCAGCTGCTCCGGCAGCTGCTGACGCTGTTCCTGGACGAGCGAGACTCGGGGCCGCTCATCCTCACCCACGTCTACCTGCTGCTGGGCATGTCGCTGCCCATCTGGCTGTTTCCCGGGCCCTGCGCCCCCAGGGGCGTCCTCTCCGGCGCCGGCGGCCTGGTGCCATACGCCGGCGTGCTCGCCGTGGGCGTGGGGGACACCGTGGCCTCCGTGTTCGGCAGCACCATGGGGGAGATCCGCTGGCCCGGCACCAAGAAGACGATGGAGGGGACGGCCACGTCGGTGTTCGCTCAGATCATCGCCGTGGCCGTGTTCCTCATCTTCGACGGGAGCATCAATCTGAACTCCACCTACTCGTGGATCGTGGGCTCCATCACCCTGGTGGCCCTGCTGGAGGCCTACACCTCCCAGATAGACAACCTCCTGCTCCCGCTCTACCTCTTCATCCTGCTGTTGCTTTGAAAACCGTCCTGCGGTCGGCCTCGTCTGAGAGGGAGAAGAGCAAAGAATGCAGCTGGAAAACAATACGACAGCAGAGTTATCAGAGGAATCGACTCATCAGCACGAGATGGTACGACTCCAGAGCTGAAACTTCCATAGTCAGAAATAAATAAATGGGTCAGTAAATGCACCAACAAGATTCTTTTAGAGCGTGTGTTCAGTTGATGAAAAGTGACTTCAGTTCTATGCAGTCTGAGCATGCGTTGGGTTTTAGATCAACAGCCTCTGGATTTCCCCGACGGAGTGAATGTGAGTCTGTGTGACCGGTAGTGGACCGGTAGTCTCCCTCCACCCGCCGTCAGTCCCGACTCCAGCGCCCTGCGACGCCGAGGTGGACACAGCGGTGGAGGAGATGGATGGACTCGTTTCCTGCTTTCCTCCCACGGTCCAGCTAACATGCGTTCGAGGTTATCCTGTGATTCTGAACTGGCTTGTAGGTGTGAATGTGAGTGTGTGTGTGTGTGTGTGTGTGTGGGTCGGGCCAGAAGCTGGCTCCATGTATGGATCGCTGATTTACAGAGGTAAACCCTTTAGAGCAAGAAAATGCACTGAAATATATGTGAGTAGAGAAGAACACAAATGCAAACATTTCACTCAACTGATTTTGCTTTTGGTGGATTTAATGAGTCGGTATCGAAGCCGTTGGTTTACTTTTGATTATGGTGGTTTGACAGGTTCTTCATGCAGGGTGACTGAAATCTGCTCCTGACTTGGCAGCAGCCTCGGCGTTAAAGTCCGTTTTCTCCAGAGCCGTTTCAGGATTGTGGAAGAAATTTGAGGAAGAGTTGCTAAATATTCCCGGCGGCTGCAGCGGTGTTGGCTTTCCGCCACGACTTGACCCTGAAATACTGGACCGCCGACGCCGACCGCTCCTGAATTATGCAACGGGAGACTCAGTTTAGCAAAGTGGAAAACAAACGTCTGTTTAAATTCTTATGATTTTTGATCTCCTGTCCTTTATTTCCCCCCAGACGGATCCGACTTGCCTTTGCATTGCCTTTGAAGAACATTATTTAAACCTAACTTATTGACCTGTACATATCTCTGGATCTCCGTTCTTAGGCTTTGATTTTTGCCCCCCCCCCCCCCCCCCCCCCCCCCCCCCCGCCCCCGATGGCAATACAAAGGACTTCTTGCTGAAAATGTTTGCCTTAAGGAGTGTATTTTCTATCGCACACTGTTGCAGAAGCCGTGGAGGATGAAGAGCGCGGCAGCCCGTCTCAGCCCGGCTGAAACTCGCTCTGCTCCTGCATGACACTGAAATCCAGTACTGTAACATGTCTGCGGGTATTCTGCAGGCTATTTTTCTTGGATGAATCGATTTTGTTCAGGACTTCCATGGTTTGAAGGGACCCCATAAAGGATTAATGAAATGGATCCATTTCTTAGAGCCTCTGATCCGAACCAGGTTTTTACACTCTCGATGCTCTTTGAGTCGTTTCGAAACACAAAGGCTCTTTTTATTTGTGTGCAAAATCTTCAGTAACCTAAAATTATTTATATGCTTTCTACAAAAAGCCTCAGATCATAAGAATGCTTTAGGTTTTTATCTTATTGTTCTCTCTGTTTGTAAAATCGTTTTTGGTGATTTTTTTTTTTTTATGTTGTGGTTTTGTTTCTTCCGCGCATGACTCTGAAAGTATGTTATTTTCCCATCTTCCTTTGATTTAAAGAAAGAAAATGTGACACTGCATGTTGAGTGCACCGGTGAAGAGAAAGTTAGATGTAACTGATATTTTCAGATTTAGCGATCGGGTGAAAACACGCCAAACACAGAAGTTCGGTTCCAAAGAAGTGTGGATGCTGTTGAATGTAAATTCAGATGAAATGCAACGGTCAGCAAAACGCAAGAGTCCGACATGCTGAAGTAAAAAGGTTAGAGAAGCAGATACATCGAAGTTCCAAGGTTCCAATCCCATAAATGAATTTCCCCAGTTGGATTAATAAAGTGTGATCAGTTAACTTGCACACGTATAAGCTTCGCAGTTGTTCTGTATATTAAATTGGAAGATAACATCGCGTTCTGTTTCTATTTAACGAAGCGTCCTCACTGAATGAGCCCAGACTGTTTCTGTGCCGCCGTGTTTTCACTCCCGGTTCCCCGAGCGTCGAACCCACAAACCAACCCCGTCGTTTCTCCACTCGATTTTGTCTTAATATGAACAGAAATGCTCACTGTTGACTGTAAAAATAGAAAACGTCTCATCTGAACTCAAATTAGAAAAACAAAACACCGTGGAAACCCCAGTAGAGCTGATCGGTGTCACTGTTGATGGAGACTTGCTGAATAACGGTGGATCTAAATGTCAGCTTGGTGTCAATGAGAAGTCAGTCAATAAAGTGAAAAATGTTTATTTGAATCCAGTTTTTGGTCTTGTTTTAAAAACACATCTGTTAAAAATGGAAGTCGTACTAAACCAGACTGAACTGGTCTCCACGGAGGTCAGAGGAATGTTGGATATTTTAAAAGTTGCAGGTTTTCTGCAGTCGCCGTAACTCGAGATCCTTCTTTAGGGGTTAAAACACACGTCCTTCATTTAGTGTAGAGAGGCGGGAAGGGGAGCTCCTCCGACGGCTGCAGCCTTCAGAGATGAAACAGACGGTAGATCTCATTTTGGTTGTTTTTCCCAACATTCAATGTTCCAAACAGTCTTAGAGTCAGCCTGCCTGAAGGAGTGAATGTCAGCGTCAGAAACCTCTCCTCTCACCAGTTGTCGGCGCTCCAGCGGGTGTCCTGAGCCTCCATCAGGTGGAAGGTGTAGACGTGGCGCGAGTCGTCCGACGTGTTGACGGCGCTGCGATGCACCACCTCCCCGTGGATGAGGACGACCCCGCCTGAACACACACACACACACACACACAGCTGTCAATGAGCGGCTGATTCGCCGGATTTAATCAGCAGTTTCAGGTCGATTTCTCACATTTCGTGACCTAAAACTGAATGAGGGAGTTCATCAGATCAGTTAAGCAAAATTTTGGTGGAGCGTGTATCTAGTACCGAGTCAAATCAGACTGATAAAAGCAACTGTTTTAAAGGTCTTCTGCTCTTTAACTTCATTTCCCTCTTTTAATGTTCACTTTTCAACTTTTTCTGACAAATGCTTCTACAGTTAATTTTGGTTTCTTGTTCTTACTCTGTGTAAAAGAGGTGCCAAATGAAGGTTTTCTTTCTCATGATATAATCTAATAATGTCTGACTGCAATTAAACATCTCACAATGAGCTTATTCAATTTCATATTTGTTCTATATATAGAAATCGGTTGGGAGGAGGGAGATATGGGAGTAAACCAGATCAATTCAAGGGGGAAAAAGTGACATGATCTGAAGGAAAGTCTAAAAAACAAGTCTGTTTTCAAGCGTTTTAGTTCGAGTTGCTCCAGAGCCGAGGGGCCCTGATGTCTTCAGTGTTTAATCTTCAACTGTAGCAGCAACCCGACGATCAAAGTCTGCAGCCAGCCTGATACAGGATCAATAGTTCAGTAACTGTGACGTGTAAAAGCTTAGAAAAATCAATTGATGTCTTCTTAAAACCCATAAAAAGCTTGATATTTGCTTCAGAAAAGGAAAGAAAGTGAGTATAAATTTTAAAATCGCTGAAGAAAATGAGCAGAACAACATTAAACTTGCGGGAAATCACCTTTCTTAACCGGCACAGCCACGAACTTGTCCTCGTCGTACTGCTGCTCTCGGCCCACGAAGTCCGTCAGGGGAAGAGTCCCTTTGTGCGTCCGAACCATCCGCCGGGTGATTCCACCTGCAGAAGGAGAGCGAGACGCCGCCGCCCGGTCACTACGGCTCGCCGGCGCGGCGCCGATCGCTGACGGAGCCGATCCTACTGTTGTGCGATCCGGGGATGAACCACAGGCAGCCGTTGTTGACGGTGGCGTCTTCCAGAGCGATCCACAGGCCCATGACTCTGCCCAGAGGCTCCGTGTACAGGAAGGTGGCGTCTTGGTGCGGCGTCACTGAAACACACAGCAGAGGAAATAAAGGCCTCTCCTGGGTGCTGACAACAGGTTTTTATAAAGCTTAAGCTTCGCTTTGAGAACAGAATTGAGTAATTTTCCATTTCTATTGGAAATATTACAAAAAAATGCAGCTGCAAAGACCCCTTCTCTTAAATCCATGAGGTTTACAACATATAGAGTTTATTACTGAACTCAAGAAATAAGTTTAAAATGTAAAACACATCATTTCATAATGTGACTTCAAACATCTGGAGAGTAGATGACGACCTGAATACAAGCAAAACTTAACAAGTGATTTTGAACCCAAGAAAGCAGTAATTCATTAAAAGTATAAAGTAAAATCACAATTTAAACAGCCTGGAAACCTTCAATATTTACAGGAATCTATCATTGAATCATCCCCTTAGCTTTTTATTGTAATGTACCGACGTTTACTGGGCAGTGTGGTGGAAAAGCTTTATGGATTAATGCATCACTGGAGATACTTCTACCAGGAACTACCGTGCAATTACAACTGTGGATTATTGAGGTGTTTTAACCGTGAATATAAACACATTACGACTAGTTCATGAGTGACTGTAATCAACTTGTGAGTAACTGACTCCTGCGATGAAGCTTCAATAATATTGTTCCAGTTTACTGAAGTTCAGTGATTTTGTTCATTTTGTCGCCAAGCTGAAAGTAAACATTATTATTATTATTATTATTATTAGAAAACAAGTCACACAGCTGTTCCTGCAGGAGTTACCTTTTATTTCCTTTGTATCTACAGTCACGAGTCAATTCTTCTAATTTCCAAAAATATTTCTTACATTTATTCGAATATGTCAACATGAAAATATTTTGGTATAAGTTATCATGAAGGAATAATAAGTCACTTCAGGGAAAGAATTTAGAGCTAGAGGAAGAAAAAGAATGTTTTTGAAAACTGTTTTGTTTTACTGTTAGGTTTGAGTGTAACTGAAGAAAGATTTCTTTTATAATGTAATATCATTATTACAATTTTAAGTAAAAATGTGAACAGAAAAGGCAGCCATGTTTTCTCACCTTCACCACCAATTCCTGGTTGCTGGAAAAAAAAAAAGTGAATTCATTTAGTCTACATTTCAAACTCAAATAAACAGCGCAGAGTGGAGGCTTTTACCTTGAAGATGTACATGCCTTGCAGAATGACGGGACTCACCAGGCCCAGTTTCTTAGCTATTCCCTTTGACACAGACGACGCAGGTGTTAAATTACTCTGTGATGAGAGCTCTTCTTCCTGCTTCATCTTGCCGCAAACTCACCTGAACTTTGGGTGAATGTGTCACCTTTTTGTACAAGGGTTCGTAGGCATGTAGCGCTTATGGAAAAAAGAAAAAAAAAATCTAGTTATTGGAAGATTTATAGGAGAATTTTTAACGGACTGTTGTTGAATTTCTGGGGATCTCACCATGTCCAATTTTGTTAATAGATCGCTGCTTTGGAACGATGAATTCACCTGGAAGAAAACACAGGTTTTAATACACACACACACGTGGAAAACTCGCTGACAGGACAGGCTGCGGGTTCACCTTTGTCGTCGAACACTCCCTTCTCGAAGAAGAAGCGGATCTTATCGCCGCTGGTGATGAAGTAGTCGGCGTTTCCCTGCAGGTCAGAGAGGTTACGTTACACCAGAGGAGACGCTTAAACGCTCACGACACCGTTCACACGAGACGGGAGAGCCATCAGCCATAACATTATGACCACACGTTGTCATGTGACACTGTCTTTCTGTCAGAACTGCCACTAAAACTCTTCACTTCCTGCTGTGGCATCAAGCTAAGTTTGAGTTTGAGTGTAGGAGGCTCAGCTTCCCACCTCATAAAGGTCATAATGTTTTGGCTGATCAGAGTATCTTCAGTCTTACCTGCATCTTTTTTTTTTTTTTTTTTTTAAATAAAGTGTTGAGTTACGGAAAGCATGTGGGAGAAAAGCAGTGGCAGTGTTACGGCTGTTCCGGTCGGCCCGGGTGGGGCCAGGTGGGGTCGAGAGGGGTCAGGGGTCACCTGTTCCTTCAGCTGCTCGTCGTGGTCGGTGGAGAAGGTGATGCGGCAGTGGTCGGGCACGTCCATCTCGTCCACGATCTCCGCCATCCGCTGCCTGAGCTGGTCGCACTCCTGAGGGCTGAGCAGCCCGTCCATCACCACGAAGCCGTCCCGCCGGTACTGAGGAGACGGAGGAGACGCCGTCAGGCTCGTCGGAGCGCTTCAGGACAGAGGAGCAGCCCTCTGTCGAATCCTGTCCTCCACATTTCAGCACTCTTTAAAATGTCAATAAAATAATACTAAGGAAAAATATTTTAACTGCTGTGATTTGTTTAAAACACTAAAAATTCAAGCATTTCCCAAAAGCATAAGGAAAAATGTAAGTGAATAAACACTAAACTTACCAAACCTTCACTTAATCTCACTATTTATGGCTTCACAATCCCTTTGAAACTAATAATTTTCTCACTGGATTTCTGTAAAAACTCGTGTAATCTCATTTGGATATTTCAGTGAATCACAACGTGGTGCTACATTAAATGTGACTGGCTGGAGGTCTGCAACCTTTACAACCAAAACACCAAACATGAGCAGTGAATCGAGCTGTTTCAACTCCAACCTGAGTCCCTCCTGAAGTACAAAAGCTCTTAAAGTTTGCAGGTTTTCTACATTTTAAGTGTTTCTGCTCTAAGTTGCTTTGAAAATATGATAGAACATAAGGTTGTCTCATTACTCAATAACAAATAATGCAGGATTTCAACACTGCCTTTTAAACATTAAACACATTCTTGGAACAGCTGCATTGCACAATCTGCTGGAATTGAAGTTACGTTTTCCTGTGTACTCTAACATGTCCTTCAATCGCTTCGTTAAACACTCTTTCATTCATGAGAATTGAATGAGTGTTCCTTGCATAAACATATACGTTGAAAGAGTAAAGAGAGTTTTAGACTTTGGTTTGCACAGCAGAGTAAAGAGGACATTCTGTCTGCAGCATGTTATGCAATCAGGTCCAGACAAACAGCTTTCGCAGGAAAAGACAAAAAAAAAAAAAAAAAAAAAAAGCAAAACATGGGAGTGATTTTTAAAACATACAAACACACACTATCCCTGCACACAGGGTGCAGGAGGCAGGATTTGCAGTGTGAGTGAAGCACATGGCTGCAGCCTGCAGGATCCGCCGTTACTTCGCCTTAATCCTCACCTTCTCCACATCTCGATCTGTCATGAAGTCCATCCTGGTGTGTGTGCGGCGGAGGGGAGCTCAGTTCACGGGACACACACGGCGGTGTGTGTGTGGCGCTTCACCTGCTGATTTCCGACCATGTGACGACGAGTCCGAACCGATTCCAGCGGAACCGAACAGGAGCGGCGGCGGCGGTAAGAGGATTTTAGACTTTAACTCTTTCATGACAACCTGTGGCTGAACGAACTGATGTAGTTTCACAGAATGGCCTGCAGGGGTCGCCCGATGCCAGTGATGTGAACAGTCAGGGTGAAGAACAGCGACCTCTGTCGGTCACTATGGAGAACTGCAACAATCAAGGAAGCAACATGATTATTCAGCTTTATAAACATGATTTACTTACTTTGAATTACACTGTAAAACATAACAGCACATCTTAATAAAAGAAATAAGTTCACATAACCCAATAATCAAGAAAAGTTGAAGTTACTCATTGTGATGAATCCATTGCAACTCAAAAGTGAATTGTTTTAGAAATAACTGTTATTTAAGGTGCACTTCAGTTTGTGAGGCATTTTGAGTTGTGCTGTTATAATTCAAGTTTGTTCTGCTGACTACTTTCGTTTAAGTTGATTTCATATCAGTACAAAAATGTTCACCACTTTTGCCATGCAAATTACAGTTTAAGATTTTTAATTGTTTCATTTCAGTTTCCAAGTATGCATCCACATAATTTTTTAATGATAAGTCAAAATGTAAACAATTTAAGTTTTAAGCCTCATAAAGAACAGTAAAAATGACATTCGTTGCTTGAAAAATATTTATTAAATGTGAAGCATACTCGCAAGCAGAACCGTCTCTATCTGCAGTAAACTATGGGAATCATAATCAAAGAGGGAACATTTTTGTAACTAATATGATTTCCGATAGAATTCGGTATCCAGTTTTGTGTTCCTTTACCATTACATCTGTAATGGGCCATTTTCACAGCTCCACTACTTCCTGAAATTAACTGTGCACATTCATTTCCTGTCTTGCATTATTGGCCAAAATGATTAATCCAGGGCTGTGTTCGAAACCGCATACTTACCTACTACTCATACTAACTTATTGAGTATACAGTGTGTTTACACTGGCAGTATGCGATTTTGAGTATGCGAGAAGTTCCCGGATGCATACTGCATTCGCCAGAAATGTTGAGTATACATCGTGTGTTCACTACTCATACTGAAATTGCCCAAGATGCAACGCGACGGACATTTGAATAAACTTTATTCAGTTCATAATGACTGTTTCTTCATGATGTACATTTAGCAAGCTGAGTATGATTCTAGATTTAATCTTCCCTCCATTGTTTGTGCTCGTAGGTATGTTATGTTACGAGATTTCTGATTGGACTGACAATGATTAAAAATAGTAAAAACAAAAAAACAAAAAAAAAAACCCTTACATCTGAGAACAAGTCCATGCTGAAAGCGACCATGATGCACCGAAGACGGCGAGCCGATCTTTGTTGAAGAGCCGAAAATACTCTCCGTCAGTAAAGCATCATAATTGGCATAATAAGTGGTCCGTTAACGGGACACCGGTCCAAACGGCGACGTTAAGCGAGATATATTGCTGAAAGATTGCCTTCTTGTTTTCAAAGTAAAAGCACAGATTTATCACTGAGGTTGTTTTGTATGAGAAAGGGAAAGGGGTGGTTTATTCTGGTGAAAATAACCGGAAGTGCGTTGCTCACTGCGGCTGGCTTGAATTTCGCCGAATTAGTCCGAACAAAATCATAAACGGCTGATATTCTGACAAGTAAACGACACACTCGGCCTCTAAACCACCACTTTGTCGCCTAATTTTAAACAAAATCTCGATGAAGTTATACATTTGTCGAGTTTAGAGCTAAAGTGAAATCAGCTTTAGCAGATCGATTTCTGCTCATGGAAGAAGTGCAATGCATTGTGGGTTATTATGTAGTATGCTGTAGTGTAAACGCTTCGCATACTGTTTGATGGACTGAGTAAGCAGGATGCAGGACGCATAGTATGAGTATGTAAGGATGTAGTAGACAGTATGCGGTTTCGAACACAGCCCAGGTGTGTCTTGTTGCAGCAGTCTAAACCAGACACACCTGGATTAATCAGATTGGCCAATAATGTAAGACAGGAAATGAATGTGCACAGCTATTGTCAGGAAGTAGTGAAGCTGTGAAAATACCCCATTGGGGAAGTGGGACCCCCTAAAGTATCGCACTTAGGGCCCCCGGATTTCATAGGGCCGGCCCTGCTGGTCAGTTTCATTTATCAAATGACAAATTTCTTCATTTACTTTGCACTGTTGACAGGACAAGAATAGAAAACCGTGGACATGAAAATAAATAAATAAATAAATAAATAAATAAATAAATAAATAAATAAATAAATAAATAAATAAATCGATTCAATTATGATTTCTATTCACTGAGCAAACTTTTTTGCATCCTGAATCCACATCCACACACCCTGAACGCACCACGGGCACGCGCCCTGACTACGTGACTGGTTGGCCAGTTTGAACCTGCAGCCTGTTAGAGGGAGGAAGTACCGGGAGCCTGCATCGCTGCCCGGCTGTTGTTGAGAATGTGTCTGACCCTGGACATACAAGAATTTGAAGATTTTGACAGGTAATATTGTTGTTTTATTTTATTATATTTCCCCCTGTCTGAACAGTTTATAGCACGTGCTGTAAGGCTAGAACTTGCTAATTAAGGGTCTAAACACTCCTTATCACCCTGTCAGGGTTCAGAGTTAATGTCAAAACGCTTTCTTGACTTTTGTAAGTTGACTGTGAGAACGTGTGTTTAGTTTACTTCTCATTATCTTAATAACTGAGCAGCTAACACGTTAGCTGGGTAGCTAACATCTATGCTCCTGCTCAGTGATTAGAAATGTTGGTTACTACCTCGGCTTTAACAAAAAGTTCAGTCGGTTGGTAATTGTGTTAACAGACACGAATCATGTTAGAATGTGAACTGTGTTTTTTTTTTCAGTGCGGTGAAAATACAGTCATTGAGGCACTACAGACTCTTTGGTGGCCAGTGTTTCAGCGTAACAGATGATGCTTCAAAATGGACCAAGTGCATTCAGCCCCTCCTGTTGGTGAACTCACAGACCAGCGGCCTGCTCTGTTTTGTGAGTAACAGTTTGGAGAGGCCATGCTAAAATGTTAACACACTTGCTGCCAAATTTATTGAGATCGTGCTTGAACAGAACCTTGATGGTGTTAAATATGTCTATTTGTCTGACAAAAGTCTTGTGTTGTACTTTTCTTTTCCATGCAGCTCTGCAGTGAATTCCATAGGATCACCAACCAAAAGTTACCATCTTCCCTCTTTGCTGAACTTGATAAATGTACACATCATCTACTAAAGCGCTACAGAAAGAAGACTGGACATTTCTTTGAGAAGATGAAATAACTCCTGAGGGCATATGAAGGACAGGTACAGATATTTTATTGGCTGCTATTGGTGTTAATTTGAACAGTGGACCTGAACAGCCTTCATGCATCCTGACAGGAAGTTCGGGTCCGATCTTCATGTAGTGTGCGGTGTGTTCTGAGAGATGTTTTCCGGTTGGAGCCCCTCGGGAGGCGTCGGAAGGGGAGATCGTAGATAATGAACATGTTTAATATTTCCAATCGCAAATCCTGTAGTGTGTGGTGCGCTCCGAGAGGCGCCGATCAGCTCCGAGTAGAGCTGTCCACACCCTCGGAATAAAGCTCCCTGATTGGGTGAATAGCTCCGCCTCACCAAGGTGCTGCTGCTTAAAAAAAAAATCCCCTTGCAGCTGTCAGGGCTGGAGACATGAATATATGTCTGTGAAATATATTCACTATATATGACAGTGAAACAAAAAAGCCAGAGCTCCTAAACTCAGCCTTGGAGAAAGTGATGGTTAATCCTGTCGCTCCTGGATGAACTGGATTTCCTCCATTCAGATCCAAACTCCGATCTAATATCTGCATCTCCGCCAGTCCTGCAACCCCAATGTTTTAATTAATCTCCGTTATTAACCATCACGGAAGAATGGGGAAGAAAATAAATAAATAAATAAAAATAACTTTCCGCTGACTCCGTGCCTTCAGAGAGCGGACTATAATGAAACTGACCTAATCAAAGCTCAACGTGTTTTTATTCTGGGGTAAACTATCAAATATGTGGACAAAAAGAATGATTTAAGATATTTGGTGATTTAAAAAAGTAGCTTTTATTAGACACCGACTGCTAATAACTTTATTCTACTGCTCCACTCGGGACTCAAAAAGTAAAAAAAACAAAACACACACACACAAATAGATTAGCTAATAAGCTGAATTACTATTAAATGTGGAGGGTAAATTATAATGAAATTATCTGAAACTGTTTCCCTCTTCTGTACTTCTGTACTGGAACATTTAAATTTCCTGGCAAGGTCCCGACAGTCCGTGCTCCGTGTGCACGGTGGGGGTGTGTGGGGGGGGGGGGGGGGGGGGTGTGTGGGGGGGGGGGGGCTGCACTGAAGGAGCGATACTGATGTGAATGAATGAACTGAGGGAATGACTGAGTTCTCCGCTTATTATTGAAAGTGGAGATGAATGGAAACACAGCATTGAAGGGAAACAGCACAAAGTCACGTTGGACGACGCGAGATTTGGAGGAGAGAGGAGCCGATTCTCGGCTGAAGAATCTGCTAGTGTGTGTTCTGCTCCAGAGTGACACCACACACTAAAGATCAGGAGAGGAAGATCGGGTGCGATCTGTCCTCTGTTGTCTTGTACTGTGTGGTGTCTGAATCGGGGAAGATTGAAAAAATCCTGTAGTGTGTGGCGGGCTTAAAGCTCGTGTCCGGAGTTTTGAAAGAGAGAGGTTTTTCTAATCCAACATCTCAGGTTCCGCCCTCCCTCTGCTTTCATGAGTGACCAAGCCACGCCCCTTTAATTGTGCACGTGAATTATCTGTCGGGTGAAAATGAGAGCCTCCGAGTCCTACAGCATCCGACACGTTTAGCTGTTTACGGTGGATGTTCAGCAGACCATGGATATATCCGAGGTGAGCGCGGCGGCTGCTGCGGAGCTAACTCACCTCTGCCTGGGCGAGCGGCAGTGCTCTGTGGCTGCGTGCACACTTTGATTGACGGCATGACAAGGCCGAAGCTTGAAATCTATTGGCTGACGCTGACTGGCGCTTTTTCGGATAACATGGGGGTCTATGAGACGAAGGCGGGGCTCATAAATAAATTTTTGTATTAACCCTGACACAACGTGACAACTTGGGTATTTGTAGGCCGGTGAGTTGTTTTTCTAAAAAGTTTAACAAGCACCAGGTGAATTACTCAATGATTGAAAAGGAAACGTTTGCATTGATATTGGCTCTGAAACACTTTGACGTGTATTTAAACGGTAATGCCAGCGTCGTGGTTCATACTGATCCTCTTACGTTCTTGTCCACGCTCAGATGTCCCGATCAGCGGCTGTTTCGCTGGTCGCTATTTCTGCAGTCTTACAACCCAGACATTCGTTAGATTAAAAGGCAAAGAAAACAGTTGCAGACGCGTTGTCTCGCGCTCCTGTGTTGTGAGTGTCTGTTTTTTCACCTTTATCTTAATCGCTTGTGTGTGCACCAGTTGCCGGATGGGAGGCCTGTTGGGGTGGAGAGAGTGTGGAGGACAGCAGAACTACTTACTTTTTTCCTTGTTGCCTTGTTCTGTGGTGGACTTTGTTTGTTTTGCAGCCTGTAAGCTTTCTGTAGTTTGTTATGGAGCACTGGTGGATTTCACAGGGATCCCGCTGGGACCCTGTTCCTTATGGGTGGGGGTGCGACAGCCCCCCTGCTGGTGGTCTGTGGCAGGCATTAGGTTGTGCTTGTGTGGAGGTTTACTGTGGGAGGCGCTGTGGTGCATCCTGGGGCTTCGCCACTTGCGGCCGCTCCCGTTAAAAGCCGGGCTTCTGCCTTCCTCTGGGGGCTTCCTGCGCTGTCTGTCTGCCGCTCTCTCTTATCGCCTGGTTCACCGACACGCCCGGGCTCCACATACACATACTTCTGCTTTAAATTCCATTTTACCTTGCTGTTGTAATTTCATAACATTTCTGTATCTTATTAAAACTACACTTAATCTAATTTAACATTTTTTTTGCATCACTACATGTTTCTAATGACATTGATTAATATATTTCTTCTCTCGAGGTGAAGCATTGACGCCTGCTGAAATGTAGCTCAGAGTTAGTTCATTCCTGTAACTAATTGTTTTTACTGCTTGTGACAAAGTATCTTAAAGTACTATATGTATAAACAGCTTTACTTGTAATTGAGTAAATTCAAATGCATTCCACCATTGTTCTCAACTTTCTCATCATTAAAGGGTGAAATGTTTTGCTGCAGTGGAGAGGATACATGAAATTAAACAAACTTCAACGCTGTGCCCTTTTAAAAGATGCCTCCTGGCGCGAAATACAATGAAATGTCACAAAACTCTTCTTGCTGCCTTGCGGCATGTTTTTGCACACTTTGGTAATTCCTCCCAAACAATAAGTTGGCATTCACACTTCACTGACTTCTCAGCTCTTAGTATTCTGCTCAGTTCACAACTAAAACACCAAACTCCCTGCTGCATTAATCAACAGCAGTTTACTTTAAAAAAAAAAAAAAAAAAATCCAGTCTTTAAGTCCTCTGGAAGATAATCTCATTATTTTCTTGGGTTCTTTATTTCATGAATTATTTTTTTAAAATGTTATTAAGGAAATAAAAACAAGAGGAATCAGTGTTAAGTGTTATTTTATTATCGTGTTATAATGGTACAAAAGTAGCGTTAGAACATTATGAAATCAAACTTGGGTTGTCTAGAATTACAGCTCAGAACGGCAGCAGTCCGTCCACCGGTAAAGGCTTTTTTCCCCCACCGCCCGCGACGAGCCCGTCCGCCCGGCGTGCAGCTAAAATTCAACATGGCTGAGAGTCGCGTTTTAGAGAGAGGCTGACAAGAGGCCTCGAAACAACCAGAGGAAACCGATCAACGTCCCCGATCGACAGGCGGCGGGATACAGAGATGAAATACAGCCGTGTGGTTATAAAAAAAAAACAAGTCTTTAATACACAGGTGGAGTCGATGCAATGCGGGTATGGCAGTTTAAGAACGACGCGATTGACGCGATTGCTCGTGTGCGACCGACCAGAAAACACAGAAAGATTGTCGAGTTCAAGAGGTTCCAAGTCAGCTCAATCATCCGTCTGCCACGTCACTACGGGTGTAGCCGCGTTTTCGTGTAAACGGACGCCCAAAACGCTACGAGACTTTACCGTTTTCACCTGAAAACGTGGCTTCAGTCTCAAACATCTCCCAGCAGACTCAAACTAGGAACAATCTGGCTGTGAGGCAGGAGTTTAAACCACTACGACACAAAAAACACACAAAAAAGCATCCCTTAAGGCATATAAAACAAACATTCAGATAAAATACAGTCGAACAAAAAGGCAAAAAGTTTTTAAAGCAAAAACCGTTGAAGCACATTCATGCTGAATTTAAAGTGAAACTTGATGCGGTTTGACAAACATGGAGCCACTTGAGGAGTTGTAGCTACGGAGCACAAACAAACCATCCAAACTTCCTCTTTTGGTTATACTCGAATCATCTGAACTTCCCGGAGGCCGTTCACCTGATTCACCAGAAAGGAGGCGACAGCTGAGAGTGAAACGCGTGACTCAGGGGGGAAACGCTGAGTCACAGCTGTGGAGGTCAGAGGGAAAAAAAAAAGAGACAAACTGAAGCATTTCCTGGACGAGACACACTCAGCGGCCGCTCTGGGATCATGTAATCCAGCCCCCCCCCCCTTCCCACACACACACCTCAGCATAACCGCCAAGACCTGGAACCAGGAAACCCAGTCAATCATTTTATGTGCAACATGAAAACTTTACTTCGGTATACTTTGAAACTTGTTTTTCTTCTCACTTCTTCTTTGTGCGTTGTCCCTTTGCTTCTTCTGAGATCAAACCGGGCTGAGTTCCCATTAAGACCCCAAGAAAGACCCTCTCTATGGCACTCGTCGTCTTCTAGAGAAATATAAACTATTAATACTCTTCATAGAATTCATTTTGGACTTGTCTAGGTAAGACTCTCTCTCAAACAAAAAGAAAAAGAAAATAAATATATGACTTTTGTGGAGGGGAGCCAGCTTCCACTGACATGAACCAGCATGTTAAAACTAAAACATTCATTAAAACAATCGACGTGTGTGAGGGCTCTAATTTAAATACGGGTAAAAGAAAAGGGGGATTCCTGTCTGCAGACGGCACCAGCACTCACGTTACGGGGCGTAGATCGCAGCGCCGCCACTTTCTCGCTCACAGATCACATCATTCTGCTGAATAAGCAAAAGAAGATGTTAAACTTTAAACCGGAAGCAAAGGCTTTCAGTCCGAGCCGTTACCAGAGAGCTGCGGGACGAGGGCGAAGCGCCGCTCCTTCCTGCAACGTGGCTTCATCTTCTGACACTTAAATTCCCGCTACTGCTGTGCTTTAAGATGTTTTGGCCACGATTGATTAATACTGGTAAATCGCTTTTAACAGTTTTGGCAATGAGGTTAAGGAAGGACTGCATCGAGTTGAGCTTTGACCTTGACTTTCAAGGTTCACCGAAATGACGTTTGTCTGCGTGAGCTGCTGCTCTGCTGCTCTGATTTGGCACCAGAAATAAGAATCGTTCAGATTTACTAAGACGAGCGCGTCACCTGGCGATTCGGTGGTTTTCTTTGACTTTCTTCTGGGTGTGTGACCTTTGCTTCCCCTTTAAAGCCGGTTGCTACTCAACACACTCAACACTCCTTCTCTGCACGTTAGGACTGTGGGTGCTCGTCACCGGCGACCCGCTGAAGGGCATTCCAGTTTCAAAATCCACCGAGAATAAAGAAACCTTTCAAGAGGGTAAAAAAAAAAAAAAAAAAATCAAAAAGAAACAGCTGGTAAGAATAAGAGCGCACACACACACACACACACACACACGAAACAAAGGCCTTAAACGTCCAGCTATACATTTTACAACAGCAGAAAGAAGCAGAACGGAGCCGTGATGATGTTTGTGATCATTAACGCAATAGAAGGCTTGTAAAAGCTAAGGCCATATTAGCAACAAAACACGCCTGGCTGGAGTAAACATACATTAACTCCAAACAACGCTATTAAATCTCAGGCCTTAACTAGAAAAGTGTTTCAAGCAGACGAGGCATGCTGCACTAATTTGGAACGAAAATCACGTTCTCTGCATCGGCCTCGCCCGCAAGCTGAAAGCAGTTTCACCTCCTCGCTCTCCGGCTTGTCCTCGTGCGCCTCTGGAACGGACAGAGGCTTCGCTGACAAACGGCCACGGTGTCCCGGGGTAAACCGAGCACGACCAACGAACCGCGAGGCTCGGTGCAGACGGTCACCCTCACTTCGGTTCAGTTCAGAATCTGAGAATAAACGGTACCTTGTAGCGTTCTGTTGATGCACTGTACAAGCTCGAACATAAATTAAAATATTAAAAAAAAAAAGTGTTTAAATATCGAGTCTCTGCAGCTGCGACACAGAGATGATGTGTGCTGTATGGTATTGTTGTTCGTGAACGCATTAAACTAGAAATGAACAAAGGTCACTTGAGATGTCCGACCACAGTGCTCGACAGGAGGCTTCAAATTAAAGCTCACATGAAAACAACAAATCAGTGGATGTGGAGAAGCCCGAACAAGACGCCAAAGTCATTAAAATGAATTTTTGACCTTTTTTTTAAAACAGGCATTCAGCTCCAGACAGACTCACTAATGTGTCACATGACTGTGTTTGGTGAAGCGGGTCGTTCCTCCGCCGTGGCGCCCTGTGTGGTCGCCAAACGGCCCGGCGTTACAAATTAATGACTGAACATCGCACTGGGACGTTCGCTTCTGGAGATCTGAAAGCCGAGCGGCTTCCGTCAGTCTTCTGTGTTAAGGCCGGAGCTTGTGTTCCGTCAGAGTCGTTTTGTTTCACGGAGGTTGAGCCTGAGAGAAAGTGACCCAGCCACACCTTCATGCTTCAAAAACAAACAAAAAAAAAAAGGTCTCAGTTACGCTTTTCCAGAATATCCACTCGTCTCTTGAGAAACGCAGCAGCTGCAAACGTCTCTGTAAAAATTCCCAAAGAAAGAAAGTGAGTCTGAAGGCCAGAGGAAGGCAGACGCAGCTCTGAGCAGGATTATTTTGTGCAATTAACCTATGATCAGCAGAGTAGCGATCGTGAGCCCGTTGGCTTCATCGGCAAGGCTGAATCGTGCAAAGTTTTGACTTAATTCTTTATATTTTGGGCTCTCCAATGAACAGGTTTACTTTAGAAGAGTCCAGCTGTGGCATGCATATTCGACATCCCTTGATTGAGTCCTCCTGGGCCTCATCTCCCTGCCTCCAGTCCCGTCCCCGTGTTCCTCCACTCACCAGGAAACTCTTCCCGCTCGGTGCCCTTCGGCGGCTCTCTCTCGCCGTTCGCCCGGCTCCTGTCTCCCCTCTCGGGGCTTCCGTCCGCCGGCGGCTCAGGCTTGCTCCTTGTCGGCCCTCCAGAGCTGCTCCTTGACCTCCGACGGCAGCGTGTTGAACAGGTCCTCCTCCACCACCAGGCCGCTCCTCTTCAGCAGGCGGCAGTCGCCCAGCTCCACGGGGAGGCACTCCAGGCGGTTCCCCCTCAGCTCCAGCTGGGTCAGCCCCGTCAGCTCCCCGAAGCGGGACGGCAGCGTCTGCAGGCAGTTGTTCCCCAGGTTGAGAGTTCGCAGCTTCTTACACTGGAACAACTCCGGGGGCAAACTCTCAATCTGAAGGAAAAAGAACACAAAACAAGGAGAGACATGAGAAAGTGCAGCTAATTTCTTTACAAAAAAGGGTAATTTGTTGAAGTATAAACACACAACATGTCAAATAGACATAAAAAATTGGGATGCATGTTGCCCTTGAACTGAAATGAGTTTAAAAAAGTCTAATTTAATGGTCTAATTTAAAGTGGCTACACACGAAGCTGCTGGAAGCTATTTTAACGTAACAGGCAAGCACAGTAAAACAGCAGTCATCTTCACTAAAAACACATGATGTCTGCATGCACGCTCCTGACTTCTGTTCTCCGACTTCCTGAATTAAATTCCCACAAACCAAACAAACTGCAGATTCAAATCTTTTCACAAAATGCATTAGTTACGCGTCTCTACAGGAAAATCTACAGGATGCGGCGCATTCCTCTTCTGAAAGGAACAGGCGAGATACGTGGAGCGAAAAGAACATCACAGAATCCACGTGACGACTGGAGTGATTAGATTTGAAAGCTGGCCTTAAAGAAGACGAACTGGCGGTGTAGGGCGTGATTTATCCTATAGAGACATTTTAACTGACATGTTACAGATAATCTGCCCGCGCTGCAGGAAACTTCACCAACATTACATGAAAGAAGAAGTGAATCAAGAACGTCCTCAACTTCATACCTGAACAGCTCAAAAAAAAAAAAAGAGCAGTCAATAATTCAATATTAAATTTTATTCAACACTATTCTTGAGGCTGAACATGACTAAAAACAGCCACCCAGTTATCTTCAAAGCCATAATTCACCCTGTCACGGAGAACATCTTATCCAGCTTTTCAGATTAGCGACGTTACACCCGACAGACATCCAGAGGTGGAAACCAGAACACAAAACGAGCCCTGTTAATTCAATTAAAATATCCTGAAGTTTCAGAAAAGTTGCATTTTCTCTCGTTTCCAGTGAGATGGAGCATTTTTGAAAAGTTCCACCCTGGGAGATGCTTTCAAAAAGTCCCATTTTAAGAGGCTCCGATCACCAGTCATTAGGGATGGGACGAGATCTCGCGAGATCGCAATGCCGCGAGATCTCGCGAGATCGAATGCCGCGAGATTAAGTACGTTTATATAAAGGCAAAAACTCTTTAACTGGAATATTGACGGAATGATACATTACATGGCGCACAGCCTTATAAACACGTGCAAAACCCTGAATGTGCTCATATTGATATTTAAAAACCCGGTCGAAAAGGACATGAAATACTGTTCTGCGCATGTTCTATCTGCAAAGAATCTTGGTCTTTTGAGTCCACAAACTACTTTTGATACAGTTTAATTGATATGACGTAAAGAAAATGTGCGGAAACGATCGTTCAGTTCTTTTCTTTTATTGAAAAAACGGTGCATAGCATCAATGAACATTTTACCACGTCTTCCCGGCTCACACTCTTTTACTAACAGCATGCAGAGAGAGCCTGCAGCAGCTGCGGCGCCCTTCTTCCTCTGTGGTGTCTGTGTAAAATAAGGTTGAACATGCAAACAGCGCACCTAGTGGCATGAAGTGCAAATGCAGTCATGGCGTCGTCTGTGCGCCGCGGTTTGAATGGGAATAGGGGAACTAGGCGGCCGCCTCGGGCGCAGTATAGAGCGGAGGGCAACGTGGCCGTACAAGGGGCACTCCGACCCGACACTCCATGCTCCGACGCTGCATGTGAGTACCGCGCTGCCCCCCACACCTCAGCGCACCCCCCCCGGTCTCGTTTCGTCTCAATCTCGCGAGACATCTCGTACCCTGAAATTTGTGTCTCGTCCCACCCCTACCAGTCATGTTTAAAAAAACAAAACAGGAATCCCATGCTTAACTACAAAGAACATCCTCAACAAATCTAATATGAAAGTGAGAGTGGTTCCAGGGTGCTTTTAATTCGGACTTGGCTTCATCTGAATTACGCAATTCAGAATAATATTCATATATATAATATAAGTATATATTTAATAAAACATTCCTATATTCATCCATGTTTACATGAGAAAAAAGGATTAATTCTCTGTGAAGCGTTCTGATTGGACAGGGGGCGGCCGTGACGTACTGACGTCTCCCGGAAGTACACAGCCCCTTTCTCGTCTTTGTTTCTCAATGAAGTTCGACGCCACAGCTTCGAAAATGTCCGCGTTGTTCAGCGCATGTTGATCCGCTCGTTTCATTATATAAAATTCTTCTAAAACTGCCGTTATATAAATCGTCTCCATACCAGACGTAACGCGGACTGCGGGCCGCCATCTTGGAAAATTGCGTCGTCACGGCGGAGCATGCACAGAACGACCAGAATGAAGTCGCGCCCAATCAGCATATAATTCCGCTTCCAAAGGAGAATAAACCCGCTGGTCTATTCGGATTTAAAGTTAATTCTAAATAAAGTTTTCTGGCGTTCACATGGTCATTTTAGAGTGGAATTAGGCTTTATTCAGATTTACGGAAGAATTAAAAAGTCCCATGTAAACACACAGAGTGTATGTTTTGAAGCCAGCAGTGCTGCTCACCCTGTTTGCCGTCACAGCGAAGTACTGCAGGTTCTGCAGGAAGCCCACGTCGGCGTGGATGCTGGTCAGGTTGTTGTGGCTCAGGTCCAAGAAGCGCAGCTTGCGGCAGAAGAAGAGCTGGCTGGGGATTTTCTCGATCTTGTTCCGGTTCAGGTAGAGCCTCTCCAGGTTGGTGAGCGTGCCGATCTGGATGGGGATGTAGGCGATCTGGTTGTACCACAGCTTCAGGCACACCAGGCGGTGCAGGTGCTGGAAGCTGATGATCTCCTCGATGGTCTTCAGGTTGTTGTCCTTCAGGTCGATCTCCTGCAGGTTGTGCAGGCTGAAGATGGAGTGCGGGATGCGCTCCAGGTCGCAGCGCACCAGCTCCAGCTCCATCAGGTTGACCATCTTCTTCAGGCTGTTGAGCACCATCAGCTTGGTGCCCTCGTTGTTGATGGAGAGCTTCTGGAGGTGCACGCCCACGTCCGTCACCACCTGCGGCAGCTTGGTCAGGTTGCTTTTCAGACGCAGCACCTTGAGGCTCTTCAGCTCTCGGAGCCCGTCGATGACGATGTAACGATTGTTTTCGGAGCTCAGGTTCCCCGTCAGGTGCAGCTCACTGAGGTTCTTCAGGCTGTAGATCCAGAAGGGGATCTCCTTGATGTCCGTGAACTTGATGTGGAGGGATTTCAGGTTTTCCCTCAGGAAGGCCAGAGCGGGAGCCTCGATTTTGGCCGGAGTGTGATAGAGCCACATCTCCCGCAGGTTGGACAGCTGGGCGATGATGGGGGGGATGGTCACGTCCGGGATGAGCTCCAGCTTGAGCACTTCCAGCTCCACCAGGTCGAACACCGTGTCCGGGATGCCGCTGAGCATGAACAGATGCAGCTCCAGCTTCTCCTGGGAGTTTTTGGTGATGCGCTGCCTCAGCTTCTCCAGCGTCCACTCGTTGTTCAGGTTGAGCTGCCTCAGCTTGTTCTCGCTCACCTCCGACAGGAACACGGCGAAGCGCTTGGAGTACAGGGGGTCGTACTGGTCGATCATGTGCAGCATGAAGGCGAAGTCGTTCTTCAGGTCGGGGATGTCGCTGTAGCTGCTCTCTTCACGGATGGATTCGAACGAGTAGCGTTTGAGGGAGCGGCTGAGCATCCAGCAGAGCGTGTACATGCAGATGATCCCATAAACCACCACCAGACTGATGTAGAAACAGGCCAGGATCTTGAAGAGAGTCGCCAGCGGGTGAGCACAGTGGTACATGTTGTATCCGGTGAGCTTCTCGATGTTCACGGCGCAAACCACACTGAACCTGATGTATCTCACGTAATAGGCCGTGTAACTGATGATCAGGATGAACTTGATCACCTTGATGATGGTCTGACGGATGTACAGACGATACACGATGTCCCCCTCCTCCACGTGAATCCTGAATTTCTTCACCTTCTCAAACAGCGCTTTGGCCTGTTCCCCTTCCTTTTTGTCCAAGACTCCCGTTTCCGAGCGGTCCACGATGCCCTGTTCGATCCTGGACTTGGTTCTCTGGAGCATGGGCACGCTGGCCTCCACGTCCTCGCTCACGCTCGACGTCTTCTTTTCCATGGAGCCGTTCATCTTCCCCACGGGCTTGGGGTCGCTCTCCTCCACCACGGTCTCGGACAGCGCCCTGGTCGTCCACGGCGAGTCGAAGCACTTGAGGAGGATGGAGACGAAGTGCTCCAGTTTGGAGCTGGTGCGGGGAAACTTGAACCAGAAGTTGCTGCAGGCCAGGAAAATGAGCGTGTGAAGCAGCACGAGGTAGGGGAAATACTTAGCAAACCAGTGCAGCTTGTTCTCGTAGCACACCGCGTCCACATAGTTGTACTGGTGGCGGTCCAGGTCGTACTGGATGCCTTTGGGCTCCGGCGCCAGGGGGATGGTCAGGTTGGGGGCGGGCATGGGCTCGCACGACATGTTGACCACCCACTTGCACGGCAGGCAGATCATCTTGTCCTGCGTGACCTGCAGCGTCCCGCCGAACACCGCGATCATCAGCATGACGATGGAGATGTAGTCGGTGAAGACGTCCCACCATGGCTTCAGGATGCGGTACGCCGGCTGGGTGTCGGCGAAGTACCGGAGCTCTGTGATGGGAATCATGATGGCTTATCTGCAGAAAGACAAAAGAGGGCGAAAAGAACGAATTAATTGTATTATTACAATACAATAAGGCTCACTTTAAACATTTCAAATAAAAAGTCATTGCTTTTGCATTTTCTTTCAGAAAAACTCCATATTTCCATGGTAACATTTTGAAAATTACATTTGTTTACATGGAAATGGTAGAAACACTGAAAACAATATGGGCTGCCGTTGTTTTTGTAATGAACCACAGTTACGGTGAACTGCATTAAGTGTGCCATTCCAGTTCCAGGCTTTGCAGCCTGCCCTGAACCTGAGGTCTATAAAAGCTCCACCTTGGCCACGCCCTCTCTCTCTCTCCATCTGGCTGGCAGCATGGCAGCCGCTGCTCTCCACCTCACCCACCTTTGATTTACTTCTTCTATGTTTTTAACTCCTAGACCTGTAATAAATCGTTAAACTCTTAGTTGGCTCGTCTTCTTTTGTGTTGCACCCGTTGAGCCAGGGTGCAACACCACTCACACATGCACGCAGAGAACAATATATTAAACGCTCTCACGTATGTGCAGAAGAAGTGTTCAGTACAGCCGTGGTGCGCATGTGCAGTAGCAGTGTTTTAGAAAAATCTCCCCTTTTCGACAGGGACAGGAGTGGAATCAGAGCACTTTTGTAAATATGCATTTTCAGTGACTCCTAGTACTGCACGTAAGTACGTTTATACGACACCCAAAATGCTAAGAAAACTAATGTAAAAAAGCAAAAAAATGCCTTTAATTCAATAATTTTCCTTACTTTTTCTAACTTTCCTTTCATTTTTTTCAGTTCCTAGAATATAAACAGTCCAAAATTCTGCTCAATGTCAACATGAACATTCACTATAATGTAACAAACCTCTTTCTAAGTTCAAGTTCAAGCATAGTAGCACATCCTGAACAAAGTGCAGTCGTCGTCACCACCTCAACCGGCCCAATCAGCACGTTCAAATTTTGAGGTTACAAAATTAGAAGCAGAAGTGTTGTGGTCATTGTATCTGCCGCATAAAGTGCTGCGCGTCAGGGAAACGGCGGACGTTCTGCATGCGCTGCTGACACAAACTGCAAGCCGAGCCAGATCCAAAAGGGTCGGCGTTATTAAAACAGGAAGCGTGTCTGAGCAGGTCTGTTTCTCCACCTGTCCCGATACGCAGCAGTTCTCCAGACTCCTGCCCTCAAAGCAGAGTCCTGCACTGGGTCGGGTACCCGCAAAAACAGCTGATTTGCAGGTGGTTTTTAAAAGCTTTTTTTTTCTCGGGTTCGGATCTGGGTGGGAAAAATACCTTGCGGGTCGGGTTGTGAGTTGTAGATTGACTCATGAGAATCAATATAAAATAATAAATAAAATAAAAACGTTGTGACGTGATCCCTCTGCTGCGACTGCCTGCAGCTGCACCGCGTCTCTTCTGCATCCATTTCCGGGCTTTTCAGTTAGTTGAGCAAACTACAGAAAACTATCTTGGTCATTATTTACTCTCTGAGGGTCGCTTCCGCTATTTTGTGACAGTCATTGGCTCAGCTGTTTAATCGTGTTTCGCCATCTAATAACACAGTTTGTGATTGGACGAGAGCATCAAACGGTCTGCCGCCGTCTAACAAGCGCCACTTCCAAAACAGTTAATCGCTATTTAGATATTTGAGAAATAAATGGATAAAACGTACAACTATCACTTTGTAATGTTCCTGAAGTGTTCAAACATCACAGTGTTTCCCTGATAGATTACTTTTCTCCTCGATGGATTCTAAACATGTCACGGCTCGTAACTGCTGAACGCCGCTCAAGTCTGGACAGAAAGTAAATCTACTACACACGTAAAGTTCCCTTTAAGAGATTAAAAGTTTAAAAGCATTAAACGTAACAAACAAGTGTTTTTACAGTGGTATGGGAGAAGAACAGCAGGGCTGATGATTCATGACTGAAGTCAGGCTTTTATTAGAAGAGCTGCTTCATTCAGGTGCGTTGTTTAGCCACTGGCACCTGAACTGTGGCGATGTGCTGTATGATGCAGACATTGTGACCCAAAATGATGACTTTAAATACGGGTTACGGGTCGGGCTGCGGGTCGTGTTTCGACGGGTCGAATCGGGTCGCGGTACTCATCGGGCTGATGTGCGGGTTTGCGGTTCGGTTGCGGGTTTGTACGTCCCCGGGTCGGGCCAGGGCGGGTCTTGAAAATTGGACCCGTGCAGGACTCTGCCTCAAAGCAGACGCGACGGCTACGGCCTTTAAGGGATTTTCTGTTGTTAAATCAACAAAATCAAGAGAAACAATCTGAGCAACGACTAAAACAAAACTATTTCAGAGAAACGGAAATGAAACAGTGTGAGAACGCATCTGATCACCGGAAAATACAAAACTGAAAAAACTGTGCCGGCGTGTCAAAGTTCATCCGCGTCCGCCTCAAAAAGGCGACTTCCTCCCAGAGTAACTGTTACCGTCAACCCCAGAACAGGGAAGCAGGGGATCAAACTACCGGCAGATAAATGTTCTCGTCTGCAGCAGATATATGGAGAAGTTCACGTGGATTAATTCAGCTGTGCAGCAAAAAAACTCAAAAACTGACAGAAGTAGAGGAAGAAAAAAAAGTCCTTTCAAACTGTGAGTCTGTCTGCTGGACCGAACCACAGGAGGCCGAGGAAAGAGGATAGCCGGTCGAGTGAAGTGGTCACAAAAACCACATTGTTTAATCCAGTGCAAACCAGAACGGCGGGCCCTGAGAGGCTCATCTGTCGGGCTTCAGACCAGCTCAGGACTTACAGCTGCCAAAAGGCCTCCGACTGTGATCGTTCACGGGGCATTAAAGAACAACGGGATAATATCTGATCTTAAATCAATCAATACTTAAATCAAGGCTGTTCTGTGTGGAGTTTGCATGATGGACCGCTGGAGATAATTATTTAAAACCAGATTAACAGCCATTAAAACCAGGTTATGTGAAATAATTCCATCACATTTATAACTTTCCATTAACAGCAGAGAGTTTCAACAAAGGTGTGTCTGTTTATTCAAACTGCAGATAAATAATGAAGCCGGACGCACCGATAGAGCGACTGACAAGTTACACTACAAAGACAATATAACGGCAAAGTGCCAAGTCCTTAAAGAAGCGTCATGATGCCGAGCAGAACAATAAAACTATAACAAACACCGGTCACAGGTCGCCTTCATCAGAATAGTTCACTGGAATCTCTTCCAGAGAACATCGCCGAGTCCTGCTGGCACAGGAAAACAAACAGCCGCCTGGAAGCAGCTTATCTTGTCTGAGAAATCACAGTCTCCGTCTTCTTACACCAGACGTCCACAATCTCAAACAAAGAGGAACCGAAACAGCCGGGCTCACCACTTCACCGAAGCCAGAGCGACACGACGTCCCAATGAAAACCTGGACGGGAACCGGCCCGGCTCTGGGTATACGTCCCCTCAGTGTCTGGTTTACTGTTAAAAGTGTCCTGGAACATTTCCACCGAACCCGTGTCTCAAACAGAGCCGCTTTTGTGCCTGTTGTTGGCGAGGCTGAGGGGGCGCAGGTGAACCTTGCTGCTGCTGCACGAGCGAATATGTTCCAGGGCCAGCTCATTCCCCTCAAGGACACTGGAGTGTCACAGCCGAAGCCAAACGGAGAGGTGCACCGACGCGCCTGTTTACAACACACACCGCATCTCCCACTCAAATACCAGCAGAGGAAAATCCTCCACAGGCGGGACAGAAGGGTCACAGCTCTGAGGAGCATGTCACGTCTTCCAGGCTTCGCCAGCGAACGACCAAAGTGAAACCACCGCGGAACATCTGGTGTTCCTCCCCAAAACAGGATGGGTGGCCCGGAAAATAGAAACACAGATAAGAGATAAAAGGCTAATTAGTCTATTAACTCACTACTGGACTCTGGAAAATGTAAAGGAGGCAAAAAAGAACTACTTCACGATGCACAGAAATAAAAATTAACAGTAAAGACCGAGAGACACCTGCAAGTTTTCTCCACCCTCATTTAACACATGCCAGCTTTCTTCCCCTTTACACACACACACACACACACACATTGTAGGAGAGTTTGTTTGAACTGGACTGAGTGTGAACACACCCTGAAATGGCGTTCAAAGTCTAAACAGCCGAAGACATCACCAATCCACTAACTTCTTTACTGTCTTCTTGACAATGAAAAAAAAAAAAAAGAAACCATCAAAACTGAACTGAAATATTCATGAAACCGTTTCAGTCCATGACCCTGATGAGAGTGAAATCAAACCACAAGAAGACGTTTTCTAAGATCTAGAGCACAGAGGGGAAACTGCACACTGCCTCTGATGTCAGTCACAGCAGGATTCTGCACCAAACTTTGGCTTCACTCTAACATTTCGGCCAATCAGAGTTCAAGATTTTAGTTAAGAAGCCACGAACTCAATCTCATCTTGAATGGGCCGGACCAGTAAAAAAGGTGCTTAAACAACCTTTAAATTGAGAACCTAAGATTTTTTATTTGTTTTTGGAGCCTCTTTTGGTCCAAGAACCTTATGTTTCACACCAGTTCAGCATAAAACCAGAGTTAAAAACACTGCATTATTAAAAAAAAAAAAAAACCCAAAGAATTCTAATGTTAAGTTCTCTCTTAAATGAGTATTGATCTTTTTATGTGTTCTTACAGTTGTCCTGTAGTTTCAACATCCACAGGAGCGTGAGCAGGGGGTGTGTACTGAAAGGGTGGGATGCTTGTGGACAGACCATCTGACCAAACAGGAACAGCCTGTGATCGCAGCTCGTCGACCCAAACAGGGAACACCGACGCCAGGCAGCAAGAGACCGAGCGGACACGGTGGGGCGTCTAAACCAGACCAGAAAAACTGGTACTGTTCCATTTAATTAGCACTGCTGCTGACTGACACACACATACACACACACACACAACTGAAACAACACTTATTAAAAACAATGTTAAAGCCACCAGTTCCTAAAGTGCTTAGTAATGAATACAACAGCTAATATGAATATGATCTGATTTTGCTGTTGTTGGAAGAAGGTAGACTATAGTGACAACTTCTACTAGATTTCTTAAATTCTACTCAAATAGAAGCAAAAATGCAGTAGATATAGAAATAATAAAGAATGCATGTGATCGCATTTCCAGCACCTGACATCTACATCACTGACGGCGTTTGTTGTTTCCATGTAAACAGAAATCATTTCCAAAACATTTTCTGTAAGAAAACACTGTTCTTTTTCGATTGTTGTCAATCACACTAAAGAGTTATATATTCAATCTAAGCTTATTTCTTCTCACAAATTGAAAGGGGGGCGTTATGTTGGGAAGACCTCGCTCCTCCAGACCTCATCGACTCTCCTCTCACCCTCGCCGTCCCAGAGCCTTCAGCATCACACACACCCTTCTGTCCAACATCGAAAACATTCATACTTCTAAATTCAGAAACCCGTGACCCTTAATTTAAGCACCACTGAATTAAATTAAAATAAATTAAATGCACCAGGATACCTAGAGAAAACCCGCCGCTGTACAGGCTGGAACATAAAAGAAGCTTGTAACATTTGACCCCGTTTTTTTTGCATTTGGACGTTTCTTTGTGAAGAAATTTGGAAAATTGTAAATGACAAATACTAAACACCTTCCCTGAAATGTTCCTCAGAAAGATTACAGACACATACTGGATGAAGTCACCAAGAACTAGGAATTGGTTTAAAATACCCGGAAACAAGAAGTTTGTCTGGATGTTGCACAAGAGATTTATGTGAAGAGACACATTTCAAAATATTACTGACTAAAAGATAATATATTCTATAAAAAGTTGAGAAAATTGGACAAACATTTGCCAAGTGATGGCATGAAAATACAATTCAGTGTTCAGAAAATAATTTGTTTGCCTCATTGTGTACTTTTTTTTTTGTTTAATAATATAATTTCATTTTGTTTTGTAACCACTACAATGTTATTTAAAGCAGAAATTAAATTATTGGTAAATGATTTCAAACCATTACATTATTATTACATTATCATTTGTTCTGGATCTGTGTCTGAGTTATGCTTCCTTCCTTTAAGAAGCAGAAAACAAAAAAAAAATACTGTCAGATTATGGAACCAAGATTAAGACAAAAAAAAAAACACTTTGTATTTAATTCATTCATTTTTCTGGACTCGAAACAACGTAATTCAGGACAATTTTCGACTTTTTGTCTTCTTCAGCATAAACACTTTGATGAATATCAAAACAGCCCATCGGCCTTAAATCAAACAAATCTCAGTGGAAAAGATGGAGATTATTAAGTGATCTGATCTGAACCTGGATTAGGCGGAGTCAGTGGAGCAGTCAGATGTAATCTAAGCTGGACTGCGACCTTTGGCAGTGCGGGGGTGAGCGGCGTCCCTCCCCGCTGCCCGGTTAGCCGTCTGCGGCGCGAAGCGGCCGCGGCTAGCCGGAGAGCTACAGCCCGCCGCGGGAGGAGGACCCACCTGTTTTATCCGCGCTGCCGTCTCTCGCCTCCCCCGCGCGCGGGGGACACATTTCTCTCCGGCCGGGCCTCCGGGGGCTTCAGGCCGGGAGTCTTCAGCCCGGGCCGGGGGGGCTTCAGCCGCTGGGAGGGAGAGAGAGGGGGGGACGCCGGGCCGGAGCCTCGAGCTGCACCTGAAGGAGGAACAACACCGCGCGCGGAGACACAAGCCAAGTGGGTCCGTCAGCGCGTGCACACGGAGAGCACAGCCGCGGCGGCGCGCTCCGCCGGAAGTAGTTCACCATGTAGTCGTCACAATAAGAGCACACACAACAGCCGCTGTAAAAAATAAAAAGATAAATAAGTAAAGAAATCAATAAATGAAAATTATGATAACTTGAACTTGAACCTTCCTATTGAGACTTGACCAGTCGACCAACTAAACCATAGCTGGACCATACAAGTGCTTCATGTTGTAATAGTGTATTACTAATTCTTTTTCATTTTATGGATATCAACCTTTGTGACAGTGTGAAGGTTTTTCATGAGTCCCACCTCTGGAACTCTACGGACAATTCTTTTAATTCACTTTTGTTCTTTGGCCATTTTTTAGGAAAAATTAATCCACTATCTTGAGTCAAAACTGATTCTCAGTTGATATGTTGTGTGGTTTAGGCAACTGTTTTTCTTAACTACTTTGTTTGCTTTTTCTTCTTCTTGATCCTTTGCGCTCTTCTTTTTAATATTTATTTATAGGGAGGATTTCATATGAGCACCTTGTGCGTCATCCATTTCCTGTACAGTCAGGTTTTATGTCTTATAATTAATACGGAGTACTAGTATCATTCATATTTTGTGAAAAACTACATATATAGTCTACATATTCTTTTTGCTGATCTCTGTGAAGCTGTTGTGATCATTGAATTTCCTGATGTGTGATAAATAAAGTCTCATGCACACTTTCAATTATTTATTTTTTGTCATTTTAATTACAATCACTGAAAATGTATTGAATAAAGGTGTTACAAGTAAGAAAGCAGGTTAATAAAAATGTTTGTGAAAGTAAGGTAGGAATACTATTTCCTAAACAAAGTTCAGATGCACATAATACATTTTTAACGGCACCACTTCACCTGTTCTCCTGTGTACACTTGCACAATTTAAGATGCAAGGCCGACTGGTTTTATGCAGCATTCTGGGAGAGATTGTCACATTTCATTTGTAGATGCAGACTGGTTCAGGCTTGTAATGCCAGCTTTACTCAGTATTGCAGACATTAGACACATTCATTATCAAGCACTGTGGCAAATGTGCTCAGCTTCATTTAGCTCCTGAACAGAGGCATCACAGCGTGTCTAAAATTACAGGATTGGTCCTGCTTAATAATAAATGCTGGTCTAAGTTGAAGTTTCATGAATAAGAAATGAACGTTCCTAGAAAAAATTAAAAGTTTGAAGCAACACATTGGCTGTTGCAGAGTGGAATGATTACCTGAGCGGGTTTAGGATCGTTGTCTTCCAACATATGAATATATAGAGTTTTTTTTTAATTATTTTTTGTTTAATCTTATAACACAAAATCAACATTTCCTCATCCTTATTTGCATAACCTTTCTTTGAGCAAATGAATTCATAAAAGCTGCACGTGAATGCACAAGGATGAGTCAGCGGCCTCAGGTTTCACACTGACTGCAGTTCTTGAACTTTCTGGAAATCTTCCTTTCTGGTCTGCAGACAGAACCTTGTTATCTATTAGCAAATTTAAAGAAAAGTAAAGAAACACAAAGGGCAAACAATGAAGTGATTGAAACTATCATGGTCCATGAGGAAAGGGAAGCTGATATCAACCAAGCAACCCAACACAACACTTAAAAATGTTTAAGGTTGAAACAGGCATGGTTGAGTAAATATAGTTCAGTAGTTTTACTATTCAATAAAGGTTGATTTGATTAATAATAACGAAAAAGACTGATTTGATGGAATTTTGATGGAAACTGAGCATTTTGTTGACATGCTGACATTGTGGGTGAATATGTTAGTGATATATTCATTTCTTTGAAAAAATACTGACATAAAAGTAGCAACGATTTTAAACATTCCGCATCCAAAAAAAAATAAAACAAATTCCAGAGGATCAGCAACAGGGTTTTATTATGAAAATCTAGGAATACGTGTTGTCGTCACTTCCGTGTGTAGCGCTCACGTAAATAAACCACACCGGAACGTTTGAACTCATCGGTCATGTCGCTTTTACAAACCTACCGGAGCGTCGCTTCCTCCGGGATTTGCGGCGCCGCCAGGCCGCTGCTCCGGTCCTTCGACAGCCGCGCAGGAGCGTCCGGACTCGGCTGCGCCTGCTCTCCGCCCCCGGTAGAAACCTGCAGCTCGAGGAGGAGGAGGTTTCATCAGCTGTCGCCTCGTCCTCAGGCACGTGCAGCGGGTCTCTGGCCTCACAGAGGAGTTTCCACCTCACCGGGGGTCAGGAGCGATGCTGTGGGAAAGATCGAGTCGACTCACTATCAGCTGGTTTACACCTGCAAGGTAGAACAAACAAACGGAGTGTGTGTTTAATGTCTTCAGTGTTTCACAAGTTTCACACTCAGGTCACAGTCGTGTGTGATAAAGTATTAATCTGTAAAGTTTCAAGCACTTCTAAAGAGTTCATCACAATTAATTAGGTCATCATTTAGATTTCATTTGGAATATATTGTAATATAGGACTGTAATATTCCGTCTTGCAGTCGAGACCCAAACCGTCTTGAGTACTACAACACCAGTACAATGTCATAATGTACAGGCAGATTTTAAACTGGGCTTGAGCGCGTTTTTACTGTAAAGGTTGAACTATGTGCAATTTTTGGTTAGTTTTGCATTATTTTGTGAGTAATTTGATTATTTAATCAAACTCCTACTAGTATGATGCATCCACCGATACAACCAGATGTGAAAGACAGGGTGCATCTCTGGACCAGTCCATCACAGGACAAACAGTCACTCACTCACCTACCTGCATTTACACCGACAGTCAACATGGAGACAAAAAAAAAAAACACCCATGTAAACTGGGTCTCTGATTAGCCTCATCTGCCTCTTTTTGCACCATGAGAAAGACTCTTATTCAATGTAACACATTTGTTTTTGTCTTATCTGCAGGTTTGCTCCACCAGGTCCATGCAGAAGATCTCTAAGTTGGCGTACCACAAAGGTGTCGTGATCGTCACGTGTTCGGGATGTAAGAACCATCACATCATCGCTGATAATCTCTCCTGGTTCTCTGACCTGGAGGGGAAGAGGTGGGTGGTACCCTCGACTCTGTAATGTCTGTCTTTAATACAGTATATGCCGCAGAAACAAAAAGGGAAGGCTGTTTCCATTTTATGTACTTCACCAGTCCAATACAGGAGGAAACGCACAGAGACACATCCATCTGAATGTTCTGTTCTGCTGTGTCACGTCTGGAGCATTGTATATGTTGCTTTTTGCTTCAGGAACATCGAGGAAATCCTGGCTGCCAAAGGAGAGACTGTGAGGCGGGTGGAGGGCAGCGCTGCTCTCGAGGTTGTGTTGGATGAATCCAGAAAAAATAATCCACAAAATGGAAAAGACACAGAACGGACAGACAATGAGCCAGAAAAGCAATAAAGTTTGTAATGTGTTTATACTCTGTGTGACAAACTGAAGGAGGAACCTGTTTGCTGGTTTATTCTGTGTGTCTGCAGGATGCGGATTCAGTAGCTGCCTATGGGACTAAAATGAATCATGCTTGTGGCTTTTCTCACCCGATCTCTGAGACATTATTCTGTATAAAGCAGATATAAAAATACCAGATCAGGAAGTGTCTTTTGCAGGAAAGATGATTAAAGAGGTCTCTACAATTTATCATCTCTTTGTAAAGTGTAAGATAAGTGTATTTATGTTAAATTAAACACTCGGCTTTTTAATTGCATTTGTCATTTTGAGCAAAGAGTTAAGTTTTCAATTCCTACTGTTTAGACTTTTTTTTTTTTTTTGCATTTTCTTTATTATTATGATCTCTGTCCCCATCCTACTGAAATAGAGGTTATCATCCTGTTTTTAAACTACATTGTCAATTGTGGTTATTTTAAAGGAAATCAACAGTGAAAAGAGCAGGTGTCTGTTTTTAAAACGGTGTTACAGAGATAGTGTTGTTCACTACTAATGTGATGGATAAATACCGCTATTTTATTAAGTGGGGGATACTGATCAACTATGTTTGAAATCATAATTGAAAACACAGAAAATCTAATACAGCACAAAATTATATTCATGTTTTTGAATTTCGCCTTTTTCATCAGTTTATTTTTAAAACATTTCAGAACTAGAATAAAAATAACCCGATGGTTTGTTTTCGTGTGACGTCACGTCTGGAGCACGTTGTTTTGACAGTTCTCGTCAGTTCTCGCGAGAGCGGCGCGGTGTCACTCCAGCAGTTAGCACAGCTAGCGCACCTCCAGCCTTCTGTCGTCCTCCTCCTCCTAGCCAGACCGCCATGGACGGTTCGGGAGCCTCCGGGGAGGCCGAGCGGCCTCGGCATCACCCCTTTTTGATAGGAGTCAGCGGGGGAACGGCCAGCGGGAAGGTCAGGACGGTTCATTACAGCCTCACAGCGACAGCTAGCATCTTCCGGTAGCTTCTTAATGTGCGACAGAAGCGCCAAAATTAACCCAATATCTAAAATATCCGCAGTATTTCGGCATTACGCGTTTTTTTTTTTTTACCCCTTTGTTAGTGAAGCTTTTTCATTTGTTCTGTGTATATATTCGCACATTTATATGTGTCACATAGTGACATTTCATGGCTCGTGACAGCTGCAGCAGGAAGTCAGCTGACTGTCATTAAACTTGAGAGATGCTAAAAATGACATTTTAAGATTTCTGTTCCTTTCACTCATTCAGCTGTTGTGTTTTGAAATGACTCCAACGGACTGGTCGCACTTATCAGAGCAGGAAATGTGACTCGTTGCTCCGTTCGTACAGTCTACAGTCTGCGCCAAGATCATGGAGCTGCTGGGGCAGCACATGGTGGACCACCGCCAGAGGAAGGTGGTTATCGTGAGTCAGGACTGCTTCTACAAAGTCCTGACCCCAGACCAGAAGGCCAAGGCCCTGAAAGGCCAGTACAACTTTGATCATCCAGGTACGCTGCCAGAGCATGCTCTGCCTCTGAAAGTAGGTCACTGAAGTCATGGTGCACAAGGTAGAAAAGCTCCAGAGGAACCAGAGGATGAGCTGTCAAAATGAGTTTTGATAATCACACTGCACACGTCAAAGTGAAAGAGAAAGTCTTCCCTGAAGAGGCGTGAGTGAGAATATTTACTGATTTGGCATCTTTGTTAGGCAGATCTGTAAATTCTTCACCCTATGTATGGGGCTCCGTCCGAGTTATTTACATCATATAACTCAAATTCATGAGTGTAGACTGAAGCACATTGGCATGTTTAAAGACCTGTCACCCAAGAAAAACGTGATCTACAGAAACATCAGTGTGTGTGTCACATTCCAGCTTTGAAGGGAGAAGCACTGAAAAGAAATGTCGTCTCAAGTTCAAGTGGACCTTTTGGAAAATCTGAGCTTTGTTTACTTGAAGGAAATGGGCCACAGATATTTACTCTGCTCATCTCTTCTGTTTCTGTCGCAGAGGCATTTGATACCGAGTTAATGTACCAGACCTTGAAGGATATCGCCGAGGGCCTTGTGGTTGAAGTGCCGACGTACGACTTCGTCACCCATTCCAGGTAGAAAAGACACAGAACAGTGAGAATCCTCCATTCTCGTGCTTCAGTGCTTTTCTCTGAGATCACCCGTGTGCGCCGACAGGTTAGAGGACAGGATCACGGTTTACCCGGCAGACGTCGTGCTCTTCGAAGGGATCCTCGTCTTCTACCCGCAGAAGGTGCGCGACATGTTTCACATGAAGCTGTTCGTGGACACGGACTCGGACGTCAGGCTGTCTCGCAGAGGTACCCAACCTTTCTCCGCAAACCGCCGCTCCGGCTGCCGTCCTGTTGAGATCCGCCGTTCATTTTTCTCCGTAGTCCTGCGAGACATGAGCAGAGGGAGAGACCTGGAGCAGATTCTCGGTCAGTACACGACGTTCGTCAAGCCCGCCTTCGAGGAGTTTTGCTTACCGGTAAGTATGACAGTCCCTTCTTCATGACAGTCAACAGCTTTTTTTATTCAAAACAGATCAATAAATATGTTTTTTCCCCAATTATGCAGAGTTTCTTTTCAAAAAGGCTGCGTTTTCAGTGGCTCCGATAACCGCCGTCGTGTAAACGGACCCCCAAAATACAACAGAAGTGCAACATTTTCAATTAAAAGTGGACAAAACTTCACGTGGCTGCGTGTTTACTTTCCAGAGTGAACAGATTCTGCTCCATGAAAATCAGTGTGCTCCCAATTCCTAAACTTCTTTTGTAGAAATCTGAGCTCCAACTTCCCCAGAATTACTCACATTATCTGCAGCGTCCATATTTACTTCTCACGTCACATCTTTTGCACACGGGAGTCACTTCAGCAGTGTAGACAGCAAATTGCCATCTGAACAACATAAAATGTGAAGTGAGTGTTAAAATTGATTTTTTTTATCGAGCAGAACCTTTTTTTAAGATTGTTTTCTTCCTTCCAGACTAAGAAGTACGCAGACGTCATCATTCCCAGAGGAGTCGATAACATGGGTCAGTGCTTTCTTTTGACTTTCCACGTTCTCCAACACTTCAGGGACACTTAGAGTTAACTAAAAATCCCATTCTCCATGTCCACTCAGTGGCTATCAACCTCATCGTGCAGCATATCCAGGACATCCTGAACGGCGACCTGTGCAAGTGGCAGCGCGGCTCCATGAACGGCCAGGGGCGGAGCCTGAAGCGGGCCATCGGCGAGCAGAGCGACCTGCCGAACGGCGCCGCCAACCTGCCGGGGAAGCGAGTCCTGCTGGAGCCCAGCAGCCGGCCGCACTGAGCAAACGGAGCGGCAGTTTTGAGCCTCTGCTGCTTATTTGTGCATCGCGGATGAGAAGTTTCTCATCCGTTTTTAAACATGACGACTTGCTGCGAGCATCCAGCGCTGCAGAATCACGTCAGTATCATTTCTTCTTTAAATGTACAGTCTTCCCCGATGCTCTCTTTTTAATGTCAAAACATGTTGCTGAGCTGGAAGGTCCTTGAAGTGGATGGTAGAATTCTCTGCACGCTCTCCCACCTGGACCTGACCACGAAAAGAATGTTGTTAGTTGCTCTAAACGAGATTCATATATTTAAACTATAGTAATATTAAGCTACTGTCTCACTGCGTTCGTTGTTTCTCTGTATTTATGTGGCATTGAGGACTTAGCACTGCCTTAAGATTTGTTGTTTTTTTTTTTAATAAAAGGTGCTGTATGTAACATTTTCAATTCACCTGTGTTGAAGGTTATAAAACTAACATGTTGGTCCGAGCAGCATTGAATCTGTCCCTTA
The DNA here is from genome assembly GCF_902148845.1 of Salarias fasciatus. Lineage (NCBI taxonomy): Eukaryota > Metazoa > Chordata > Actinopteri > Blenniiformes > Blenniidae > Salarias > Salarias fasciatus. The sequence goes on along the minus strand of NW_021941229.1, from coordinate 23,840,108 downwards.
AAGATGAAATCAACTGACAGATTTCTGAAGCGCGACGACGGTACGACCCGAGCCGCGGTATCTCGCGAACTATCATTAGCCTCGAGAAGCGATAAGAAGTGTGCGAGCGACACGGCGTGTATAGAAACAGAGCTGTTTTTGTTTTATTGGAGTTTGAGAGCACAGTGTGACGTGTTGGTTTTGACCATTATTCCAAAACAAGAAAAACAAAACAAAAAGATTTACTACAGCACATTTTGGAATGACACACAAACACACACACACGAGTCGCGAGGACTTCAGTCACACACCCACACACACTCTCACACACACACACACGCTGGACGTGACGGGGACGTGATTGTGATTGCCTGGCGTTTCTCTACACTTGAACACGGCACTCCATGATGATTCAGTATGACGTACATAGATCACAGCATCTTTAGTAATTTCGTCTTTTTTGTGTTTTTGCTTCGCTTTTTTTTTCTTTTTTAGTGCACATACGTATGGCACTTGGGAGAAGCTAAGCTCTTCTCATAAGCTTAAACATCCTTTTCGAGAACAAAAGGAGCACTGTATATAATACAATTCATAACCATACATGATTCTTACACAAAAGAAAAAAAACAAAACAAAAAAAAAGGTTTCAAAACAAACTGGTAGGTTCTAGTCTGTAAAAGGCCATCCTCTCCTCCGAGCTGGGAACCTCGGGTCGGCGTCTCGGCGAGCGGCGGGCTGCAGAAGATGACCGGCGAATGGCACGTAGATGAGGAAGAGGAAGGAGCGGCCGGAGGGGGAGGTGGACTCGCAGCAGCAGCAGCAGCTCCAGTCAGAGCGTCGTGTCGCGTCTCCCCGTCCGCTCTGTGCTTCCTCCACTCCACCGGCCTTCCTCCTCCTCCTCCTCCTTCTCCCCCTCCTCCGTCGGTAATCCCAATAGTAATCTCCCAGAGCGGCGGCGCTCTCTGTGAACCTCGGCGGCGCTCGGCTTGTCTCTGTTAAGTTTGTTCTGGATTCTTCTCCTCGGCTCCAGTGGATCGCTTCGGTCTGTAGTAAAGTGGAGTTAGTGTCATGAAGCACAGTTGGAGGTCAGAGTCGGGCGGCGGGCGGCGCCCTAGGTCTTCTCCTCGCGGTCCGTCTTGCGCCGGGTGATGTTCCGGGGCTTGATCTTGAGCGACAGCTCCCACAGGGCCTCCTCCGCCAGGTGGTCGCTGAAGTCGTTGAAGAAGGAGACGATGTCCTCGTTGCGCTTCAGCTCGTAGTGCCTGTGATCAGACGGGCTTTGATGAATGCAGGGAGAATTTAAAAACACAGAGCCTGTGCCAAGTCGTTGCTTTTTTAACAAGATTAAAATGTAATGAAAACCGAAGTGGCGGCGCACTGCAGCCCCAAACAAACGATGACATTTATTGGCGTGATGGATGTCTGAGAAAGCGCCGCGCCGACGGATCGCTCATCGGGAATGCATCCCGGGGGACTCACACTTGCTGGAAGCGACGCATGCTGTCCAGGATGTTGAACTGCTGCCAGCGTTTGGAGAAGTTGACCTTCCCCTCAATGAGGTCGGGGTTCCCCAGGTGGACGAAGGTCAAGTCCTGGAGGATGAGACCCCTGATGGGAGGAGGAGGGGGAGGAGACAGACGAGAATCAATCAACGCGTCGCAGTCGCTGCATCCAACATTCAAAAATTCCTTTAATGTTAAATTTAATGTATTCCTTCAGATCTGAGCGCGCCGACTCACAGGTAGGGGATGCAGGGCGGCTCCACCTCCGCCAGAGCGGCTCTGTAGGCCCTGAAGGACGAGGAGCTGTCGATCAGGGTGCAGTATTCCTCCAGACCCTGAGAGACGGAGGGAGGGAGGAGATGTTAAAGCCTCGTGGGGTGAAAGAATTGAGGGGAGGCGGCGAGCGACTGGAACACATCGAACCTCCGAGGTCTGCTTCTGCCACTCCAGCCTCCGGATGGGAGCCGAGTCCAGCGCCGACAGTATTGCCAAGTACGAGTTGAAGTTGTTCAACTTTCTTAAGTGCTGGAAGGGAAAACACACACACATTGTTGGCAATAAAAATGAGCGTGTGTGTGTGTGTAGTTTTCCTCTGGGGAACGTTAACCCACCTTCATTATCTTAATGAACTTGAGAAGCAGCTTCTCTCTGTCTTGAGCTTTCTCCTGCTGGATGATCAGAGAGCGCACCCTGCAGGAGACAAGCGGCGTCACCATCCACCCGAAACACGCCGCCACGTTTCACCCAGACAGAAGAGACGACGACGGGTCGCCTTGATAAACTATTTAAAGTCGAATGACGCCTGTGATGTCTATTTAGAGAAAATTTCTTTTTTTCTTTTAAATCTAAACCGAGGCTTTAATTCCGGCTGAAGACACCTCTCAAGACATTCTGGAATGTTTTCTTTGCTGCCATATTCAAAGTTACACTAAAAGACAAACAGGATTCAAAGCAGTGCTTCTTCCAGTCTCCTCTGTGGTTCGTAAAGCTTTTCGCTGCTGCAGTGTTCCCGTCGTCTCACCAATAGCTCATGTTGTTAAAGTGCTCTGTGAACTGCGTCAGGTTGGGGCTCTTCTCCTCGTTCTGCTCCTTCGCCCACAGCAGGACCTCGGGAATCTGGCGGGAAATGAAGAGGGTTAACGCTCGCCGCTGAGCGGGACGTTTTGTTCAGCGGGGAGGCAAGCGAGCCGCCGTACCTCGATCTTATAGAAGAGCTCGGCGTCGAGAAGCGTCAGCTGGTCGGCGATCTCGTGGCTGCGGAAGTCGTGGAGCGTCCCCGGCCTGGAAAAACACCGAAAATCAGTTTTTAACAGTGCAGATCTGCTGCAGGATCAATCTATTTACACACACACACACATTTTAAGAAAGAGCAACAAACTAATAGATGACAAAACTAATTATAAAATAAAAAGAGGGGAAAAGACATTTATAAAATGCTTTTAAATGCTGCTTTGGTTGCTCACATTGAGAATACCTGTAGAAACCCAGTGTCAGGAGAGCTTCAGCAAAAAGTAAAACCACTGAATGTTTTCAAAAACAAGTTCCTCCTCTGTCCACTAGATGTCCTCGCTCCATGCTCCACCCTCTGGTAACAGCCTCACCTCTGAGGCTCGCCTCCGCCCTCACAGCCACATGCTGCTGTTTTCCAGCTGTTTGTGCTTCTATTTCTGACCTCCCGTCTGACTGAAACCCTTTTCCTGGATTTTCTCTAATCCCGATCGCATCTGGTTTGATTAGAGTGTGTTTTCTCCATCTTTGTTCTCAAACTGCTGATTAAAAGCTTTTTTAGAATGTGCCCTTTTTAAGCAGATTATTAAAACACCGCCGATTCCGTCCGGCTGAGCGTACCTGGCAGAGACTCCCCGGGCGGCCAGAGGCTTGAGGGAGTTAGTGTAGCGCAGCAGCTTCTTCTGCTCCACCTTGTCCAGGATGTTCTTGCGGAGGACGCGGGCGAGGCTGAGCTCGCCATTGCACACCAGCGTGAACACCAGGTCCATCAGCTGCTTCAGGATGTCCTCCGTCAGCTCCACCAGGCTGCGGAGAGACGGATTGGTAACGAAATCATACCTCCATACATGAAAGTAATCCTTTAAAAAAAAAAAAAAAAAATGAGGGTTTGTCGATATTTCCCAGCTGCCTGAAGGCAGCAGAGGTTATTAATAAAGGTTATATGCACAGCTAAATGGATCAATAAGACTCCCGTCCCCGGCTCGGTGAAGTTCTCGGGCGATACTCACCAGAGCTCGTCCACCACGCGCACCAGCACGAAGAAAGTGTTCTTGCTGACGCGCTTCTTGAACGTGTCCGGACTGTGGCAGAAGGTTGTGTATGTGCTCCGGGGTCAAGGAAACCGACGACACATGGAACGCAGCAAGTGGATTACAGATTTATACTTCTACCAATGACTTTTTTAAGAATAATATAAAGACAATCTACAGCACAGACTAGATTGAAATTACCCCCCTGGACCTTAAACAACATCCTTCTTTAAATAGTTGTTTTTATCATTTAATTTTAAATTTACTAAATTTAGGCAGTCAAAATGTTGTGGATAGGTGTCAGTACGTGATGAAATAATCATCCTCTTATTGTGAAATGATTAACAGTTTAGGTTTTGTGTGCAGAAAAACACAAAATTCTGAATTCCTTAACGAAAAAGTAGTCAGCTTCATTAAACAGGACTTTTTTTCTCAATCAACTTCATTCAGATTGATCGACAATAACATTAGAATAGAAATTCTTTTTTTATCAAGAACAAACCCCTTTAAGTTGTATTTTGTTGCATTCAAAGAATATTTGAAGTAAAAATAGTTATTTATATCAATATCAACACAAATCGGATAAAAAATAATTCTGCGAGTAGATTCTGAATTCGAGCACATTTTAATAAAAGCTTGTTGTTACTGTAAAACTGAGAGTTCGTGTTCAGTTAAACTCCAGACAGGCTGACAGAAATACCTGATATCTTCAGGTATTTTAAGCATCACTTTCCTGTGGTGAAGGATTTTAGTCGACTCAGGTCTCCGTCGGTGAATATTTTAACCCAAAGCAGCACAAAGAAGATAAACAAATCTTTCCAAATTAAAGAAGGATTAAAGCCAGAAAAACAGACAAAATAAGAAAGAAACAGAAGCGGCGGCTCGGAGCGACAGGCTGAGTGATTTAAAAAGGATATCTGTAGTGTAGCTTCTTAATGAGGTCTTCTGGGGTTATAAAAGTCCTATATGTAGTCAGAAAGGCTTCACAGTACAAAACGAGATCTGTCGGGAGGAAGAGGAGCACATTTCAGTCGACACGTTCAGCTGACTAATTAAAGCCGACAAGACGTCCTCCAATCTGACGGATACACACTGCAAACACGCCGGCCTCAGACAGACGGGGGCTGTTTAGCACGCCGCTCACAGAGCAGTGATCACACATCAGTCAAAACCCAAGAATCGCACTCAACAAACACAACAACGCGCCGCTGGATACGGAGGCGGAGAACGCAGATGCATCAAGTTGTCAAAACACGCGGCTGTGCCAGTGACCCAGAAACACGGAGAAAGCAGCAGCAGCCGCGGCGGCGGCGGTGCGGTACGGTACCTTTGCGGTCTGTCTCTGTAGCGTGGACTAATAGAATGTCTCCCGATCCGGCGCGGACGTCGGGGCCGTCGTCATTCTGGGGGGGGGAGAGGTGGCGAGGTGCGGAGGATGGGAGGAGATGAAGGACAGAGAGAGAGAGAGATGAAGGAGAGAGTGGTTAGAGAGTTGACGTGAGGTAGTGCGGTCCTGCCCAAACTGTGGCAGGCTCAGTTCCTCCTCAGCCCCCCCAGCCCCCCTCCGCCCTGCACCAGCTCCTCTGATGACGGAGGAAAAGTCAGACTACAGAGTGATAAAATCACAGCCACTGCAATATTCCCCCTCAGCACAGCACCGTGTGTCGCCACAGACCCGTAAATCCCCCTCCCCTGCAAAACCAACCAACCCCCCACCCCCCCCCCCCCCCCCCCCCCACCCCCCACCCCCCCACCCCCTCCGTAGATCACTGTCACCCTGCTCCTCACCTTGCGGAGCAGAAAGCAGCATTTTCAAACATCTGTACATCAGACTGCACCACACAGGACGGAGGAGGAGGAGGAGCAGGAGGAGGAGGGGGGGGGGGGGGGTTATCAGTTTGACCGCTGCAGTTTCACAGTTTTACCTCCAGAGGGCGGCAGCAGCAGCAGCAGCAGCAGCAGCTGGCAGCGGTGCAGCTCAGAATGTGATTTCACATCTGGGCGGCTGACGCCGTGACCTTTAGCCCGACGTGGACTAACGGGATGAAACGTGCGTCGTGCGCCGGGTCGTACGGTCACAGCTGACCTCTAAACACCCGCCCTGTCAGCCGGGGGCGCCTCACCTCCTGCTTTAGTGTTATCCTGCTCATGATCTCCTTGTGGTCGATGAGGGAGAGCTCGTCCACGTCCTCCTCGTCGCTCCCGGCCGAGTCTGTGGATTTCTGCCTCCTGGAACGGAACATCAGCGACACGGCCGCTTTAGACACCAGTGACTGGAAACGCGTCCCGAAACGTGCTGCTCTTCATTTAACCAGATGTGTCGACCGCTAAAAGAATAACAGCATCATCCTCTAACTTCACAGCCGTCCGAGACCTCAGGAAGTAAAGTGAATAAACTGAGCTCAAGTAGCATTTATATGCAGGGAACAAACCTGTATGAACATAGAACAACAACAGTCTTTTAGAAAGTGTAAATAATGGTTTTGACTAGTTTGACAGAAAGATAGTAATAATGAATTATTTCAACAGTCTAAAATCAAACCCATCATTTTTAAATGAAAAACATTAATTTAAAAGCAATTTATACAACTCTGATGGTTTTGCTTTTAATCACTGTAGATACACTGCAATGCAAAGATAAGCTTACAGTAAATACTGTCACTCTGTAAAGTGAGATTAGAGATGATACTACTACTTTTATCAACATGACTTAATAGTGTGGCGTTATTCTTATTGCTGGTTTTCACATTTACTCTCCATATTGATTATTTAATACGGGAATAAATGTCAGAAAACAGCGAGCAGTGAAAGATTTCATGTTGAGAGGCGACTGCAGGAGTGTTTGGTGAAGCCGTGGTTAGCGGGACTTCCACCAAACAGCCCGAGAGTGTTCCTGAGTTTAACATGCCGGACAGACGTCCTGGCCTGATTTTTGTATGTTCTTCCTGCCATGCGTTCCTTTTCACTCCCCCAATGACAACTGTGTAATGTTTAGATGCTGATGCTTCTGAGAGCTACAATCTAGATTACTGCTTGCAATAAATGACGCACTCCTAAGATAAATGAGTAAACTGACTAGTTCTGTGACATAATGGATCTAAAACGGATAAACGCGACACTCACCTTTCCTTTTCTAAAGCCTCTTTGCTGTTGGTGGAAGGTGTCTGAGGGGTCTGGTCCTGCAGCACATCATCAGCTGCAATCGTTTCCTAATCGATGGAGGGAAAAAAAAAAAAAACCAATAATGAGGCTGAGCGCTGTGGGAAGCATCGACCATCACCAGTGAGTGATTCCATGCAGTGACGGACAGGAGGCGGGTTTATCGATGAGATCGTATGAAGCGCCAGGATCTCATGCAACACGTGGAGGCGGAGAAGAGGATGAACGCTTGGAACCGACGTATTTTCACAGGAAAAAGCAAAAACCTCCGTCAGCGTCGACAGGTCAAGTTTGAAAGGGCCGATGGGTAAAATGCAGCTTTTCCCCAGCATGAGGTAAAAAAAAAAAAAAAAAAAAAAACCCAACAGATGAGTCCCAAAACAGAATGACACCAGCGCACCGTGTGTGTGTGTGGCTGCACCCCATGTGGAGCCACACACACCATCACTCGTCTCAATCACTTCACTCAGTCGCTCTCGCACATTTACAGAAGCCAAAAATACACCTCCAGTGCACAAGCTGGCCCAAGGGAGAACAAACACAACCACACACACACACACACACACACACAGAAGCCGCCACACATGCACCGATGCACTTATACTGTTATGGAGGAATGTTATTGGAAAATTGAAAACTGGTGAACCATCGAGAATCCCGTCTCGGAGCAGCGACATGTCAGGCGTTAGATCGGGAACGGGGTTAAATGCTCGTTAGGAGTTGAAGCGCAGCCAGAGAGACAGCAGTCACCAGCCAGGCAGTCACAACAACACACACACACACACACTTTTTTTTTTTTTTTAATTTGCCACAGACACCAGCCGGAGCGGACGGGTCCCTCAGCAGGCAAACCTTGTGAACCTGAAGTCATGCTCAGTCAGGTTTGTCTACATTCACATTCCATTTCAGCGCCATCCGTCCAGGAGATGAATCAATACTCAGAGCGGCGGATGCGAGAGTGACATCCGCCGGCCAGGCGACAGGCCCCTCGGCTCATCAGATCCCCCCGCCGCCGCCGCCGCCGCATCTGAATTGATTCACACCCCGAAGAGACGGGACGCGCAAATGGAACCGGCCTTTCACCCGTCGTGGTCAAGCTACTTACTCTGAGGGAGAGAGGCAGCTCCCCATTGGCCTGGCTGGAGGAGTACAAGTTGACATACTCCCCCTCCCCGCCCTCGTCATTCGCGCACTCGCTCTATGGGAGAAGAGGAGGGACACAGACCGAGGGGTGAGGCGGCGGAGAGAGGCTGGCAGAGTGTTCGCTCAGGGTGCAGCAGACATAAAGAGAGGCCGTGAGGCGGAGGAGAAGCAGCAGCTCGGCCTGTGGGGCTCCCAGCGTCCTCCAGCTCTGCGTCCTCTCGGCCACCAGGTGGCACTGGAGTGCACGGTTTCTGCAGTATTGACTTGCAAGAAGAACATGCAGTGCAACATGCTCCACTGGCATTCATGTTTTTTTTTTTGTTTAGTTTGTTTTTTTTTTTTCTTCGACCGATAATCAGACAGCAGTGATGATGACAACAAGATGCCTCCGAGTGAACGAGTCACCGTATTATCACAAGAACAACAACGCCGAGCACCAAACGGCTGTAATCTAACACCGATCGGCACCGGGGGGGTGGGGGGGGGAGCAGGGCATCCACAATCACAGTTCATCCGGCCGTCCGGAGCTCACCGCCGAGGTGTGGAGAGAGTCAGTGAGAGAAGACTCAGAAGGAAGACAGACGGCCACAGAGCCCAGCGAGCCGGCCAGGGAACCGTTGGGCCCGCCCCCGCTGCCATCCAGAACGGTGGCATTGGTCAAGGCAACCTGGTCCAAGCTCTGTGATTGGTGGAAAGAATGAAAGCAAGAGGGGGGGGGGGAAGAAAAAGAAGAAGAAGAAAAAAAGAAAAAGAAGACAGGACTAAGAAATCAGAGGAGGAGAAAAGCAGAGCAGGTAGCAAAAGAAGCTGAACAATAGGAAGCAGAGGAGGGAGAATCACGTTCGCCACAGCTGCCTGGACTTCTGTTAAAGCCTATAGGAAAACAGGAGTGATGTGCCCGAACATGAAACGCACTCACACACACTTCTGGGAAAAATTCTTCAAAAAAAAAAAAAAAAAAAAAAAAAGCTAAAGCGGAATCGGTGACGGGAGGAGGAACGTCTCCACTGAGATGACACGGAAGATAATGAGACAGAAATGTTCAACACGGGCACAGATAAGCTCACATCCACCGAGAGCGTGTGTGTGTTTGGACAGGAGATGCCTTAACAGTGAGTGAGTGTGTGTGCATGTGTGTGTGTGTGTGTGTGTGTGCGCGTGTGTGGCCGGCTGATGAAGCGCCTGCCAACAGGGAGGTAGCAGTAACCTGTCTCAACACGTTGCACATACCAGTCCCGTCTCAGCACAGCAGCATAGATCTGTGCATACACAAATCACAACACAGCGCACACACACACACATATACACAAGAATGCACATGTTCGCGCAGGTTTAAGAAAATAAAATCCCTCCTGCAGTCTCAAGTGTTGTGATAGAACGAGGAAGCCCAGATTATTAATAAAACAGTGTTTTCCTGTCAGCGTATGCAAAGCAGCTTTCCTCCTCAAAAAACCCCCCCATCACACCCCCAAAGAGTTGAGGAATGCAAACATTCCACAGAAAAAGACAAACGGGAGGTGTGGAAGTGTGTGTGTGTGTTTCAGGAGGGAAGGAGGCTGCAGCACGGAGCAGACAGGAGGTGGCGGCGAGGACAGCGACGGCGACACGAACACAGCTGGGAGAAAAGAGAGACGGACGGAAGGAAGAGCAGAGCGAGGCGAGGAAATGTGTTTCCCATCAGGTCCATCTGGTGCCGCATTCCAGCGGAGCGGTCCTGAGGGAGATCCGCGCCGGGCCTCGACGCGCCTCACGCACCCCGGGGTCACCACGGGTCGACCCCGCTCAAACGCCGACCAGAGGGCCGGAGCGGGCGCCGCCGCCGCCGCCGTTTTCAAGTGTTCCAATCTGACCCACCAAACAGTTATCTCATCTATAATCCTCAACCTACGGCCCGAAAGCCTCTGGAGGCCTCCAGATGAGCCGCTTCTGCACGCGCGAGTCAAGGAGCTTCGTGCAGCAGCGCTTCCAAACGCGCCCGGTGTTTTCTTTTCATTTTCTATTAAAGATAGAACAAACAAGATAGGCCAACTTCAGGCACACCGGCCGTGCTTCGCGGTACACATTCTTTCTACCCTGCTGAGCTGAAACAATGACAGCAGCCAATAGTTTATTACCACAGGTAACGCCCCTCACAGCACTGCACGACGACTCCAGGACACCAGCACAGAACTTTTCTACACTTTTAGGACCTTTTTAAGGATAAAAACAGACCATAAAGGTTGCTACAGAGGCATTGAGAACACACTGGTATTAACTATTACTGATGTAAAAACACATTAGTCCTAAAATACCACTGTGGGATGTTAAATGCCAAAAAATACCAAAATAAGCTGCTGCTGTACAAACCTCACAGGGAAGGTTTGTTTCGTCAAGAACGAGAGCAGAAGTGGAAGAAGCGACATGAATAAAAAGGAACTGAGCGATTCTCAAACACAGGTTCAGCGGTCAGCTCTCCTGCGTTACAGGAGATCCCCGGTTTGAGCCATTCTGTGCAGAATTCGCACGTTCTCCCTGTGGGCTTTCAGTCACAGAGCCTCAGTTCGCTCCCACAGTCCAAAAAGCACGCTGCTGGAGTCAACCGGTCACTCTCCCGTGTTTACAGCATCTCGTTCTTATGAGCACCAGTTCATCTGGCTTGTATTTAACTGACTCATCCTTTCATTGTCTGTTATCCGTCACTGTTGCAACATGGGAATCTCCTCATTTTGGGATAAAAGTATAGAAGATGGATATGGATGGATAGAGATAATTACAGTAAACTGTAAAAAAAAACTGTTTAACAATAAACAAAGAAAAAAATCTTTTTCAGATGAGTGATGAGGGGAACTCTGCTTTTTCCTTTCCTCGAGGAAAAGCACAAACCAAACGCCCTGGAGGACGCCGAGAAGTAATCTGGTGCCGACAGGTTGTGGAAAGGAGCAGAAATAAGTGGAAGTTTGTTGTGGTGTATTGCTTCCTGTATGAGACTGTTTGTGTGAGGCCAAGAGAAAAAAGGGGTCAAATAATTACCTGTCATGTCGAGAAATGCTTCAGCGCGGCACGCAAACACACACACACACACACACACACACACACACACACACAAACCGGGCGAGACAGAAGCTGCACAAACCCAACACAAATGACTCAACGGCCACACAAAGCACACATTAATCACACGACGTCTAGTGTCTCAGTGCAGTTTAAAAAAAAAAAGAAAAAAAGGAGAGAGCGCACAGCAAAACATGAAAGCCACGGAGTCCAAACACACACACACACACACACACACACACACACACGGATGGACGGATGAATCTAAATTCAGGACCACACAGCAACCTGGGTGCCGACACTCCAGGGATGGAGCTGTCGAAAACCTCAAAAGGTGGAGACACACACACACACACACACAGGTCAAGCCACCCTGGACCGGTCCAGGACCACACAGCACCCACGCCAGAGTGGAGGATGGGAGGGATGGCAGGAGGGGAGGGGGGGGGGGGGGGGGGGGGGGGGGGGGGGCGACTCACCGTGGGTGTGGTCAGAGAGGCCTGGCCAATCAGGTAGGAGTTAGAGACGGACATGCTGAGGCCCAGCCCAGAGCCCGCCTCCTCCATGGCCGCCACAGACGGCTGGAGGTGGCAGGAGAGAGAGGAGGAGGAGGAGGAAGAAGGGGAAGAAGAGTGGGAGGCCTGGGAGGGAAACAAAGACAAAGAGAGAGAGAAGAGAGGAAGAAAAAGAGAGAGGGAGGGAGGGATCGAGAGAGGCGGAAGTTCAGGGGAGGCAAAGAAGGAAAACGGGGTGTTAGAAAGAGAAGAAAGTACAGTTGATTATATGAGTAAGCAGGGCTGAATTAGAGCAGATTTAATCAGAGTCGAGCAGCGGAGTAGTGAAATCAAAGTGGAGGGAGCCGAGGAGGATTTTCTGAAGTTCATCACGAGCATCGTCTCTCGCTGGCTGCAATCATAAAGAACCGAGGAGGAAATGAGCAGAACGCCGAGGAGCGTCGGCGTGTATTTCTCCAGTTCAGGCCGGAAAGGTCTTCCTGGAAAGCTCTAATTACCAGCGGGTCACATGACGCGCACAGGTTACACACACTGGTATCTACTGTGACAGACCAATAAACCTTTTAATGTCCTTAGCTTTAAGGGCTTTGCAGAAACCAGGCCAACTACAGCGCACTCCAAACAGCCAATATGATCCGCTCAGTTTTTTTTTTTTTTTCATCTATTTCCTTATCCACACAGCAGCTGAAATGACTTTTTTTTTTTTTTTTTTTTTTTTGCAAAGCCGTGTAAAGTCGCCAAAGCGTGTAAGCCTGGAACACGGCTTTATGGAGGAGGCAAACAGGCTTATTCCACTGGGCCACGAGCTCATCAAGTCCAAAACATGAGGGCCAGATTAGGCCTGGCGGCGGGAGCAGAGATGAGTGCGGTTCGACTGTAGGCGCAGACAAAAGAACGATAAAAATAAAATAAAAAAAACCCCTGCGCGCGGCTCGGGATCCGCTGCCGCGGTGGCAGAAAGGGGACGATGGACAAAGGGAGGGAAGGTGTCCGGGATCGACTGCCACTCAGACAAGCAGTCTATTTTTTTCCCTGGGCTATGATGAAAATGCACAATACCCAGGAGACGAGCGTCCTCTGCTTACTGTCCACGCTGCGCCGTCTCCAACATTACCGCCAGGCTTCGGCCCACCGCCGTTTCTCACCTTCAAGTATATCTGGCTGGCTCCAGCGAGGCTTTGTGAGAACGCTGTCTTTAATATTTGAAAATTCAGGATTTGAGTCCGTGAACCTGGAAACAGGTCAAACAAACCAACATTTCCAGTGCCTGAAATAAGGTCTGCGGTTGACACGGGCTCAGGAGGATTCCACGTTTTGAAAGATGAGATGTAGTTATTACGCTGAGGCTACTTTTCGCATTAGGTAAGAAGACAGTTGCTGGAATTGGACATTGAAGAGAAAAAAAGAAACTTTTGTAAATGGCTTCAGAACACCATTTATTTAAGATATATTTAATAATAATGTCATCGGACTCATTTTGCAGTAAATTGTCTCTTTAAAGCGGAGAGCGCAGATTCAAAGGGAGTCTAAAAATAAGTGTGACGGGAGGTGAACAAATGAGTCTGAACTGTGGAGGATAACGGGCGTGAAGGTACGACTCCCATCGCTCTGAGTGACGTCTCGGGGCCGTTACAGGTCTCCGCTTCGGCCTTCGCAGCGTCCCCTCCCCCTGTGACGGCCGGCCCGGCTCTCTCCCCGCCGACTCACTGTCAGACGGCCGTCTCAATTAACCCGGACGCCGACCCGGATTAAGAGGAGTGGACTGGATCTGATGCGGGGGGCTGATACCGGCGAGTCTTATCTACTGCTAATGACCGAACACCTCCGTCCTGCTGCCGTTACAAAAAGACAGATAGAGGGGAGCTGGAGATAACACGATATCGAGAGGCAGAGATTGACGGATAATTGATGAGGATTACCGCGGGAATGTACTTCAAGCCCAGGGAGCAGGATGCATTCTGTCACGCCGCTTCTCTCCGGATCCCGCCGGCAAACAGCAAGCAGACGTTTGCACCGCTGCACGCCACTTTCCGTCCCGTGATTCCACATATTCTAATTTCACCAACGAAGGGTGCTTCGCACAGCCTCAACGATTCGGCCCAAACTGACCTCAACGACATCAGGAATTTAAATTAAAAGCTTTGCTCGCACAGCTCGAGGGAAGCGATTCGTCTTCTTCGGTCACGACGGCCGATTTAACGCGGTGCGACGCCGGGCTCTGCTTACCAGTTGTCTTTGCTTGGGTGGCAAGGCGGGGGGCTGCAGAGGCTCGTGGACGGAGTCCGTGCTGCTGAAGGAGTCGTTGAAACCGTAGACCTCCTGGAAGCGCTTGTTGCGCTGCTCGTAGATGCTCTCGCTCTGCGGCATCTGGTAGAAAACCGAGGGCTGCGGCTCCGAGTAGTCCTCCACGAACTGCATGTACTGAAGGACTGGGGAAGGGAGACGGATTCAATTATCAGATGTTTACCGCTGAAACGTCGCTTCGCTAAAGCTCAACCGAGCCACAAATGGACTCGTTCCATGAGGTAAACAGTTTTTCTCCGACAATTTTTACAATTCCAAGAGGTCCGGTGATTCAGCTTCTTGTAATATAATTACAAATGACATTTTCCGTCTGACAATTACTGTACATATGGGCCGAGCCCCAGGAACCCTGATCCCTCCATTTCCCAAAATGAACGCTTTTCAAAGAGCCCTGCTGCGGTGACCGACCCCGTGTATATCTTCAGTCTGACATCCTGCAAGTTATTCCTTAAAAAAGCCAACAGACATCAGTTTTTAGCCTAATTACATTAGCTGCAGTCTCATTCGGGACTGATAAGCGCCGTCAGTCCTCTCCAAGTGCTTCAGGATCAATGACTGCTGCTTCATTAAATTTTAATATGATGAAGCAGCCTCCTGGTACTATGTCATTCAAATTATTGATTTCTTTTTAAACAAAAAAAAAAAGTCGCTGAGCACCTTTTTGCAAGTTTTAAAAAGCAGGAGTAAACTTTCAGTACAAGAAAAACTTGCAGACTTAAACCAATTAAGCTGAAAACATTAAAAATGTGGCGTCACTGAAAAGGGAAATAATCAGGCAGCGAGAACATGAGCGATGAGCCGCACGAAACGATCAATATCGTCCCGACGAATCTGGAATGCCTGCAGCTCGACACGCTGCCAAGTGGTGAATAAGCAGGAAGGCCTGACTCCACGTACTGGATGACATAATACAGTAGCGGAGCAGGAAGTGATGCAGCAGAGGAGACAGGAAATGACCAAACGTTGCCCTCGGTGCCTCCGCCACCAGACTCCATTGTAGCACTTCCTGGTGTTCGCTTCCTGCCTCCCTTCACAGAAGAATATTTCCTTGACATGAACTATGCTTCAAATGAATCTCCATGACGAAATGCAGCCCACATCCTGCGCTCCTCTCCTAGATTAACCCCATCCCGTCACGTCTTCCCCCTCTCTCTGCCCCGCTCTCGGCCTCCAGCTGCCTTTGTCATCTCATTTAGAGGCTGAAATACTCCCTCATTACGCCGCCAGCCCCTCACTTACTGTGTCTGCTTTTCTTCTCCGGCAGCGGCGGCGGGCTGGCGGGGACGTCCGCGCTCTCGCTGGCCATGTACTGCGCCACGAACACGCCCCCGTTGGTCTGGGGCATGGGCGAGATGGGCGTGAAGAGCGGGAACGGCGGGGTCGGGTGGAGCTCCTCCTCCGACAGGTTGTCGTACTGGGAGGGGTAGCGCTCGTACAGCACCCTGGACCCCGCGTCGGGGAAGGCCGGCGTCTGGGTGCTGCGCCGCTTCTTCAGCGGCAGCGCCGGCGGCGCGCTGATGCGGGAGGACAGGGGGTTGGGCTGGTTGGGCTGCGGCGTCCAGTACTCCGGCTGCTGGGGCGGGGCGCTGAAGCGGGGGTGCGTGGGCTGCTGTCCGGGGACAGGGGAGGACGACTCGCTGTGGGACTCGGGGAGGGGGCTCAGACACCCCCCCACCGGGATCGGGGGCAGGTGCTCTCCGACTGACAAGTCCTGGTGGAGGAAGTCGTAGTCCGGGTCGTAATTCTCAGTGTTGTCTGAAAAGGAACGGATATATAAATATAACGCTAAATATAAAAACAGCACAGTCATGACAAACACACACATATACTGGAAAAAAACCCCCAAAAAATGCATCATTTACATGAAATCATTTTTGCATTTCCTTTTCAGAAAAGTTCCTCATTTACACCACCGTTCAGACTAAATCACTGTATGCTGCTCATTTCGCTTTTTACAGTAAAAACCACAGGTTATGATTATCAGTCAGGACCGGCTGGCGCGCCGACTTATTCCAAGTATTATTAAAAAAAAAAAAAAAAAAAAAAAGTGTGTGGTTTTGTCTTTGGATTCTTACCGAGCGTCTCGCAGCTGGTGTTTCGCGAACACTGACCGCTATCCTGCTCCATGGAAGACAGCTGTTCGTCGGACTTGCTGAGTTTCCCCATGCTGCTGCACGGCGACAGGCGCGGAGAGTCGCCGCCGTACGACTGGCTTCCCCCGGAGAAACGCCGATGGAGGAACTCCTGCTCGTAATCCTGCACACACACACACACACACACACACACGGTTTATTTTATATTGTGTTGGAATAAAACTGAGGGGACGCCGTGAAGCTGATCCCTCACCTGTCGGTGGTCGCTGCACGGCAGGCTGGAGCCTCGGCTCATGGGTGCAACCACGGCCACCGGGGTGGGCGAAGGGGCTGACTGGCGCTTCTTCGGGGGAAGGGCTGGCGGAGGGCTGCGGGCAAATTATTCAAAACACCGAATTATTAAAAAAAAAATCAACAACAACAAAACACCAGACGAGGTCAAACCTCTGAGCGCCACAGATAACGTCAATCAGGCAAAGCAGAACACACCGTCGCACATGTATGCAACACAAGGATCCATGTATGGATACATGAACACACACACTGTCACCCCCTCCGGCGCCGTGGTGAGATGGGAGCGAGGGCGTTTCATGTTAGGCTTCTCTCAGCTACGGCGTGGAGGCGACCTGCTCTGTCAAACGTCTCTGGGTGAGTTAATGCCGGGTCAGAATGGGGCGACGGGCCGACATAAGCCACCGTGACGTGTGAAGGCCGGCGAATGGAGACGCTTCGGGGGGGTCAGTCACACACGCTCATGCACTGGACGGGCTTCTGATTGGATGAGGAGGCCTTCAGGGGGATATCCAGGATCACATACTTTAAGGACAATGCAACCATGCAGTTTAAAAAAAAAAAAAAAAAAATCCAAAACAAAACACTTTCATCCAATCCAGAAGCGGGAGGAGGGGAGGCTGGGGGGGGGGGGGGTGTTATTACGGAGACGATGATCCTATGGGCTAACATACTTCTCCTTCTGGGAGGGTCTCCTTGGGCCAGCGTCAGCACTCAACTGTGCTCTGCTCCCAGAGTCCAAAGGAAAATCAAAGATGGAGGGAAAAAGCATTTTGAGAGAGACAGCAGAAAGAGGCAGAGCAACAAACACACCGGAGTGGATCCGATCTGAAGAAGCTACGCAAGCACAGAGAAAACTCCCGACTACCGCACCGGTCTGAAGAGAAAAGGACTGTTCTTTTTTAGACCTTCCACTTTTACAAAACACGTATTTGGTGAACTGTTTAAAGACCAAATCTGTTTTAATTTTTCCTTTGAAATATTTATGGCGTACCACATCTGAGCCTCTCACGGACTAGGTTCGGCTCACGAGCCATACGTTTGACACCCCCGGTCCACAGTGTTCTCATCATATTCCCATCACAGATCTACTTCGCTGCTTTCCCGCCCTCTCCTCCCATAAGTGCCTCATCCTCGCCGCCTTCCAAAGCTTTTTAAAGCCTTTAGAAAACTTGTTAACGTGAGCGAATGCCGGGAAATAAGCCCAGTTTATATTCAGACCGAAACTGCAAGCTCGAATTAAATGTGAAAACAGAAAGAATCCAGATGAGGAAATACAGAATGGGAACTTCTGCTTTTCTCTTTTAAAAGTGGGGGAAAAAAAGAAAAATCAATGCCCACAATATCACCCGAGAGGACTTCAACAACTTCTCAAACTCTTCTCCTGTCAAAGGTTTTTTCTATCCAGAACATTTCTGCATGGGGAGTGCGTGCCGCCCTCACCTGAGCTCGGCCATCTTGGCCTCGGGCAGCGGGGGTTTGGGGGGGGCCACGTCCTCGTCCGGCGCCTCAGGGGCGGGCTCCGCCGGAGCGGCCGGCGGCGCCGTCTTGTTGGAGACCTCCTGCTCGCGGTCTATCGACGGCACCTCCGAAGACGCGCTGCTGCGCAGAGAGACCAGGCGGTCGAGTCAACGAGCTGCTCTGCACGAGCGGGATTGCTGCAGGCTTCGTACCGACCTCTCCGTTGTGGCGGCGGGCGGCGTGGGCTTGCTGGGGGTGGTGGGCGACGGCTGCTCCTGCTTCTCTATGGTCAACTTCACCAATTCCTGTTTCACAGACCAAGAAAACAATTCTGCCTTACCAACTCTGAAAGTCCTGCTTTTCCAAGACGTCATTATTTCCAACACGAAGACATAAATCCTAACTTTTATCCCCCTAAATGACAGATTGACACCAAGTCGCCGTGCCATGAATTCATGATAACTTCAGGATGCTGAGACACACGTCAATAACAGCCAGACTGTGAAGCTGGCTTCTGACCTGTTGTCCCCACGAATGAGATCATGTTTAATAAATTAAGTCAAACAGAATCGGTCGACGTTATATGTTTTATCTGGAACATTTCCGGCTTCTCTGAGCCTCGTGTGTGGGAACTTCCTGTCCGACTCGATCTCTTCGCAGCATCAAGATTGGACGGGAGTGAGGCAGCGAGTGGCAGAAGCTGCGTCTTATCATGTGTTTGTTTCCTTGAGTATCGCAGACAGACTGGAGAAATGACAAGTCACTTCTGCTAATCGATGCCTCAAAATAAAACTTCATTTTAACCATGTTCAGATTCTGGAGTCACTCCCTGCAGGAATCCAGAAGTTAGATTTAAATGATTGTTTGAAGCCCATTCTTATTTCACTGCACCGCAGACAATCTGTCAGAGGGAACGCTTTAGTGCAGATTTAAATAAACAATGTGAAGTATTCTGTCATCTAATCTGATCTTCACATGTGACTGTGTCACCTGTGTGATGACTTCCATGATAAGACGATAATGTTGAGTTCATGACCTCCGGCCCTCCTATCTTCGACTGGAAGGAAAAACATGCTGGCAGGGCGTACCTTCACTCCGTCCAGCACCGCTTTGATCACGGTGGTGACGGACGCCACGTTCTCCTTGTCCTCCAGGTCGATGCCGTCCAGCATCACCTGGTCTGCCCAACGAATGAGGTTCGCCAGACTCTGATACACACGGCTGTGGCACGAAGACAGCGCCGAGCTGTCGGAGGAGGGGGGTGGGAATGGAGCGAGGAATGGAGAAGAGGAATTTAAGAGGGAAAAGAAAAAAAAAAGAGGATAATTGAAGACAACAGTGGGGTGTGAAGACAAAAACAACCGGACGAGCAAATGTTAGACAGGAAGTGTGAGAAATCACAGACATATGTACACGTCTCATTTCCTTCCATGCATTTCAGCCGTGAAGCTGTATTTCTGGGATTGGCGCTCCTTGAGGAACTGCAGAAATGCCTGACTACGCAGTCAGACCTAACACCAAGGTGTGGCGAGGGCCTGTACCGACACGCTGCAGCTGATTCACGGTGCTGGAATATCCTTCCACCGTCTCTGCACGGCTCTTCCCCGACCCGAGTGGGAGACTCGGAGACTACCGGGGTGAGCGGAGGCGTCTGACGGATGGGGGGGGGCTTTGAGCTGCAGGTCACAGTGGACGCGAGCGGGAATAGTGCGAATTGCACAAAGTGGGCCGCTTTGGCTGCTCGGTCGGTGAAGACTCGAGCGTGTAGAGACTGATCCGCTAATCTTCCGGCAAACAAATCAAAGCCGACTGCAGCGTGTAGGTGTCACGCCCACCGCTGACCCAGTTATCGGGCCAATATTGATTCGAATCACGGCAAACCAAGAAGTTTGTTCAGCCAATGGGGAAAGATTCCTGCCTCTGAAAGCAACAACAATATTGATGCAATGACCGTTACGCAATGGTTCCTGAGCCTACTGGCCAAAAAAACATCTGGGCTCAAGTTGGGTAACAATTCCAGTACAGCCATGTTTACCTTGCTGTGTGTACCCTGAGGTTAAAACAGAACGTTCTGGGCTGCGACGAGTCCCAAACTATACAACAAAAGAAGGCAAGAGACTCCGCTGCTTATGGGAATATATGTAAGTGTCTGTAATTATAGTGTAGAAGGCAAAAATAGGCTTGATTTCAAAATGCTCCTGTTTTCATCGACTGGGATTTCACTTCATGAGACCGAGATCAAATCCAACTTCGCAACTCTGCAGCAACATATCTGCTTCTAAACACGGCGCCGCGAGACACAGAATCCGTCGCCTCCGACCTCCATACTTTCACTTGTGCCGATGGGTGGGGGGAGGAACAGAGACGCAGAGAGGAGTTTTAACACGTTTCAGCAATCTGAGCGCAGCTCAGGTTACTATCACAGAAACAGCTCATTCAAACCACAGAGGAAGTAAAACAAGCTGACACACAACGTCAGGTGACAAGTCTCGGGGATGGAATTCATCTCAGTGCGGAGAGAACTGATAATGTGACTCGTCAACAAAGGCCAACACATGAATGGAATTTCTAACATTTCCTGTATCCAGAGAAGGTGTCATTTCTTCCAGCGTATTGGTGAGTCTCGGTCCTGACACGGAACGACCTACACCAGTCAGCAAAGAGGAATTTCCACTTCTTTTTTCCCTAAAACTATTACTTCATACATGTGAACACCAATGTCTGTATTTTCTCCTCACATTCCACGTAGTAGCTTGACTCAGTTTCTGACGAAAAAAAAAAAACTGTCATACAAGCTGAATCATGTGTTGCTGCAAATGATTCAGCCGGTGTGTCCATGCGGACAAACAAAGTCTTACAATAACAACACTTAAAATGTGAGCGAGGCACATGTGAAGGCACAGGAAATGCTTCGGAAAAGAAAACAACAAACTCCAAAATGTACTTTTGTACTTGTAGATGTTTCAAAACCACCGGTTTATTGCTGTTACTAAGCTGAATAAGTGCTTTTATTACTTTTTAAGTAAAGGTAGCTGTATTTCTACTTAAGTGCAGAATGTGAGCACCAACTCTGCTATCAACATCCTCAAGAGAAAACATTTTTCTGACGCTCAGAAAGGATGATAACTATCTGAAAAAATATCTGAAGTAAGCTCTGGCTGCGTTTGACGCCCCTGACTTTTACCAATTCATCATGTGCGGCTTTACATTTCTGAGGGAGTGTCAGAGAAGCGCTGGCGACTCACCTGTGCTGTATCCGGGCCTCCACGTGGACCAGAGGCAGGATGGCTTCCAGCACCTTGCTGGCGGAGCCTGGGAGCATCTCCAGCACCTTCTTCTCCACAACCATCTTGTCCACGATTGTCTTGAAGTAGCGCAGCGCACTGACCACCTCCTTCTCCTGCTCCTCCAGCCTACTCACCTTCTGGAAAACACACACACACACAATGCCACAAAATTGACTTTATTTCCTAATTTTCTTTTTACCCTGCTCTGCTTATTCCTCCTTCCATACATTTTCTATATTGGTTTTTCTAGCGTCAGGCTGTGGGGAAGCATGTAGAATACACCCTGGACAGGTTCATCACAGTCACTGATTGACCTCACATTCAGTTTATGGACACTTGCACACACACACACACAGTACTTACTCACAGGTGGAACTTGCAAACTCTACCCAGAAAAGGCTCACAAGCACAGACTTAAATCAGAGATATTAATCCTAACTTTAACCCGACCTTGCAGCCCCAGCATGCTGGCAATGGCATTGAAGATTTACGTTTACAGAGGGCCAGGATCAATGTGCGACTCCCAAGATACAGTATAACTGTAAATCACTGGTGGCCCATTAATTTTCCAATAGTCACATTAAAATAAAAATTTACGGTGCAAGGCCACGGTAAAGGTTAAACACAGCTCTGCAGAGTCTGAATCAATCTAATAAAGAGCAGCATGTTTCGTGGTTTTGACAGTTCAAACCGGAATCCTGGAAAACCGAAATTTGTTATCCACAAACTGGGCAAGTGTATTTTAGTTCAAGCAATCCTATAATTTGTCTGGAGCACAAAGAGAGAAACAGGTTACTGTAATCAGAGCACACAGTGAGAAAGCTTCAAACTACAGAGAAAAATTCCATCTCAAACCTCAGCAAGCACCTCGCAAGTAGGCAAGGAGACTCAGCGAGGAACCCACAGATAGGGGCACTGATGAGACCACTGTGGAGACCATAACCCACCAGGAGAACCTCAGAGGACCCTTCTCCTGATCAACAGGTGAAGTTAGACTGAAAAGTAACAGGACTGAGCTGAAGAAGATCATCACTGTCTTATATTGTTGAGGACATGTTTCCCATTTCCACTGTAGACTCTGAAACTTTTTAATATTATCTCGAAGGAGTACACACAAAAAAATAGATTTATATTTATTCTGCTTTAATATGTAGAAATTTAACTTGATTTTATTAAAATATGATGGAGGCAATGTGCACAAAGCTCAAACATTGAAACTAATAAAAAGTTTAAAAAGGAGACTTTCATTTGATTCAGTTTTATATGACGGGATATACAGAAAGAACAGAATTAGACTGAAGCTCTGTTGCTTTAAGGTGTATTCAGGTTGTGCATCACGTTTTTGAAAAGTTACAAAGTAATTAACTACTTTTGGAAATAAGTAATCAGTAAGGTAACAGGATTACTTTCCTGAAGTAATCAGGAACTAATGACTCTTTCCACAGTGATTGCTGTGGTTCATGATGCTGCACAGATCTAATATTCACTATCAGGAGAATCACAACATTTTTCTGCATCAACCCGACTGTTTCTATGATTCGCTCACAGGTCGGAAAGACTCTGGCTCGGAGCGATCTCACTACTCCTGCTAAAGCGCTCTTTCCGCTCCTCCAGTCTGTCACAGCGGGGCTGCTGGGGGAGTATACTCATTACAGCGAAACCCTTAAGAGGGAGCAGAGGAGTTCATTCAGGAAGTGGCCCAGTCTCATTCATGTCTTTATAGGTTTAGACACCTGCTGCAGCACAGCCAGCCAGCGCGGTGACTGGAGGGCTGTGGGAACCAGCAGGGAAACACACACGCACACACACATACACACACTCACACAGGCACAATGGAGTTAGCGAGCACAAAGCATCAGACAGGAAAACAATAGTCTCAACAATAGACAAACAAACACCAGGAATAGGTGGGATGGAGATTTCCCACAGCGCACACGCCCACACATTTTCTGTCCACAGACGCACCTTGTTGGTGGGTTTCTCAGTGTTCTTGGCCGCCGGCTCAGGCTGCAGCTGCTTGCCCTTCTTGGATGGAGTCCTCTTGATCTTGGGAGAATGGAACTTGTCCTTCAGTATCATGGTGAAGGTGGACAGGTGGGACCGCTGTGAGTCTGCGGACGGAAGGGAAACGGAGGAGACGGGCCGGTCAGTCGAGGAGGAGGAGGGGGATCAAAGTTCGATGGAAACATCAAAATCTGCAGATCAATAAACACTTCAACACAAACACGAGCCAAAGTGCAGACGAACGGACCTCATTGCTACACAGAAATACTGATGTGTGTTTGTTTAATACTGGGTACAGTATCAAAATATGCGGTTCATCATGTGGATGGGTCGCACAGTGGCGTAGTGTTGCCTCAGAACAACATTTCCTCCTCCAGTTTCAGGAAGAGGCACTTGGGGCTAACTGGCGACTGTAAACAACACGTAGGTGTGAAAGTGTGTGTTTGGCCTGTGATGGATTGACCATGGGTTCAGCGAGTTCCCGTCCTTCTCTGCTAGTCTGCTGGGATCTGCTCCAGCGCCCTGCGACTCTGAAGTGGTAGAGAAGATGGATGGATCATGTAGATGTGCAAATGCTGGCATGTTCTGAGGCATTAGCTTCTTTGAGTGCTCTCAATCTTTCCACTATCAAACTGGGAAAAAGACCACTTTTGGATATTGTTCTTTCCACTTGGAAGTTCCACATTTCTCACTCCCCAGAAACTCATGAAGCAAGAAAATGTCATGCCTGTCTTTGTTGTGTTTGACAGCAAAAATACGTCAAATATTTTTCAAATGTCTGCCTCTCTTCAGTCTCTCTGGCTTCATCCTGAACCTCAAGGACAGTCTCATCCAGATGCCCACCATGTGCACGTGACGGCAGATGAAACGTGGTTAGAGTAAAACACTCTGATTCGTGCTGAAACTGCGAGCGGCTTCATAATCGCCAAGTGATTTAGCACAAGCCAACTTGTTCACTGTGGTGAGTGCTGGTTGAATCCAGGAGGAGGATGGAGCCCCTGCTCCGTTAATCCCTTGATAATTGACTGCTCGCTCGTGGCGTTCCGTCACCTCTTTGTCCCTCTTTCACTATCTCCACACCATGCCGAATCGGGAGATAATGCCTAATAACAGCAGTGGGAGAAGTCAGGAAATGTGGGCTTTATCAGCGACGAAATTGCACCTCTATCTGCTGTAATCTCCCCTCTGCCCGATGACAGCGGGATCTGGCATTCCACGGGCGAAAGAAAAGGATTCCGAATGGTAATCAGCAGCAGGAAAACACCACAAACCAGACTTCCAGCAGGGCCCTGCTTTCATCTGTGCCATCGATCAACATGCCACGCACATACCCACCCTACTGTTCGCTCTCCCCGCCCTTAATCCTCATCATCCCCTGCTCCCTGCAAAAGCCAAAGTTCGCTGAGGCGGCCAAGGAAGACTCTGTGTGCCTCATTAAAAATGTTGATGAGAGCGCTTTCGCAGAGGAGTTCACTGCCATTCCGGCGCTGCGAGGCCGAGCTACGCCTGATCCTTCTGGACTGTGTTTTACGCTGCATTTTTGTGAAAATCTTATCAGTGTTGTGTAAAAATAAACCGGCGCTGGCCGTTCCGTGAGCATTACTGAATCAAGTCCTTTAGCTGATTCAATAAACTAAAGAGTTTCTGGAAACGCATCTCACGGCAGTTCACCACCTTTAATCTGCCTCTGACCTAGTTCTTAACCAAATAGGTCAAATCAATTCTACATACGTGGCATTGGACCGCATTCGGCACACTGCAAACTTAAAATCATTAGCGGACACAGTGTGATGAGGGTACGCTAATTAAAACACACTCTACTTCTTCACTGAGAACTGACTCTGGTAAATGGACTGTACTTCTATAAGCAATACACAGCTGCAACAGTCTGAAGGCGTTTCATGTGATTTGCTCTCACATTTCGCCCTTCGCTCATGCACTCCACGCTGCCATTCAAGGTGCTTGTGCGCCATTAGGAGCAACTTCGGGTTCAGAATCTTGCTCAAGCTATCTGTGGAAGTGTGAGATCAAAGTGCCAACAACAATGGGATTGGGGGACGGCTCACGCTACCTCGTGCTTTCTGCGATTGTAGATTGCGTTAAGCGAATGTCAGTGAAAAAGCACCAACGCCATGTGACAGAGACAGTCACCTCCTCGTGGTGTGTTGTGCCTCTTCATTTCACACCATCTGTGACTGCTAAAACACTGAGCGGAGACGAGAAATAAAAGAGCGTGTGGGCAGCCAGGCTCTGCCGAGACAGAGGAAGGTGCCCGAGTTTATCTGAGCGAGAGCAGAGACTCTGTACACCGAAGACCGCCGCAGAAACGGACAACCTTTTCATCTTAAGAGCTGCCTGGATCAATATGCTGTAGCTCAGCCACTGGGGACGCTGTGTTCCCACATGGAGCCTGAATAACACGGCCAATGTATAAAGGGCTTTTATTTATTTTTGCCTCACTATCCCGAGGCTGTTCATACCTGCACTGCCCAGTTTTTCCTGGCGAAGTCGCGCAGAGCATCCGTATACTTCAGCCTCAGATAATCTCGTATCTGTGTGACCTGGTTGCCTTTTCATTGTTTGGCACAAGTGGAAAGGGACTGGAGCCGACTTCACATTATGCTGAACCCTCTCAACTCAATCCCAGACCGAACAGGCCCAGAAGGACTCCGCGCGGGTTTACAGGCCCGTCCCGGAGCGCTGACATGAGCGCAGTGAGTCACCGCCACGCATGATCGATACAGATGCTTCCTCATCGCAGTCCCTGCGGCTCAGCTGTTTTTCTGGTTCCCGCTATCCGATGCTCCCTTCTCACTTCTCCGCCACCACCTCCGTGAGACTCCCACTTCGGAGAACAGAGCCAAACCCTCTCACAGAAAAACCAGACTTCCAGCAAAGTGGAAGTCTGGCCACAGAATAGCAATGACCTCACTGAGAGAAAGAAATGAACAGCGTGAAAGAAAAAGTCAGCAATGAAGAGGAGGAGGAGGAAACGGAGGGAGAATACAGTGAAGTGCTCTGTTGTAGTCATGTAGGCCGGTCGGTGTCCGCCCTCCTGCTCCCCGGCTTCCTGCCTGCTGCTCCCGCTGCTGCTCAGAGTTATGAGCTGGTGAAGTCAGTGGTTGTAATGTCTCTCACACTGAATCTGACTAGTCATGGATGGAGAGAGAGAGAGGGAGAGAGAGAGAGAGAGAGAGAGAGGGAGAGGGAGAGAAACCTCACACTGAAAATATTTTCTCCCTTAATGTTTTTCAGCTGTCTGGCCCACAAACACACACTTAATATCGGGTGCAGATATGAAAACTCTGCGCTCTCGTACACCTGTGGCAACATTTGTCCTTTTCATGGGCAGTTTTCGCTGTCATTTTCGCAACCATTTTTAAAAAAAAAAAAAAACTTTCGAGAGGTTGCAGAGACAGAAAAAAAAAAAGTGAACACAATATTTGACATTTAATTTGAGGCTCAGAGAAAGTGTGGCCAGACTTCCAGAAACGGTTAGGTTTATCTTCCGAAGCTGCACTAACACTGTCTGATGGTCACAGGTGGGAAATGAGGAGGCGCAAATAACGGAAGCGTGAATGACTGAAAAATGTTTCAGTCGTGCGGACTGTGTGAAATGAAATGGAAATTAATAGTTTCCAAACACCGCATCAACTGATAAATGGTCGTATTTCCATGGCGACTAAACATTAAAACAAATTTTGGGGGTTTTCAATGCAGCACTGCGACACAGAAACTGAAGCACCTTTCTATGAAGTGTTGACTAAACACATCGTGTACATAATGGCTGCCGTGAGCTGTGGACAGTTCCATGTTGATAGAGTTAACAGGCATTGACTCTGGACCTTCCTGCAGTCATATTTTCCCTCAACATGTTTGACGGTGTGTGTTATGGTCACAGTGCGTTGCCCTTCGGGCTGTGTGTGCTTCAGGACTCCGACACTCACCCTGACAGCACGGCGTTAAGGCTAACGCTAGCTGGCAAGCAGAGAGGAAGCTAGCTCTCGCGGCAGCATCACTGAAATCTCAGTGTTGTGTTCGCTCGTCTGAAGACTGAATTGACTGAATCGACACCTCCTGTGGACCAGTTTTGGTCCATGGACCTTACGTTTGACACCCCTCATTTAGACTGAAGCAACAAAAAAACAAAAACAAATCTGCCAGACATGCAAAACAAAGAAAGAATTGGGGGAAAACAGCGAGAGTGACACCGTCAAAAGTCAATAGTCAAGGATTTACAAAATAAATATCTTTTAGAGGCATTTAAATTGCCCAGACACTTTGCTGCTGTGGAAGGCCATGGGGACGTTTAAAACAAACACTCCAGGCTGAACGACTCTTGAACAAAGCCTGGGAGAGTTCTCACACAACACTGAGTCCCCGGGAGTCTGTGGCTGCTGGTTCCACTGAAGGCTTTGCTACTCTATAAGCAAACACAAACCCACACACACACACACACAGGGTGTAAATATATGGATGCTCCTGGCGAAAAAAGCAAACGCCTAAGTGTTAAATATATACAATACACCTTGAAATTGATTTTGTGTACATTTCACGTCACATTTGCAAAGTCAAATGTGTATCTTAACAACCCACAACATTCAATAGAGCGGCCTAAAGGCATTGTATAGATTACCACTTTTCAGCTGTTTCCCCCAAGGAATACAACCAGTCTGCTGTTTCCCCATCAACAGCACAGAGCCGCCGCAGCAGACACTTTCATTAACTGGCTATGTTAACAAGATTGTCGATCAGAGTGTGAAATATATCAAAAAAAATTGTAAACATGAGCATGAATTTACATCAGCAGCTCATTCAGGCAGGCGATAAATGTTTTGGTGCCGCTAATGCAAAACAGTCCAAACGCAGCTTAATCATGTTCCCACAAAGCTCGAATGAATAAGTAATGCTCCTGCATTCCCAAACCAGGCTGTCAGAAAAATACACCTGAAGGTCTTTGAAACTCTGCCTGTTTGTGCGCTTTTCCTGTATTTAAAGCACAGTTTGTCGGAGCGGGATTCGTCCGATTTCTCTGGGGATACAAAATGCCAACAAAACAGGAGAGTACTAGTCACGAGAGCCTCAAACGACGGAAGGAGCAGACAGGGTCTCTGCTGCTGCTGCTGGAAGCACACAGCTGATGATTGGCAGCATATGTGCCTGTCCGGGTCTGAGCGAGGGCCTTGACAGACCGGCAGATTGATGTGCGTCTCTTTCGGTACAGGTGTGATCGGTGCGGGACAGCTGGTCAAGCCCCCCTCGCTGCCTCCTCCACCCTCGGAAAGACAGGAAGAACGGGGTGGAGGAGACGCCGCCGAGTTTGTGCTTGAGGTCGCGCGCACAGCTGTCACCTCCTGCTGAACTCCTGCAGTGAAGCATTCGCAGGGAAAGTGTGTGCAGGAGCTGCGTTTATGGACCCGTTTAGATCGCTCCCAGACTGAAACAAGAATCGCAAAGGTCACTGTGCCAGCTGCTGAGGAGGGAAGAAGGCAGTGGAGGAGGGGGGCATGGTCTGAAAGCATGTGTGCAAGGCATACCGAAAAAATCTGTTGCAAAGCTGTACTGGACTGTAAACAAAGAGAAGAGCATGAGAGAATGCTTTTTTTTTTTTTTTTTTGCGCAGTCTGTTTCAGAAATGATATGTACTTGCATGCCAAGGTATCCTGCACACTGTATTCTTAAATAAACTAGCAAATCTGTGTCTACTAGAATATTTCTTCTTGCCAATATATCTTACACCGTTCTGGAAGGAATATGCATTTGTGGGATGAGCCACAGAGCAGATGTGTGTTGCACGCACGAAAATAATCCCTCGTCTTTCATGCAGATGGGAAACAAATTTCCCAACATTTTGTGCATTTTGCATACTGTTTGCTGACATCGCTCATAAAAGTTTTGGGGAAATAAAACAGAAAGTGTTTGAAAAGAATACTTGCCAGCGACTATTTCACCAAAAAACTATTCATACTCGCAAGGACGCAACTTTTTAACTAAACCAGATGGAGACTGACAAAAAAAAACCTTTCTGATTTTGCCGTCGCTAGATTTAGGGAAGCTGAAGCACCATCAGCAGGTCGACTATTGTTGTCATGATGTGACTCATGATGTTCTGAACAACTTGATTGTCTAATGAGTTTATTTGTGGTGTGAAAGCTGCAAGGACGGACGCGAGGGCTTTAAACAGTTCTGCTTTAACGGCTGGAAGACAGTGTACAAACACATCTGTGCTCTGAGGTAAATGTATTCTTCAGCAGTTTAATTCCACGTGTGTGTTGATATTTCACATTTAGAGGAGCACAAAGTAAAGCAAAGGCTGGTTCCAGCACATTTCAATGCAGTAATAATCAATACTGAATGTTAGTTTAAGTAGTTGTTCGGATAGCTCATCAAGTAAAATTGTAAATCACACATATATTGAAAAAAAAAAATCATTCATAATGTTCTCCTAATGAAACCCATCAATAACAAACCAATAGATTAATATGACTGGAACATTTTAGCCAGACAGTAGGGCGGGGAAGCAGATTCGAGCTGCATGAAATATTCAACATTTTTTGCGTTGAGGAGTGTTCCTGATATCTAAACAAAAACAGGATAACACTCAGGAAAAGAAACTTCAGCACAAACTATAGTTAAGTATTTCGAGTAATGTCAATAAATATATATTTAAGGAGTCTTTTTGAAGCATCCGATCCCAGTATTCAACAGCTATACTGCATCGTATACAAGCTCAATAAACCCGGTTCGAGCATTTAGATCTCAACCTGACCAAATGAAGGCAAACTTGAAATGAGCGCTTTGTAGGAAACGCACACCAAGGCTGCACTCGTCGATAAAAATTACAGCGATGTGAAAGAATCGAAGTGGCTGCTATGCTGTGGAAGCCAAAACGTGGAGGAGCTGTGCCAAACATCCTATCTCCACAGGGAAGACCTGTTGTGGAGCAAGAGTGGGAAATGCAAGCCTGAGGCATGTAGGATGAACAGCAGGAAGAAATATGGAGAGGAAAGAGGGAAAAAAAATCAACAGGAAATAGTTAAGTGCTTAGTGAATTATTTATTCTCTCCATTGTAGTGGTTTATTCCTGCTGGCTGTGTTCAGTGTTCAATACGAGTCCTCTTTATGTCCTTTGTTATCAACGTGCTGCACTCGCGCAGCGCTGCAGGATGCACCAGGCTCTCCGTCTCACGCTGCCGCAGGCCGAGCTGCAATCCAGAGCGTGGCGGGGAGGAGGCCAAGCCCTGCGAGAGGATCCTGATCCTGGTTAGCAGCTGGTTCAAGGAGCAGCAGAAAAAGAAGAGGTGGTGGTTACAGTTACAGCTCCAGCTGTGCTGCTTGAGTGTGTCGCTCGTCAATGAGCCACAGGGACACTCGGAGCATCAGGTCCACTTACTGAGTAAGTAAATGAGATACAATGGATGCTAAGTGCTCCATGCACTTCCCATGTATTGTATTTCACTTAACAAATGACTAAATGAGACACATGAGATGGTTTCCACATGGACAGCACCATCATCCACAGAATGGTACGCCCAAGTGCATGATTCCTGATGACTAATGAAAATGGCAATAGACATTATTTTAGATGACTTGGGCAAAACACTCGAGAACCAGTTAAAAAAAAATAATTCATTGATATTAGAATCAATATTTCTCTAAAGTGATACACTTATGGATCACTTCATTAAAACTAGCAATTACAAACACTGTGGACACGTAACACCCAAAAAAGATCAAATCTGGCGACATGTTTAGTTTAGTTTATTGGTTTATTTCACAGGGACAATGTGTGAAAAACATTATTTAAAGATGCTTCACACCAGATTTAGCCTAGGCTAATTTCCATCCGTAGTCCCTGAGGCAGAGTAAACCTTGGACAGGTTATCAGTCCATTAAAGGGAAAACTCATGCACTCATATAACCACATACAGGCAATTCAGAGCAACCACTTAACATCAAATGCAGATTTTTGGACTGTGGGAGTAAAGTGAAGTACTCACACACACAACTTACAAACCCAATATAAAAAAACCTGCAAAGCTTGGACTCAAACTACAGATTTTTTTCACTGTGAAGCAAGAGTACCAATCACTGCACCCTAATAGAATCTGCGAAATTCTAACCAAGCAGAAAAAATGGATGTTTTTGTGATGCTTTTTTTTTTAAACACTCCTTTCTATAAAATTCATCTAGTCCAATATTTTGTGCTGTTAACTTACTAAAGCATGGCCCTCAGCGTGTCGATGACTAGTAAAGCAGGCCCACCAGTCACGGGTCAGTAATCAGGAGCAAATATCAGTGTGGTGATGGAGCTGCTCTGTGCGCTGGGTTGCATGGAAACAGATGGTCTGGTCAACCATGGCGAACAGAGCGCACAACCACGGCGATCTATAATGCAAATCCATGTGAACAAAACTGCCAATCGAATCCATAACAGCTCAGTGAGAATGCATTTGGTCAGCTGTGTCCAATGTCTGTGTGCAATCTGAAGATGAGAGCGTGAACAGAGGGGGGGGGTGAAAAAACATAGCTTCAGAGGGTTTGAGCCATCTTCACACAAATCTAACCAAACAACAGAGCAGAGCAATGACTGAAAACACGTCTATAAAGGGAAACTCCTGTTCTGTGAGTAGAGACATCATTACCTGAGTGACTCATGAGATAACTCAGAGAAACAGAGTCTTAACAAGCAACCACACAAGCCAAATTCCTTTTCTGTTCAGCCGCACTGGACTTATGAGTTTGGTTTGGAAAGCTTGAAAGCCAAACCTTGAACACCTAGTTTCCCTAGAAAGCATGCTCTACTCCCAACCCAACTCCTGAACAACTCCTACCACAATAATATTATATGATAACAAGTCATGAATCTCTAGGTGAAGCAAAACTGGAATTAACAGCAACAATAAAATATGTCGCATTAAGACATCAAGGCAACGAACAGCAAGAAGAGACACAATAATATTTAATCCGGTCTAATCGTTTGGTGACACACCTGCATTCTTGAGTCTGTCCGTTTGTCTGGTATCATGTTAATGAACATATTCACAGGTTTGGTTTGAAGTAGCGGTTTGGTAACCCCTAGGGGGAGCTGGAACACTTCATGAAGCAGGTAGCCTCAGGAATAGTCTAGAGGGGGTCAGGGGGGTGCGATCCACAGTATGATCTTCTCTTGGATTCAAGAGAAAAATCATAATGAAAATAAGTGAAGTGAAGGGACCACTTGAACGGAGATTGACTGGATGTGTATTAAGGATCTGGAATTATAGAACAAGTTTTAGACCACCAGGCGGTGGTCCAGGTGATGGGCCAACCAATGACTAAATAACCAACCATTATCAGCCACGGACCACAGTGAAACAGTAGTTTAAGTAACGCAGCAGTATTTTAACCCAAACAAAAATATACAACAGAAAAGATAACAAGCATGTGAGGCAGAGGGAGGAAGGGAAACTTCCCATAGTCATAACTCAGCTACAAATAAACTACAGTGCCCAAACTCAATGCAGCAGAGGTCAGAGAAGAGTATAAGCAGCTCCATAATTACATATCTTTCAGATTAGATGTGGTGGATGATATTGAGGGTAGTGGGTCAGCTCTGAGACAGCACACAGCACTTTTTGAATAAAGTCTTGTATTGCGGTAGAACGGTTAAGCAAACTTGCTTGATCCGTTTTGGTTAAATAGCTTCTCTGTTCTAAACCCACCAGACTCATAACTAACAATAACGAGACGATGGGTGTCACAGTGCAGAGACACCTGCACTTCTGGGACCCACAGGCCAGCAGCAGGACTTCAACCAACAAACTTATGAGCCAAAATCTGTATAAATTGCTCATAGGTGTGGAAACATGAGGTTTTGTGTGTGTCTCTGTGATGGAGTGGTGACCTGTTCAGGGTGTACCTTGACGTCACGCATGACTCACGACCTTGACTCAGCTCGAGCACCCTACGGGAAACCTTGACAAAATGTGTAATATCAGACCGGCTAGCCACCCATGCAAGGGCTGAGGAAAAGAAACCAGCAGGTTGTCTTCTTCACACTCCACAAAGAGGCTCGTCTTTTCAGGAGGTGGCTTCATTGTCACGGCATTAATTAAAAGCGAGTGACTCCATTATCTGCTCTTGTTCAAACTATTATATATGGAGCGCTAAACCTATTTGATTCCACACAGGGTGCATTTCCGACCCAGAGGTTGTGTGACCGACACAGAACTCATGTAGGTCATTTAGCTCTGAAGTCAGTGTTAGAAAAGGGTGGGACCATTAAGCCTTGTGTATTGTGTGGTGGCATAAACATTTACAAGTCTTTGGCCTCGATGCCAGCTCTGTTCAGCTATGAAGCCAACAAAACTCCCATCTTCCAAACTTTTCTCTACACACAGTCAACGCCATCTTTTCTCTCCATCTGTGTTTTTTCTCTGCAGTCCTCTGTGGCTTCCCACCACTGCTGCTGTTTTAAGTGAAGTTTCATCTTTACCGTTAACTGAATACAGTTTACCCACACGTTTCCCCTTTACGAGGTGAAGTGCGATGATGGTAAACACCACACTGTCCACATTCGCACATCACTGCAGATCTGTGAAAACAAGAGTGTTATCCAATTTGCCCCTGGTGGTTCGTTTACCAAAATTAACTCACACCCGTAGGGCGAGCTTTATTTGCAATTTTCCACGTCAATTACTCCACTCCATTGCTTTTAATGGCATGTGTAGTTGCGAGTAAGTTAAAAGGAATTTGGTATAGTTAGGCTGCTGTATATGTCGATGGATCACATCATGCAGCAATGGCTGTGCGCTGTGACTGATCTGAGGGTGAGCAAACAATTCTCACTCTGGCGGTATTTACACTAGCAGTCCCTGTAATAAAGGGCCAAATAAACACATTTTTAATGTTTCAAAATCTAACCTTTGTGATTTCCATGTTGCTCCACTTAAGCCAATGGGTCATCAAAACAAATGTCTAACAACATGTTATCTATGGAAAACCTGACAGAACAGCTCATCTCATGACTCATATTGGTCCCCTGGATCGTGCTCTGCTCTGCGAATGACTAAAAACCACTATTTTCCTTTTTGTTTTCAGCGAATAACCTGTAATTTGTGATTTATAAAACGTAAAACTGTAAAACTGAGCCCAAACCTTGGTGAAGAATCTCGGACTATACAAACAGTAAGGGGGAAAAAAAAAAGACATTTTGTACATAAAATTCCAACTTTTACACTCGGTTTAATCAGTGTTCAAAATGAAAGTGCCTTAGTGATGGTAGTAGCAGTAGTAGTAGTAGTAGGATAGTCACTATGTGGGTCAACGTGCCGTAGTGGGCACTGGACCAGCTGAAGGAACCAGATAATGGGAGCATTTGGCACAGCAGCTCATTGGGGGTGTGCTAAAAGCTACGGAGCTAGCCCGGAGGCTGCGCTGACTCGACTGTCCTATACACAACAGTTACACACGTACCAACAATACGCGGATTATTCACACAAGAATCCGCGTCCACAGACAGAAACAAATGAGCAAACAAAGAGTCTCTCTAAACTATTCAACCACGAGCAAAAGGTTGTGGGGGGGGGACGCCTCGGGGCCCGGTTCTCGACATCATCGACGGCAAACGCAACATAATATATGGCATTAGAGCTGGAAGCTTTTGATGCTCTATTTGTAAAATAAAATAAAAAAAACCCAAACTTCACAACTACACTTGGGCCCAATAACAAAGGAGATGCATAAACAACGAAGTGAGATACAAAAGGAACATAGTTGAGCTTCAACCACAATATATAACCAAGAAGCCAAAGAAGATAAATCAAAGTTGAAAGCCTGTACGAGTGCCACTGCAGAAAAGGGAAAAATCTCCTACATTTCCCAAAGCAGTGACGGCTTGCATTTTAGATTTAAGTGAGCCTGTAGCTACCACTCAGTAATAACTGGAGTTGATCAGCACAGGGCATAGCCCCATGAAGTAATCTGTTATTCAAGAGACAAATTAGTAAGAAACATGCTGCCATGAGATAATATCTCTTACGACAGCAGTGGTTACATTTCTCCTCTCAGATCATTCCTTTTGCTAGTCGATTTACCATTAAATTTTAACAATTCAGAGAACTCAATAGCAGTTTGTCACATTTTTCCAATCAAACTAAAAATTTTTTTTGCTAAGGCTAACTCTAGCAAAAGGTCGCCTTTGTGTTATGGATTATCAACCACCTTATCTTTCAGAGTTTTCAAGCAAATGTTGACCAGAAAGGGTTAAGATATATGTTTTTCCCCTGGTACAGATCTAAATGACTCATTTCGAATACACAGATAATAACAGGAAAATTTCCCACTCGAGATGTTTATCATGTTAGACTGAGGTGATAAGAGCAGAAGTGTCTTGTTATGACTCATGATTAAAATCTGTACAGATCTTTTAAATAATAACTACAAGCATGTTAAAAGGTTGAGTGTTGTTTAATGATTTGGAGCTGCAGCTCTTAACTAAAGGTAGAATGACATTAAATGTTTGTCATTGGCTAAGTATTTATTTTCCAGTGGTGTATAAAAGGGAAAAGTTGCCGCTGCATGAGGACCTTATTTCTTCTTATTTTTTTTATTATTTTTTTTAACACCTTCTAAGAAGTGTTCCAGAATAATTCAGAGTGTTGCTTGCCGGCGCTTTTGGCAATTTTTGAAGAAGTGTTCAAGGACAGTTCATGGAGACGGTCAACTGCGCTTCAGAAAAGCTTGCAGCCCAGTTTACAACTGATGCAAGTTGTTAGTTGTTGTTCTAGTACTGGTAGAGAATTAGAAATCTAATGTTTAAAATGTCTTGTGGTGCTAAAGAGCTATTTTTAGGATCACATCAACAAGTGTGAAGAATGAAAATTCAGGAGCACTAAACATTGAGAGAATTCCACTGGAGGGCATGGCAAGCTTATATGATGTAAAGCGTTGCAAGCGGGAAATCGCACAGCGCACGCCATCCTGGGTACCCCTCCTGTTCCTTCCCCACTGACGCCGAAGTCACTGGTACGATTTCCTGTCCCATGGCTCCCTCACCGAGGGCCGCTCCCCCTTCACAGTTCAGACCAAACCCAACTGCGTTCTTCTGCAGCTCGCCCCCTTAAATCCGGCCTACACAGCGACACACACACACACACACACACACAAGACAAAGAAGCACAATGTGCTACACAACAAGGAGAAACTCAAAGTAGTCCGATCCTTCAGGTGACCTCAGGGATGCGGCGTTTTCCCTGCATTTTTTAGCATTCCATTTAAAGCTCGCTTCCTGAACCGAAGCTTCGTGCTGGAAGAGAGCAGACTGACAGGCAGGCAGGTTCACCTTGGGTAAAACCAATAGACTCAAGAACCACAAAGTGCTATAAATACCTGGCTTGTCAGTATCTCTAACATCAAGCAGCACCAGAACGGAGACGCTGCGACAGTTAAAAAAAAAAAGAAAAAAGACAAGAAAAGAAAAAAAAAAGAAAAAGAAAAAGCAGAAACTCTGATCTGCCGAGATGAATTCACGGATTCTCACTGAGCGGCAGCTGTTTGGCAAGAGAGCAGGAGGCAAACAGGCACTATAAAGCACTTGAGATAGGAGACAGATCCTACACACAGACAAACAGCCACAAGAGAACCAATCACTTCACTGCCGAGTACAAGACGGAGGCAGATACAGACAGACAGAGGAGCACAGGCAACAGTAAATGGCCTCAAGCAGTGAGGAGTGGTACCACTCTCCACGTGGAAGAGCGCTCCACAAAGCTCATCTTGTCTGAGCGGCAGGCTACTTGTCGCCCCTCTTGACACGGCACAAACACTTTATTGGGCAAGACTGACAGACAGATGGCGCATATTTCAGTGCATCTCTCAGTGGAGACGCACACCGGCGAAGCAAACTCTCTGACTTTGGTCATTTTCACAGCTGGCTAAAAATAGACCCTGATAAGAGATGTGTCCGTCGCGCAGAAGAGACTCGCCCTCGCACACGGCCACTTATAATTAGGTGATGACTGCTTAAGCCGTGTCAGAGATGAATAATCACCCACCCACTGAAGTAACACAAACTCGACTGGACTTCTTCTTTTTTTTCATAGACAAACAGGCACGCACACACAAAAATACACTGACCACGCTCCTGCTCGAGCTCTTTGTCCTTTATTTATTTCCCTATAAATATACCCAAGCGCTTTTCACTGGAACAATTAAACATTTAAACGCAGGATCTGAACGCATTTCCAATTAAAAGATCCTAACTTTATGATCTGATTTTTCTTTAACCCGATCACATAAAACAGATGTGAGATTTTAATGTTCTTCTGAGTAATGACATCGCTCCACATGAAACGGCGTGTTGGAGCAACACATGAAGAAAGAAAAAAAAAAGAAGAAGAAAATAGAGTTGGGAGGTTAAATGAAAACAGGAAGACGACCGCAACAACTTTATTGCTTGGGATTAGCCAAAAAAAAACAGTCTCTAAAAGAATAACTAGTCAAACCATTGAAACTTCTGATATAACGAATTCAAAAATAAACTGCGTGAAGAACAACCAGCTGATGTCCTAATAGTTTTTTAGCAAAGGTAATCACATTCATACCGGTTAGCTTTAAGCTAATGTTTTAGGACTGGGAATATTCCAGAATATGCCACAATGCTAACTACCAGCAGCAGCACCGGTACAGCCCCGTCACGCACATCGTGAGAGTGAAACTCCAGGTGAAGTCCCTGAAAGTGTGTGTGTGTGTGTGTGGTGTCATTTAGCCCATTGTGTGCAGAGGAGTCTTTGACTCAAACGGGGACGCAAATGAACGCAAACAAATTAATTTCTGCATTTCGGGACTGCAGATGTCTGGTGTTTTCTCTGAATGCAGAATATTGAAAACATCCGACGCTTGAAATCAGGAGCAACCAGCCTTTCTGCACCTTCTCAATTCCTCTTAAACGTGATCAAAAAAACATTTGGTGCAAAACTTGACCTGTATAATTAGTTCTTCAACCACATAAGTATAGGCAAGCAACATATAATAAAGGACAAAATAAACAGCACATAGTGAATTGTAAGTCTCTTCTCATCAATATTCCAAGAACTTGAATTGTGTTTAATTCTTATTGCAAAGCAAATAAAACAAAAACAAAAAACTGTCTGCTACACCCTGTTTTGAGATTCTTGCCCTCCATCTAGCTGAAAGTGAAGAACATGAGCTGCTGTTGGGACAACTCTCACGCAGTAATTTGTGGTCCTTGAACAAACAATAAAAAGTTTGCAGCTTTTTATAAAACTGTTGATATAAGCTAGAAATGTAACAACAGAAGGTTAACCTTGTCTTGGCATAATAGGCCTTCCTTTAAAAGATACAGTAAAAAAGGTTAAAAAAAAAAAAGGAATACAAAAAAAGGTCCCTTGAAGGCAAAGTTTACCGATTATAGCAAATAAATGAATGTACAGCGGCTAAGCATTTTACAACTAATGAGCTTTATGGTTTATTGCTAGTTTAAAAGCATATTTACCCATTCAGGCTGTTTGAAAGAGAATATCCTTGAGGAAATGGGTCAGTGAAGACTGACAATCAAACAAAGCCTCCACTCAACCCAGAAGGCTACAGGCTCGGGGAATCACTAAGTAAACACAGAGTGTGTCTGCAATAAAGTATGTCAACTGCGGTTAGAGTGAGTTACAAAAAAAAAAAAAAAAGAGGAAAGATTTGTGATTATTTATGCGACCAAACACTCACACATGCACACACCCACATCTGCCTTGACAACAAGGCTGGCTTGTCTGCGAGCGAATGGCGACTTCTCGCTGCCCGTTCCTGATTTAGGGACGGGCGTCGGAAACTGGCAGCCACTGCGGGACATCCCCTTCATTGTATGCCAGCGCCCTGACCCGACCATGCCACCCCGGGGTCTCCACGATCCGATACACTCGTCGCCAGCGCACAGCCACAAACACAGCATGACATTTAGCTACTTCCAATGCACATGTACTTTCTTCGACACTTTATTCTTGCATGCAGTTGTATAACTCGCAGCAGATGCATCGGCGCATGGACAGTTAATACAACTCTGTTAAATCTATAAAAGATGAAGTGTTTCTGAATGTGAATTGACATAGAAGCAGTGAAACGGACCACGGATTATTCATTGGCGTTTATTTGAAACATGTTAACTGCAAAGTGTCTTTCTTCTGGAACAGGATAAAAGAAAACATCCATAGCAGTCTTATGCTATCAGATTTAGGCTTCAAGTCGGGAAGTCCGCTTCAAGGAAGTGTGTGTGATAAATAAATAATGTAGAAAGCCTAATTAGGCAACGCAGCTGCAATTTACAACCAATGCAACTGAATACCTTTGCATATTTTCAGTTACTGGGCAGTGAAAACCTAAAATACTGTGAGGGGATCCGACAGCATCGGCAGTGACCAACTGTGTTCAAGAGAAAAGTAACGATGCTATCAGTGCATTTCCAGTTCATCTGTGGCTAAAAAAAAAACCCCAAAAAACATCTCATCTGGACATCTGTCTGAAACACATTACTCATTTTATCCGTCTGTATCGTGGGACATCACAGCCATGGAGGCTGGGCAGGTCGGTGCAGACTAGACACACACACACACACACACACAGACTCTGACTGCCTGTTGGGTTGAAATGCACAGATTTATTAGGCCCAGCACACCACAGACTGTGTGTTTTGAAAACAGGGTATTATAGCACCCGGCGCTGTGTAATTACACAATGATGGACTCAACTACCTTAATTATGGAGCCGCTCTCTATGTGCTGCAGGCTCACCAGGGTGGATCTGTTCACACAGCTTAGCGGGAGAAGCACAAGCTCATAGCACACATTAATAAATCAAGCTGTGTTAACCCAACGTGTGGATCAACAAACACACTCGACTGCCATGGTGAAGCAAGGCAGGACAGCTTGGATTCACGCTGCAGCGATTACAGAGTGCAACCAATACCATATTTCACATTGTGCAACGGGATTAAGGCCACAGGATCTAGGTACATTAAATGATCCTCACCTCACGGGGCACGGTTAGAGAGGCGATATATTCTGCTCTGTCTACAAATTTTGGATTTGATCAGTCAAAGCAGCAGGCTGTGGCTCTGTCGAGCAGCCTCCTTGGGCCGGGTCCGCCCAAAGGCAGCAAGCAGGGCAAAATGAGCACCTTCTGTAAAGCCACACGACACAAAAAGCACAGTGAGGAATGTCCCCTGCATTTTATTCTGCCAGCAAGCCTATTTTACATGAAAGCTCCAAAACTGGCAGCAGCAGCCTTAAACAAAGCAGCACACGTCGCCATAAAGAACAATGAAAATACGCATTCGCCCAACAAAAAAAATGAAAAAATACTGTTGAATAAATGCATTCGAAGAAAACTTCCATAAGCAGTTACTCCAGAAACTGTGCAAGTGAAATAGAACCATGTGCTACAAAGGATTTTTTTTAGTAGTCTTCATTTACATTTCAATCTGTGTGTTTACTGAAGCAAAAGTAGAGAATAGCAAAACTGTAACCAGTTTTATCAGCGTTCTGCTCCTTGTTTATGCAACAGCAACAAAAATACATTCCAGCTTCAAAACAAAAGATCAAGTGCAGCATTGATCTCACTGCCAATATGTAGAGAGAAAATAAAACAGAGACATCGAGTGTGGATATATTTAGATGTCTTTACCTGTATCCTCATCTAGATCCCCCTGTAGAGAGGAGTCTGTGTCCTCCGAGGAGGCCTGACTCCTCCAGCTGATATTCCCCATCCAGGAGCAATTAGTTCTCCCAGCGTCTAATCCAGGTGATTGCTGTGGTTACGCTCGTGGTCCGCGCTGCCTTTTCGTCAGGCTGGCATTTTTAACAGCTATCACTCGATAGCACTGCTGAGCATTAGTCATAAACTACACGGTCCTCATGACCATTCTCACTTGACTCACGTTAGACGCCGCTTGAAAGGAAAGATCCACAAATAGCGCTGACGGAAGTCAGGAGGAATTAAAAAGCAGTGTTCCTTTTCCAAATTGGGGCAATTGTTTATTTAAAAATGTTCTTGTAAAAGGGCGAGAATCGCATACTCCCGGGTAGGCCAGCTCGGCGAAGCACGCTGACATCAGTGATCCTGGAGAAGGTCCAACCCACAGGTAACGAGAGCGAGCGTGCGCTCCACATTCATTAGAGGGAGAGCGGACCACCTGCAGGAATAAATGACCTGCTCTGTGGCATGTAGGCCAACACGCAGCAGTGCGTTCAAGGGAAGCATGGTCTCAGGACCGCTCACAGGAACAAAGTCTCAGGCGCACGGACGGAAGCAGTAGTACTGAATTACATATAAGATCTCTGAGAACAATCTGAACGCCCGCCTTTAGATCCGTGGAAGATTGTTGAGGATGCCGAGGGCAGAACGGCTTTGAAAACATTCATATTACAAAGACCTGATAACCTTCTGAGACACTGCTCTCCACTTCCCATCGATTGCTTCCGTCCAATCGTTATCCATCGCGTAATCCATCCAATTGTCTACCTGACTCTCTGCATGTGCAGAAAGTCTTCCTCTCAGTTCTCCACCTCGCTTCTTTATCTCTCTAAACTCTTTTCCCTCCTTCTTTTTCGTTTTCCCATGCACAGCTCTCTCACACACACACGAAAAATCTAATTACAACACAGCTAAACCTATACGGGAACAGCAAGCCTCTCATTCTGTGGTGGAGGGAGGGTGAAACGCTTGCTGCCATGAAACCTCAAAATTGCAGCATGTCAAACCGAGGCTCGTAGTGCAACAGTGGGATCACTCATCAGCAGTGTGGGTAGACCCAATTGTCTCGGGAACCCTTTTGTAATCGGGACTGCTTTAGCTTTTCCTCAGAGTTTTTGGTGACTAAAGCAAAGGGCTTGATATTTCTGTGCATCACACGGGGAGCCTTTTCTGCCTGGAGGTATGCAGTAGCCACTCAGCAAACACAAAGCCACTGAAATGACTTACACTTGGGCGTTAATTCTTGGAATGTTTGAGAGTAAACACTTTGCATTAGAGCTAAACCCTTTGCAAAGAGCAAACACACGGATGCACACTGCCACGCTATGCAAACGGGCTGGGAGCGGAGCGTCTAAAATAAGGAACTGATGGATCAGTTCCGCTGTGGCCGGCTACGAGCATGAACCATCCAGTCAGAGGAGAGTCCACGTGCTAATTATAAAACACTCTGCTGCTCCCACGCCTTTGTTGCCAACGCAGGAAAGTCTGTTGTGTCACAATCCCTGTATGCAAAGGGGGTGCAGGGAAAGACTGACTTTACAACTATAAATACATTAAAAAAGCGGAATCGAAACACAAGAAAGTAATAAGACACATGCATGATATCAATTAAGGCCAGTTTCTAAAAGTTACTTTTGTGCTCCACTATGCACGACGAAGAGAGATCACAATCAGACCAATATGACTTCAACAATCTGCCTATTATCGTAAACCTCTTCCTACATCAAATGCATGGAGTTCAAGAGTCTGTTGTATTTGATATGCAACTCAATAGCTAAAGGATGAGCGCCAATGGTTCAGAAAGAGTGCAACAGAGTGAGAATCTAATTATGCTGCTTCTTTTTCTTTCCACTGAATATAAATTGTGCAGAATATAAAAAAAAAAGATTCTGAAATTAATCATGACATAAAGAGTAGTAACGAGTTTCAAAAGAAAGAAAGTGACATGGATTCATTTAGCAAGGTGAACTTCAATGTAAATTGGCTTTACTTAAATATTTCAATGAAACTATCCTTTTTCTGGTTACAACAACACAATATTACAACCTGTATTTAGTGCAAAACATTTATTAATTCATTGCTAGTTGGCAGATTACACGCAAAAACAGATAACCACATACAATCTTATTCACAAGTTCCTGGACTGTGACGGCCTGGAGAAAATCAAAGCAGAGGGAAAACATGCAAACCCCAAACAAAAAAGGCCATTTAGTACAGAGATGAACTGAAGATTTTCTTGCTGACTACATCTCAGGTTGGGTGCTGTAAAAAATGTTCCCAAACATATGCGAAGTGCTGAAATTCATAATGCTTTGAGCAGCTCCTGAACAAACTAACAGTAACAGTACTGATGATTGGCAAAAAAGGAAAATCTGAAACAATAAATTAAGGTTTACAAATGACTCAACTATTAAACCACCAAGTCAAAAGGAGAATATGTACATGGTGTCGGCCATTCTGGAGTGACCAAAGACAAATTATAATGAAAAATGTTTTCGTGCAGAAGGAAGTTCAACAATTGACAAAATAGATCTTCTGACTTCGACTCGAAATGAAGAGAAACACCCAAAGAACTTATAACGAGCTCCATGGCGATGCAGACAGAGTAAACCAGACACCCATTACAGGCCGACTCCAAAACATCCCCAGGTTTAAGCCTTGATATCCTTTTCATTTTACAGCACCCTGACAGCCTTGTTTGTCAGAGTCAGTGCAAACAAAAACAACACAGTACATCATGTGCGAAGCGGCAAATGAAAAAACACACTCCCGAAAAACTTCGGCAGTCTCCTCCACCCTATTCATTTTCTCTGAGGAAAACACGAAGACGCATGTCGGGCTGGAGGCTGCTGAAAGCTTTTGGGAAACACCAGCAGCAGACAGTGAATCTGTTTATGGGGAACAGTTCAGGCTGCCTGAGTGATGAAGTCATGTGGGTGCGTATGCAGAGAAGGGGGTTCAGTGTTGAAAGAGAAACAATAACCCGCTCGCTCTGTTCCCTACAAGGCGGCATCCTCGCTCAACTCCACACTGCAGGTTGAGAAGTCGACTCTCGAGAGGCAACACTGTCTGTGAGCGTCTGGACCCCCCCCAACCAGAGAGAAGGAGTCGGTGACAGGGGGACGCCACATCCATGGTGAGCAGCTCGGTGAAGACGCCGGGCATAAGTCTCCCGCTGGAGCTCGGTGTCGGTGTGTGCACTGATAGGCCTGCTCAGACTGTGCGCTATGGTAACCATTTATTCAGAATCAGGACACAACTTAATCAACCTCGACCCATGACTCTGCCTA
Source organism: Salarias fasciatus (assembly GCF_902148845.1). Taxonomy (NCBI): domain Eukaryota; kingdom Metazoa; phylum Chordata; class Actinopteri; order Blenniiformes; family Blenniidae; genus Salarias; species Salarias fasciatus. Next base: position 23,796,053 of record NW_021941229.1, on the reverse strand, counting down.
TGTGCCTTCCTCGTAAAGACGCCAACGTATCTATTTATCTGGTGAGTCTCCGCATCGAAACAGGCTCCCTTTCCTCCACCATTTCTTGAAGTTCTTCCACACCTTCACTCTCTGGGGGAGAGGGCTTACGACACCGAAGCTGCTTTGACAGTTTTTCAGCGCTGCCACAAATCCCTGGCCCTGCCTCTGCCCGTTTCCATTAAGCTGCCTGCCAGTGTTTCGTGTCCTGTGGGACTAATTTGAGATCGATGGGTACATGACAACAGGCCGACAAGTGACCCAGTAAACACCACAGGAAGCCTGGTGAATCAGGTCCACACCAGAGGATGGATACATGGGAGAGCTGATGGATGAGATGATAATCAACCACCATGAGACACAACTTGGTTACTGGACATCTTCTTAGTTTCATTAGCTGTCAGGATGAAATTTGTTGAACAGTTCAGACTGTTTAGCTCTAAAAAGAAGACCCTGGACTTGCCATCCTGACAATGTAGTGAAAAGTGGAAGAAGCTGCAGCTGCCTGCTACTGAGCCAAACAAGAGGAAATCAGCCGATGCCAAAAACAACTAGTTTCACAATGAATGAGATGTAAATAAAGAAACCCCCGCAGGGGTTTTGAAGGTCAGCATTACTGTTAAATGCCTGGAAACACTGAATTATGTGAATTCTCAATCACAAATTACATCCATTCAGCTTCACTATGCCTTTATCATACTAGGGGAGGCTGGAGGCCATCGCAGCTGGCAGCTGTCACAGGCAGGGGACCTCCGTTCAAAGAGCCAATAGGTGTTGGACTATCTATGTGCAATTTGGAGCCACAGCAGCATATTTGCCTTTAACGTAAACTCTGTATTTAATTTAATGTGAAGAAGCAGGTTTATTCCAGCATCTCTGCAAATAAAAATAAATGTATCCTTCAGAGAAAAATGCCCTCCAGGAGCACAGTTCAATGTACAGCTCTACTGGATGGATGAAAGTTCTAGAAAAACAAAAGACCGACTTCATCCTCAAGTGTGTTTACATCAATTAGTCCTCATACCTGCAGCGGCTTTTGTGTTTTGTAGATCTTCATATCTACCCAGACATTTGCGCAGCCCTTTTTCTTTGTCCCTAGAGCTTTCAGAAGGAGTCAGACGCACATCTTTTAAATAGAAAGCTCCCTGTGAGAGAAATCTCTCCACCTCTTTCTGCTGCATAAAACTTCTGCAATTTCTCGCTTTAAATCTCGAGGCTCATTGCACTGACAGGATCTTTTACTTTGGTCTGTGTTGGCAAAAACAGAATAATTATGAGTGAAGCTTAGTGGACTTTTGTGCACAATTATCTGTCTGCTATGAGGAAGGTGCAGGTATGGAATGATCACTCTTGGACGTCTGCTGATCCCTGGAGTTTGTGTTGTAGTCAGACATATATCAACTGAATAAAAAGCTCCATCTGAGTGGAGTAATCCCTCTCCTCTCTCTGCCGCTGAAAACCCCCTTTAATTTCTTATTTTACAACAACTTCCTCAAACTCCTACATTGCACAGATATGATCTTTTACTTTGGTATGTGCTGCCAACGCTGACTTGTTCTTGTGCACGGCTGCCGAGGCTGGTCGTGTGGGTGGGAGTGGGTGAGCGAGCTGTCTGTGCTTGTGTCGCAGTCAGTGTTGAGTTGTTTTGTTTAGAGGTGCCTTTTGTTTTTATGCAAATAAGAACGGCTCAAAATTAAAAGGTTACCCTTGAGATGGACTCGCGACATGTCATGGGCGTGCGCCGCCTTTTGCTTTAAGGCAGATGAAATCAGCTCTGGCCCCCCATGACACTAAGTGGATAAAGCTGGGATTGCAGATGGATTGATGGATTTAAAAGAGATATCCTTCAATGAACTCAAATTCACGTAATGGCTTAGCGATTGCTGAAGCAAAGTCATACTGAGGGTCGACCAGCAGTCTGAAAGCTGGCTCCACGAGGCTCTTCAGCCTCTTTGCGGTGATTTAGTGAAACTTTCACAAAATTCCATGTGAATAAACTGTTGCAGATTCAAAGGGAATCTTTAAATATATCGTCGAGAGAAATTTGATTCACCGAACCAGCTACCTATCTTCGACACTGCTTTAGCCAACTTCGGGTTCTGGAGCTGGATCGGATCCCATCTATCTAAGGGCAAAATCAGGGTTCAGTCCACAGGTCATCGCTCCATCACGGGGCCGTGATGTGATGGACTTGAGATTAGTGAAGCTGGCATGAGCTCAGAAAGTCACAGGTTTGAATCTCACAGCGAAGAGGTGACCACTGCTGGTCTCTGGGAAGACCCTTAACCCCACCACATTCCTATTTCTGTGGACAAGTATTTTCTATGACAAATACAAAGAATTCTAACAATATAGAATTGTGATCGTCTCAATCGGAAGGTTGCAGACTCGATTTCTGTCCTGTCAACATCTTGAAGTATCCTGGAGCAAGACACTGACCCCCAAATCCCTACTGATAGATGGATTGAGCACCTTGCATGGAAGGTGTGTGAATGGGTGAATGTGATCAAAACAGCAGAAAAGTGCAAATAATAAGCAAAATCTATTTCCCATAAAAGAAAATTCGGTGGCTGCTTCCACAGTAGTATTTTGTATCTGCAGTAATGGTGATATAATGTGGGATGTGGACATTTCATGCAGATAAACCTCTGGGTCGTGACCATATGTAGTCATCTGTCTGCAAGACACGAAAGGAATCGGAAACTTTTACGCCTGTTAAAGAGTGAGTGAGGCAGTGGTGGATGACACTCCCTCCCGGCCTCTTACTGCTGCTGTGTGAGTGTGTGTGTGTGTCCATTTACTGCATTCAGCAGCACAGGACGACGGCTGGAGAGAGAGAGAGAGAGAGGGAGAGACAGCTGCCAGTGGAGCGGGATGCAAGTGTAGCTGGCGGGTATAAAGTTTCCCTTCCAAAATGCAGACCCCACCAGCTCCACCAGCTCCAGCTCCACCAGCGACCACCTCGCTCCCTCTCGCGGTTTGCCGTGCTCTGCGGAGCTACTACACACCGAAACCAGCGGTGCTATGCAGACACAAACAAAAAAAGAAAACATACACACACACACAACACGCTGATAGCAACGTAAATAGACACACGGCAACGTTTGGGCGTGTTACAACTCCAGAGCCCTGGAACAGCACAGCTAGTGGCGCTAGCCGCTAACATGTAGCTGCTGCTAGCTACCCTCACAAACCCCGAAAATGTAGCAAACGACTAACGAGGAGGCACAAGGGAGAAAAAGAGGGGGGGAATTACATTTAATAAACGCATTCACGTGGCTGGAGAGGTTGGAGGTAGAGTGTTTTCAAACCAGCAACCCTTTCGGTGTATTTGGAGAGTGAATGGTGAAATACCGGTGGAGTACGGTCCAGACTACAGCACGTTTAAATGGCTCTTTTTTTCTCCCAGCCTAGCTTCCATCGTCTTAGCTCCACTGTCTGGAGGAGCACTGGCGTCAATCATTTAGCCAAACGGGCCGGTGGAGCAGCCATCTCAGCCGGACACGAGGTCCAAACGGGTCCGGAGCCCGAGCTAAAGCCAGCTAGCTGATGCTTTATTTTAACAATCCACGAGGCCCAATTAAAACCACCCGATTCACACTGGAACAGATCAGAGCAGCGGGATCCACGGTTCAGGGGGAGGAGGGGGGGGAGGAAGGCAGGAGGGGAGAAACACAGCACCTCCGAACCCGCATTCGATCCATCCGCGTCCCGTGTGAGGGATACCGTTATCCCGCTGAAGCAGAGGTGGGAGCGGCGTGGCGGGGGGAGTCCGAGCCCCGGCAGGACTTACCTTGCTTGCTCTCTATTTTTCTCGACATTTTCGTAGCCAGCAGCTGTGATCCCACTCGGCAGTTTCAACAAAACCGTCGCTACAGACGAGCCCTTCGCCGCGCGCCTCCTCCGATTATTCCCTCATTTTCGACGTGCTCTTTGTGTCCATGAGATGATTCCGCCGGGCCGAGGACCATAGATTCACAGGCCACACACATTGGTACGGTCAAAAAAAGAAGTGTTTCAGTCCGTCTCCGGGTATTTTTCACTGGCTCCACACGCATACACACACACACACACCACACAACACTCACGTTAATGCCTTGAACCGAGACTGCTGGGGCCTGGTTCGGGGCGACAGCGCCCCCTGGCGGCAGGAATCACGCAGATCGATCTGTCAACAAGAGGATGGGCGTGTTTCAATTTCAATTCAAAAGAGTTGGAAGAAACCAGACTGTGCGACTGTTTGCAGGCTCGCGTCCAAAGGTGCGGCGTTTATGCAGGGACAGCCGCGGAGTCGCTCACATTTTTGCATGTGAATAACACGTAAGTCTTTTGCATGCATCAATAAAAACAGCTTTCTAATAATCAATTGTTAAAAATCATCCGACTTTCCAAGAATCAATGCATGTTTTCATTATGATTGCATACATAAAAAATATTGCACTTTCATTATTGACTATATAGCTGTACAGTGCACATTGACCTCAGAATGAAAAGGTCATTGTTTCCAGTCTGGGCCAGGCCTTTCTTTGTATGGGTTTTCTCTGGTTTCTACCAAGAGTCTAAAAAAACACACATAATTGGTGACACTAAATTGCCCCCAGGTGTGAATGTGAGTGTGTGTTTGCCCTGTGATAGACCTGTGTATCCTGCCCTTGCCCACAGTAAGATGGAATCGGCTTTAGTGCCCCGTGACCCTGTACAGGATAACACGGTATAGAGGACTGATAGATAATTGATTATAAAGCTGCACAGTACACATTAGCCTCACAGTTAAAAGATCATGGCTTCCAGTCAGAGCTAGGCCTTTCTTTGCACGTTCTCCCTCTGAGTATTCTGGTTTCCTCTCACACTCCAAAAACATGCATGTGAGGGGAAAATGATGACCCTGAATTGCCCATATGTGTGACTGTCTGTCTCCCTGTATTTGCCCTGTGATGGCCTTCTTTCCAGAGTGTATCCTGCCTTCTCAGTCAGCTGGAATTGGATCTTGCACCCAGCAAAAGCAGTATAAACACTGAATATTCACACAGGAGTCCAGAAAACATTTCCGAATGGGATCAGTAAAAGCATTTATTTATTCTTCCAGGTTGACTGCGGTGATTCCCAGACCGGGGTCTGTGACCACCTTGAAAATCTGCCAGAGGAATACAATGGATTTTTTTTTTTCCCACTCAACGGTTGTCATAATCAAATTTACACATGCAAACAGATATAAATCACAGTCCAGTGCAGACCTGGGATAGTGCTAGAATTTTCAAGGCAATTGCAATTTATGCAATTTATTGAAAATGTTTGTTTCCAGCAGTATTTGCCGTCACTGAAATGTTTTGGAAAATCAGAGATAAGAGAGGAGGTCTACTGTATTTACTAGATGCAATCAGAGGGGGGAAAAGGCTGAGAAAAACTGCAGTGGCAAGGTGAAGAATAATTATGTTTCGCTGCAGGAACTGCACTGATTCTGCTCCTACAATCATCTGAGTGACATGAAAGGATAATACACAACCCACTTCATCTATAACACGGTTTTATAAATAAGAAAACATTGTTAAAGTTTCATAATGAAATGTGAACCTTGGATTTATTGTGTATTCAAACCTCCTTCAGCTGCAGCAACTGTTATCGATGTATCGATCTGTCCATTGTAAGTACATCCATAAAACATAAAAGTAAATCAATTATTAACTGTCTTATCCATCCAGCCTTTCGTCTATCAGTGTTTGTATCGGTCAATTGACTACTGCGGCCATGTGAAGCATGGGATTGTAGTTTTTTTTTTGTCTCCTCTGGGGTTTCTAAAATTAGATTTGAACATGTAAAAGAAAAACATGGCAAGTCAGTGTTTTGTACTGGAGAGTCTTTCTCTTCAGTGTAATCAGAGATCAGAAAGATCTTCAGCCGTTCTTACGGGAAATCTACAGCGCTCCAAAAATAAAACACCGGCGAGATAACATGATACAAAATGTTATTCATTATTTATTTGCAGCTCGTCGTGACACTGTGCTGCCTTCCTCTGGATGTAGGTCTCTGCTTTTTTACTTTTATGGAAACAAATTAAAAATGTTTGGGTCACAATTGTGATCTTCTCAACAACTGCAGCAACGCATCCCGGATAAGAAAAGGGGGTGGACCAAACAGTTTCAGTGGTTATACTTGTTAAATACATACATCTACACATTAATAAACAGAGTTTTGCTTCAATGCAGGAATCTCACACATTCTTCATGTGTTCTATTTATATTTCTACTTATGACCATGTAGCGGTTTACATGTTTTCTCTGTGCAACGTGATGCTTTTTCAGTAACTTTGATTTTACATTATGCTTCTAAATTGCCTCCAGGTATGAATGTGTGCATGAGTTGTTGTCAGCGTTTGCTCCGACTTCCTGACCTGTAACCTGAAACACCCATAGGGCCGATCAGCTCAGCCGCCGTGTGATCCTCAGCTGGATGAAGCGACGTGGAGGACGGAGGGATGGAATCTGCTCCTGAGCAATATTCTAATTCAAACACTGGGGTCTGTTATTATGAGACCAGTAATTCAGGTAATGTTCAAGTAGTTGGTTTCTCACTTCCACGGCCTTCACAGCATGACGGTCTTCCTCTGTTTAAGCATCAAGGCTTGTCTGCTTCTGTTTGGCTACATTACACAAGGTTATGTTTTTAAGCCATTCTGTCTCATCATTTAGGAATCCTGTTGAATTCCTCATCCTGCCTCGCATCTTATTTTGTTATAACTTTACTTATACATCCCATCCGATTGCTTAATTTACTGACTTTGTTCATTTTATTGAATGAAATCAGGTATATTTCTAATAACATTTAACACAGAGACACAGACAAACTTAAACACAAACCTACAAGCTATTCAGGGAACATGCATGTTTTCACACTGTGATAAACTGGAGTATCTGGAGAACGCTCAGGCACTGGCATTACAGCAACACACACACACTAAACACACAAAGAACAGGCAGGCCTACATTTGATCACAGCTTTTTAATCACTGCTGAAAACATTAATGTGTTTTTGAGTCCTCTCTGAAATAGATCATTGCGTTTACCTTCTAAAACTGAGCTTTGAGCTTAAAGGTTGTTTTCTTGATTTTTTTCAACACCTACTGTACACATAAGACACACAACCAATTAAAAAAGTAATACAGGAAAACTGATTCAGTTTATTAGAAATAAAACACTACATGGCTTCATTTCTAATAAAACTGCTACTTTCTTATAGGGTTTTTTTTTTTTTTTTACAAATGTAAACTTAGTATTAACAGCTTGAATAGAGGCACAGAGCCCTCTATTGGGCACACAGAGATCTTCAGTAGATACATATAAAACAGTCTTTTTTTCTTACTTATCCCATATTTACCACCTTCCTACCACCCCTTGCTAATATGACAGAGGATTTAAAGGAGCAGAAGGCGAAGAAAGAGGGAAGGACGGCTTCCAAATTAACCCCGATTCCAGTAATGCTGACTTGGGCCTTTTCTTCGTAGTGCTTCACATTATCCCACCCATTAGGGAGCAACCATCTATATTGTGTCTCTGGCATATCAAGACGAAGTGAGCGCGCCATGTCATCTTTTTCTTTTTTTTTTAATGAATAATTGATCTGACTGACAGAATGATCTACATTTTCTGAGTGATCTGGGTCAGCCTGTATGCTTGCAAAGCACCCATGAAAGCAGGGGGCACGTAGAAAAAACACTGAGATAAGGACTTCATTACATATTGTTGGATGCCTCTGTCGGGCTTGGTGCAACTCCCCTCATCATCAACTCTATTTAATCAGCTATCAAACAGGGGCCTTGAGTGTCAAGGATCCATATTTGCGCTGGCTGTCGTTATGCCTGCACCCTGAGCTCTTGCTTGCACAGCAGAAACCACACCCATACAGCGAGTGCAAAGTGCTTGCTGTGTGTTAGTAAGAGGCGTGTGGGCGTGTGTCGAGGAGGAGAAGGAGTGGAATACCTTCCCCGAGGCTATGATAAAGTCACAGAGGGAAGACAATGAACTGCCAGGCAATGGCAGACTTGTCAGGGCAAGAAAGGGCTCACAGCACAATGAAGAAAAAAAAAAAAGAAGCTCTCAGTCGGAGAGTCTTGGTTCGTCTTGACAGGCTACATTCAGTCTGTCAGCTCGGCAAAATGAATCACCCCTGTAGCGCTTTTTCTGCATCTCAAATTTATTCCATTCTGCGTCAAAACTTTGACTTCACAAGGTAGTTTTGGACTTTTCTCCCATGAAGCACTGCTGATTCCTAAAGGACACATATGAGCAAGGAATGGAAGAGTCTCTCACATGTGATTGATCGACACATAACTGGTACATATATCCGTATAATTTCCCCATCCCTAGTTATAAAGGGATCATAGCCGTGCATTGTAAGTCCTTTGCTGCTTTATTGGCTTTACTGCACGGTGTAAACCACTGTCGTTCCACATGGTGCCACAAGGTGGTGCTCATGAACTGCAGATAATCTTCGTACCCTGGAGCAGAGCCTCATGCATTCCATAGTCTGGTGGTGCTTTTGTGGGGCTGCATGAGGCTGGCAGAGGGAGAACCACTACCATTTAACATTTTTAAGAAAAGTCCCTGTTTTCTTCATGAAATTTACTATTAAAGTTAGTCAGTGGGCAGAAATTTGGATCCACTGCCTTGAAGGAAATAATTTCAAATGATTACGGTCTTTATATCCTGCAAGACTATTTTCTCAAATACAGCCAGATTATCGAAATTACACACGGGCACAAATCAATCACCACGCTTGAACATTCCGGATCGAAATGCATAATGATGGTGGGAAGGTTCATACTGGTTCACACCGAGCTCTGGGACCGGTGGGGTCTGCTCTGGGCTGCTCGCGGCTCACGGCTCACGGCAGACAGGGCAAAGAGAGGAGAAGCAAGACAGTTTTGTTAGCTGAGAGTTGTCAGTGGGAGCCGGGAGAAGAACGGCGTTTGATCTCTGCGGTGGTGGGCGTGTGATGCAGAGCTCAAACACAGTTTAAGGCTCTGTTAACCTTGGCCAGCGGTCAGGCCCCTCCGTCTGTCTCACATCTAAGAGTTGGAGAAAGAGGGAGGGGATCAGTGGGGCTTAAACGACTGAATATATTTAACTGCGAAGGAGGGGAACACGCCATCGCAACAATCAGGCCCTCTATGTTTATCCCCTTTGTTGGTGTACAGTAGAGTGATTATTCAAGTGAGCTTTTCATGCCTGAATTAAGATGGACGGCGTAAGGTATCGGTGCGGGGGCTGGACGCGGGCCGGGGGAGGCTGAAGATGGAGACGTGTTGGATGAAGAGGACACGATGTCTAGGTCATAACCTGCTCAATACTGCATGAGAATAGCACACTCTGTCACTGCCACAAATAAACACACCCGAGACACATGTTGACAAGGTTTGGAAAATCAGACGGGGGAGGTCGCGGGCAGGAACCGGGGAAAAACAAACAGTGCTACCGCCGCTGCCGCTGTGCTCGCGCTCAGTTAGACGGATATAATGAAAAGTGTATAATAAGACAAATCTTTTCCCCTGGTGTCAAAGGTATACAGAGACAGTAGGCTTGGATATGAAAGGGCACACTCATATTGTGGCTGTGTCCACACTGGAGGATGCATACACACTCGCGCAGTGGAATTATTTATGTGCTGAGACAGGCATTGCTGCGCCGCTCTTTAGAGCACTACAGGGTGGCGGTCCCGGCTTTTGGAAGGCGCGGTGGCTCGTCTTTCAAGACCGCTCCATCCCATCACCCCGGCGCCGAAGGTCTCTTCCCCTAAACTCTCCATCCCCGCTCCATTTTTTTTCCACCGCACTTTTTAAATGGCGAGGTCAACGTATCTGCGAGGTGGGACCCTCTGTCCCTCTGTGCTTCTCCCTCCTCTGCTCCGGGCTGACATTTAACTCAGTAGCAAGGGTAAAGAAGGCCAAGGAGCATCAAATAAGATTGGCCGCAGGGGCGCGCCGCGCGACTCGACCACTCCCCGCGTTGCACCTCCATTAGCCGCCCGAGCCTCCTGGGACTGCAGGCGCCCTCGGCCCGCGAGGTGAATCCACAGCTCTGGACGTGAAAGCACAAAGAGCGCGGGAGTGTGCAGGCCAGCCGGGTGGTGTAGTGACACCGGGAACAATTACACTTCTATAGGTTATCATCTGAGCAGTAAGCCCCGGCCTCCTTCCCACCTCCCACTCTTCACTTCAGAGGGCTAAATGTCAATACCCTTCCTTTGCTTTATTTTGCTCAGCGGGTCAGAGGCATTTAATGAGTGTTTGAGGATGTTTGAGGGACTGTGATCATAATGTAACTGCGTGCATCTTATCAAATATGGCCGTGTGGTTGTGTAGTGGTTTTTTCTTCAGCAAGAGATGATCTTCTGTTCTTGAAAATATACATTCTGTAATGTCCAGATATGTATTATATGTCACAGGTTGGGTTAAGATGTTTCCATATCTTAAACAGTGCATCTTTAATTTAAGAAAAGTATTTATGAAATTAATAGACAGTTAATAAATTTTAACTAAATGAAACTGGAGAGGTAGGCTGTAAGACAATTATTTTTTCTTTAAAAGAAAAATCTATTGAGGTCAAGATCAAATTCAAAAGTGTTAAAATGGATTTTCGTTCTGGTCACAGAAATGAATTTCCTAGTAGTAGTGGTTTAACCTGGGGTGATTCAAGTGTTTCACCCCCTGATGCCCCTGGCTAGGTGACCTACCCGGGGCTGATCTGACCCCAGCCTGAGTCCCAGCGGTCCCGGATCGGCCCTCTTGAGCCGTAGCCTCCTTGCGGTATTCTCATTCTCTCCAGTTGTGCACCTGACGGCCTTCCTCTTTGGCTCCCCCGGTGAGGCCCAGCAGCGTCAGCACTCTGCAAAGTGACCTCCCACCCTGCAAACCCTCGGCAGCCCACCTCCAGAGGTTCACAGCGGGTTTTCCAGCCTTGCCTCCAGCTCCTGGTGGATCTCGCTGGCCTCGTCTCGGCGCTCTTGCCAATTCACTGTGAGCTCCAGAATGATGAGCTGCTTGGTGGAATCTGACATGATGCTCATGTCTGGTTGAAGCCACGTTGATTGGGAACCTCAGCTGTTTTCCAAGCTCCACTTCCAGCTGCCAGCTGCTGCAGGCGGAGGTGCGGAGGCCAGACTTCACCTGAGGTTGTGTGTTTGGCTGAGGCGTCTCTGTTTTGCCCCAGACGAGGTTGACTGGACTTGACAGGATGTTGTTAACAGTCTGGACTGAAAACCTGGACCGACCACAGTATTTCCTCCCGCTTGGTCATTTGAGTTTAATTCCAGCCACTTTCAACCCTGATTTGAATGAAGTTATATAGAAGACAGATCAGTTATGTCCATTTAGTTAATACATGCTATCATTTTTTTATATATATATATTTCAGCAGGCACACATTCTTTCCCCTCTTTCCAATCCAAAAAAAAAGTTCTGCGCTCCGAGCGACTGCCTCTTCACACACAGTTGGTCACACTGCTCGGTCCGCGGAGCCGATCAGTCGCACTGGCAGGTGTTATCAGTGGATATAACGGCTGACCAGGATGCGTCACCGTCTATTCACACCGGCTCAGCCCAGCTCTGACAGGAGCAGTTATTATGAACTGGGTGCGGAGCGAGACAGTCTGGTCCGTGGGTGTCACACACTCGCTCGCGCCAGCTCCGGAGTGAGGGGGGGCGTTTCTGTAACGCCGGCCTTAAAAGTCCTGCAGCATGGCTCAGCTGCAGGGCTATCCAACTTACAATCCACACAAGGGCCATTTAACGGGATCAGTGATTAAGGCTGTGACTAATTGAATTAGGATTTTGCGGCCCCAAGCTAAAGCCGCCTCACAGATACTTGGACGGGATGAGATGAGTAAGTTCGTGGGGAGGGGTGAAAGATTATTGAACGGTTAGCTCATGATTAGTTATTTGGAGAAGGATTAAAAAGTCGTGCACTAATGCATCAATTTGCCGGAGAAAGTTTGCTCGGATGTACAATGCTTTCCTGAATGAATGGATATAACAGCATCGCCACGGTGAAGTACAGTGAAGGTTGCATCATGATTTGGGGCTGCTTTGTGGGCTCACTTGCCATCCTCCAGGGGAAAATGAATTCCCAAGTTTTTCAAGGTATCCTACAGAATAATGTGATTACAGTTCAGCTGGCTGCCCGCCGCCTGAGGCTCCTGGCAGCACAAACAATGACCATAAAAATCGAGGTAAATCTAAATCGTTGAGATAATAGCAGAAAAAATAAAGATCCCTTGCAGTGGTCTCATCAGAGGTCAGAGTTCAATCCCAGAGAAATGTTTTAAAAAGAATTAAAAAGGTTTTATGCTGTATGTTACGTCACACATGTTTGCAGATATTTAATTGTATGCGAGCTTATTTTCCAAGGATTAAGGAAAAATGGTACAGAATTTTGTGGAGGTCATTACAGGGTTGCAGCAGCAGAGATGTCCAAAATAAGGACTGGGGCTGTCAAACGACCAAGAAAATTTAAAAAATATCCAAGAAAACACTGATTTTTTTAAAGAAATTTCTTCAGAGTAGCTGACATGACACAACACTGAGACGCAAGCTGAGAATCTGCTGATGCTGCCATGAACGAGAGCTAACTAGCATTAGCCTCAGAGCCATGCTGTCGGGGTGAGTGTGTAACAACATGCACAACAGCTATAGGGGAACTTTTTTGCACATTTCACTCTATTTTCACATCAGACTGTTTAAGTAAAATAAGCATTAGTTTGAGATTGCTCTGATTATCAGTAGTAATTGTTAAAAAAAAAACAAAAAAACTTTAAAGTTCAAATTTAAAGGTTTATATGACTCTATTTCAGCAGTTCAGCTCACGAAGGATGAAATTGTGTCGTGTGTGACACCCGTGCTGTAACTGTTTATGATCATTCGTGAAATATTCCAACTGTTAGAGTGGTTTCAGGTAAAGGGAATTGTGTTTGTTTAATTCACACTAAAATTCCTTTATTTTGTGTCCAGTTTCTGCAAAACAATAGTCTATATTGACTTGTTTCAGTATCTCCAAAGATGTCAGTTTGCATGCTATGTTGTGTAAAAGCAGAAGAGGGAACGGCTGAAAACATCTTGAATCTGAATGGTGGAGAAACACTTCAATATTATGTTTTCCAAAGCTAAAATTAGCTACACGGCTCTCCAATCAATGATTGATGCCATTGCTGTAGGTACTGTGTCGTTCTTCGAGAAAAAAAACCCCAAAACAAAACAAAAAAAAAAACTGTAAAGTTTTCACCCCGGCGATTTCAGTCAACCCTAATTGCTGAAACTGCCTCCAAAAATACATAGTGACAGGCCATTATTAATGTAGAACTGTCCTACTTATAAACACACACACGTGCATTCATCCACTGCTTGGAGCAAACTTCTGCTCAGCAAACGTTGAACTCAATTACAGGGAAATGTTGCTTCTCTCGGGAAAAAGGAACCAAGTCCTTCCTTACATATTTCCTTTCAGGCTGATAATGGGGAGGCGGTGGATCCAGTGTCATCGCACACTCTGCAGAAGGCAGGGAAAGCCCTTCCAGTCTATCTCAGAGCGAACAGATTGACAGATAAACACACATCGCTCCGCATTCGTTCCGGGGGGAAATTTTGAATCTCTAATCCACCTGATTGTATGTCTGGAAAGAAGCGTGGAAGAAAGCCATCAGGACCAAAGGAGAGCAAATACAACAGGATGCGCCGGTGAACAGAGCATCAAACCCGGCACCTCGTGGCTGTGAGATCAAACTGCCACACTGTGCTTGAGGTTAAATCATCCTTTTATTGGATTTCGTAAAATCTTGTAAGGTTTCTTAGACTCATTGATCTGCTGCACGCCTCACAGAACGGGCCACGTGCACAACATACGGCTCTGATAAGAAAAGCAGGATTTATCGCTGAACTGAGTTCATCCTCTTCACTGCTTCATTATGGGACAGGCCACATCGCAGGCCACAGAAAGACAAGTACACACCTGAGCACGGTCTGGTGAAGGAAGCTGGGACACCTGGTGAAAACACACACATGAAAACTCCACAAACTCCACAGTTTTTTATGTTATTTTTGTTAAATATTATTGACTGCATTATTTTGCTGCTGTTTTATCACTCTCCACTGCATCAATACACCCCTGTGCAGCCCTGGAGTGTGCACACAACACCAAAATATTACCAATACCTTAACAAAAGAACTACTGAAATACCGACCCATTTTACAGATTCTTATATTGGGCTTTTCTTGACTCCTTAGTCCCATGCTTTGAATAGTTTTCTACTTCTGGCTTTCTCATTTCACCTCCAGCTGAAAATAGACTGAACCTCGCTGCAGCCTACCTGCTCATCCAAACCAAATGACAGACATAAAGGTAATGACCAGTGAGCGTAACATAGTGAAGCATTTATCCAGTGGATATTTCCCCCAGGATCTGATAGCGGGCAGACAAAGGGCTAAACCGGGACCAGATACCGGACTGACATGCTGGATGGACAGAGTCGGGATTCCAAATGAGAGCTAATGTTGATCAGCGTTCGCTAGAATGAAAACTGATGCTAATATGTCAGTTTTCTCTCCCACGGACTCCAAACAGTCAATAAATGCTTGGATATTTAAGAAAGTACTTATATTTACTAAAATGTGTGCACTGATGCACCATATACAGCAATGTAATCCAACCAAGTGTGTTGCCCTACACGGGGACGGGAAGACAATACACCTCCCTCATTATCTCACCTGCGTTCAGTCAGCAAATGCTAAACACCGAAGCAGAAACGAGAAGGAGGCGTACAACAGACAAGAAGAGGGGAAGCGGCGGTTCTGCCAGAGCTGTGCTGACAACTTTCCAGGAGTTGATTTAGCGAAGGAAGCTACATCTGTGGAGCCTGACGACAGCCCGTTCAGCCGTTCGGGCTGGTTTCGTCTCTGATGTGCAGCAATCGGGTTCCTCACATAGACAAGAGTAACCTAGTTTGCACTGCACGCTTTGCAAAGGTAGCGAACTGCAACCCCAGAGCCCCTCAGCCGTGCACTTCCAGTATTGTGGATATTAGTGTCTGTTTAATTGGTAAGAAAAAAAACCCCAAAAAAACTAAACAAACCCTGATTTAAAGCCTCACATTTTCCTGTAGTGTTGTGTACAAGTGGCCGGTGCACAAATAAGCACACAGCCAGGCAGATAGACACACACACTGCCTCCCTTCTCCGTCTCCAGTCTCTCTCCCACTCAGTCTCGCTCTCTCTGAAGTCTACAGCGAAATAGTCCGTGTTGCTTTTAAAGGAAGCCAGGTACAACGAGAAGGCAGAGAAGACTGCGACAGGCCTTCAAAGGCGGGAATGCTCGGACAGCATGTGGCGGCGGCGGGAAAGCGCTCGCCGGTGCGTTTATGACACGAATGGGGGGGGGGGGGGACATGCACGACCGGAGCGGCTGCATATGCATGCGGACTGCAGGTGTGTCATGTATAATGTATACATGTGCAGAGGGGTCAGCGCAGTGCGATGCTGTCTGTCACACACGCTCCCTCATGGCTCATCCATCATGGAGCAGCTCTCCTCAGAGTCCTGCTTTCTGCGCTTTTTTTTTCACACCTCAACTCTTGTCTCGTTTGATACGGACAGTATAAGTCCAAGGAACAGTAAGGATTAGAGATTATGAATATTGCATTTCACCCCTGCATGTTCCTGAGAGCGTGCACTGAGGGAGAAACAGGGCGGACGTATGGAACGAATGCACCAGCTCACCTGTCCTCGCCGGATTGTTTGACTTGTCTGCGGCGTGTCAGAGTGAAGCGGCGGACAGATGGCCCGCTCATCACCTGCTCCGGGACGGCCGGGGTCACTCATTCACGGGGCTGAATGAATGTGTGTTTAAGTGCATGATGTGTGTTTGTCCGTTGGTGAAAAAACAGGGAAAAGGGTTTAAGCAGGAAGTTCTGCTGTCAGTCGCTGCTTTGTCATCCGCAGCTTATCAAGTTATCCAGCTGACATTCACGTCAGCGGGCGAGGGAAATAGTGTTCGCGCAGCTTCTATCAGCGGGGAACGAGAAGGAAATATGGCCGAGCGAATAAAGAAAAAGATCTGTTGATGCTGCAAATGACTTCCACGGGGTCACGTTGTTAGGATGGGTCTCTGGGAGCCCGGGAGGGGTCTCAGACAGTCGGCAAACTTTTGAAACAAAAGACTGCTCGGCAAACAGGGAACACGATGTGGAAGTGATCCGTCGGCTGTGGAGAGCCTAATGAAAAGCCTGTTTTGTTGCAGCACGGTAAGCATACAGTGAAACGGGATATTTGAAGCCGCCAAAATGTGGAGAAAAAAAAAGTCAAGACTTTCTTTTCGCCCCTGCTGCTTCAGTGTTGCTCATTAAGTCTGTTCACAAGTTTTTTAACTTTATGAAAGTCAGAAAGTATCAATCTGACTAGCAACGTTGCAACTGCATCCATTTTATGAGAGTTTATCTTTTGTTTTATACATAAGTCTCACACAACTCTTTGTCTTCATAATGAATAAGATTTAAGCTGTTTTTAAAAGTGCGCATCACTAACTACACACCCACAGAAAAGCTTTCGTTCTTGATGCGTTCAACATTGTACTTTACCTTTCAAGGTGATTTTCTTTCCTTTTACATAATAGAGAGACAAATTGAAAAAAAAAAGACAGGCGGTGAGAGAGTTATCACACGAATCAAAGGTCACCAAAGTGAATCAGGCTGAGGACTTTACTATCACCGTGAACCAAGGGCATCGTAACCAGCGAAAATGCCTCCAATGCTGTGTTTTTTCCTTTTGTTTTGTCAGCCTGACTTTGCTCTCGTCTTTAAAAATGTCAGCTGTTTTTATTGAAATCATGCGGTCTTAATGTCACAAATGTTGCATAATGTAGTTCCACAATCCAAAGGGCAGGGCGATATTAGAACCAACCTTCAAACCGGTGAGCTCGGAGAAATTCAAATTCACGGGGCAAATAAAACAACGAACGCAGCGATTTCTTTGGAGAATGGTTCTTGTTTTTAATAATCAATACTGCTTTCATACACAAAATATCTACGAGAACCTCCAGGCAGGTATGTTCAAGAGGAAGAGCAGCCTCCAGTGCAGGAGCGAGCAGCTAAATATAATAAAAATCAGTTTTTCTTCTCCACAATTTTAAGAAGCTACTGTTGCGTTGAGTTGGTTTTTCTTTCCCTGCCCTTTTCTGGAAATCATGATAACATTTTTCTAAATTTCAAGTTCAGTAAATAAGTCAATTAAAGGATTGTTGTTGGTTTTTTGTTTGTTTTTTTTTTTGATTAACTGTCTTTTTCCCAATGTGAAACACCAATTTTGTGGGGTAAAAATTGCAATAGTTCAAGACTCAATCAATAATGTAATAACGGACAATAACACGGAAACCAGTTTTAGAACTAAGGAAGCCAGTAATAACAATAAATTTCATTTGATTGAGGATTTGACCCCCTGAGGGCCGGTCGAGCAGAGCTGAAGGGCCTCATGTGGCCCCCGGACGCCCTGGTCTGCTCTGGTGGCTTCATCCTCCATGAGTTTCATTAAAGACGATCAGCTGAATGGACACACTGAGGACTGCCTCTGGACGTCTGTGAGTGTAATTACTTCTGCGTTGGGGCCCTAAATCTGCTCACACAATTAATTCATTCACACTCGTCATCCTTGTGGGGACAGAAAAAAAAACAAGTCTCCATAAAAACAACCAATTACTTGGTGAGGCCATGTTTCATGGAGAGATTAAGACTCGGTTATAGATGGTAAATCAAAAAGTAGTTATATGGAGTAAAGCGTAAGCATGTAGGAAACGAATGTAATTTAGTGTAATGTCACGCAGAGTAAAGTGTACCTGAGTCGGATCAAGGGCAAATGAAATGCAGGTTATAAGTACTAAAATAACCCACTAACTCCGATCCAGTGAGGGTAAACCTTCAGCCTCCTTAAATCTATAATCATTTTGGTAATTTTTCCATAACGGGGACAATAATATAATTCTATGTCACACACAAGACAGAAAAGGCCTTTTTCACTGAACACTTCCAATTAGCACTGCCTCTACGTTTTATTCTCATACGGACAAGGCCAAAGCGTTTTATTACTTCAACTTGTGAATCGGCGTTTCATGTGCGGGCCAGATTTCTGTTGGACGCAGCCGTTCAGTTTGGAAACCTCTTAGCGCGCGGCCGCTGACGGATGTCACCAGAATGGCACGGTTACAGAGGAAAGTTGTGGCGCGATTTGGATGCCGATCACCTCCACTGAGAGCCAAAATAGCCGTGCGAGTGATAAATAGATGGAAATAGCCCACAGTGTCCAGTTCACAGGCCCGCTGCCCCACTCTTTGATCTCTGGTCCTAATGAGTTCTCAGAACAGAGCCAGAGATGAGAAGCCAGGCTTTTTCAACGGGACCCTTGATTCCGGGGGAGACCTGGGGTAAGAAGTGCTATAAGCAGGCCTAAGATGTTGCTTCAACTAACATTAGTATTCCCTCAAGTATTCCAGGCTGCATTAGTAAAACCTGCCCACCCAACTCTCCCGAGCAAGGTCACTTTCATCATTATGAGCCAAGTTATAGCCCATAAAAGCCTTATTGGGACCGAATACATACATTTGTTTGTGATACAAAGTGCTTTTTCTATCTGTAAACAGATAGCTTAATAATGTCAATAATTCCCTTTGTAGCGATGGCGGCTCCCCACCCACCCCTGGGTGGATCTCGTAGTTGGATTTGTTGGGAAGGATTAAGTACTAAACCACCAGTGGGCTGAGACGTTGCCAGGGGAAAAATATTTGTTAAACTGCAAAGTGCTTGTGTACAGCACATTCAGTTAAAAGCAAAATCCCTCTGTGAGAATATGCAGCTGGATATGCAATCAAAAAGAATATTTAATGTCTTCCCCCTCGTTCAGATTCAGCGTGCGGTGCACTCTGGAATCCTCGCGCTCTCCTTTACTGGTGACAGGCATATATTAGTTCTCCGCACATTAGCCTCATATCATTCACATGCAATAGATCCGTGCACATCATTAGAGACCGCATACCACACGGCGAAGCAACGCAGGACGAGGGAGAGCGGCAAAACGCAGGGAGGATGCCATTCGGCTCATCACAGGCGGGTTATTTATGGACAAATAAAACAATTAAAATTGGTTGAAGCTTGCAGCTGAAGGAGAGGCGCGTTCCTTTCTCATTGATGATGAAAAAACTTTGGGGATCCAGTCATCTTTCTACGTGGGACTCATTGGAAGTGCTTAATGATACCCGAGCCCTCTCAAAGGCTACAGAAGCAGCAGGACATCAAAGAGCGGTTGACAGACAGACGGATTCTGAGTTGCATGTTAAAAGCCCGTTCGTCTTTTAAAATGAAATATAAAAAACCGAAACCCACAAACCAGCGCCCCACAAAAAGACCCCGTCCCTCTGCCCCTTCGCTCCGCGCCGGAACACCGTCTCCACCTGGAGACGTCCGCGACGCCGCAGCCATCTTCCTTCAAATCTTTCTGTTTCATTTTTCTCCCCCCGCGCTTCAAAAGGCTCGTGCTCAGGCATAGCTAGGCATGTTTTTGCATCATTAGAGCTAGTGGGTGTATTTGGAGACAGACTAATGACAGCTCGGCTTTCCGGCTCAAACGAGAGCCATTGCTCATTTACCCGAATAGATACATAGATAGATAGGGGGGTTGTAATGATGTAGCCTTATCAAATATTCCCCAGCGCGAGCCAAATGACACGCCATCAGACTGGAGCCGTTTAGATTACAGTCACGGATTTAGCGTGTGACGACTGTTAGGCATGTTAATGTGTATTTGTCAGAACAGTAAATCAAATGGACATCGCCATGTATAGACGCTGCTGCCTCGCATGATCAATCGTGTGAATGATCAAGAGGAGCAATGAAACAAAACGAGGAGTGTTGTGTGCTGTGATGCGATGGATTCACTGGCGTTCGGGTTCCACAGTGGACGGCGAGCGGAGAGAGCTGCCGTCCTCCCGAGCCTCCGGATCCTGGCACGGCCCGTCTTCTTCTTCTTCTCCGTTTATCTTCCCCTTCAATCTGCCTCCCCGTTCGCCTCTGTTCTCCGTCCAAATTCCGCTACAACTCGCACACCAACGCAAACTCGCGAGCGCACTCCGTGAGAGCACCGGCGTGGAAAACTGCCAACAACCAGAACCTCTTTTCTGGCGCCTGGTATCTCCTGGCTCCGCTCTGCAGATGTTTGCCGGCCCGAGGTGAGATCCTCCTTCGGTGGCCAGTCGAGGCAGCAGCGTTTGGGAAGTGGACGCCGCCACCGCCGCCGACCCGGGCCGTTTATTAACCAGCAAACGCAGCGGTCCGGTGCTCCTGGACCAGCTCCAGCTGGAATCACAACGTGTTGACAACACTTCATAAAGTCCCCTCAAACCCCGCGTCTGCGTCTGCGGCGGCCCGGGGGCGATACAGATTAGAACATAATATGGATTGATCCCTACTCCTTCTCCCTCCCGCCCCTCGCCTTCACACATACCAGCCGTGTGGGTGTGTATGTGTGTGTGTATGTGTGTGCACGCCTACACCCTGCGCCGAGGAATTTGTGTACAATTTGTGAGCAGGCAGCGGCCGCCCCTACCTTCACCAACACATAGCCGGTCCCCGGCTTTCTTTCATAGCACCCCCACACCCTCCCATTCTTTTTTTTTTTATTCCGGGTCTTTCTGCGAGATTAATTCCTCTCTTCCCATCTTTGGGCTGTCAACTCAGGGTATGGAGTCATTTTTTAAAGGCTGCTGTTCCCGAGGACGGGAGACTGATTGAGTTGTGGCCTTTTTGTGAGTGGGTAAAGAACAGGATTAATGCGGAACTCTTGAAACCCGCACGTTGGAAAAAAAAAAGAAAACAGGAGCTGAGAAAATGTCTCGTGGAAGCGGGTTAAATAATGAAGGTTTATAAACAAAAGAACTGCATTATTAATTCTTTATGATGGACACGTATTCATGGGACTGCGAGTGCACAAAACGAAACCAGGCAACCTTTTAAGATGAATAAATGATCGGAACAGTGTGATTTTGAGTAAGTGCTGAACAACACAAAACAACACCAGGTTGCTAACCTTGGCATCGGTTTTCTCCTCAGCAGCCTCAATCTGACGGTTTTCTCCTCGGTGTTCAGTCGTGGTTTAGAGCATTTCGTCAGGAATCAGATTTTCCAATATGCAAAGGAGGTGAACGAGGAGCTATTAAAAGATATCTGAATGATCAAAGTTCTGACAGGAGTTTAAACAGTTTATCTGTTTATCATTAATGCCAATGGTTAGTATATTTAGAAGACGGATGCAACGCTTCACGACTTCAGTCATTCTTGTCTGCCGTTACGTTTTTGTGTTTCTCTTTCAGAAAAATTGCCTTGACACGACAACTTTTTGAACGCGATGTTTTTTTACGGCAACGACAGAAATGCTGAAAACGATCGTTAAAAGTAATTGAAGTGATTGTGGTGCTATTCTAATGAGACCACCAAGCTTAATACAACACCTGGAAGTGAAACACAGCAGAACACTGCTGCAAAAGCTTGTAGCCTTTGTAGAAATCATAATTATAATAAACCATCATGGTGAATTTTTGAGCTCACGTATACAAAAATCATGGAACTTGAGAAGCGAGAAACTAGAAGAGGAACAATGTGGCGGAAAGACAACACCTTACCCCAAAACGTGCAAACATGTTAACATTGACATAACATACTTCTTTACACTAAGCTTGTTTGGCTGATTAAGATAAGATATAATCCTCCATTTGTCCCACAATGGAGAAATCTGCATTGTTGCAGCAGCAAACGGAAAAACAGCAAAAGAACAACAACAATAATGAAAAATATTTAAAAAAATAACAGCAACAATACTATACAATTGATATAATAAACATAACAGTGTTTTCCATTCTTGCATAATAAAATTTTACATATGAGGTTGAATGAGCTTGATAGATGTCCTTCAGGAGCTACTGACTACACAAGGAAAAAAAAAAATCCTGTTTCACACGTGTCAAAGACGTTTACAATTGTGTGAAAACAGATAACTTCACGGAGCAACCGAGGGTCAAAACAGACCTTCCTTTGAGTGACTTCTTGATGAGTGGCATAATATGAAAGTAAATGGTTCGTCCATGGGGTCACTGGAATAAAGCATTGAGGCGTGGATAAAAACATAATTACAACGATTCCTCATCAGGGCAGCGGCCCGGCGGTGTTTGTTGAGGTGTAATTTCAAAAGAAATAGCTGTCTTGTTGCAGTGCTGCAAAAATATGCATCGTGCAGTTGTACTTCTTGTATTCGTTGGCTCATATTTGGGATGCGCGTACTCAGTGGTCATAAAACTCAACATATTTGACAGCGTGCATCATTAAAACATCTTCCTGAGAAGTGAAACAGCAGCTCTGCTGATCCACAGACCTCACGGCGCTCTTCCTGCCGCAGCGTCTGAGGGGGGAAGTTAAATCTGCATTCACCGAGGAGATCCTGAGAACCGACGTTCCCAACAAAGGGAGTGAATCAGAGGTTGGGCCTGCACTTTCTCATGAACTCCTCCCAGCACTCTCCCTCTGCTCCGCTCGCCGATCCTTCCTGTGGCCACTCACAGCTGAATAGCTGATTAAGCACACATTGATTAGCACCGGCTCATTAGCATCCTGTTTGCGTTGACCCCCTCCACCGCACACACACACACACACACACTACCACCACTTCCAGCAGCACACACGCACACACACGCGAGTCAGACTCCTTCTCTTTCACAGAGCCCCCTTGCTGCTCCGACTCAAATGGATTAACAAGCACAATATTTCTGCCGGGGACAGGAAATCACTGAACACTTGTCAGGAAGCCGGCCATCGATCGAATTCGCACCACTGACCCCCCCCCCCCTCCTCCCCTCCCCCACCTCAGCGTACACGCCCCCTAACCCGGCGCCGCCACCTGTGCCCCCGACCTTTTCCACGCCTCGCTCCGGGTCCGGGTCCGGCGCCAGCATCCCATCACAAATTTTACATTAGCATCACTTTACATTTCTGATCAGGCAGATGTCGAGCTAACCTCCTCGCTCATATTCTCATTTTCACAATCTCGCACACACACACACACACACAGATCCCACGCCTTCTCTGAGGTTAAGCTCTCACTGTGAGTGTATCTTCTTTCTTTACATCTTCTCATTCCCCGCTGAGTTAAAGGCAACTTCACCAGTCCGAGCTGAAGCAGCGTCGGGTATTTCCAAGGTTAACTTAATAAATTGCTGGCAGTGAGGGTCTTTTCTGTTGCGTGTGTGTGTGGTGATTAAGAACAGCATTTTTTTTCTTTTTCTGTTTGCACAAAGACTGAATCTTTCAAAAAAAAAAAAGAAAAACCTGTTGTTGAAAAGCAACTTATTCCCAAAAGGCATGCAATCAGCTCACTGAATGTTGCAAAATGAAAATATCTGAGCTGGAAAAGAGTCAATGCATACACCAAAATATGTGTGTGTTCGGGTAGCCGTCCAATTATGACACATTTTTGTTAAAATAAAGGACAGAGAAAATAAACGTGTTGCTGATTTCTCCATTGGCCATCTGTTGCTGGAAGATTCACACAGAGAGAGAAAACGACGGGGAGGGCTGCTTCGACGACTGAGCTTTATGTATTTTCCACCTCTTTCTGTGTTTTGTCTGATGACGAACATTCCATTAGGGTTTTGGTTTAATTTAGCGCTTACAAAATCAGCTAATGTGCTCTGAGTCCAGGATGAAAAGAAGAACATAAAGGACTTATTTTAGGAAACATAAATGATGCCGGTAGGTAACAAGACAAGCGGCACAGCGGCAAATTGATTCCAGTGTTGTAGTTACAAACACATATTTCTCTTATCGGCCGAGGAGGCTGTGCTTAACGCCGCGCAGTGCTCGCTTTTCTCTTCCGGCTGCTGTGAGCTTTCTGGAGTGTGACAAATAACCCAGCAGGCCTGGAGCCCACAGCTCAGTAAGCATTCCAACAATGCCATATTACTGCATTAATATTTAAGGTCTAATGTTTCCCTAACTGGCATTCAGACAGCTGGCAAAGGGCCGCGCTCTAAAAGCATGTCAGACCCGGCGCTCAGCGGTACGGCATGCATGTTGTTGTTGGGCTAAATGCTTTGTTTTTTTTTGGGGGGGGGAGCAGCAAAACAGCTAAAATGAACGAATGATTTTGAGGGTTCTTTTTAACTGAATTATAATAATAAGAATAGCTCGGTCTTGATTTAGAAGAAGAGATAATATGTTTCTAAAGATGTGCAAGGAGGCCAAATTCAAGTAAAATATATTGCAGGCGAGCTGGGCTTCGTGCTATTCAGGGCTGCGCTCTAATATCAAGTTCCTGCGTGAAACAAATACAGGACAACTGACGGAGGGAAAAATAAACACCGATTTACTGTAATTTAACGCTTTGGGTCAAAAAAAAGAAAAAAACAAAGCTCCTGTTTAGAGGAGGATGGAGTGGGAAGATGAATCATACACATATTTTCATCAGATTATGTTAATGCAGAAAGAGAATGAAGTCACTATATTTTGGTTGGAAATTGTTCATGAGATTTATAAGATGGAGAAAATGAGGCCCAGTTTAAGGCTTAAAGGTAAAATGGATAAAATTGATGATAGGAATACAGTTGCAAGGTTTTTGTCTGTGAGAGGAAACAGGAATAACCAGAGGAAACCAATACCCAGGAAGAACATGCATGAAAACTCAAAACAGCGATTTTCCTGTTGTGAGACCAGAGTGTTTACCACTCCACCACCATACAGTCTTTACAAGATTCACATAACAAGAGAAAGCCTTGAAATACAAGATAAAATCATATTTTTAGGATAAAAATCTAATTTTGAAAAGAATATCTTCATTAATCGTTTTGAACCTTTTTGGTGCTTCAAGCTGTTTGAGAAGATAAAATAACAAAAGCGCTCTCGCTCTGCAGCCAAGCGGCATCTTCTGAGCATTGATCTCATATGAGAAAGTGAGTTAAAAAAAAAAAAAAAAAAGATCTTTTTTTCTGTAGTTTCAGTGTAACTCTGCTATGAGCAGCAAACGATGGGATCCAGCAGCAGCAACTGCTCTGAATCAGCTCGTCTCCATAGGCTGGGTTTTCAAAGCGCCAGTTGCATGTGGTGTGTTTTTCCCTCCATCTGCTCTTATGTTCAGTTTCAAAATGTAAAGAAGGAAAAAAAAAAAAAAAAAAGCTGAATGAAAAAAGACTTGGCGAATGAATGATTGATGTATATGACACATATGTGAGTAAACGGCCCCCGTATAGCTTCTGCTTTACTACGGCGGCAAAAAATAGCGACGGAGAGAGTGAGAGAAAGTCTTTAAATCACTACTCAGATCAGATATTTTAACATTTCAGCAACTTTTTCTTCAGTCATTTACGTTTCACTTGCATTATTTCCGACCCCTTAACCATGCTTTCTCCTTACATTCTTCAAGCTGGCTCACTTCCAGTCAGATTCATCGACACTCAAGCTGCAGAACGCAATGAAATAAGAGCGATCAAGTTAAATAACAGTAGCTTGAAGACTTGTTTCAAATTCAAAAGAAAAAAAAAAAACCTTCCTAAACGACATTGTTGGTCATATTTCTGACTCAAAACTACGATCCAAGTTGCATGATAATCTGCATCATTAGTGGTGATTAATCTGGTTCATCCATGCTGCCAAACACGGTATTATGACAACAGTCGTTACAGTCTGAGTGTGAGTGTGTGCAAACATGTAGCTCTGCTCGCAGAAGTGTTCATACCTCTTCAACTTTTCCTCCACCACAAATATAAATGTACATCATTGGGATTTTAAAGGGTAGACCCACACAACGTACCGCATAATTTTGAATTGGTCGGAACGAAGCACATAGTTTAAAACATTTCATTAGAAATAAACTGAAAACTGTGGTGTGCAAAAGTATTCATCCTCCCTGAGTCAGTACTTTGCGGTTCATTAAGGCGGTTCTGCAGCAAGTCATTTCACCTTCCACCATAGGCTTGGCTAATTTTTACACTAAAGGTTTTCTCTGCTGCAGCCAGGATTCAAATCCCCGCTCTCAAAGCAACTAAGCTACTGCTGCACAATTTGACTGATTGACTTAGCATCTACATTATGAAAGTGGACATGCATTTACTTCTCCTGCTGGTGCTTAAAGTAATTACGGTGAAGGTTTGTGTGAAAAATCATCTGAATAAACAAACGCTGCTGATTTGTTTTCAGTTTCCTGCTTAACTCCTTCAACAAGTTGATCGTGGCGTTACTACAGTCACGTCCTGGGTTACATTAACTTTTTTTAAAAAAAATACATTGAAGACATGGAAGCAGAGAAGCAACGACTGAAGTTTCATCAACAGTGTAAACTCGCTCGGAATGTTGTGAAATGAGTCTCATTTTCCGTCTCTTGAATTGAGAGTTTCCATTTTCTCCATCTTTCCGAGCGTATTTTCACCAGCTGCTCTCTTTCTTTCCACAATTCAACAACATACAAGCCACATGGACTGCACATGCACGAACACGATCACAAGTGACTGCTTTTGCTGAACAATAGTGTGACAACCTGTTCAAGGGTATTTTCCTGCTGTCTTTTCACTGCAATCTGGGAAAGGGTAGAAAAAGAGGAAGACAATTAGCAAATGACTCACCACTTACAAGATCACTGTGCATTTTTTTAAATTTTTTATCTCAGAGTGCAAGAAGAAAAAAAAACAGGAACATCTGATTATCTCAGGCATTCCAGGTTGCACAAAGACAAAAACATCTTGTGCTCCGCCTTCGTTTGATCTTTCCTCCACCAGCAGCGCCGTGACTTCTCCCGCAGGTCATTATCACTCTCTGTGCTCGCAACTGTTAGCATGTCTATTACCAGGATGATTAGAAAAACATTTATGATTTGAGAAATAATTCACTGAAGGCACGCATCAGTCACACAGACGCCTCATCCTCCAGCCTGACCTTATGGCAACATGTTTTTCTGCCGTTTACAACCGAGCCAGGTTTTTTTTTTTTTTTTTTTCCTCTCTCTCTTTTTTCCTTCCCTTTCCTCTCGTCTAGCTTCTGTTTCCCAGTCTGTGGATGTACTTGCTCCTCGCTGGCCTCACACACCCCCACAGGTGACGGCAGAGCAATTAATTCCCTTGTGCTGGGATTACTTGGCGGCAGAGGTTGCGGCCGTCACGCAGGTATGCGTGGGAACAGACGGAAGCGGTTCGGGATTACGTCGCAGCTACAGTAGCAGATACAGTCTGCGCCACATGAAACGGGAGCGGGAGCTGGTGGGATCTCGTCACACCCGGAGGCTAATTTTGTTAGATGGGGAGGAGGAGGAGGAGGAGGGGGGGTGGGTGGGCGGGTGGGAGAGGCCTGCCTGTGCACTGTAACTGAACCCAAATCTGCAGCTTAGCGGGGGGCAGCAGTCTCTGACGCGATGCGTGTGTGTGTATGCAAATGGGAGTGTATGTTCGCCGTGTGTGTATATCTTGCGTGTGTGTGTGTGTGTGTGTACAGGAGCGTTTGCCATCGCCGCGATGGAAGGAACAGATGGGCGGGGGAAGTGGACTCCTGTGCCTGAGGAATACTGTGGCGCTGAGGATCAGAGTGCCGCCTACGTTCCACCCTGGGCCCCAGTTACCCACTACAGCACATGGAGCCCGTCCAGCACCAGCCCATCATGGACCAGCCCCCCGCGCCATCTGTCTCCGAGGACAGACAACCCCCCCCCCCCCCCCCCCCCCCGCCACCACCTTCTTCCTTCTCCTTCTAAGCGCCGTGTCCTCGCCAGACCTGCTCCTCGGCCACGCCACCCCCCCCCCCATCCAGAAACCCAAAATAAATAAATAAATAAATAAAAGCCCAAGAGTTACATTGACGTTACGTGTTGCTTTTTGGAGCTCTGGGAAGACAGAAGGAATTTGGAGAGATGACTCAACGAGCAGACCAGGAGCCAAGTGCATTTAATGCCACGCTTCAATTAGACGGAGCAATGATTTATTTATGATCCTCCATGATTTTCTTTGGATAATTGTCATGGCATATTTGGAAGACTTAGCAGGTGGCACTCGTATTATGCTCCTCAACAAGTTAATGTATTCTGTGACATAACAATGTTCATGCTCAATAACTGCAGGCTATTACTAAACCTAATTACATAATGTAAGTGCCATATGTACATATTTATGTGAAAGATTGAGTTCATTATTTGATGTAATGGGAACAAGGAAAATTGTGTTTTGAATTCTTATTTGAATGATTATTAATAGTTAATTTGGAGAATTACAGCACATAATTCATGTTTTTGGAGTAATTTAAGTTGGATAAATATATTGCGCTTTTTGCTTTAAGAAGTTTGTCCTAGTTGTGACGCCGTAGTTCCGGTGCTGAGCCGCTAGGAGAGGCTGGAGTCTCACGGTTTTCTGACCGTGTCCGTGTCCGTGTCCGTGAACGTGACCGTAATGAGGATCGTTTAGCCCTACCATGTCGGACTAGATGAATGTAAGAAATGGAGAAGAACTTTTTGAGTCGTGGAATCTTATTTTTGTGTAAATAAACCTGTAAAAAGTTCTTCGCTGGGAGCCATTTTTTCTTTGGATGAAGACACGCGTCAGCCACAGACTCCAGGATCACAATAGAGATAGGTTTTTATTGGGAAAACCTACATTTTAGTCAGAAAACCTATACTCCGGGACCTTTTGGAAGGATGTATGCCGGATGGAACTGTGGACTGCAATAAAGGACAACTTTATCAAAGATTGCAGTGGAAGGCGATCAGCACCTCGTGGCATGAAAACAAGGCAGCTAAGGTAAGAAGCTACACATCATGGAGGAAGGTTATCAAGAGTTAAGAAAAAGAGAATCAAAAATGACTGAGAAGGCTCTTGAAGAAAAGATATCCAGATTGATTCAAACAAGGAAAGCTAAGCTTGGTCGTATAACTACACAAGCTAATGAGCTCGAGCGGCTAATGGATGAGGATGCTAATGTAAACGAAGTAAAAAGGAAGCTCCGATTGGACTATCAGGATGCGGTTGGTGGACTGGAAAAAATAAATGATGCTTTAAAGGGACTACTAACCAAAGAAGAGTTAGAAAAGGATCAGAGTTCATGGTATGAGCCTAAAATAAAGCACATCCGTGATTTCATACAACATGTGGAAAAGTGGATAAAGGAAGCTGAAGAGCGCCTCATTCAGGCAGAGGACTGTGATGCAGAGATAAATCCAATGGACAGTGTATCAATGGTGTCTGCTGCAAAAACCAGTAAGAGTAAAAGGCGTGGCTCTGATGTCAGTAAAGTTTCCACAGCAACTTCAGTACGCCTCAAAGCTGAAGTGGAGAGAGCTGCACTGCTCGCAAAGGCTGCAGCTTTAAAAGAAAAACAAAATCTTGAACGTGAAGAAGCTGAACTAAAAGCAAAGAGAGAAGCCTTGGACTTGCAAATTGCCCTTGCAGCTTCTGATGCAAAACTCAAGGTGTTGCAAAACTATGAAAACGAACACCTGTCACATGTAAGTCATGCAGGTGTAACAGCTATTGATTCTGGGTACTTGCCATTATCTGCACATCAAAATTCAGTCATAACCACGGACATTGAACCAAAAGCTGAATTCAGACCACTTCAACAGTCCAATGGCAGTTATGTAGCAGATGATCACACTGTGGAAGCAATATGCAATGTCATGACAAAGCAAAACAATATAACTGAACTCATGATGAAGCAACAGAAAATGATGACATTGCCCCCACTAGACATCCCTACTTTCAGCGGCGATCCCTTAGACTACAACTCATTTGTAAGAGCTTTTGAGCATGGTGTTGAGTCCCGCACTGAAAGCTTTAAGGATCGGCTCTACTTCTTAGAGCAGTTTACCAGTGGACAATCAAAGGAACTTGTTAAGAGCTGTCTTCACATGCAGCCAGAAGCAGGGTACAGGAAAGCCAGACAGCTTCTTAAAGAACATTTTGGAGATGATTACAAGATTGCTACAGCATACATGGACAAGGTTTTGAACTGGACATTTATTAAGCCAGAAGATGCAGAGGCTTTGAGTGCTTTTTCACTGTTTTTGACTGCATGCTGCAACACTATGGCTGATGTGAACTACATGGAAGAGTTGGATAATGTCACAAATCTGAAGGCTGTTGTGGCAAAGCTTCCATTCAAGTTGCGAGAGAGATGGAGATCTGTGGTGTGTGGCATACAGGAGCAATGTGACAGGAGAGTCAAGTTCAAAGATTTAGTGGAGTTTATTAACAAGCAGGCAAAGATTGCACTCCACCCAGTCTTTGGTGATATAAGGGATAGCACTGTGTCTAAACAGCCCTCAACAAAACCAAACATTTACAAAGAAAAGAAAAAAGATGTGATTAAGAAGACGTTCATTACAAGTGCCTCACCAATCGACATGCAAAGTAAAAACAGTGATTCAACAGAGCAGACAAATGCTGTGTCACACACAGCATCAGTGACATGTCATTTCTGTAAAGGTGAACACAACATTGATGCATGCAGCAAGCTTGAAAGCAAACCACATAAAGAAAAACTGGACTTTCTTAAGGCCAAAGGGCTCTGTTACTCCTGTTTGAAGCATGGTCACATGAGCAAGCTCTGTAAAGCTAAAATCAGCTGCCAGGTTTGTTCGTTAAAACATCCAACGCTGTTACACATTAAGAAAAATAACACAGTTGCTCATCCAGAGAAGACGGCAGGTAACCATGATGGACAGACCGTCTTAAGCGCATTTGTTTGTGCTGAGGTTGAGCAGCATCAGTCGACCGGGGCCGGGGAAGATGACTGCATACTCTCAATTGTTCCTGTGCAAGTCAAAGCCAAGAAGGGAAATGTCAAGGTGCAGACATACGCCTTCTTAGACCCAGGAAGCTCAGCCACATTTTGCACGGAGACATTAATGAACAAACTGAAGCTAACAGGAAGGAAAACTGACATACTGCTGCGAACTATGAATGAAGAAAAACCTGTCAGTACTTACCTGGTGTCTGACTTGGAGGTTAGCAATCTTAATGGCGATGAATACGTTGACCTTCCAGATACCTTCACACAACAAACAATACCTGTGGGAAAAGAAAACATACCTCAACAAAAGGATCTTGAAAGGTGGCCTTACCTGAAAGAAGTAAAACTGCCTCAAATTCAGGCTGACATTGGATTGCTCATTGGAGCAAATGTGCCAAAAGCTATGGAGCCATGGGAGGTCGTGAGCAGTGTCGGTAATGGACCGTATGCTGTAAGGACCAAGCTTGGTTGGACTGTGAACGGACCCTTGAGGGAGAACTACAGTCACACGGGTAAAGGAAAACCCACAAAGACCATGGCAAACAGGATCTCAGTGGCTGTTCTTGACAACATGTGGCTACAACAGTTTCACTTGGATTTCCCAGAAGGAGGGAAACATGAAGAAGTTGAAATGTCCAGAGAGGATCATCAATTTATGGACAAGGTTATGGAATCTGCAAAATGGATCAATGGACATTACAGCATACGTCTGCCTTTAAAGAGTGATTCAGTCAACATGCCTGACAATCGAATAATCGCAGAGCAGCGAGCACAAAACTTGCGACGTAAATTCATCAAGAATGACTGCTATCACAAGGAATACACTGATTTCATGGAGGACATCATACAAAAAGGTTATGCTGTGCGATTGTCTGATGAAGAACTGACACACAAGGAAGGAAAATTGTGGTATATACCACACCATGCAGTGTATCACCCCGTAAAACAGAAACTGAGGGTTGTGTTTGATTGTGCAGCGTCCTACCAGGGCACATCTTTAAATGATCAACTCTTACAAGGCCCTGACTTGACCAGCAGCTTACTTGGTGTTGTCATTCGATTCAGACAGGAGCCTGTTGCTATCATGGCAGATGTGGAAGCAATGTTCCACCAGGTTAAAGTTCCTGATGATGACTCCAATCTACTCAGATTTCTGTGGTGGCCAGGTGGGGACTATAATCAAGCTTTGGCTGAACACAAGATGACAGTTCATTTGTTCGGAGCCACATCCTCGCCCAGCTGTGCCAGTTTTGCCTTGAGGAGGTGTGCTCAGGATCAAAGCGAACAGTTCAACACTGAAGTTGTGGACACAGTTCTGCAGAACTTCTATGTGGACGATTGCCTCAAGTCTGTGGCTACAGAGGAGGCAGCCATAGCATTGTGTCAAGATCTCATGAAAATCTGTGCTTATGGTGGCTTTCGTCTCAACAAATGGGTGAGCAATCGCAGGAAAGTGCTTGACTCCATCCCAAAGTCAGAACTGGCCAAGGAGATGAAAAACTTGGATTTGGACCAAGATGACCTTCCCCTAGAAAGAGCTCTTGGTCTCAACTGGTGTGTCCAGTCAGACACGTTCAAGTTTAAAATCACCATCAGAGACCGTCCTTTCACAAGAAGGGGCCTACTGTCAGTCATTGGCTCAGTCTATGACCCATTAGGCGTCCTGGCGCCTGTGATTTTGCCAGCAAAGACGATCATGCAAGATTTATGCAGATTGAAGGTTGGGTGGGACGACAACTTGCCTGAACACATAAAGAAGCGGTGGTGTGACTGGTTAGTTAGTCTTCCTGCTTTGGAACACTTCTCTTTCCCGAGATGTGTGAAACCTGAAGAGTTTGCCCCCTATGCTTCAGCAGAACTCCATCATTTTGCTGATGCAAGTGAGTACGCTTATGGATCAGTCAGTTACCTTCTTCTGAAAAACACAGATCACAAGACCCACTGCGCATTTGTGATGGGGAAATCTAGAGTGGCTCCTCTCAGACCACCTACCATCCCACGCATGGAGCTGACTGCTGCTACGGTAGCTGTGAAGATGGATGAAATTCTCAGAAGGGAGCTGCAAATGAATCTGGCTAAGTCAACCTTTTGGACTGACAGTACAGTTGTGTTGAAGTATCTTCAAAATGAAACAACACGTTTTCGCACTTTTGTGGCAAACAGAGTTTCTACCATTCTGAAAGGCTCAGATGTGGAGCAATGGAGACATGTTGGCACAGACAAGAATCCCGCTGACTGCGCCTCCAGAGGTCAAAAGGTCGAAGAATTTCTGAAGAACACAAGTTGGGTGTCAGGACCTGAGTTTCTGTACAGCCCAGCTGATTGCTGGCCAGAGATTTCACTGAACAAAGCAGAAATAATGCTTGATGACTCTGAGGTCAAAAGAGCCACAGTAAACACCGTTTCTGTGGAAGCGAGTCCAACTGTATTCAAAAAATTGATCAGTCACTTTTCCTCGTGGCTGAAGCTGAAACGAAGTGTAGCGTGGTTCTTGAAGCTCAAGAACTTACTTTGGTGTCTCTGTCAAAAACGCAAAGAGCTGCGTGTAACAAATAAGGAAGACGGTAGTCAACAGGAGATCCAGAGTCACATGGACAGCATCAAAAGGAGTGTTAAAAACGCACAAATTTCAGCAAAGGACTTGGATGAAGCCGAGTTTCACATCATCAGATTCTGTCAAAAGGAGAAATTCTCTGAGGAAATGTTGGCTCTGCTCAAAGGACAGAATGTAAAACGTGGCAGCCATCTGTACAAGTTAAACCCTGTAATTGAAGATGGACTATTGCGAGTTGGTGGGAGACTGAGTTGGGCAGCAATGCCAGAGGACAGCAAACGGCCAGTCATCCTGTCTAAAGACTCTCACATTGCTCAAATCATACTTCGCACGATTCATATCGAAGCTGGGCATGCAGGTCGCAATCACATGCTTTCTGAACTGCGTCAGAAGTTTTGGATTCCCAGTGCCAACTCAGCCATTCGAAAAACTATTGGAAAGTGCGTGACTTGTCGTCGCTTACATGGAAATGCAGGAAAACAACTCATGGCTGATCTCCCAGCAGAGCGAGTGTTGCCAGATGACCCACCTTTCACAAGAGTGGGCGTGGACTATTTTGGTCCATTTCAGGTGAAGAACAGAAGAAGTCTTGTGAAAAGGTATGGAGTCATTTTTACTTGCCTGGCTGTACGTGCTGTACATCTTGAACTTGCGGCTTCATTGGACACAGATTCGTGCATTAATGCGCTCAGGCGGTTCATAGCACGAAGAGGGCAAGTGAAAGAAATCCGCTCAGACAATGGGACGAATTTTATTGGAGCCAACCGTGAGCTGAAAGGAGCTATTGCTGATTGGAATACCTCACAGTTTCAGCATCTCTTCCAACAGCATGGAATCAAATGGTCATTCAACCCGCCAACTGCTTCACACCACGGGGGTGCATGGGAGCGTTTGATAAGATCAGTCAGGAAAGTGCTAAATTCCACTGTAAAAGAACAAACTTTGGATGAAGAAAGTCTTCACACTTTCCTATGTGAGGCTGAAGCAACCATCAACAGTCGCCCCCTCACGAAGGCATCAAGTGACCCGAATGACCTTGAGGCGCTGACACCAAATCATCTCTTGTTGTTGAAGACAAAGCCTTCTTTACCTCCAGGATTGTTTGACAGGAATGACATCTACACACGCCGCAGATGGAGACAAGTGCAATACATGTCTAATCTTTTCTGGAAGAGGTGGATTAAGGAATATCTTCCTCAGCTTCAGGAGCGTCAGCGGTGGGCCACAGCTTCTAGAAATTTTGCGGAAGGAGATGTGGTGCTCCTTGTAGACGACTGTGCGCCAAGAAATTCATGGATAATGGGAAAGATCATCGAGACACTTCCAGACAAGAAAGGGCTCGTTCGCAGGGTGCGAATAAAGACGAAGACGAATGTTCTCGACAGACCCATCACAAAGATCTGTCTACTGGTGGAAGCAGAACGGGCTAGTGGTAAAGACTAAGCCCCTACGATGAGCCATGTGCTGGTAACCTCTGGCTCTTTCTATCTGTAGCTATCTATCTTCTATCTTTCTTCTCTCTCTCTTTCCTTTTCTTTTCTAGGTTCGAAGAAGTGTCGCCGATGGAATTTATATAGTTTATTATATTAGTTGAAGTACAATGACCTTTAGTATGGTTAATTGGCATCTTTTGATGCATTGATTCACTTAATGTAAAGTTTTATAAAGTGAATGTTGCTTTATGTGTAGAATAGGATTTAAAAAATGTGTAATTGTTCTATGTCATTTCATTATTAGAACAATTAGGGGCCGGTAATGTAAGTGCCATATGTACATATTTATGTGAAAGATTGAGTTCATTATTTGATGTAATGGGAACAAGGAAAATTGTGTTTTGAATTCTTATTTGAATGATTATTAATAGTTAATTTGGAGAATTACAGCACATAATTCATGTTTTTGGAGTAATTTAAGTTGGATAAATATATTGCGCTTTTTGCTTTAAGAAGTTTGTCCTAGTTGTGACGCCGTAGTTCCGGTGCTGAGCCGCTAGGAGAGGCTGGAGTCTCACGGTTTTCTGACCGTGTCCGTGTCCGTGTCCGTGAACGTGACCGTAATGAGGATCGTTTAGCCCTACCATGTCGGACTAGATGAATGTAAGAAATGGAGAAGAACTTTTTGAGTCGTGGAATCTTATTTTTGTGTAAATAAACCTGTAAAAAGTTCTTCGCTGGGAGCCATTTTTTCTTTGGATGAAGACACGCGTCAGCCACAGACTCCAGGATCACAATAGAGATAGGTTTTTATTGGGAAAACCTACACATAATGCGGATGATTTCATCTCAGATCCCCGTCCAGCCCATCTCACTGTTATGCTGCTTCTCGGTGAACCTCAGCGCCATCTGTTAACATGAAGTGGGCCTAATATATGTGAAATTCGGCGCCATGCGTGTCATTTGCTTCAGGCAAAAGCCAAAAACATGTCAGTTCCATGAGATCTGCTCCTTACATCAGATCAGAAGAGTCAGACTTGGAAGTTGAGGCTTTTTAGTTTGTCGGCTGTTTGTGGATCGCTTCACTTGTTGGCATATGCTGAAATTCTGAGCTTTAAAGCAACGACGAGAGAAAGTCAACCAAATCTGACGAGCAATCTGAATCGGTTTATATTTGTCTTCCCTCCGATTTGAAGCCGTCACCGTTTGAAGTTACATGAGTGTAACACTTTCCCTTGTTCAAGGATGTGAGACATGATTTCAGACATGCAAAAAAAAAAATAAAAAAAATCAACACTTCAGTTTGAACTTCCGCTCAAGGAAGAGGAGGAAAATCACAGGAAGCCAAGCTGAGCATAAGGGACGATGATTCGATGATGAGAGATGGTGTGGACGGAGAACTTCTCACTAGCTCACTGAGTCTACGTCACTCTCATGGATCCCAAAGCTTTTCGAAAAGTTCCTGCCTCTGCTGCACCTCAGTCTGACTCTGAACACCATGATCCTGGTAGTTTATTTAAAAATCACACAGAAACAGTGAGACTGTTACACACACTCACACTGATGCGAACTTCAGTAATTATCCCTCAGATACATGTTTTGGGACTCGGTAACCGAGTTACCTGAAGAAAAGCTCTGAAGAAAACACTAGAATATTCCTGGAATGAGGCAATAATGCTCACCACTGCTCAAAAATCATCTCGCCATCCTAAAACTGAATAACTGGCCTGTTCCTTCCACGCTGTCCTTCCTTGGGGTCTTATTCACCGGTTACGATGGGAAGGATCCCGACATTAGATTTGTGCAGTCGGCCGCAGTAATCCAGCTGTGGTACAGAGTCTGCTCGGATTTTAAAGCTGTCCGTTCACCAGGTGATAAACATCGAATCGAAGTGAAACCACTAATCCTCCACGTCGAGGTGGGATCTGGGGCGCCTGCTCAGTGGAGAGATTATGGCTCTGGTCGGCTTCAGGTCGCCCCAGAAGAGCTGGAGACATCGCTGCCTCTTTGAGCCTTTAAGAAGATAAATGGATGGTTGTACATTAATCTGTGTGCGCTATTTTGATGATGAGCTTGTTTTATTTTTAATATAAAATGCTAAATTTTAGTTTTTATTTTTCCAAAAACAAATTCCCTATCCTCTATAATAAAGTGTGCTGTATGTATATTTGTGTGGGTACTTCCTTCCTTTTTTTCTGGTTTTTGTAACACCTACATTTAGATGACTGTATTTGCTTACTGCTGATGAGCAATACAGTTTTTTTTTTTTAATATAATGTGTATGCAGCTGCACTTGCCATCAATACAGTGTTTGGTGCTGAATTGTTTCCACTGAAGGATCTTGACAGCGTTTTTTTTTTTCTATAAGGAAGACTCAGATTGCTGCACTTCACCGCTGGTGAAGGGATTGGAGGGGTAAATAACCTCCTGATTGGTGGAAGAAGGAACTGACAAGCGTGCCCTCGGTCGCGGCCCTGCCCTGCCCAGCCCGCTTTGGTCTCGGAGAGTGTGCGTTTTCACAGCAAACACAGCTGTTTCGTCTCCACGTAACGGACCCGGCCCTCCTCGCCGCCGATGTCCTCCGACACGCAGGTTGGGTCAGGGCAACGAGAGGCTTCACACAGTCCGGCACGATGCTGCACAGTCAGTGAGAGCCAATCCAGAAAGGTTTGTGAGGGCAGGTCACCATCTTGACGTCATGTGGCACACTGACTCATAACACTCCCACTGCATGTGCATGACTGTGTTGTACCTCGTTTGCGCAAGACAGCGACAGTAAAAAGAACTTTTTGATCACGTCTCCTACACTGTGTAGGATTTTTTTTTTTTTTTGGCTTGAAGCATTTTGCCCTTGATTGCTCACCCATTTTAAACTAAAATAGACAAATACTGTTGATCGAAATTGGTATTTGCAGGCAGTAACGTGGAAGAGCGCGTGACTTTAGCTGTATTGATACATGAGGATAAAACCTTTGGCCTGTCTTAATAACCTGTCAGCTCTGCCAGGAGCCCCCGGCCCTCTAACCGAGGGGGAGTGTCTGATGTCCCATACTGCCCCGCTTCTGTGGCGTCTGTGGAGATAATGAGACAATACTGTACTGAAGCTACGACTCCACGCTGGGTGGGAAGGCTGGTCGGGGTGCGGTAAGGACCGATAATGAGAGACAAACTCTTGCAGGCATGGGGGCAGTGGCGGTGGGCGGATGATGTTTGGAGGCAAATCGCAGCAGGGGATTCAACACGAGCCCGGAGTAAGGTGGAGGGAAGGGGGGGCGGCGAGGAAGACGGGAACAAAGACGGGCAACAAAATGCGGCGGGCGCGTTTAAGAAAGAGCACAGCTCACAACAGATTAATGAAGACAGTGAACAGCTGGACATCTGGTACACTGTGTGCTTGTGTGTGCTCACTTCTTCTGACTTTTATTGCGACCTTACTCTCAAACAGAAAATAGTGACCGAGAGGATTAAATCTCCAGCTCGGCCTCGCTAGCAGCAACTCTACAGACTTATCAACTCATTTACTTGGAGGGAGTAAACCCAGCTCATTAGGTGGGAGGAAAAACA
Organism: Salarias fasciatus; assembly: GCF_902148845.1. Taxonomy (NCBI): domain Eukaryota; kingdom Metazoa; phylum Chordata; class Actinopteri; order Blenniiformes; family Blenniidae; genus Salarias; species Salarias fasciatus. The sequence continues at coordinate 23,757,668 of NW_021941229.1, read as the reverse complement.
TTGACATAAACACTCTTCCGGTTCTTCACCCTCCTTCTATAATGACATGACTATTAAAATGGTAAGGGGGTGTTAATTTAGCCCAAGACAAACAAAGCTTCTCTAACTACCCCCTCCGTGTTTTATTAATATAACTGTGAATGCGCTCCCCAAGGAGTCACTGCCTGAGTTCTGCTTCCCCCCCGCCTGTACGACTCTCCCACACACCGCCTTCACTTCTCTAACTTTCACTAATTTCGTCAGCTTTTGTCCTCGTTCCCAATCTATTCTTTGATTTTCGCTCATTTTCTACCCGTACCAATTCGCTTTCGGTGAGCCAAAAGGTTGATTTTCTTGAAAAAAAAAAAAAAAACGCAAAGTCTTTAATATTTTCCCATTAAAGTTGCTTAGTTTGGAGCTCTGGCCTCTCTAAACACACGGGGCTGCAGGGCAGCAGCAGTTACATTAATTCGGCGGCCCTCGGGAGAGCGCCGCATCGATTGGGTCTTGGTGCGGTTTGTCACAGGTGATCAAAGTGATCGGGACACAGCTCAAGCGTGTATCCAGCCCTGCCCTGGAGGAGAGCGCCGTGAGGACTTAAACAGCACAAACTGACTGGCGCTAATGGAGAGCGCCGCCCTTATGAGTCACTTGTCTGCACCGTCGAGCGGAGCGGGGGGAAAATGACCGACGTGCGGACCGGCGGCGTAACAAACGGACGCATCTGGGCCTGCGGACGGCGAGCGGCGGCGTCAGCCGGGCGAAAACCCGGGCCTTTCACGGCTCGACCTTGGCTGAAAGTCGAAGTGCAGACCCTGCGCTCGAAGCGTTTCCTCTGCGCCGCCGCGGCGTGCTGCTTTCCCTCGGTGCTCGCTGACACGCTGCGATCCCGCGCCTGTCTTACCCAGAAGTCCCAAGACCTGCAGGTGTGACTCCTGCTGGACTAACACCTCCGGCACTCTCCGGTTTCCCTCTTTCTCTTGAGCGCGCACAAAAAATAAATCCATCCCGTGTTCATTCTCACCTCTGCCGGCCCTCGTCTTTGTTCACATGTCAGCTGTGTTTCACTGACTCGGCGGGAACATTCCGGGTCATGAACGACGACAAACATGCAGAACCAGTTGGACATTAATTCAAATCTTTTGCATCGTTTTCAAAGATTGATTTTTTTTTTTCACTAGGTTAAAGAAATCAAGTTTGTAGAGACCTAAAATAGTAACGAAACATTTAAGATACAACCCCGCGGCAATAAATGATGTCCTGGATCCTGGACTTGGCGCTTGCTCCAAGCTAGTAGCGTTTTCCTCGTTCTCCGGTTTGCAGAACATTGCACATGCCAATTAATGTTTTCCCTGCTGGCCCTGCCTGCCAGCTCCTGTTTGCTCTGAGCTAGTATTGGCTATTAGTGGATAAATGGCTGTAAGGAACATGATAAACAGCATCGCTAATAGTTATCTCTTGGAACAAACAAACAAAAAAAAAAAAGAGCTGACATGTAGTTTTTCCATACAAATAAACTATTGTCTTCTCAAAAAATTCATGCAATGCAATATAACCATCTTTTAATGACTGCATTAACCATTTTTCAGCTGTGGATTTCATGTAATGTTCATGAAAAATAATATATAGCTTCTAATGACCAAAGTAATCACTGACCTTAAAAAAAGACGCGACACGGTGATGTGATAGAAAAAAAATGAAGCAATAAAGTCTGTATGTGGATAAAGGAAGGGGTCATAGGACGGTATAACTCTGACAAAGAAGCGTAACAAAGTCATACAGCAGCAACGCCATATAAGCCATGGAAGGCTGGCGTCTGCATTTGAAGGACTGTAACCATGTCGAGGAGGTTTTTAATCACGCTTTATTGCACTGTAAACCGGTTCACTGGGAAAACAGCGCCCTGGCAGCAAAGCGGATCCACAACAACAGAAAAGGGTCAAATCCGCCATGTGATGAAACCACAATGGCAATAAGCAAGGAAAAACTGTGGGCAACAAAGCAGTTTTATATGTAATATCGTAGGTGAAAGAGGATATGGAGATAATACATCCAGTCTGATGTGTTTAGTACATAAACCCTTCTGTAGGAACAAACAGGGAGGAAAATATGACCCTGGAACTGAGGCCCCATTCACGCCACGTTTTCAAGTGAAAATGTTAAACTTTGGTTGCGTTGTTCTGGGCGTCCTTCCATGCGACAGTGGCGTTCAGAGCAACTGAAACACAACTTCCAAAGTGTACGTTTGTGACAATGCAAAACATCTGCAATACAAAGACAGCCGACAGCACCAACTAGTGGCCACTCATCATTTTCGGCATTTCTGCCGTTTCCGTGTAAATGAACATAGTTTTCATTACATTTCTGAAACAAAAATGTAGAGTTATTTGTCTTATATACATACAGAGTCCAAAAATAGACCCTGGTTCCAGCTGCAGAGGCACACGGGGCTCTTGTGATGTTTCTGGTACTCAGGGGAACTTCCTGGAGGCAAAATGCAGCTAAAATTAGACACGCAAAGAAAACCATAACAAGAAGCTTTCTCAATCTTCAGAGAAATTCTGGTTAAATCAGAGACGAAAGACGGGGGTCTGCAGACTTTCCTGGGATGTGTTGCTCCTGTCTGCGCTGACAAATGCAGGTTTGGGTGTTGTTCTCACATTTAAGCATAAAGATATGTTGCCAGATTCTGTCTTGGCTGTTGTTTGCTGATTCATGTTAAATGAGTGATTAGAATGATTAATAATTAGCTTTTTATAATTAGAAATGATCTTTAGGAGAACCAGAGAAGCAGATGGTAAAACAGGGTAAAACAGACAATTTAGAAGATGATCAACAGTTTGGGAAATTATAGATAAATGTGTTAAAGATCACATTTCTACCGCTCCGTGTGGTTAAAATAAACTAAAATACAGATTTTAACAAACCATAGAAACCACTGACAAGTCACTTGTGCGAAAAGACAAAATAAATAGGCTCATGTTGAAAAAGCAGCTCTAATGAGCACATTTGAAGCGAGTCGGGTGGTGCCAGCGACTTGATGAGCTCACATGACAGGGCTGTGGGGGCAGATTTGGCAAACAGGAAAGTTGGCAGTCTGAACGCTGAAGAATGTTCTTGCGGCTTGAAATCAGATGACGGCAAGGAAAGGAAAAAAAAAAAAAAGCGTCAATATAATGGCTGATATATCGGGTGTAGTCGAGCATATTTACATACTTTAAGAAGAAGGAGAAGAGTCTTTCCTCCGGATTAACTCCTAAAAATAACTCGAGATGCTCATCAGTTGCTGAAATAGGATGAGACTGCAGATTCTTTGCCCAGTGGTCACAATTAACGCTGAACCTTCAATATTGCCAGGCAGCCTCCGGAGATCTATTAGAATTACCATACGCAAATTGGTCAACAACTAGACACGTCCCACGTGGATATAACAAAGTATGACCCCTACCCGGCGCCTGCACCGACTGACGCTGCACCCGCTCGACCTTTGGCACCGTCAGCTGATCGAACACGCCGTGCCAGAGTAAGCATTGTGTAGAAGTGGAGAGGGGAAACACACACGTACACACACACACAAACACACACTGCCGTCTGCATTGCATCAAACATTCATAACCTGACCTCGCATAAGAGCGGAAACTCTTAAAAACCCTTGAAACTGTACTGCAGGGTACACATTAATGTAAGGGGGGGCCGGAGAGACGTAACGGCTTTAAAATATTAACCTCTTTATAACAGTTTGATGGCTTAATCGCCAATCAATAGCATTGTGCAGCAGCAGTGGCTGGGTGGGAACAGGATGGTGGTGATGAAAAATGCATGAGGCTGGGGCAGAGGCGGGGGGCCAGAAAATTAAACCCTGCCCGCCACATTTGCTGAGTTGCAGCGGTGGAGCCGGGATAAGTTTGAGCAGAGAGGGTTGTGTGTGTGTGTGTGTGTGTGTATGTAATGCTTTGGTTTCCCCGTGGTGTGTTTTGCACCTGAGTGAAACAAATAAAAAACACTCTTGAGATGGAAAATGCTCACACACACACGCGTGCTCTCGCACATCCCCCCTGTATTGGAAGCCATTTGCGACTTAACTCCGATTTCATTTCACTCGTCTGTTCTATAAAAGGCAGCGAACAGTTCAGCAGAAGAACCCTCAGCTATCAGCGTGAACGGGACCCGGCCGGACGGGAGCCGACGCGTCGCCCCGGCGCTGATGATGAGCTGAAACTCGCTGGCTGTAACAAATACGAGCCGTGACCCTAAAATTCAACCTATTTTTAGTCGCACCCTTAATTCCTGCCTTGTTCGAGCCAGAAGGCCTCGGCTTCCCCAGGGTCATGAAAGATTAAAGGCCCCTTCTGTACAGATTAAACCGACAAAATCATATTTACGCTGCAAAACAGCTTGTTCCTCGCATGTGATGTCTTCTTTTTTTTTTTTTTTTTTTTAATTTACAGCCCAAACAGGAACGTGTTAAAACCAGCGTGCAGCTCTATCTATTATATCTTCCGTCTATTATCCTCTGATCTGAGACGGGTCAGACTCATTAAGCGATTCCCTCTGCTTTCATCGTATGGCTCACGCTTGCGCTAATACAGCCCACGTTTAATGAAAGCCATTATCTTTTATTGAAACATTGTGATTCCCTCCAGTGACTATCTGGCCAATAACTCGCCGCCTGCCCAGCTGAAGGTAGCGGTCAAACGCCATCGTTCCCGTTCAGGACCCGAGCCTGTCCGGCCCGGTAAGCCGTGAGATGTTTCACCATTAACTGTCTTGTTCCTGGGAGCAGCGGGTCTTCGGAGGCTGAGCTCCTACACTAACATGCTTCCCGCCTCTCTGCTGGGCGGCGTGCCCCCGCCGCCAGGCTGCGATCTCACCTGTCACAGCGAATTTAGCGGCAGGTGAGCTCAGCCGGTGGCTACCTGCAGACTACAGCCTTGTTTTATGCTCCAGTTGGCCTGTCTCCTGCTGAACATGGTGCTGGAGAAAAATGGACAATGACCCTCCTCCTCCTCCTCCTCCTCCTCCTCCTCCGGACAGGTTAAAAAAAGAGAGAATAGAAGAAGTGGGAAATTCAAGCCTGGGTTTTCCTCAAAGTGCCGGGTGGCAGAAATGCAAAATGACAGTGATATAATTGTGTGTGACACAGAGCATGCAAGATCTTTCTAAATTATTTCAGGATGAAGACTGTGGGAAGGAGAGACTATTGAGGGCAGAGGAAGGAGGAGTTCAGCCGAGCTGCCGAGGCTTTGTGGCCTTGAACGGTCCATCAGTCAAGCCTTCCTCTCTCATCCCGGGCCCTGCCCTCCGAGCGAAAAATAGCTTTGTCATTGATCAGAATGCATCCTGGCAAACAGGCATAACTAAAATAGCGACGCCATTGATCTTGAACGGAAGACTAATCAATCTTTATTAGTTCTGAGCAAAGGGCCCGAAACAACAACAGGAGCACCGGCGGCGCGGCAGAAAGCCTCCTCCCCCCGACGATCAAGCACCGTCGCCGCGTTCACACGAGAGCCCGAGCAGCCTCCTGCGATCCAGACACAGGGAAGCGTTTTGGCCGGCAGGAGCCGGCTGTGGCGAACAGCGGCGCCTGGCTTAAAGGATCACCTGCTTCCTGCCGTCGAGGGGAGCAACCTGCAGCAGGAGGAGGAAGCAGGCCTCGAAAAACAACAACAACAAAAAGCATCAATACTGTGGGACCAATATACATCTGATTACAAGCCGCTTTCTTTTTTTTTTTCACTGTCTGCACATAAAGCTCAGCGTGTTTATTGATCTTTGCGGACGTTGTGAAACCTCCCATAAACACAGGCGAAAATGACGGCGCTGCGTTCAGCTGCCGAAGTTTCGGAACTTGTTTGTCCTCGAACATCTTGTGTCTAAAAAAAAAAAACCCAAGGCCGCTCAAGGAGAAGACACTTACAGGAAAGAAAGCTTAATATATTTGTCAAAACCACTGTTGAAATGCAAAGCATGGAGTTTTTGTTTTTTTTCTTTCTTTTTCAAAAATCATGTCTCCCTCATTACATATACAGGGAAACAATTATCTAAAAAAGCTGAAAACAGAAAACAAAGCAGTCTGGGAGAATGCACGACACCCTTAGGGCGAAGAGAGGAGCTGCAAAGTGACAAAGAGGCGGAGAGAGACATGAAGAAGGAGGAGGGTGCCGCATTTAGTCTTCTCCCGATCTCAGGCAAGGGAAGTTTTCGCAGCTGAAGTAAGAGAAGGAGAGGCAGAAGAAGGAGTGAAGGAGAGACGGAGAGAGGGAGTTAAGGGGGGTAAACAGAAACGTCTTTGATCCTCGCAGACAGATGTTGAAGCAAAGCTGTCTTTCCTATGTAGAGGCCCACCTGAGCTGGCAGGTAGCCTTGCCCAGATGGCTCTTTGTTCCAAACCCACCACTAATGAGCAGATAGAGAGAGGGAAAAGCAGGGGAGGGACTCTGGCAGGGGCGGCGAGGAGGGGCGAGAGATTTGGGGGTGGCGTGATGGGGTGTTTTTCAGCTGGCGCACATACAGGAGTGTTAGTACCGATGTACTGATTACATCTCATTTAAAAGCCTCCAGTGTGCTGTCTGGACAGCGGGAACCCAACACCTGTGACTTGCGGATGATGTCATCGGCAGCCAATCAGGATATCGCGTGTTCAGCAGCGCGCCGCGGTTTTTTGCATATTCATGAAGCGATCCCATGCACCGATAGATCAATGGCGATGCATGCTTTCATATGCACACAAGCCACTGCGGTGGGGGTTACATCAAAAAAAAAAAACAACGCCACGGAATAATCAAACGGCATCGGCGTCTCCGGGGTCAGGGGGAACCGTCGGCGCGGGGCAAGACGGTCGCGCTGCAGGTGTTATCTGCTTATACCCACTTTGATGTGCATCCATCTTTAAGTGTGCGCAAGATGAATATCAATAAGGACTGACGCACAAATATGCAGCATAAACAGTAAGAACAATTCCTGCAAAGCCCATTTTAATCACCCGTGGTCGAGATTAGTGAGTTTGAAAAAAAAAATAAAAGAAAAAACCCAGGAAAAAAGGCTTGGTTCTAATGATACTTTGTGGAAGGATGCACAAAAGCTTCAAAAACTGACTTTCAAAGTGTGGGGTGGGCTTTCCCCTGGGGAGCTCAACAGGGCTTCTGATGAGGGGGGAAACAAAAAAACCCTGCAGTCTGCAGGTGACTTTAGTTTTTCATGATGAAAAGAAAAAGAGATGGAGAGCAAAACTGTCCACTTGATCAAAACACAAACTTTAAAAGCTGAATGTATTGAACATGTAACGCAGATACGAACACGAGAAAAGCTTTAGGGCCCGTTTACACGACTATGCCTTTAAGTTGAAAAGGGGAAAACCTTGGTTACACTCTGTTTACACGACAACGGCGCTCGCAGCCACTGAAAACACAACTTTTTCAAAATGGCTCCCGAGATGGAACTTTTAGAAAGTGCTTCGATTCCGGTTCTGTGGAAATGGTGGAAAATGCAGCTTTTCTTTCGTGAAAAAGTTCTTCTGCAGATGCGGGTGTAGATGGTCAGGAACAACGTCCAGAATGTCCAGATTCTCCTGGACATAAAGACTTAAATCTCCCGGTTTTATAGCAGAGAATCACCATAGTAACAATCCAACTTGATCATCTGTCCAAACTAATCTCTGTGTACTCGCCACTGTTAATGTTTACAACCACACCCCCTAGTGGCCCGTCATGAAAACTACCTTGTTTTCAGCGTTTCTGCCATTTTCATGTGAACAGACATTGTTTTCAAAATGTTTCGATATAAGTGCAAAACTTTTCTGAAACGAAAATGCAAAAACATTGGGTTTTCAGTTGAAGCTTTGTCATTTAAACAAGGTCTAATACTGTCTGCGAAGGTCTAAATTCAGCTGATATCGTCAACTAAAAATGTTAATGGAAAATGAAACAAGTAACCTGTATTTGTTCATAGTTGGACTATAAAATATACAGAGTCATATATAAGGCTGAAATGAATTTCTCTGGAACTTTCTGGGATCATAGCATGTTGAGAGGAATCAAAAGAAAAAATAGCAACCCAATAAAAATAAAAGACATTGAAAAAAGTGATGAAAAAAGGCAAAAAAGGTCATTTAACAGTAAATTAACACTAATCTCACATTAACTCTCAGTAATTAGCTGTAAGCTATAAATAGAAACCTTTCCACTTCTCCTGTGTCGTCCCTCAAACCTCGGAATTATTATTATTTTTGGTGTTTAATTAATTTTTTGTGCAGTTTATTGAGAGCAGATGGAGCTGCCCACATGAAGCCCGGTCAGCGCGCTCTGCATGCACCCTTGGTGAAGATAAGAGCGCGGCGGTGTGGGAGCGCAGGGCGCCGCCCGGCAGCGCTGCTCACGGTGGAAGTAAACATCAGGACAGATGTGATGGAAGCTGCTTAAAGTTCGGCCTTTTAAATGAGGGAGAACCCGCAGCTCTGTGTCCGCGGGGCTCAGATGTAATCCGTCAAACTCTTTACCAAATCCAAGCAAAACAAATGTTTAAGAGAAACTGGATAGGGAGGGAATAAAAGATCCTGTGGAAAAACGGGGACACATCATGCCCAGTGTCTGCTGCGCTGCGCTCATGTTTGTTACTAATTGGTCTCAGAAAAATTTCAGCTGGAGATTTTTGCCTTTTTTATGCTGTGGGTGTAGACACAGATAATTATACTAACATTCCGTTTGATGCAGTCAAAGCATTTGGAGGTTTTTTTTTTTTTTGTGTGTGTTTCTGTTCCCGAGATGATGTTCTTCTTTCATACCAGAAAGATAAAATATGACAGTTTCAACTCGGCAGAGGCGAAGCTGTGGCTGCAGCACCGCTGTGCTGCACACGATGCGTCAGGAGTCATAAGGTGGCGCTCGACTGATGTGCAAATCTCACATGCTCCCCTACAGATGTGGACACTGTCGTCAATGTCAGAGTGAAGATTATGAAAGATGTACAGAAAAGTGACTTGAGGGCATTTATTCAAGGATAAAAAAGAGAGAGAATCTCCAATACAGAAATGTCAACAAGTCGGGGCGGGTCAGGCCGAATGTATATTGATATATTTTAATGCGTGTGGGAAAGATAACTTTTCAAAGACATTATAGAGGTAGATCAATTAAGAACACAACCGCTAAAAACTATTCAACAACGATCTACATTCACCCACTACTGAATGAGAACATTTGTTTAATTTGCACTTACACTTAATTAAAAAAAAAAAAAGACAGATATGGAGATATAGTCCTGACACCAGCGATTCCAAGAGTTCAGAAGAAGCAATACAGCCGCTCATCTCCAAAAATACAACTCTAACTTTGTTGTCTGACCATAGAAATTTCCCTGTAGCTACTCAAAGTTTGGGTCTGGTTTCAATACAAAAAACAAACAGCATCCACTAGTGGTCAAACTGGTTAATTACATTGTTTTCAGTGTTTCTGTCGTTCGCATGTGAACCTACATCGTTCTCAAAACGTTGGGTGCAAAAACCTTTACCTCTGCTCTGCATGTTCCATTCACACGAGCACGCAGTTTAATACGTGATAGTTGCTTTGGTCCAGATTCACATCGACTATTTTTAAAATGTTGTTCAAACCTGCTTTTGTTATTTCTGTGTAAACTTTGCACTTAATGCTGAAACGGGTTTCCATGACAACTGAGCATCGCAGCACGATAGGAATCCAGGCTTTAGGAGCATTTCTGTTCAGTTTGCATGTTCTCCCTACTTTATTCTTTCTTTAGTTCCAGGTCTGATGGCTTCATAATCCCACAGATGGCATCTTTTCACCATTTCCCCCGAAACACACGTCTGAATCTGCGGTTCCTCTCGTGAGGAGCAGGGTAACGACTGTAAAGGCTAAAACTAACCCGACTCATGCCTGTGGCTCACGTTTCCCAATTTAGCGGGTCAATCCTGTTTCAGTGAACATCATCGGATCAAAAAGCCCCCTTGTCCCTGTGGTGAAAAAGCTGATGAGTCCTGGATCTAACATCCAGTTCGCTGCAGGTCAAACATGTTTAACAAAAAAAAAGGCGAGAAACTTCACGCACAGGGGTTTTGAACTTCTCTCTCATTACTTCATTTTTCATTCAACACACTTTTTTTTTTTGATGATTGATGAATAGAAAAAAAAGAAAAGAAAGTCTTTTCGATGGCGAGCTTCTCACTCCATCTTGCAGTTTTTCACACTTCAGTCTTTTACGATAAACACTCCCGCCTTGAGATGCGGTCTTATAGCACACTTTCAGCAGCTCCGGTAATCTTCCAGCAATCTAAACCTTTCACATCTCCTCAGCATCCTCCGCTGCTCGATATTTTGTCAGAAATATTGAGTGACGGGCAGTAAGTCAACTTACTGGACTCAAAGGGATGCAGCTGATCTATCAACGGCGAAAAAAAAAAAGAAAAAAAAATCCTAGGCGTGTACCGATATGCAAAAAACTGCAGCTGTGAAGTTCCCCGTTAGATGTGCTTCTCCGGCCGCCCCCGAGAGTTTCCTCTTCCGCTCCTCACCTGCAAGTCGGCGGTGGGTATCAGAAAATATTCCACCCTGCTGCTCGCTAACAGCACGGCGTGGTCAAAGAAATCCCCCGAGGCCGCAGAGGATTCCTGCTTTAAGTGGATTCCTCAAACAGACATTATGCCTCCACGCTTATTAAAATGCAAGAAAAAAAAAAAAATCTCTCACTCTTTTAACTTTGAATTTAAATAAAACTACATTATAGTTATTTATTTATTTATAATTTTGTCTATTGGAGGAATGCTGCACTTTCTTTGCGAGTGACTTCTTTTTGCCTCATCTGCGTTTATTACTTATTTTTTATGTGCAAATGTTAAACCCCGTTTTGTTTTGTTCTGTTTTTAAATCAATATCAGCCGTAAATATACAACAAAAGCCACGTTTATTTGTGTGGACTCACACCCAGCGTGTCTGAATAAGAACTGTTGAGTCATGCTGTACGGAATCGAGCTGCTCCGAGACGAGCCTGACTTATCGGCTGCTCCCGGTGCTGCTGCTTTTTTGTTTTGTGCGTATCGAGTTGTTGATGGTGTATTAAGGTGTGCGCAGAACGAGCCCCGACAGAGAGACAGACAAAGCGTCAGACAGAGAGACTCCTAATCAATAGCCCCTTAATGGTCATCTTTATGGCGGGACGACTGTCCTCGCAGCCTCGCCTCGCCTCGCCTCGCCTCGCCTCTCCGGCTCTCGGGCCGCGGTGGCAGCCAGGCTGCCTCTCTGAAGGACGTCCGAAGAGTTTCAAAGGCGATAACAAATCAAACTGTTCCCTGAATCTAATATCAAACAGGCCTGGTGTCAGCATTTATTAGAGAAATCAGATTCTTCCACCCCCCCCACCCCCCAACTCTCCTCCGTCCCCCCCCCCCCGCCTCCCCCTCCCCCCCGCTTCACTCTCCCACTTGCAGTATTCCAACACACAGCGGCCCTTTGAAGTCGAAAGAATGCAGGATCGCAAATTACCCAGGAGACGCAGCTGATAGTCTTTGAAGCCCTCCTTTGATAGTGTTGTTTTCTGCACTCCCCCAGCATCTCTCTCTCTCTCTCTCTCTCTCTCTCTCTCTCTCTCTCTCTCTCTCCCTCCATCTCTCACTTTTGCTTTCTCCTTCTTTTCCACACACAATGCCGGCGTACAAACACCGATCCGATCCGGCCAATGGCGCGACTGCACACACACACACACACACACACACACACACACACACACACACACACACACACACGACACTGTAACAGTGGCTTCATTGGCACGACCTTCTGGAAATAGACAGACTCCTAATGTAACATTCCAGAGCGAAGCCTTTGCAAAAAAAAAAAAAAAAAAAAAACACAAATCTGAATCCCCACAAAACTTAAGTGTACACTTCCAGTAATTTCATTTTACTATTTGTCTCCTTTTTTAGCTCTTTCTTTTTGTTTTTTCAGAAGAGGAGCTTTTGAACCACCTGCCAGGATGATGATCTGAGCTCTGCTGTATCTAAAGCTTCGGGCCTGTGGCAGTTCGCTCCCTCTTTCCCCGAAGAATGACAGATGGAAAGTCCATGGGTATGATGTAATGTTCCCTTAACCATAGCTTTTCTTTTTCCATTTTTTTTTTCTCTCTCTCTCTCCTCCCCATAACTTCGCTCTGCGTCGTCTGCTCAGATGTAAGTTGTCACGGTGCTTTTTTTTTTTTTGTTTACTCTCCTCAGTACTGCTCAGAAAAATTAATGTGAAGGCACTGAGGAGTTATTTCTCCATATCACACGCGGCCTGACAAGCAGCGGCGTAGAAAAAAAAAAAAAAAAAAACAACCGACAACAGCCTCTTATTTGTTAAAATGGCTGTTTTCTTTATGGTGGGAGCCGGCAGGATGAGAGGAGAATTTTCCTCTGAACAAAGGTGAGAGAAAACATTTACAAGGAGTGAAAACTGTAAAATAACTGTCTTTTTCTTTTTTCTAAACATGCGGCAAAAGAAGCAAACTTTCCAAAAACGCTCCGACTCTGTCTCCATGGAAACGAAGGGGGAAAAAGAAGCTTCTTTCCGAAACGTTCAACTTGGCCGTATGTCCATACGAATGTAAGCAAGCACAGCTTGCTTACATTCGTACGGACATACGGCCAAGATGAACGTGAAACTATTTCTTTGTGTGAACGGATTACAGGGGGAATTTTTTTTTTTAGCCCCCAGGAGAAGCGGCGGGATTACAGTCGCCGTCTATCAGTGCCACGCCGTAATCCAGTCAATACTTCCAAGGACACTTTGACTATCTTCGTTCTAATCTCCGGCTTTTCGGCGGATGATTCGCGGGGACCGACTGTCACGACTCGCCGTCGCGCCACCCCGGCTCATTACGGAGACGGCGGATGGCGGACGCTTTGAAAGTTAGACTTTTTTTTTTTTTTTTTGTGGGTCAAATTTCTTTTATGTTTTCCTCTCTTTTCATGTCACAAGATCTGAAAATGTAGTAATAGTTCCGAGCGCGTAGAAAACTGATCGCGCACTCCTCCTGATCTTCACTTTTAATCACCTGGGAATTCAGAGCATCGGCTTCATAATCCGAGTTCAGATCACTTCCGAAGACGTGATGCAACTATTTTGAATTCTGGTGCAACGGCAAGTCCATTGTAGTTGGGTTTTTTTAAGCCTCTTTCATAAATCTTAAATGGCCTCCACTTCATTAGAGACACGCTGCTCCGGCGCTCCTCGGTGTGCTTTTGAGTTTGACAGCTTTGACGAACTCCGCTTTGCGTTTGAATGACGCCGAGGAACGCGGCTGCCTTCCGGTGGAGCGCGACACGCGCTTGAAGGGCAATATGTCAAGCGATGCTGACGGTAACGCACAAACGCTGAAGTGCACCGGCGCAAAGTGTGTCTCGCGCATGGTTTGAAGGGCCCGTGCGCGGAGCGGGCCCTCCCCGCCGCCGCCGCCGCCGCTGCTGCTGCATCGCTCTGGCGGTTTGGGAGCTTCACGTCCACTTAGATAATTAACAGTGATCAAGGGTCGTCCTGCCTGTCATAGATGCCTCATGTTACTGCCTGTTCAAAAGGACTCAAACTCGCTGGCCTGAGCTGAAAGGAAAGCTACACACAGGCTCATATTCACATCCAATAAAGCCCAGTGTAAATGTGAGTATAGGTTTTTGAGGTGGGGGCTGGAATCTGACTTATTTAATATGAACAAGGGAAGATCAAGCGCCTTCCACCCACATCCAGTGAAGTCTTTGAAAGGGACCAAAAATATAACACTCACTCCAACTGTGCCATTCAGCTCCGCATTTCTTAAAGCGCAAAAGATATTTTCAATTTTTCTAGTCCTACTTTTTTTTTTCTTTCTGGTTTTTTTTTTTTTTTGAGAGAAAAAAAAGCAGAAAGTGTGTTTAAAACACACACACATGCACAATCTTGCAAGGATTAAATCAAACAGGCAGAAAAATACTAACTGAAAAATATATTTCAACACACCAGATTCAAAAATGAACATTAAAAAACTGATTACATGTATTTTTAGAAGTCTAAAGATTTGTTCTTCATGTATAGAAACGTCATTCAACAGCTTACTGATATAAATAAATGGATGAAGACAGACAAAAATCACCCAAACCACACCTGATGAACCAGCAGCAGCAGAAACTGGGAGGTTATTCTCCACCGCAGCCCATCGACAGCACTGTGGCTTTTAGCACTTCTTCAGAGAGTCTCCAGGGGGAAGGAAACCGCCGGAGGAACATCAAAAAAAGAAAAAAAAAAATGCTTAACAGTACAAATCAGAACATAGAAGTCCTTGCTTTGTGTCTAACAGGTGCAAATAATACAAAATTCATCAAGTTTTAGAGCTTCAAGACTAAAAGGACTGCAAATTTAAAGCCTTTTCATTGCAAATATGTGAAGAAATCAAGGCACCACGGATGCTGAATTATTCCAAATTTCCAAACAGGATTAGGTCGGGTGTTTCTTTCTTTCACAAAACCTCTAATTTACAATGAAAAGAACCCGGTATTTTGTGGTATAGTTGTGTGCTTTTTGTTTTCGTGAGTTCCAGAAGAAAGCCTGGAGATGGTTGAAGCTGAGAAAGTGCTCAAGCTGGGAGCCATGTCACGTCGTCCCAGGAAAATATAAATGGGATTTTCATTTGGCAGCTGAAAAATCTCTCCTCATAATACAGTTACAACTTGGAAACTGCGTCGTACTTCCTCCTTGAGTCAATTCTTCTTTCACTCGCTTGGCAGAAATCGTCCAATTGTTGCTAAATTGATCAAAAACTAAAGAAAAATTCCACGGATTGAAGCATGCAGTTCTTCTGCATGTGCATTTTGTTTCATCGCGTTCATTTTCATATTACAGCACTGCTCTTGCATCATGTGGAGATGACGACACGTTAAAACACTTGGGACAGACGCAACTTCAGAGGCCAATTAATAAAACTACTGGACTTACAGTAAATACTTTTCCATGATCAACTGCTGTTTTATTCCAGAAGACAAGCTTCTTACAACATGGAAGGGTAACAGGAAGTTGTTTTTTTTTTTTTTTTTACCACATTCACTTTCTGAGGATGTATGCCACTGAAGAATTAGATTCAAAGAAATTTAAGGGATAATTATTTATTGCTACAGATCAATTTGTCAAAGTATTGAACTTTTCCACATCTTCTTTCATTACAGCCACCAATGCATATGTATTTTATTGGAATTTTGCGTTGGTTTATCACATAATAATCCCAATAAAATGCCCTTGAGGTTGCGATATCTCATGTATTTATGTAGAACCTGAATGGGACGGTGGTGTTGAGCTGGATTAAATAATATATAAGCCTGCACGCTCCGTTCTGGAAGTTTTCACAGCTTAGAATTGATGAAAGGAAAACCACATCCCGGAGAATTAAGGCGAGTGCAGCCAGATATTTGCTGCTTTGACCCCCGAATGCACCAGAAACAACATCAGGTGGAAAATCCAGCTGAGAAAACAGCTCGATAGACACTTTCTGAACATACGAACCCCGACTATCAAAGCGCCGACATTCTCTGTGCTGTGAATTCACTGCAAATTCTCACTTCCTACACAGTGAACAATATATGTAACAAAAAAAAAAAAGAGAGAAAATGGAATGGATTAGCAGGGTCTCTCATTAAGCCTGTGGGAGGAAGTCAGAGACGCTGGAGAAAAGCAACACGTGCAGAGAGAACATGCAAACTCAAGAACACTCAGCCGGGCTCCTGCAGATGTTCTACATGCAAACATTAATACGTGTTTAGCATTTTGTAATTTTAATACGTTTTTACTTTCACATCGAACTAAAAATGGTGTTGTAGCAATATTTTTTTTTTTTTAAATTGTTAAATCAAATCACACATTGTTGTATTATTTAACGTACAGATTCAATTTATAATTTATATATTTGAATCAGAATACTTGAATAATCCCAGGGTGGAAATGATCTGAATCATGCTGCAAAAAGCTTTATGAACTTCTGTTAATAACAATTTACTTCAATAATATGAATTATACACACAATAGCAGCAGCAGAGTTGTTGTGCTGTTGATCCATAAATAAATAATATATTTTCCTTATAAAATATGAATCTAAAAAAAAAAATACAGCCTCTTTTATGAAATTTCACAGGTATTCAGACTAGAAAAATGTCATATGCTATTACGATGCATTGCAGGCAGCCTAAAGCAGCTTAACATTGCTTTTATTCAATTCACACCTGTTTTGAAAAGCATTTTTCATTAATATTTCCATGCTTGTCGTATTCCTGCTAAAAAAAAAAAAAAACATCTTTTCACTACTTTGAATTAGCAGTCAAGTATACTATCATATCATGGATTAATTTACTAAAAGCACTTTATATGAACAAAGAAAAAAAAAGACGTATTGTGCTAAAAATCGGTGGGATTCTTTTTATCTGAGAGATTTCATTATCGTGTGTGAGTGTGTGAGTGTGTGTGTGTGTGCGCTTCATGGGAGCGAGGTGTTTTGTATGGAGAGACCGCCACATGTGCGATGGGACACTGTTCTCCGCCTCTCTGGAGGATTGTTTCATTGAAATCACACATGTGCCTCGTATCACGTGGAGAGCCACTTGACCTTTACGCAGCCGGAGGAGAGTCACTGAGACCGCGATGTTGCCGTTTCACTTTGAAATTCATCAAGCAAGTGAAGGCACGGCGGCGCTGTGTGATATCCGAAAGACAAAACGTGCTAACTTGGGAAATCTTTACATTTTTGATTTTCCCTTTCACATTCAATGGTGAAAAAAAAAAAATCAATTATTAAATAGCACTAAAAATCAGCCGATTCATCTCTAATTAGATTAGAATAATTTAAGACACATTGACAGCTTTTGTGGTCTAATCACACTTTACACGATCACATTAATCCATTCAAAACATCCAAGCACACATGAAGGGGGATTTCACACCCGTTAATGTGGATCGGAATGTATATTTGATGAACTCTTGTTTGATGCTTTTCCGGCTCCGATCCAAACGCCACACACTGGCAGAGCATCACGTTTCCATGACGACGCGGGAAGCACCGTGCTTATGGCTTCACGTGGCTACTGACCACAAATATTCATGTCTGAGAAAGAATATGAAGGAGCAATGGAGGCAGAAGAACTCTGGTATTTAGTGGTGCTGGTTCTATCCAGTTTTGTGTGTTTGACTAAATACAAAAAAAAAAGAGCATAAGTAGAGCCGGGTGTCATCTGCAAAATAATGGGAGTGAATCTTTAATGTCAAGATATTGCAAAGTGGTAGGAGGTAGTTGATGAATAGAAGGGGCTTTAGGACAAAGCCCTAACTTTTTGTGCCTGATTTATTCCAAAATTGACATCAATGTTATAATTACTGAAGTTTCTGTGGTTCCTCTGCTCCTGTAAACAGATTCAGAGCTGCTGTCTCTCTCTGAGTTAGTCTCAACACAGTTTCTGAGGCGTTCCGCTCTCCTAAAGTCATTTTGATGTATTCACAGCCTTGAATAAATGGTAACTCAAATTTCTAAGACCTGACAGATGCTGCCTGTATGTCAACAGCAGAGCAGTTTATCTAATCCGTCTTATTCCTTGTCTTGTGATTCGTTCATTTATCGATTTCTTTCAGTAAGAGGTGTTACGCCGACTTCTGCATCACTGCCAAGGATTACGTTTCCCTCACAGGAGCGCGTGCAGCAGAAAATATCTGACTTTGATTAAGACCGATTAACACAAACAAACCCAAATAGGCAGTCATCACAGCTCCGCTAATGTGTCACTGCAGCGCCAAACCACTACAGCTACGTACACAATATTAAGACATTAAAAGTGTGTGTGTGTGTGTGTGTGTGTGTGTGTGTGTGTGTGTCTTTGTGAAAGAGAGAAAAAAAACACTGACAACAATGTCGTTTTCATGTATGGTCACTAGTAGGCGCTGTTGTTTGTTGCTGTAGTGAAACCGCACACATCCAGGGAGTAATATGCTATAAACATTAACATTAATGATGCTTGTTTACATTTCCAGTGGGTCTGAGCACCGCTGTGGTGGAAACGGACCCCAAAAACACGACTGAAGCTTCGCGTTTTCACATGAAATCGTCGTGTAAACGAAGCCCAAGGTTGAAACAGTCATACAACACTGCTGACAACACTTACCAAAGGAAGGATCCATGTCAGTGTCAATTCAATGGAAACATAAGATGAAAACAGGAAGTGATAAACTATTGAGTGTATCTCGAACAGGATTTAAAAGCAGACACAGATGAGGCTTGTGTTATTTCATCCAGCATTTTGCTGCTTACAGATATTTGAAAGTTTATGATAAAACTCAGGGAAAGAAGAGCTTGATGCCAGACGTTAATCATTCACGGAGGCGAGGGAAACCTTCATTAATTCAGCGGCGCAGTGCGATTGTCAGTCATACGCTGTCCTGAAGGAAACGCAAGCGTTCGGCCCCAGCTGGACTCCTGTCTACCCTCCGCAGAGCAGGTTTAAAACAATGCCACGAGCGCTGCTGTGCGCCCCTCAAGGCTTCAGCAGTGCAGTAATGCATATTCCGAGCTCACAGAGAAACAGCACAGCGCGCACAGGGGCGCAGCGTCTTTTCATCTCCACATTATCGGTGTGAGACTGCTAATGAGAGCTGTTGTGTGTGCCTGTAACACCATCAGCTTCATCCTATTGAGCCAAGCGATCGCGCAGCCAACTCTCTGCTACTGTGGGAGTTGCAAAAGAGAGAGTGTGAGAGTGTGTGTGCAGGGTTGAGGACGAGGGATGGAGGGGTTAAACTGAGCACCACGGGGGTAAAAAAAAAAAAAAAAAAGCACGACGTCTGGGAGAAGGGATGAGGGGAGGCTTTTCTCTCAGCACAGAGATGCACAGTAACAGAGGAGAGGTTAGTCCCCCCCCCCCCCCCCCCCCCCTCCTCCTCTTTCTTTCACATTTCATCACCCGTTTAGAGTAGTAGGCCGAGGAGGGAGAAGAGGAGAAGACCCCTCTGCTGGGACGGCAGGAATCTCATCTTAAGGATGAGGGGGTGGAATTAATATACATTAGAAATGGGTGAATAGAGGAGGAAAACAAAGAAAGTTAATTGTTTCCTGACCTTGTTTTTCTTTATATCACCAGTGTAAAAATAAGTGTTTGAAGACAGACTCTTTGCTCTCGACCTCTGGACCACCTTGGTGTTACTATGTTGGTGAGTGTCGTCTTCGAGCAGCGAGTTTCAACCACTAACGTGTTTGTTATTTCATCATTTTATGCCTTAATGGGGTCACTTTACCAATGCTACACTGCTACTCATGTCTATTCTACTCATTCGTTTCTCTGTAAAAGTACCTAGAAATAAATGTGTGCTGTATAAATAAAGCAGCGATCAAATATCACCTGGACAAAGTCTGGGACTGTCTATTAAACCAAATATAAAGGCAAGCTAAATAACCAAACTGACGAGTGTGATAAGCAAGTAATACACCAACCAAAAAACATACTGAGCACCTTGCCTAGCAGCCGCCTCCGTTGGTGTATGTGTGTGTGTATGTGTGTGTGAATGTGATGAACAATGCAAATCACAGTGGGGACTGCTTGAGCAGGGGAAAAGTGATACATAAGTGAAATCCATAAACCATTTAGTTTCCCTTCATGTATGAATATAGTGCAATCTTTTTTATCACCTTATACATAGATATTATTTTATCATTTAGAACAGATAAATATTAATAATGCATTTTGACACATAAGTTTATAAGATATGTCCAATTGTTTGAACTACATAATTACTTACTTCTTGTACAGAAACTATTTTCACTGTCTTGCTTGTAAAAAGATCTTTTAGAACACATCCGCCACAGATCATCTTGATATACAGCAAGAGCAAACAGGAAGTCGTGGCTTTTGACACACCACAAAAGTCATAAAGTCACATCAGTGACTGTATAATCAATATTATCATCATATTTTTTAGTTGGGACCGCCACAATATATTTATTTTGAACATTTAAAAATATAAAAACATTCCAGAAAAATACTAACACAAAGACACGGTCAATGAAGGGGTGGACTGTATGTATTTTGCCCGCCTCCGAGTGTGAGAGCTCGGTCCGGTTCAGTCTCTACACACTCCTCAAGTTCCACCAGGCTCCCAGAAGGAGCACTGCTGCTTCTGGGTATTTAGAGTCATTCCTAATACCTACAGGTAACACCCCTCTCCCCTCAAACAGCCATGTTAGCTTAGCTTTTCTACAAAGCTAAGTCTGAAAGCTAACTTTAGCCACAGACTCCTGTAGCCATTGCAGGGAAATGGTTGCTAGGCAACCATGTGCAGTTTGAGTGAGGTCACTGAAATGGCTCTGATGTCACCATGGCAATGAATCCACTCAGAGATGAAAGCCCTTGATCTGAGTTGCAAGCTGAAAATACTGTCAGAAGGTCAGAGTTAGTTGAGACTCGACGTGAATTCAGTTTAGAGAACGCTTTCAGTCAATATGGTGCAAACCGGTACCAACGTGACAGAGGAGAGCATGTCTGGGAGGGAGAGCACAGCTAGCGCAGCCCACCGCCAGCTACACATAACCGTGTCTCTGGCAGTGGTCAAAGTTTTGTCTGCGTGTGGCTGTGACCACACGAAAAACATGGAGGAGTGGATCTCCCACAGCAAACAGCTGACCCAGCAGGTGATGGAGGGACTCACAGTGTCTGAGAGATGCATAGTGAAGGCCAAGCACCACGACAAGATCAGCAGGGTCGCAATGGAGAACCTCAAAAAGTCGTACACCGAGACACAGCTGGAGCCTCTGGTCCAGTCCAGGGATTCGGCTGTTGACGGCGTGATAATCGAGAGTCTGAAGAAAGAATTCAAGGAGCTCATCGAGAGCCTTGAGAAAAGGTCGCGCAGAGGCAGATGGAAGCCTAGATTCCCAAGTCTGAATGCAGCGATCAATCTGACTCGTGCAGCAATAGTTGTATTCGACATTATTCTCATCGTGGTGATTATTCTTCTGATTTAACTCGACGATCAGGGAACATCAGCCGGACAGGCCGGTCCAGAGCTCTGCTGCTGCGGGGTTTTCCCCGGGCGCTCCGGTTCCCCCCCTCAGTTAAAACCTGTCAGAAACAATTTTAAAACCAAGAAATAGAAAGCTGCGTGAGTCATAATTTTCTGCTCCTAAATTCAGACAGAACAGAGGCCATTACATCTGCACCAGCTAACTGTATGCGTTGCGGAGTGAGTGCAAGGGGGAATTTTTTATTTTGATGGAGCGGCATCCAGTTGTCTGTGGCACACGGCTATCCACGGCTTCATGGGTCCATCAACCTTGGCAGCTTTACAGAGAAAATCCAGCAGTTCCACACGAGGAAGCATAAGTTACTGTGGAAAGGAAAAACTCCCTTTTAAAAGGATGAAACCTTTGCGGGACCAGGCTCAGAGGTGGAGAAAACTGCAGAGCCAGAGTCAGAGGTGGAGAAAACTACAGAACCAGGGTCAGAGGTGGAGAAAACTGCAGAACCAGGGTCAGAGGTGGAGAAAACTGCAGAACCAGGGTCAGAGGTGGAGAAAACTGCAGAACCAGAGTCAGAGGTGGAGAAAACTGCAGAACCAGGGTCAGAGGTGGAGAAAACTGCAGAACCAGAGTCAGAGGTGGAGAAAACTGCAGAACCAGGCTCAGAGGTGGAGAAAACTGCAGAACCAGGGTCAGAGGTGGAGAAAACTGCAGAACCAGAGTCAGAGGTGGAGAAAACTGCAGAACCAGGGTCAGAGGTGGAGAAAACTACAGAACCAGGCTCAGAGGTGGAGAAAACTACAGAACCAGGGTCAGAGGTGGTGGCTTTCTGCTATTCCGGTTGGGGTGAAGGAGGGGAAAGGACAATACAGACAGATCTATCGTCTGAATCAGCTCAGCATTGCTCCACTTGTTGCAGGTGGATCAGGTCAGGAGGAACCCTGGAACCCCGGGGGTCAGAGAGAGAGAGACTGCAGGAGGGAGAGAGTTCATAGACAAAAAGAGAGAGAATAGTTCATGACATATTAGTGAAATGTGGACCGAGAAATGAAAAAAAAGAGAAGCTCAGTGACGGTCCTCCAGTAATCTTGAACTGTAGCAGCTTGTGGCTGTGTCCTACTACATAAATAAAGCTGAATTTAACTGAATTGAAAAGCTGTGTGTGTGTGTGTGTGTGCGCGTGTGTGTCATGGAAGCTTAAAGCTAATTGCATGAGTTCCATTCTCCATGAGTAAGAGTTTGCATCGATGCTCTACTTCGATATAAATCCTGGATTTCAAACTTCAGGGCTGAAACGTGGCGACGTGGAGGGATTCACTCCCTTCACCTCGGCTGCACTGCACACTGTTTATAATGTCACCGGTAAAAACAATATTATGGTAACTATGCTTGCTTGCTTTCGATCGAGTTTATATTTCAGTTTCTGAAGTGTTTTTTTTTTTCGAGGTGAGAAAGCCTGTTTTGCCTCTGTGGTTTTCACACTTAGTGTGAACTGCAGCGCGTCCTGAAAGCGTTCACAACAAATGTCTTTCCGTAATAATGTTTGCGTTTCTCAGTTGTTCCGCAGCGCCGCCGAAAGCCGAGGTTTCCTTTGGTGGATTCCTGAACTTTTAAATAAAATATTCAGCCCATAAAAGATTTTCCTGAACCAAGAAGTGAGCCGGTAACGGGACGCCGAGGCATTATGCAGGGTTGTGGGAGCATACGCTATTCCACTGTTGTTGTTTGCAGCATACACAGCACAAGTACAGTTTTTAAAGAAATTACAACAAACTAAACACTTGAAGAAGGAGCAGTGTTCGGGTTTTATGGGAGAAAAGACAAAGCGAGGGGGGAGCATTAAGTTATTACATTTCAGTGTGGAAAATAGGGATATTCTTGCAGTATTGCAATCTAAAACCTTATCCATATTAGATAAGGCTCCTTTTAGAAACACATTCTGGGGGAAAAAAAACTCATTAAAGTTTCTTTTTAAGCTACAAACTTGATTACCATATGCAACAAAACTCGAGAGATTACAGTAATGTATTCGGCGTGGAAAGGTGAAGTCGCACAATGAGTTTGGAAAGGTTACTGTGGCATGCTGCTTTATTCCACTGTCTTTTGTTTCTACTAAATAGAATCAAATCTCCAGTGAGTGTTACAGCTCCATCGTCACTGTAGAAGAACGGTATCAGTCATTAATTAGTAAGTGATGCGGTTTTAAAAAAAAGGGTGAAATCTTTTCCTTTTTTTTTTGTGGAAATGTTTCATTTGAGAAAAAACTGTAATTGTATTATCTGGGTAATTTAGACTTTGGCTCAGAGACGACTGATGCTTCAAATGAAAAGTGTGTTTTACAAATTAGTGGCGCGTTATCTCAAACACTATCAGATGTCCATCCATGGGTCTTTTTACACAAACACATTTACACCTACAGGTACTTTAGAGACCTAAACCTGCTGATGAGGGAAAGCTGGAGAGAAACCCAAACTGTGTTCAGAACAGGCGTGTAAATAATGTCACTGCTTTCAATACTAGGCAGTCATTTTTCTTTTCTTTTACTGTTTTCTTCTGTTTACTGTTCACTAGCGTTTGGCATCAATAACACCATGATATATTTTTTTTAAATTTCTGAGTTACTAATCCTTTAAAATGCATTAAATTTAATAAAATATACACAGTTGAAGTAAATAAACTGACTTGAATAAAACAGAATTCACTCTGTATGCTCACTGGGCCAAAGAGAAGTTCAATATTTGAAACCATTGTGGATATAACGCTGTCCAGCTCATCAGCACTGCAAGCAACAGCCTCACAAATGAACATATGGTCGAATTAAGCTGTCTCGGATGATCTGAACTGAACATTATTACATTTGTAGAGGCTGAATTTACAACTGAGCTGTTGTCCTAGATTACATTACATTGCACAAGCGTCCCTAATGTGGCGGCCTGCAGAGTGTGTATTTGTAGTCTTGCAAAATACAGCAGCTGTAACTGGGACTCGTAATGACCGGAGACAGTGATGCATTTAGCGGTGAAGGAGCCAGGTAGTTCCTTTAAATGCTGGTGGAGACCGAGTATCGAGCTACAAGTGAGCGAACACAGCAGTTCTGAACAACAGGAAAAAAGAAATTAAACTTATATGCATGTGGAAACCAGAGGACAAGCGGAAAAGCCATGCATATAAAGGGAGAACATGCAAACTCCATGAAGAAACGCCCCGAGTCGGCGTAACTGAGTGGCCTGTGCATCAGACATTGAAGGACTCATAAAAAGATGTCAACAGTAGCGCTGACGGAATTCACCACTTTTGGAGTTTGACTCATTCATGAAATCATTTTCCAACTCATGTATGCTGCAATATTAAGTTTTTAATCTACTACTACTCGGCTCCTGTCTCCACTTTTCTGGATTCCATTTAATCATCGGATAGAGCGTCCCCTCAGAGCAGATTCTCATCATCGCAGCGCCATGTGAAATCACTCCTGTTTGCACAGGGCGCTTTGTAACTGCACCACTGCAGAAGAAGCGACACAATGGTGAAGTGACTGGGGCCTTTTTGTGTGGAGTTTGCACGTTCTCCCTGTGCACGTTCTCACAGTGTCTTTCCAACAAAGCAAAGACAAGCCCTGATGAATTATTAACTTTAATTTCCCGATAGGTGCGTTGGAGCAAGCGGCCAGTTTCCATGTCTCTGTTGTTCGGGACGCTCGCTGCCAGTAGCCCACAGTCAGCAGAGACAGGCTGCAGCCCTCCGTCGCTGCTATGCTGGCCTACGATCAGCCCCTCCGTTGGAGAAAATGACTTACACGATCTGTTAATCCTGAATTGTGTCTGGAAGAGGCCGAATAAAGCATACCTAAAAACCGAAACATCGTTTCCGTAGTTGGTCTCAAACCTTGAAAGGCGCTCCCTGGCTCCTGATCTGCTGTAGGCATCGCGGCGTGTCTCCAGTCGTTCCAGTTCCAGCTCCAGCTGCTGTATTTTGCATAAAGACAAATACACACTCGCAGGCCACCGCATTAGGGACGCATGTTCACTGTAATGTAATCTGGGACAGCAGCTCTGTTGTAAATTCAGACACCACTAATGTGACGATAGCATGGTGATCATCAGAGACGCTTTAATAGAACCTCTTTTTTCTTTCCATTATTGAAGTTGCCGTTAGCAGTGGTGTCGAGCCGGACCACATTATATTTGAAACAGTCGGATTGTTTTAACCTTCTTCTTATTTAACAATGCAGTTTTCTGTATTTTAGAAAAACAAAATCAATACATTTAGCCTAACAATCAAGTATTTCAGGTTAATCGGTGATAATAAATTGCTTCTAGATGTAAATATCTCTCTTTGAGTTTAACTTTTGATGGACTGGTCCAGTTTGCACCCTGCGTTTAATCACAGCTCACAACCTTCAACCATCAGCAGGATAAAGCAGCACAGAAGACAGATGAAACGATGGATAAAGTGAGTAATCTTCAAATCAAGGGTCATATAGTGCTTTAGGAGCTGGGTTACACATGAAAGGTGCATCACTCTGATACCACAACTTCACAGACGCGCTCGAATCAACCCAACATGCAATACAAGTCGTAATTCATCATTTTCTGCATCTTCCAGTTCAGTCAAGGTTGTCTCACAGGGGCGAGGCATATTTTCATCATCTGAATTACCTTGCTTGAGGTAACTTGCTACTTCAACGCAGTCTTTCAAAGTGAGACAAAGTGTGTGACATCAATTTAAAGAGCTAAGTCACTTAGTATTGGTGACTGACTCCTCATGCAGGCACACTGGGGTGTGCATGCTAAAATGCTAAAAAAAAAAAAAAAAAACCCTTCCTCCTCTGAAAAATATTGCTTCGAGTTAACGCACGACGCAGCCTATTAAAAACGCGGCGCGGCGGCGGAGTTTGTCAAGTTGAAGAAAGATATCTATATACAGTACAACGCCGACTCTCAAAAGACTCCTGGACGGTGCATCCTGTTCAGAGCGCCGCGCGGGGAAACGCAAACCCGAGACGCTGTGAAGCCCGCTGAAGAAGATGCAGAAACAGTCATTCATATTTCATAAGCACAGCCCGATGCTCTCACACACACACTCAAACACACACACAACACACACACACACACACACACACACACACACCCTCCCTCCTACCTTTAACGTTTGCTTATTAAATTCGCAGCTGTCAGAGCGTACCTCAAAGCCTTAGTACACACACACGCAATTATTCTCAAAATCCTGGGTGTGCAGTAACGTGCACACTCAGGCTCCTGCACAAAACACTCTCTCTCTTCCTCTCTCTCTCGCTTTCTCTCACACACACATACACACACACACTTCCTGTTTCTATTCCCTCCCTGACCCAGGTACTCTGACTTTATACTCATTACTTCGGACAAGGTTTTTAATGGAGGCAGGAGCCAGCCACAGCAGAAGTGAATGAGATGGAGACAGAAGGAGAGCGAGGGAGCGAGCGAGGGAGAGGTGAGAGTAAACTTTTATTCCTAATCCCACACTGCGCCCTCACCTCAGTTGACCACAGGCCTGGATTCGTGAGAGGAAGTGAACTAACAAGGCGTTCGAGCACTGGGAGCCGGCGGAGGTGAGCCTGGAGGCCGGGGACAAACACGCAGCCCGACTTGGATACATTAGCTCCACTTTGCTGGGTTTTCCACTCCACGTCCATGTAAATCAAACTTTGGCTGACGGGCCGGTGCTTCTGTAACGCAGCAGACATTCGCCACCAGGGAGTCATTGAGCAACACTGACGCCTGGGGTGTCATAACGACAATATTGCACCAGCGAAGCGCTAAATGACAGTGAGCTCACAGACACGGAGTGGTGGAAGTGGCCGAGAAGCGCTGATCAATGGGCAATCGATAGGACCCTGCCAGGTAATCACAAACCGCAGTGATTAACGGCAAGCGATCAATTGCTATTAACCCTATGCGTGTACCAGTTAAGCAGACAATCAGCGTCAAGGCGTGCGACAAATGCCAGAAAATTATGGGAGGCTCTTTAACATCCTTCTGTCTCTGTAAATGTCACCCAGCAGAAAGCTTGGACCTGTGATTCACTGTGTTTAACCCTGCTACCACGTCTGGCCTGACTAATAGCACACCAAGACTGTAAACACATTTTTGCAGATTGGAGAGGGGAAGAAGAAGAAGAAGAAAAAAACCTCTCAGAATCAGAAAACAAGTTTCTTTCTGTTTGTATAGGATTTTTTTCTTCTTCACAAGCAGTCTGGTATGTCTGTGTTTCCCTGGTTAATGCAACAAACCAAAGAAAGCCTTGGAAAGGTTTCAGCTTAAAAAAAAAAAAAAGCAAATGTAAAGAAAAAAAAGGAGTGAATTTGAACTAACACAAAGTTTTCAAAACAGAATTTGTGTTAAGAAACCATAGCTTCAAATGTTACTGGGTTTTTTTTAAATTTTCCCTTCGCGCCCTCTCACTCCCATACAGGCCTGCGAGCACACACCCACACAGGGACGCGCACAGTTGCCGGAGCTCACACTTGTGGGTGCGACGCGGCGGCTACATGCAACAAACCGGCCCCGTATGTTTTCAGCTGTGATCCAACCGAGTCGCGGCAGCCGAGGATGAAACAATCAGCGTCTGTTTCTTCTGGGGATATTTCACATCTTTGTCACAAATTAAGAGTCATCTGGGCACGTCTGAGGCACTTCCTGCAATCACAGTCATCGCATGCAGAAGCTGAAATCCGTCCTGACAGCTGTTGTTAACAGGCAAAGTGATGGATGAGTGTGTTCAGACGCCAGCAATTTGTGAAAAGCTGACTTTCATTGCAACTAATGAGGAATGAAAACACTTAATAAAGAGCTGGTCTGTGAGCGCAATGCCGGGTTTGGACCAGAAGAGGGAGCTGCTAGTGGGGAAAGCTGGGGCCGAGCTGCATCCAAACTCTGCAAAATAGGTCAGAGAAGTCTTTCTCTCTCACACACACCTGGCTTGCTCTCTCTTTACGTACCTCAAAGCCAGTGAGACAATAGTTCCTTTTCTCTGTTTCCTGAATATCCCCTTTCATCCGCCAGCACGCAGAGGTTTTACACAGCACTTTGGACACGAGTCCTCCCTGCTTCCCTCAATCCATTCTCCCCTTCCTCCACCTTTTCCTCCTCTTGTCTCTTTTAGTCGGCCGAAGCACTCTAAACTCGCTGCTTACTTTGCTGCTATGCTAACCTTGAGCCTGTGAAGGATGCACGAGACAGGATGGATATGCCTCTCCCTCTGTTTTTGTCCGTGTGACTCCGGTTCCATCAAATGCAGATCAATATCACTGCAAGGTCACTTTAAAATTCAATTAATAAGAAAGTGAACATCCAATGAGCTGTGGCCCCTCCTGGGGGGGGGGGGCAACAAGAGTCAACTCGACCCGATCCGGAGAACACAAACGAAAGGAACATCTATGGTTAAATTCATATCTGTATTATCTAACCTCGGGCTCGTCAGGAATGAATGTCCATTTTTTATTAATGGTTGGAGAACAAGCCAGCGAAAGCATATTGTGTCTTGCGCCACCATCTGTGTGTATTCTCCCTTGCGCGTGCTCAAATGTGTGCCGATTCCTGCCACGCACGCCACATTAGGCGCAGCGGAGTCACGCACGCGTGCGATCTGACCGGTTTATCTCACTGCGTGAAAAACTGGAGTGTAAAGTTTGGCCGCACTGAAGAACCAGTCGCGCAGTCTTTTCCTGCATCCATCCACACAGGGGGCTGCATTAAAATATGCATGTTGAGCCACCACTCAGTCTTAATATTTAAACCAGCCTGGAGGTGAGGCCCGCTCTAACACAGCCTGACAGACCGTGTGTACAAAACACTGGCTGCCTCCCATATAAACTCACCGAACGCGCACACACACACACACACACACGCACATGCAGCAGCAGTGCTGAAGCAGCGACAGACAAACACATAGACACCAAAATAAACACAAGCTGGTTTAGACAGAGCCATAGATTTATCCATATAATGTGTCCCATATGGAAGGAATGCTTTTATCAGCTGAGCCGGAGCCACGGGGGCTGCTGGGAGGTCTCGGGATCCGGGCCGCAGGGAGGTGGCTGCCGCTTGTTTGTAGCGAGGCGTGGATGTGGAGTGGCGGAGGGAGGGAACGTGACCCGCAGAGACCCAGGTGATCCGAGCGTTAATTACCGTCTGCTAATTACGAGGGAGACGCATCATTAAGCAGCGCGAGCCACCGGAGGGCTGGAGGACTCCCAGTCTCTCCTGTACTCCTCTTCCCTTCCCCTCTCTTCTTCCTGACCCCGATCTTCTGTCCCAATTAGCACTGGCCCCGCTCTCCCCTCCGTCCTCCCCCGTGTGCCTCCGTCAACGCGGCTGCAGCCGCTGTCTAAACAGGCGGCGTGGTCGGGATGCGCCACGTCGGCTGGTTCGGGCAACGCACACCTCCTCAAACACACACACAGCCATTAGAGGAGACAGCGCTAAAGAGGCCGTGTAGACACCTCTGTCTTCTAGCACAGTGACTAATGTGGCGTCACAAGCTGTCATCCATGCCTCGCTGAGTCTTCCTTTCCATTCTCTCTCCCTCATTGTCTTGAATCCTTCCTCACATTTCTATCTGTAATGTGATCTGTCGTCTTTTTTTTCCCCCTCTCTCCTCTTCCCCGAATTCATTCCCTCCACCATTCAAGTCGGTACTTTTTTTTTTTGTTACGCGGCACTTGACTGATAGCAAAATGTGCACGCCGGCGCTTCAAACAGCTCCAAAGAGCAAGACACTTTAAAAGAAACAGCTTCAGACAGTTTGAGGAGGAGACAGGTTCAGCTGTTACGCAATGCTCCCTCAGCCTCCCCGTCCCTCCACTGTCCTCCGCCTCTCATCTCGCTTCAGAGACCTGTTCCCTCCCAGAACCCCCCCCCCCCCCCGGGGGTTTGAGGTTCAGCTGCCGGGGGCTCGGCTCCGGACCCTCTGGAAGCCCGTGACCAGTCGGCCGCGGCCGCAGCTTCGTCGTCAGGAGAACGGCGAGGAAACGCCGGGTAATGAGATGGTGGGAAGGAAATATGGAAAATAGATGAGAAATGATGGAGAATGCAGGAGAACCAGCAGGGAGGACAGTAAACGCTGTTGAGACCAGAAGGAGACGCTCTTTAACTCATTGCCGACGAGAGGCTCGAGTGCAAATTATTTAGTGTGAATGTTTGTGAGTGTCATTCTATGTATCCCACCACTTTGGTCTCCATTATTTAGCGCTAATCTCCTTATATCCAACATAGACCGTCACCGGAGGTGTGTGCCAATGAAAGATTCAAAACTATAACTCAGTATTACTCAACACGGGAAGCTCTTGGATAATTTAGATTCAGAATTAGAATTATTTATTTGTCACTTCCATAGGATGAGCAAAGTGGCATTCTCCACACTGATATAAAAAGAAACGTGGCCAGAAGCCTCCTGTATTGCTGCTAAGAAAGGTTTTGGACCCCCTCTCTGACCGACTGGAGTCAAATGCTCGTGGACATACCCAGACCCGTTTTGGTTCATTTCAGAAAACTTTCTTATTCACACAGCAACGTTTTGAAAACGATGTCCATCTACACGTGAACAGCAGAAACGTCAAAACCGACAGAGTTAGCATGAAGGGCCACGAGTGGAAGCTGTTTGTTTGTGCAAGAACAATATGCAACATCAATAAGAAACAATAAGAAACATCAGTAATGGTGAAAACATGGACATTGGTATGGATAGACATTTTCACTGTAGCGGGTGACCATTGCTGACACTGCACATGAAAAATAACTATTCATACCAGCCGTAGAGCGCATGACCAGGGGCCACATTTTCAGAAAGTTGCGTTTTCTGTGGCTTTGAGCACTGTCATTGTGTAAACAAACATCCAAACTTCTAGCAGAACCAAACTCAGAAATGTCAGTTTTCTACTCAGACTAGTTGCAGTTATCATTGGTTTGTTTATTGATCCTCCAGTGATGAAGCTGCATCCGTTCCAGAAATTGCAAACCACATACAGTATACTTTAAATATTGTGAACATTTAACACTCATCTTCAAACTAGTTAACGTTCACTAATAAACAGACCAAGAGAAGCAGCTTTTTGGCTGGCCTGTTGCTCCCACTGTAATTAACAATCCCGCAGAGATATTTTTTGAGCAAAGTGAGTTGAACGCCGCCTTTGTTCCAAAGGTTCTGGTCTCTTTGATGGATGAGGCTAAATGCTGCCAAACCCACAAACCTTATTAGCCACAATTTTTTTTGTTTTGAATCAATAGCAAACCATCCCAAAGTAGACAAACTGATGCTAAATGGATCTAAGAGTTAGAGCTAATCTAATTTATGATACTAAAATAACCCAACGGGTGTCTACTCCCATCGCTGCGGCCAGTGACAGTTTCAAGCCTGTTGATTAATTTGTTCTATTGCACTTCAGGATCTGTGGTCAATACGTCTCCTGAAGGTGTGAAGCTCCTCTAATCAATATTCTTACATCAACAACTCATCAAATGGCTACACAGGGGGTGAGGGAGAGGTTGCGCGGAGTAACAAATTATCCCTGGGCCCTGTAGTTCCCCTCAGCAGAGTTTGTCTTTCACCTCTTGTTTTGGTTTTACAGTCATTACCGCTTTGTTTCGCTCTCACTGCTCTCATTAGAGTTGCTTTCAGATGCAGCAGACAGCTGTTTTCTGCTAAAATGCTCCACAAACTCAGTGTGCTCTAGCTGCCCATCACCGAGCGGCAGAGCAGGCCAGCACCAGAAAACAAAGCAGTGCAGGGAGCAAACTGGAAAAGTCCGGAATTTATCGCAGAAGACCAGAAACCTGAATCCAAATGATCCATTTGCTCCGTATCTTCTGGACGTGGAACCAAACAGCTGTTTGTTAATGAGATTACTATCAGCTTTATCAGATCAATGTTTAGTTAATCACATGTTGGCATTGAATCAAAATGCTGAAAAAACCGTACACAGCTCCAAACGTGTCATTTTGTGATCTAAATTTAAACTTATTTTTATATATATGATTTTGGTTTTGAGCCCTGCACAGTATTGAATAACAGTGTCGCTTCATATTGACAGGATCACAACTTTCTGAATGGAGTTTGCATGTTCTTCCAGTGTGCACGAGTTTTGTCTCCAGCTCCCTCCTTCCAATCTACAACTCTAAACTGGATGAAGTAGAAAATACGATGGACGGATGTCTTCAGTCACCTTGATGCGGTCTGGATTGTCTTTCCTTCTTCACAGACGCAGCATCTCAATCACAGTAGATTAAACCATCGAAGTGAAACAACTTCATTGTTCAAATGTGCACGAATCTGGCACAAGATCACTGAGACGAATCCACATTACTGTAACAGTGCCACGAAAAATATTTATCTAAGGCCGACTGGCTCAAACAACAACAATCTCCTCGGCAAACAAAGAAGAGCGCGACGCTTCACTGTGGCGGTTTGAGTTATGCTGTCACACGATCTGCATTTTCAGTCCCTCAAAAAAAAATACAGCAGCGGAACTCCTACAGTGAAACGTTAACTATCTATTAACACACATCTGACAGGTTTCAGTCCTCCTGTATTCAGTGTGGAAAACAAAACAAAAAAAATCTAAAAGAGGAATCAATCAAATCACCTTGAAATTTGAGAAGATTCCTGGAAAAGTTGCAGGTTGTGTTTGCCAATGCTGATGCTGAACTGCTTCTGGATCCAAATGTTAAATAAAGTGGGGATGTGAATGTCTCTGAATGAAACCTTTGTGCACCTTCATGCCTCTGCTACAATGCTGAGGTTTTCTTTTTTTTTTTTTTTTTGATTCTCCTTGATTTTGGCCTCGTCGATCGAGCAAATTTTCACAGCCAGGAGTATTTGAAACATTTTCTCGTTCAGATGAATCCAAAAAGCCGACCACACAGTTTTATTTGGACAGCAGAAGCCGTGCTTTAGAAAAAACAATGAATCATTCGCATTTTCTTTTTTCTTTTCTCTTTTCAGTGTCATGCACAATTTGGCAATCTGGAGATTTTAATAATTCCCAATAAAAGGAGATATCTAGAAGGATTATGACACATTTTTATCCTGAAATGACACGAAGAGGAAAATTTGCATGAAGTATTGAAACTACCTGAGTGAGTTTAAGCGCCATCGTTAGAACCTCGCACATACTGTAAACAATATTTTAATTTAGCTATTAAAGGAGCATCATGCAGAATGCATTCAATGCATTGACTGTCCATTAGATGGGGGTGTTGAGTAGGGATGGGAGTGGAAAACTGGTTCTTGATGAGGTCCGGTTCCCAGTGTTTCAGCCCCTTAAAATTTTGTGCCAGTTTTGAAATGATTTCCTTATCGATTCCAGGTGGCCTGAATGACGCCGCCACATAACTCACCAGCGGGAAACATGGCGTCCAAGTGGCACAAATGCTCGAAAGTTTGGTTACATTTCACAAGAAATGAACGACAGTACTGGAAAAGTGGATATTTTTTCATCAAAGGGAGGAAACACTGCCAATATGAAGAAACATTCGCTCACACAGCGTTCGATAACTTTGAATGAATATCACGTTTTCAGTCCACTCCTTAGCAGATTGACGTTAGATGTTAGCTTGTCCTTTGCTGTTAATACTGCAGGTAACTAACCAACCAACCAACCAACCAACCAACCAACCAACCAACCAACTAACTAACTAACTAAGAGTGCCTATCATGTTCGTGCCATTTGCCTCATTAAACCTGCTGTTTCTAACGGCTAACGCCTCCTTGTGCATTTGTCCAAATGAGAATTGAGAAATCGGTGAGCAGAATTGGAATAGTAAAAGTCTTACAAATTCCCATTGATAGCGTTGAGTCACTTTATCAGTCCTTCGGTTCATGCGGTACACCTACTAGTCATGTAGAATACACCAGA
Organism: Salarias fasciatus; assembly: GCF_902148845.1. NCBI lineage: Eukaryota > Metazoa > Chordata > Actinopteri > Blenniiformes > Blenniidae > Salarias > Salarias fasciatus. The sequence goes on along the minus strand of NW_021941229.1, from coordinate 23,723,815 downwards.
GCCTCAGCCGTTGTTTAATAAACTAATCCTTCTGCTTCTTATTTGAGTGACTCAATACACCACCTTGTGGTGGAAACCTGTACTGACGACAAAACACAGTGAGGCAACAAGGAACACTTCCTGATTTTGGGAGATACCAACATATCCATATCGATGACAAAACTGTCTGAGATGACAACGTGTTTGCTTCATCTCATAGATTTACATTTATATATATATGTGTATATATATATATATATATATATATATATATATATATATATATATATATATATATATAGATAGATAGATAGATATAGATATAGATATAGATATATATAATATACCATGCCTCTAACATCTGGTTATGAATTTTCAGTTTATTTATTAGTGGATTTTTCAAAGTTCAGTCATTCAATGGCAAAAAAAAGCTGAAACCAGTAAAATGGTTAAAATGACTAATATTTTTACTCAGTCCAGCTACACCTGCATTGTACCAAAAAATGTCTGTAATTATGCTAATATGTATAAGATGGTCTTTTATGGTAACATAACAACAGTCGTCCTTCAACTCTGATCATTATTTTACTGTAAAGTATAATAAATCATTCTATTGCATCAATCAGTGTTTGAATTAAAATGTTATGAAGTAATATGTTGGTTCTTTAGGTCGTGTTACGCAGGGATATCTGTAAATATCTGTGGAATCAGTAATGCTGCTATGTTTACTGGCTTCTGTGTGCTGCAGCTGCTGTCCTACTTCCTGTGTCTGGCGTTAGCTTTAGCGATTAGCATTATGGTCACTATGATACTAAACTTCCATGTCCATTAATTCCTGAGTGAGTGGAGACAGTAGTGACAGCAGGAGAGTCCGTCCTGTTTCCTTTTATTACCAATACTCGCCCTCATTATAACATAGCCATCATGTCACAATACCACCAGCAAAATCCTGTTTTACATCATTCTATTAATCCTCAAGAAGGATGATGCAGATTTATACTTACAGGAAAACATGATGCATAAGTCTGTGTTGACAGATGTTAAAGCTAATGGTTGAGTAAAACGCATGCTGTTTGTAAATTAGACTGTATCGTAGAAGTTGACGGTGCTGAATCTGCGGCGGGGCGAGGTCTGCTCATGCTGCAGAGGCTCCCGTCAGCGCAGGTCAGTCAAGGATGGCTCGATAGCGGGCTTAATATTGCAACAGAGAACATGAATAAAACAAATCTGATACCGACAGTACCACTCCCTCCATCCATTACTTACAGCAGCTGGGTATCAGAGGCCCGGGAAACCAGACACTCGCAGCCCGGCTCCTGAAGTTGGGATGCGTGTCGCGTAAACGCCACGACTCCACGCAGATCTCACTTAAACGCCGCTGTCACTCCGCGGCGGGTCCCTGACCCCGGCCGGGCTGACGGGGCTCCTCCCGAGGCCGGGAGCCGGTGGCCGTCCCGGGCCGGCCGGACAGTCGGCTGTCAGAGTCCTGCTCATCAACAGCGCAGCCCTCATTACAACAAAAGCACAGCTGGAACATCAGGAGGATGACACTGACAGATTAACGCGCCGCAGACGCGCGTACGTTTCCGAGCAGCCACAACGACGCCCAGACAACTGTCAAAATAGTCAAACGTGAGCCAGAAAGAACAAAAAGGCTTAAGTTCTTGCTAAGCTTGATCAGTGATGAGGTTTCTTTTTCTTTTTTTTCTTCCCATCTTTCACAGCTATCATATACTCTGCGTGTCGTGTGTGTGTGTGGGCAGACTGGTGGGAGTGAACGCACAGACCCGATGATATTTAAACGTTGACAGCATGCCGAGCACTCGTGTCCTCCGTCACTCCGTCTTCGTTTCATCTCACTCCTCCGAACACGCTGCATGAAACCAACGTGCACGGGGCCTACTCAGGCTTAACGACACACCAGACTTACAATTTTCCCCATTCCCACAAAACGCTCTCATTTGTGTAATTACAGCATTCGTCAGCGCTCTCTAATCATCTTTCTCCGAGACGTAAAGAACCGGATAAATAACTTAATGTGTTAATTTGAAGCTATGCGCAGAAATGAAATTGGGCACTGTGACAATTCGAGATCCATTACGAGGGAGAAGGCCTGAACGGAGATCTGTCATTAAACCATTATGTCACAGTCCGGCCCGCCGCTTGTCCTCTCACCTGACTCACTTCTTCTCAATATGCAACTCCCCTTGTCACCGACGCCCTTGTTGGTGTGTGTGTGTGTGTGTGTGTGTGTGTGTGCGCGCGCGTGTGCGAGTGAGGTGTCAGCATTTTATCAGGAATCGTTCAGCCGATGGCCTGTCACCCCACCTTAAGGACGCAGCCAGGAGAGGCGAGGCTCACCTTTGCCATTGCTGACATTTTAATTTGTCACTGCTGGCCATCCTGCTTCCGTCAATAGTACATCAATGCATCAGAACAAACGCCATGGGACACGAGAGGGATTTCTGGGTTCGATACTATTGATACGCATCTCTGATTAAAGCGTCGGCGCTCCGGCCGCTGAGCTCGCTCGCTCCGCAGGGGAGCGGGAAGAGGAGCGAGATGACAACCCATCACAGATGATAGAAAGGTCAAATCTTTGCGCATGCAAATCTCCGTTCAAGTACAGCCATGCGAGGTCATTAGGAGGTCAGCAAAGGAATTACAACAGTTTCCCACAGCGTTGCTCCATTCTGCAGGAACATGTTCATATTTCTGCATGCTCTGCACATATGGATTCACGGACGGTGAACCGCTGCAGGTAAATTAAGTCCCTACTGCAGCGTCTTCACACTCGGACTCTCAGACAGGGTTAAACTTCAAGCACCGAGCATCTAGTGTGGCGGCAGAAGGGTCAAAAAGTAAGCGTTTACGGTCGTACACCTTTAGCTGTGCGTCACAGAAACGGTCACATTAGCACGCTAACACGAATTCATGGTATCGTCGTGCTGCGCTAACATGGTAAATGGATGTTAGCGCATTCTTCACTGCATTTTCATTGCATCAGCAGTCAAAGTGCTTTACACTGTAATCCCATTAGCTGATTTATACACACACACAGTCACACACACACACACACACCATGCAAGGTGCTCAACCTCCATCGGGAGCAATTTTGGGTTCAGTGTCTTGTCCAAGGACATTTCCACACATTGACAGGGTGAGATGGGGGATCAGAAAACCGCCCTCGGGACGGGAAGACGACCCGCTCTACCGGCTGAGTTCAGTTTATTACAGTTACAGTTATTCCCAAGGATTCCAACGCACTTGTCAACATATGCCGTTAAGCAGTAAAAACTCATCAGAAAAAGAAGTCGACTCATTGAAGTAATGTTGAAACACTTCACATGGAATCATATCTTGGCTGCTCATGAAATAGTCATCCTATTGACTCAAAGGACCAACAACAGACTTGCTTACTTGTTTTATAGTGTGTTGCTCAATACGAGCATGTGTGTGGTTTCATTAGAAAATTAGGCCCTACATGAAAACTACATCATTTTCAGTGTTTCTGCTGTTCCCGTGGAAACAGACATTGTTTTCAGGATGTTGCTGTGTAAATACAAAACTTTTCTGAAATGAAAATATTACGTATTTTCACTTGAAATGTTGTACAAACGTTGCTCCAGTGTTGGTGTGACGAGAAGAAAAGAAAGAACATTCACCAGTTTTCACGTCTAATCAATAAACTGACAAAAAAGTTTAAATGTAAGCGGTCCTAGAGTCACCTGAATCCTTGTATTTTGGAGGAAGTGTTTGAACTGGTCTCTTCGCATTTGCTCGCCCCGCAGCACGCCTCCCCATGTTTCCCCGGGCTGGGACGGTCATTAAGCCCTCGCGGTGGCGTCCGTCGGCGCGGCCGCGACACCTCTCCCAGACGTCAATACGGGTTTGGCACACCTTGGCCCGCGGCGCCCTCTGAGACCCCGCCGCCGTCCTGCCCGTGTCAGCAGAAACAGAAGCCACTGTGTCAGGCTGCCGCTCCCTCCGTCCGTCCCTCCCTCCCTCTAAAGACCTCCATCCATCCCTCGTTCTGTCCGGTCCCCGGGGCGGCAGGTCAGTCCTAATTGTATGCTAATCAGGGCATCGCGCACGTCTTTCTAACTGCTGACAATCGATGGGTGACATCAAGGTATTGTAGCCAATGCAAAAGAGAGCCTCTCCCGGAGTAAACAAGCGGGACAGGATGTGGATGCAGAGGAAGAGCCTGTCACTCCTGCCTGCGTCGCTCTCGCCCTGTTCTCCATATTCACACTTTCGCGCAACTGGGGTGTTTTATAGTATCACGACGCACGAACGAGAGGGAAACTCTTCCCGCTGCGCCCATGAATAAACTTTAACTTGACGCATCAACGGAAACGCCGAAGAGGTTCCAAATGACACCGTCATGAAGAGGCGAACTCATCTGCAGCTGAGTGTTTGATGATGCCACAGATGTCAGTGAATGATGCTGGAGCCTGAAGGTCTCCGTCCACTCTGACTGTAGTACTCTCCTCTCACATCCCCCCTCAGTCCACACACATTATAATGACGCTCCGATGAATCTGCTCTGACTTTCGGTTCGAGCGAAACTGGCGGCGGCTGTAAATGAGTGGAACGTGGATAAGCAGAGATGACACAGGATCTGACGAATAAATCCCTCAATATGGGATGTGTTTTCGTAATAAGCCACTCTGTATGGGCGTATGTGTCTGTGCATGTGTTATTGCTTGCGTGAGAACATGGAAGTGTGAATGCATTTCTCCATGTGTCAGTAAGAACATGCGTAAGTTCACCAACTGCTGTGAAACTCCCGAAATGGAATGCATTTCTATCATCTCATTGTATTGAATGTTAATGGGGGGGTTTTTTTCACATGTTTTTGTGTTTTGTAATTATTTTAGAGGACACGATACATTAGAAGAATCAGAAACAAACATAACAGCAAAAAGAAATTATGTTAGAACATGAATCTGGTAAAACGCTTTAAAGACTTAAATTGCCAAACCACATTCTGGTTAACTTGAGCTCGGTTTTGTAGTTTCTGTCACAACAAACAGAAAACAAATGTGTTAATGAACCGAAATACAAAAGAAAATCATTTGGATACAGAAGATGAAAAAGGGGACTGATCAGTCACGGTATGCCTGTACCAAAAAGCTTTGGCAACAAATCAGTTTTCTTTTCTGTTAGAAATGTGTTGTTTCTCTCTATCGTCTTGTGCAACACAGGCAACCCTTTAAGTCTGACAGCCATTAACAATATTCTCTCTATATCAGGTTAGATTCAGGCACAGACATGATGTGGTATAAACTAAAATGTCGTGGATTGTCTCGATCACTGTTTATTACCTGAAGTGATGGAAATGTGCTCTAATTCCTTCAGATACTTTCTTGTCTACAGAAAACATGCAGCATTATGTCCAGAAACACAGCATTAACCAAGCAACTGAATCTATGTGAAGATTATTAAACCAGGCCTCAAACTTTTTCTTTTTCCGAACGCAGTTATTATTTTAGCTGCTTCAACAGACAACACGTCTAAAATATCCAGATTTTAAAACCGAGTAAAGCAGAGCAGTCAAGACTGGTAGATCTCTTTAACTGATACATTTACGCATCAAAACTGAAAACCTAATCATGCATGCACATGCAATTTTGTGCACTTTATGCACATCTTATCAAATCATAACCTGAGTACAAATAAAAACAATCTGTTTAAACAAAAACAAACCGTTTCTAAAGATTCAGATCATTAAAAAAAACTGTTTCATGGTCTAAATTCAGTACTACGTTCTTTTTGCGAATATTCAATAATAGTATTCTTCTTTTACACTGAATTTAGGATAAAGAGATTGTTCCTATAAACCTGAACTTCATGTTTATAATTTTCTACTCCTGAGTGATCTTCAGAGACTGATTGTGAATGAAGCCAGGAACGAAATGTAAAGGATGAACGCTGATCTGTCCATCGGCCCCGGCCTCCTCCCTGAGTGGATTCCTGCCTCCGTCATGTCCGCTAACCATGTCCAGCCCACTTCCTACAGGATCTGTACTCTAATCGACTTCCTACATTTCTGCATTTGCCTTGTTGTTTTAAACACAATCACCGATATAAGTGATGAACGAAGCAGTAAAAATCCATTTATGTGTGTGTGTCAAATCTTTTTAATCCTCCATCTTCCTTTTCTTCTCTTTAGTTTCTCAGTGTTACCACACCACCTTTCGTATTCCTCACACATTTCACATTCTACACAATTATCTCCCAAATCCCCCCCTCCTATTCCCATCTCTCTCTCTCGCTCGCTCGCCCGTCATTCATCCCTCTCTCGCCCATCCCGACATGTCCCGCGGTTCTCTCACATCTCCATCTCCCTCGCCGCACCTCTTTCCCCCCCCACCATCCCATCCCAGAGGCCTCCTGATATCGGGGTCAGTGTAATCCCGCCATACGTAATCTCCAGCTTAATCCTTTCAATCTCCCACGATTAAACACAAAAAAGATGTCCGAACAAGAGCTGAAAAAATTACGTCCCGTTGCGCAACAGGCGGCTGTGGGAAGAGAAGCGGACGGGTGAGAGTGAGGGGAAAGAGGAGGGAAAGGTAACCAAACACCAGCGTTGTTTGATCTTGGGGGGGGGAGGGGGTTAGAGCAAAAATCTGTACATCAGCGCCGCTTCCCCAACCTGTGTGTAAACATCTTATCTCTGTTTGTCTGCTAAGCGTTTGAGAGTATGAGCTTGAATAATGTGGGGTCAGCGGCGGGTCAGCCGAGGCAACGGGAGCGGAGGAGGAGCAGCGGGTCTGAGATTCGGCGGCGGAGATCGGGCCGCTGTGAGGTTAACAATGCAGAGATCTTCGCCATCACTCAGGAGTCTTTCATCTCTCTATCCCTTTAACCCCCCTCCCTGCTTAAGGAAGCAGATCATCGCCACGCTCTCTGTTCAACATCTTCATCACCCCTTGAAGAAAAGACTCCTGCGTTGTAAAAACAAGCTGAGGTGGACCGAAAGTCTGCTGGAATGCAAAGAGTTTGAGGAGCGGCTCCCCGTGGCGAGCGCCTTCTGTCGTCCCGGAGAGGTTAGAGAGTTGGGACTCGTCGCCGCCGATCGCGAGGGGTGCGGCCGCAACGGAGAGGTGGCGGCGAGCCAGAGCGCACGTGTCCCGCCGCCGGACGGACCGGCAGCCTGAGGAGAGGCGTGTGCGACGGGGTCCTGTTAGGAACGCCTGGATTCCCGGCTGACGGGGCCACGGCAGAACCGACCCGACAACGCCACTCCGGATCGATTCCCGCTAGGACGGAGCAGCTGCTCGGCGCCGGAGCTGAGAATGGCCCCGGTGATTGGCCCGCCGGTGACTTCCCACCACTCTACTGGGGAGGGAGGTGACCTTGTTTGTGTCTGGGTAGCTGCCTTAATCTTCCGGAGATTTCTGCCTCCAATCGTGTACAGAGGAGGTGGAGGTTTCTGAAGTGCCGACAGTGACGAGGAAAAAGGCAATTAAAGCTGGGGGGCGGAGAGGCTCCAGGTTTCTCTTTGTAGGAGAAAATCTTTTGACAACAGGAAAAATAAACAGATACGTAAATAAACTGAAGTAGCCAGGGAGTGTGAAGACTGCAGATATCACCACTGCACTTTAAAGCATTTTGACCTGAAATCTGGTAATATTCAGACATCAGACAGCACGCTTTACAAACGGCACCGTTCTGAAGTGCATTTTAGGGTTTAAAGGGAAATTATAGATGGAAGGTGCTGAGCAAAAAAGCAAAATACAACAAAAATATGCAATATATTCACTTTTATTTAAAATTGTACAGATAAAGTGTTGAATTATTGTGGGGCATTAGATAAATTAACTTTAAATATTGAGGCCAACATTGGCCAATCCCATCGTAATTTAACTTAAGTATCTTTAGTGTAGGCAATGAAAAGAATCATTTATATTCTGAGCCATTTGTCAATATTGAATAATGTCAGCAAAGCCTTCATCGAGTTTTGGGAGTTTGTTTACATGACAAAGATGCTCAGAGTCACTGAAAACTCACCTTTTTGAAAACACTCGACTAGACGGTGGAAATGCTGCTCAGTTTGTCTCCAGAGTGTCACGACTCTCAGTCCAGGTTCTCCCGTCTCTTTGTAGAGTTGAGAGTCACAGTTATGTTTTTAACTACTTTAACATAGCATGTACTCCTCTTTGTGGGATTAAGAGCAGTGTATTTTAGGGGATTACGTTTCAGAAGGTCATTTTATTTTGCAAAGAGACCGAGATAGAGCAGCTTCAGCGAGGTTTGAAAGTTGTCCTGGTTGATTTTTCTGTGTTATTCCTGTAGCGGCCCTGCCATGCATATTTCAGGTTGTGCTCGTACTCCTCGGGTTTGTTGGTTTGATGAACACACACATTGGTGCGATTCATAAAAGTGTGAATATAGTTTGCGACGGGTGTGAATCCTGCCATTCAAACTCTGCTGTGAACCAAACTGGTGCGGTCTGACTGAAAATATGAAGCGGAAGGTGTCAGAAACACCGTTGGCTTGCTGTAAAACCTCTGGTGACTTCAGACTTCCTGCCCCTGATTCATCTCCTTCATACAACTGATAATCAAGTGAAAACTAAATACAAGAATAAGCCAACGAGTCCTACCATTTCTGAACACAGCATTATTTTTGAAGCATTTTGAAGCAGAAAAGTTCTACGTTTACACAGCAACACTGCGAAAATGAAGTCCGTTTCCATGGAAATGGCAGAAAACGAGAGTTTTTAGAATAAAACGAGACATTCATGCACGCAGAAACCAATATGTTAGAAACATTAAGAACGGGACGAGCACGTTGGATTGTTATTAATGTGACGACCCGGAGAATCTGCACTGGGAGTCACGACACTCCAGAGGAAAACGTCAGTCCGGCTCGAAACAGCACGACCAGGATCCTGATGAGGGTGCACGGGATCATGGGAATTCCCCCCTCTGACTGGAGGGAGCAGCTCACCACACACACCTCGACACGTTCTCCTCGTTTCAACAGCTCCGACCATTTCCAGCCCTTAAGAAGAGAAACAGGCGCCGTGGGGAATAAAGCTTTCCGCTCTGCAGCCCCTCGATCGCGGACTGCCCTTATTGACCATCTGTGAGCGCCGCAGACTTTGAAGAGCTCAAAAAAAAAAAAAAAAAATTAAAGCCTGCAGCTCATGAATGTATTTGAGATCGGACAGCTCTATACGGAGTGATGTTTGCTTATATTTTTCACTGTTTTCCTACCATTTTGATTTCACATGTAAAGTACATTACAAGCAAAAATCATGGATTGATATTATTGTTGCATTTTGTGCTGAATTTGTATTGTCTGGTTCAGTGTTCGGACATTTCCTACTAACTAATTCATCTAGGGACTGAACACTGTGACAGTTACATTTTAAGATATTGTCATTTTTAATCTGCGACAGCCTAAAAGTGCAATGTGGACGGGCTTCCAGGAGAGGTGTCTCACTGAAACGTGTCTGAATTGAAACGTGTTTAATTGACACCCCTGGTCTACAGGCTCATTTACGCTCTAACAGAGTCATCCATCCACACAGCTTTACATACATTCATTCAGAAATCACCCTCTGAGGGACTGACTGCTCATCTCAAGGAAATGGAGACATGGAAGTGTAAAGGCAGTGACGTTCACAATGTTTAAGGTGCAAAAATCTGTTCTGATGCGTAGTCAGAGCATAAATGATCTTTAAGTCCTCGGTTCTGTCGCCACACATCTCCAAATTCACACTCGAAAAACTTCCTCTGGACCTGCTGTCAGTCATGCCTCACTGTGAGATCTTTTGTCACAGAAGCTCTTTAATGAGGGAACCTGAACAGCGAGGGCAATTGGCGAACCATAAGACTTCCGCTTCTCTTATTTCACACGCTTATGAGAATCCAATACCGGCGGAGCAGCGCCGGGCCCCGGCTCTGCCGCCGCTTCAGCACTCCATCCGCTGGGATAAGTGAGCGCAAAGATACAGAGGGAAGGCAAGCGAGCGAGGGAAGAAGAAGAAGAAGAAGAAGAGTGTGTGTGTGTGTGTGCAACATCAAGCCTATGTTAAAGTGATGGGAAGAGGGCTGGTGGGTGCAGAACAGAGCTGAGGAGGAGAAGCGTGGCGAGCCTGGCGGGCAGCGTGCAGGAGGAGGAAGGAGGCTCGCACTTCTTTTTTTTTGGGAGACATGATTTAAAGTGAAAGCGATAGAAGCATTTGAGATGAGAAGATGAGTTTAAAGGAGTTTGGAACAGCAAGTGGAGGAAAGTCAGAAAACAGCTGGCTTAGAGGAATGTAGAGAAGAAGGAGAAAAACCCCCTTATGTGAAGACAAACCTGCATAATTCATGTTCTGCTCCTTTTAGAAACAGCAGCTTCATCAGGACAGGGCTGCATCACTGTAGCACTGCAGTGTGTGTGTGTGTGTGTGTGTGTGTGTGTGTGTGTGTGTGAGAAAGTCTGATGCACTGAATTCTGCTTGTCGTGGCATGTTTGTTAGTTGTGCGCTCTCTCCTCTCATTGTCTTTTTCGCCATGCCTGCGTTCGATGTGTCTGAGCTCGCAGAGGTTCACGCCCGTGTGCGTGCGTGCGTGTGTGTGTGTGTGTGTGTTTTTAACTGGAAGTGGATCCGTGTGCCTTCACCTTGCTCTGCTCTTCACCCTCACTCTCCCTGACTGCACTCTACAAGGCCATTAGAGCTCCCCGAGGCCCGCGGAGGCTGCTCGTCTCTGTGTCTGCTTTCATGTGTCAGTGAGTGGGTCCTGATGTGCGTGTCCGTGTGCGCACAGCTGTGTGTGTGTGTGTGTGTGTGTGTGTGTGTGTGTGTGTGTGTCCAACCCACAAAGCCTGCATGATAAGGTTGAACCGCAGCACGTTTCAGCCGGTGCGGGAGATTGTGTGTTTTATTGTCAAAATGTGGGCTTTTTTTTTTTTTTTTCTATTTTTCTATTTTTTTCCCCCCCCCCTTTTCTTCCGGCTTTGAGAGGCATCACAATGCACAGGTGCGAGTGTGTGTTTGAGAGCTTACTGTATGAACTCCCGTGAGTGAGCATCTACTCAGGCAGCAGTCTGTGCATACAGCGTGTGCAGCTGCAAACAAGTCTCGGCAGGGTTGCGAAAGGAGCTCAGCAGGCAGCGCTGGTCTGATCAAAAGATCCCCGGGTCTCTGAAATACACAACTGTGGCTTCACCACTGTTGACTGTTAGATTACCATGCTGAGAACAAACATTACCATACAAATAGATGGATAAAAAACATTCTTAAGAAGAGTCAGCGCTCCCACCCACTCTCCTCACAACCAATATGTTAAAATGTGACAATGTTGCTACAGTTCTGCACAAAGACACAAAAGGCAGAGAAAAGCAAAGGAGAGAAACAGAGGGAGAGCGAAAGAGACATCTTCTCTGCTGAAAAGAACAGCGTATTAGTCACAGTAGTTATCTCGGATATTCAACAAACATGATTGGAGGGGAACCTTGAACAAATGTTTCCACTTCTCTAAAGTGATTACGGGAGCAGAAAAAAAGCAGTAATCTGCAGCGCAGTGTCACGCAGGCAGACGGCGGAACGCACTCATGCTGTAAATAACAATAACACTCCGTCACACAGTAGTAAAAATGTCTGTGATGCTAACAGGGAAACGCTTGACCTCTTAATAATAACTCATCTCGCTCACATTCCTGTAAAGCGCTCAGCGAGGCGGTGATAAGTGGATCTCCTGCAGCCGTTATTCTTTAGATCGAGGTCTTTCACCAGCAGCGCTGGAATTCAACAAAATGCTGATTACAGTTGAAAGCAGTGCTACTTTGAGAGTTATTTAAAAAAGAATTTATCAATCTATGACAAAATTACAGATAAAATCACTGATGTTATAGTAACATGTCTTTTAATGGCTCTCTGCCATTCTGTACTTCGACTTTTCCAGCCTAATTCATGTTCATATCTGGCTCTATGGTGCGTTTCTTCTTTTAACAGCAGCTTAGTTGTATTCATCTTATTTATCCCTTATAGCTAAACAAAGAGATGCCTGTAAGAAAATGTAAGAAAACAAAGTCAGAATTCACCTGTCAGACACTACTGAATATACTGTGTATATATTATATGGGTTTATCATAGATTTCTGGATGTAAGCCGACAATAAATATAAAATTTTCTCTTCATATTTCACTGGTAAATTACTCTGAAGGGATTGTTTCATAAAAGGAGGATTTATTCTCATAAGCAAACAGAAAACACCAACCTTGGATGATACCATTTGGTTTGATTACCTGATGAAAGAAAACTTCTTTGTTTTTGTTTTTTTAAGCTTTTGTTCTACATTTTACATTGGAATTATGTAAGGAACTTGTGTCTTTAGGAGCAAATGGACAGGATAAACACTTACAGAGAGTGAATTTTCAGACATGCATGAGTGCTGCTTCAGACTTAATATAAATAAACAAATAAATAAAAGCAAGTGTTTGGTTCCTCAGACATGGAAAAAGCCCCAAAATACCCCCGCCGCCAAGCAAGAAGCTCCAATCAAATATTAGTGCGATTAAATTTTCTTTTAAAAATGCTGCCTGTTGGCAAAGCCACACGCTAAAGCTCACTCCAGGGTTTTAAATATGTATTTTGAAGGTTGTTTGGGTTTTAATGTGATTCACCAGAGTGACTTGATGAGGGCTGTTTGTTGGATTCCTTCTTATTACTCTGGATGATGACTTGTCCAGACACTTTCGTTAGAGTAGACCTTTGCATGTCGATCTGGATGAGGATTACAGGGTATTTACCACCGGTGAACTCTCACCTGTGTAGCATTCTCACCTGCTTTTCACGCCGCGGAGGTCATGGGAGAACACGGGGGGGCCCTCCTTCCTCCCAGTGAGGACGCATTGTCCATGAAAATCAACTTAAGTCTGCAACCAAACAAGCCGCTTTTTGATTCTCGCTAATTATGAAATGGTTAAACATTCTGCGCGTGTTTCTGCTGCTGCGCCGGAGCCGCCGTACAGCCGCAGTCTTCCACCGGCCCTCGGATGAAGCTCGTCAATTAGAGCACAGGCCAAAGCGCGGCATGTTAATTCGCTGTAAAATATTCCTCCTCCAGCGCTAATTAGGCGCTAGCTGCGGTCGAGGAGCGCTGTTCGCCGAGCGAGAGCAGTCTGTGCTGCATAGCAGTCCCCCGGTATCGTTTGGCTGACCAAAGCAGCCGCGATAACAGGGAATTATTTTAATTAACCGGTGCCGCCTTCTGCAGCTAATGAGCCTAGTTAAAACAAACCCGACATCTTGCTGCAGCTTGCATGTTCTGGATCTACGACTGTGCATCATATATATATATATATATATATATAAAAAAGAGAAGATCCATACATTACAAGGTGGATATGTGTATATACATATATATATATATAAATATGAGGAGTGCAGATGGCTGGCACTCTGCAAATCACAGATGTGGAAAGGAGAAGTAAAAGTTTGTAAAGTTCATGACTGGGCGCGACAGGTGAAGCGAGCACGAGCATGAGGAGCACCGACCAGCGGAGACGCTCCCGGAATCCTTTACTCTGCATGTTGAAACCACAATGATGAATTTTCCGCGCGAATGTGGGAGAAGGACACTTTTTTTTTTTTTTTCTCCCTCTCTCCTCTCTCCTTCCGACTGAGTCAGAGTGAGAAAAGAGGAGGCTTTGAAACTCTGCCCAATCTCCTGCACAGAGCGGCGACGGAGGGGAAGGAAAGGAAGGAAAAAAAAAAAAAAAAAAAAAGAAAAAAGTTGGCCCTCTGCACGGTTATTACTCTTCAGTTGTGTAACAGCGACACTTGCCCCAGTCTGGAGCACATTCATCTCTACCTCCAAACCACCTGTATTCTCAGAACTGCTGGCTATCACATCTCCACCGGGCAAAAATATCTCCGCCACATGCAGGCGACGCCGGCTGTGCGGCAGCGGCCGGCTGTCGGCCGAGCTGGGCAGGCCGATGCAGCGCCGCCGGGTCATCTCGGCCTCTCCAGAGCTGACGCGGGAGATTAGGGGACGTCGGTACTCAGCCGGCCACCGGCGCCGCCCCCCAACTCCTGCACACGTCCGCCCGGGCCACCGCGGGGGAAAACGGCGCCGTCGGCGCGGGGGCCCTCGTTACCTTTAACGCTGGGAGCTGAACTTTAAATTAGTCAGCATGGCATATTCATTAGCCCGCTCGAATTTGCCTCCTCTAACCCGCTAATGCGCAACACCACACTTCATCTGCACATCACACGTCTTACTTTCATACTTAGCCTCTCATCTAAAACCAAGCGATGCCGGCGGCGGCGGCAGCAGTCAAGGTCATTTGATGAGAGCTGGAGGTGTATGTGATGTGAATTCACTCACCGGATTGATTCCTCCCGTACGTCCTAATGATCAAACCCTGGCGGATTTAGAGGATAGTCAGGCCCCTTAATGAGAGTGTGGAGGATACTGGTGTACAGGGAAATGAGATACTGTAGGTACACACTGTTACAGTAGAGAGGGCCAAATGAGAGGCTCTTTCATGGTTTGAACTGCAGATCATGTTCGCAGTGAGAGAGGAATAACCCAACTCATCTTATTAATATGAATTTGACAACCTTGGAGTGGAACATCCGCAGCATTTCACAGCTTCTGCGCTTTTAAAAGGCGCCGCATGAAATGCGCAGACGTTTTCAGGATTAAAGTTTCTGGGAGGGATTCCTGGATATTCAAAATGACGTGATGAGATGCAAAAATAAAGGTGAAACAAAGAGAGGAAATACTACTGCGGCAGTGGAGCTCCACATCTATCAGTGAAGGAAGGAAATGTAAAGTATTCAGGTTCATCAAGTTCACCCTCTCGGAAAACGCACACTTCAGTACTTCTCAGCTTTTGTGGTTACTGTCTTTTATATTTCAGCTTCCGAAACACTTGTTTCATTTTCTGCAGGTATTCCAAGACTAGTGTTTATCTTTCACAGACAAGAAATGAATTGCAATGCAATTTGTCTGGTTTTAGATCTCTAAATATGAAGGAATTTCAACTCAGGATAATAAATTATTCTCCAGGATTGTAGTCAGTGAAACACATGTTATCCAGGAATCAGAAAAACTCATGAATGCAAGCAAACTATAAATAGATAAAGAATAAAGAATAAAAATAAATAAAATAATAACAATAAATAGAGAATAGTTAATTCTTCAGACTAGTCAGATTCATCCATTCACTGATGGCGACAGCTTCTCCACCAACCATTTCCACATTTGAATGTGTGCACATGCATGTGTGTATTGAGAATAATGTATTGATCCTTTCTCTATTTAACTCAGGAGTGTCAAACATCGGGCCTCTGGGACAAAAACCGACCTGCGAGAAGCTCCAATCCGGCCCCCCAGACTATCAAGTAAATGGTAAATTTCAAAGAAAATATTGATTTTTTTAGAAAATAAATGTCTTAAATATTGCGAACAACACAACGGAGAATGGAGATGAAATACTGGTGATGCTGCAATAAAAAAAAATTGGCTCTTTGCCAGAAAACTAGCCTCAAAGCCAGTTTGAAAAAACACGCACAACGCCACAAAAGTCACTTTTTGAAATTTTACTGCAGTTTGCACAAGAATGTTTTTATTAAAATTGGAACTTTGTTATGACTGTAGTCACTGTTGGCTAGGGATGGGTACCTTTCACATCTGAATCGATACGATACCGATACTCGGTACCTGCGAATCGATACCGGTATTTTTCGGTACCTTTTTTCGATCTTTTTTTTTTTTTTTTGGGGGGGGGGGGGGGGGGAAGATATGCATTTGGTAATTAAAGTTATTTTGTATATTTAAAAAAATAGTCAAAACTTCGGAATTTTCAACATTTATGCTTCAATAACATCAACTGAAATAACTCCAACATAGAACTTGAGAAAAATGTGTGTGGGGATAAAGTAAAAAAATTAAATAAATAACAACAATAAATAACATAATATAAATAGACTCAAAATAAATAGCTGTATGAAATGTTTCACATTTGCACCTGCTGCCCATACAGTAACAAACAACTTTCAGAATAAATAACTGTATAAAATGTTTCACATTAGCAGCACCAGGCACCTCTACAGTAAACAAACACTCAAAGGTATACTGGAGGATCAGAATTGTATGGTTCCAACTCGTAATTGGGCAGTCATAATGCCAATCAAAAGCCACGTGGGACCGCTTTTGCGTGATGACATATCATGTCGAGTCGCCGCCTCGATGCGCGCTCTTGTTTCGAGCCGCGCATACGCAGAGCATTGTTTAGGAAGTGACATGCAGCGGGAGCCACCATCGCAGAAGCAGAAGCCGCAGAAGCGGCTTGTTCCTCCCGCGAACAACTCCGAACAGGGGCGGGGTGGCCCATATGTCTATGGGGTGGCCATCGGGAGCTTTCCCGAACGGCCGGTGTGTTCCAGGCCAGTGGGGTCTATTCCGGCCGGCAGCCACAAGCGCCCCCCCCGCTCTCGGCCCGTGTGCGTGTCCGCTCTCCCGGTATATTATATATTTGATCCCGGTCTGCGAGTCAAAATACTCCGAAGATTTTGGACCCACGTAACCGCGTCACCGTGTCCTCCGCTCTTGACGATGCATAATGTGAAGGTGCGTTCAGGGTCAAAAAAAAAAAAAAGGTGCGTTCAGGTACCGAAATGTGGTACCGAAGGATTTCCCGTGAATCGATACTCGGTACTTCAGCGGGAATTCGGTCGGTACCAAAAAATTACCGAAATTCGGTACCCATCCCTACTGTTGGCATCAGTTGTTTTTACAGAAATATTAACATTATCATCACGTATAACAGAAAAACTTTAAAGTTCAAAATTTAAGGTTGTTATGACACTTTTTTTACCGGTATGGCCTATTCAAGATGAGATCGGTCCTCATGTGGCTGCTGAACTAATATGTGGTTGACACATTTCATCTTTTGTGTATTTATGTTTTAATAGTCTTCTGTCATGTTCTGTCGGTAGATGGCGAGTCGCTAACGGATGCTAGAATGCTAACGGTGCCGAACGCAGGAGTTGTGACTGTAGATTTGATGCGGTCGAAAGCGCCGCAAAAGACTCTTGAGCTTAACTAGGTGTGGAAAAGCACTGACTCTTCCTCTCCCTCACAAGGATTCGTTCAGGTACTGAAACAAGGTTTGATTTTACATCAGTCGGTACTCAGCAGTACTGACAGAATTTGAAAAGCACCGAATGAAACAAAGGCAAAAAACAAGAAAGCCGAGCGCTAAGCATCAAAAGTATGGCCGCTGAGATGGAGTTCTGTGGTATTTCATAGTTGGGTCACCCATAAATCAGACTCCTCTGGACACGTGGACGCGGGGCTTTTGGAGCCAGAAACTCATTCTGGACTTAAACACGTCTCCGCTTGCTATGATTGAGCAAGTGGACGCGTGTGTGTGACAGTACAACACGGCACTAATGAGATCCCAAACCAGCACCAGGCAATGCTGGAATTAGTGCCTTTCACACCCTCTCCTCCTCCTCCTCCTCCTCCTCCTCCACCTCCTCCTACTCCTTCCACCCAACAGCTCCCTAATTCTCCCAACCCTTCCACCCAGCTTTATTAAAAGCTGGACACGAGGCAAGAGTTGAAAAATGAGCTGAACTGGACGTCGGCGTCGGACGGACTCGGCCCGGGTCGGTGTGCAGCGGAGCAGCCGGGCGAAATGACCTGCGAAACGCAGCCCTGCCTTTAAATACGACGCAGCCCCTTGTTAAGACGCGTTTAGAGTTAGCAGTGTGGGCTGCACAGACACACACGTGCTCGCGCAGTCCCACGCACGCACATGCCAAGCTTCAGAGCAATTATGTGTTTCATGGAAGAGATGGAAGCGGCGCAGGGTGCTGTTTCGTAACGAAACCCTCGCTTGAGACAAAGCCGGAGTGGCGACGAATGCTCTGATTCACCAGATTAGAACTGAGTAAACAGTTAGCCACACACACACACATTAAAAAAAAAACAAACAAAGGAGCGATGGAAATGCTACATTTTGAATAAGGTAAAATCAACACAGTCTCCTGGTGTGTGCAGCCAGCTCACACACAGGGCCGACCAGATGACAGCGCTCAGAGAAGTAAAGCAAACACTGAGCTGGTTCTTATCAAAGGCCTCCCGCTGCTTCAAACTGATTTTAATGAGGAATTAGCAGTAAAAGATAAATAAACAAATTCAGATTTTTCGCTATTCGCTCGCGTCGTACAGTGCTCCACCGTCCCCTCGCCCATCAAAGCCCCGCGCAGATCTGAGTGATTCCAGCTTTCTTCGCTCGGCGGCGGAGCGGAGGAACCGGCTCTTGCTTTCCTGTGTTCCGCTTGATTTCTTTTTTGTCTCGTTTGGCGGGGTCACAATTCTTTCAGCGTCTGACTGACCAACTTATTAGCTGTGGCGCACAGAGCAGCAGGGAGTGTGTGTTCCTCGTCATTAAGGTGCTTTGCTCGGTCATTAGCAGTCGAGCGGGGCTGCAGCACGAGGGGGAACGATGCATGAACACACACACACACACACGCGCGCGCGAACACACACACTGCACAAGCGTGGGTGGGTCACCACTGACTTCTGGCCATGGCCTCGCTCCGCAGATGATTAAAGCCAGTGGTGACAGAGAGAAACATGTGTGTGCTCACAAACATACATACCAGTGAGTACACACACACACACACACACACACACACACACACACATAGAGAAAGATGAAATCTGCACAGTGATGCTGTAACACACACACACTGAGTGTATAAACAGCTTTTGATCAGCTTTCAGGAGAAAGCCAGTTCACAATAAAAAAAAAAAAAAGAGCGAGGCAGCGGAGGCGCATGTTCAGCTGCTGAGCGACGCCGGCCGGCCGGCCGTTCTCTCGGCGCCCCCAACAGCACATCACACGGCTCAAGTTTAGACAACAGATTTAACATATTAAAATCAAAAATCTGGAGCTAATCCGCTCGCCGCTCTTCCCCCCACTTGCCCTCTTCCTGTCTGCGCCTCTTTCTCTCATTAGTCAGCCACATTAGCTTTCCCGCTACCCTTCCAGCCAAAGAAAGGAAAAGAGAGCCTGCGGCAAAGTGACCTTCTGGGGATGGAGGGAGGCCAGGGGAATTCTCTGACACCACTGATCTCCACCAAGTTCAGTCTCAGCTCAGACAAAACTCTGATCTGATGCAGCCATCAGTGATTGACGGGGGAGATGGAGTGAATTTTAAGCGCGGCTTCTGTGCGAGGGGCATCATTTGACTACAGACTGACAAGTCTGGAGATGGCTGTTGGCAAATTAACCCTTGAAGAAATGTCACGAGGAAAGATCTGAGGTGAAGAGAGATCTTACGTCTGATTAAAGAGCGGGGGAGGCTCACAGGAGACGGTTTGTTCAAAACCCAGCTCCTTGTAGGATCCACCTGATAAGTCAACTCTCCAAAACGGCGAGATTTACTGACCTCCAGACTCAACTCTTTTTTGGAAGCAGCCCGGAAAGCATAATTAAAGGTTGCAGTTTGTTTTTGTTTTTTTTCTTCTTCCCCTTGGTTCCCACCACTGCAGCTATATCAAATTATGTGGCTATGGCTCTCGGCGACACTTGAGAGACCTCCGGTGCCCCAGTATCTCCGCTAGACCCTGTCACTGTCAGCGCTTCTGCGCTCAGCACCGCTCAGCATGTCACACAACCTGCAGTTCACCAATTTTGTTTTGTGCAGGCTCACACAGATTGAAAGACAGAGCGATAGAGGGGGGGGGCGGTGGACGGATGGCTGTCTGCAGGTACAAGCTTTAACAGTCCGCCTGTGTTTTTGAAGCCCAGACTGCAGCTTCGCTGGCCTCGCACGGCAAGGCCAAAAATTCAAAGTGGCTGAAAAGGGCGAAGGACGGCATTTACAAGAGACTGGAAGACTTCCTGTGCTGATCATCACGATGCCGTTCGGTTAAAAAAGATCTTAAAAAACCCCAATATGGACGCTGTTATTGAAGAGGAGGCGGGGGAGGAGGCGGGCAGCATATACAATTCCATATTGTGACATGTGCATCAAAACGATGTCAAACATCTTATTTAATAATGAGTGCTGAGATTGCCCGAGGACGAAAAACTGCATGTACCCGGCATGAATGACATATGAGCTCCGACCAGATGTTTACTTGCTGCGCTGCATCTTTTATAGTGGAACTGAAACGAGAACAGCGTTTGATGAATGGGAGTTGTGTTGTGTTGTGGTGACTCAGCCTTGAAAAATCTTTTGAGAGACGGACTGAACCTCTCTGCATTGCTCACGGTCCGGCCACGCCAAGAGGAAAACCGGACAACTGCAGTTTGATAGTATGAATGTTCTGCAGCCTGACATTAAGACTTGATCCTTTACTTATCGAGTCTGACCAACCAAACCAAATCTACAAATAATTCAAAATTTGATCAAAAAACAAATTAAAAACATTTGGAGGAGGAAAAAACACACAGAAAAAACATAATGTCTTCGATGTACAATGGCTCCCAGGCAAAACTATGAAAAAAAAAAAAAAAAAAAAAACGGAGAAGGGTAAAGTCCTGCAGTAAACCTGAATCACGCCCTCTTTGTGAGCCGGTGTGAGGCAACGCAGCTGAAATAGGAAACTTCAATGAGACTGGGATCCATACACAACTTTCTGACGAAGATAACCTTGCTTCAGGTCACAGGAACCAATGAAAAATACACACTAGTATCACAGTGACCTCTTCATGACCTTTTTAGCTCTAAAAGTTAACAATCCTGTCAGAAATCACTGAAGTCAATAATCTTGCTACGAACGAAAATCTGATGCCATTGTTTATTTGAGGCCAGTGTGCAAAGTTTGCATGTTATCCCTGTGCAAAAGTAGAACTAATAACTCTAAAGGCAATGGGTTTGGCTCAGTGTGACCCATAACAGGATAAAGACTGAAAGATGATCAAAGTTTAATTCGTTAATTTTGTTTCAGAAAAAGATCCTGCTTTGAGTTGCGGAGGGGATTTTCTCAGGGCTCAGGGAACGTTGTGCTGCGGACTGAAATGACTACTAAAGAGACGCCCCTGGCGTGTTTCAACATGTGCCGAAAAGTTTCATGTGAAACTAGAACCTGCTGCTCAGAGAAAGTGAAGCGGCTCGGTCTCACGCTGACCTGCGGTGTTTTCAGGACTCCTCCATCCACCCCATCATTCATCCATCATCATGAACTGTCACGGCGCACTCATAACACGCCACTTCACTTCTTCACACGTCGTTCTGGAGCTTCGGGAAAAAAACACCTGAAGTTTCTCTTGTTTGACGACAGTTTCAGACAGTTCCAGTGCTATGAAGTGTTCCTGAACACAGATGAGAGTTAATTTTCCAGGGAGTGTCTGATAATGTCAATAAACATATTAGAAATATTTTACATACATTCTGATGTTTTTTTTTTCCCCAGATTCTTCAATTATCTCTAGAGCAAACTCTACAAATACTTAAAACTTATATGTTAATGAAGGCAGGAATAAATTACAATAAAACAACCTTATGCATTTCTTAAAGATGGATCTGTGTGTCCATCTTTCCGTCTCTCATTATCTCAAAGGACCAAAATAATACAGAATAATTCAAGTATGATATCTAATTCTCTTTCTGTGTTTGTGTTTATGTACATTTTTCTCCCTGGATGTTTGGTCATATTTTCATTAAAAGGAAGATTTTTCTGCCTGTTAAAAATAAGTGATAAAAAGGATAAATAAGTGCAAAAAGCTAAGATGCAAACAAAGCCTCATTTTTTCCACTTTTGAACCACGAAGGTACAAAGAAGTCCTCGCTGCCAAGAGCACAGCAGCTGTGCGCGGTGACCAGGTGTTGTTCCCCCCCCTTTAAGGTCCTGTGATGCACTTTACTTTCCCAGAGTGCACTTCTCCTCTGCAGCATAAAGGGGGTAAAAAAAAAAAAAAAAAAAGGCTTAAAAAATATGTCTACTTGTTTGGGAGGGCAGTTCCTGGCTCAGCTCCTGTTCCTCATTCATCACTCGGGTTTTGATTTGATCGCCTGAGGTAAGCCACACCTGGACCTGCAGTCATCACTTTGGCCTCGATTCCCTGCAGCAGCACCTTTCAGATTAGAGAAGAAACACTGAGTTGCACCACGAGACGGAGACCCAGAAGGCTTGGGGTACACTTTCAGCTAATATGACCGTGTGCAGAAATAAACAAACAAACATGATGGTGAATGGTCTAAAAATATAATAGAAACAAACTGGTACGTCTTGAGATGAAGACAAGCTGCTGGTTTACAGCGAGCTGCGCCCGTCCTCCACCTCCTCCTTTCCCCATGCTGTCCCTTCTTCCCGGTCCACCTTTTGGCGTTTTCACGAGGCACCGGGCATCCCCCGCAGGATTTCTGTGTTTATCTCTTGGCTTGTTTTATCCGATTCTAACTCTCAGTCTTTAAAACACCCTGCCAGACACAACAAGACAAGCCAGAGATTCGGGCGCTGCGGTCTGAAGTCTGCGGGCTGGGTCCAAGGTTCAGTGAAAGACGGGGCCGGCCGGAAGCACGGGGACGCCACAGAAACGAGCGACGGTGCGTTCAAGGAGGTACAGCATTTCCGTTCCAGAGCCGGCCGGCCAAGTGTCGGGGGCATGTCTGGAGAGCTGGTGCAGACGAGTCCCAGTGTGGTGGAATCAGATCGGCTCCAGAGTCCTGTTTGCCACTGAAGCACTGAAGAGTCTGCATTTTATTTTGTATATGTAGTGTGTGTGGCTGAGTCAGAGAGAAGTGGAGGGTGGAGGGGGGGGGGGGGGGGGGGGGGGGGGGGGGGGGGTGTGGAGGTGCACTTGATGTCTTTATTGTGTCATCTGACTGTGGGAGGGATGGGGTGGCGGGGTTGGGGGAAGCGGAGATAAAGCAGGTGCTTACACGGCTCAGCACTCCCCCTTCCACTGTGCCAGCACCGGGAGCAACCACACATCCAGTGTTAATCACCATGTTCCCTGCCATTTCACACACACACACACACACACACACACACACACACACACACACACACACACACACACACACACACACACACACACACACACACACACACACACACACACACACACACACACACACACACACACACACACACACTCACACACACACACACACACACACACACACACACACACACACAGAGGGGGAAAAAAAAAGCACAGACTCACTGGGGGCACCCCAATTGCCTGCAGGGAAATCGGGGGCTAATCCGACAGTGATCTAGTGACTCTGGAGAGAAAGCCCGAGCACAGAGGGAATGTCGCCGGCTCACAAAACGAGAATGTGTGTGCATATGTGTGTGTGTGTGTGTGTGTGTGTGTGTGTGTGTGTGTGTGTGTGTGTGTGTGTGCGCTTCAACCTGCAGCTGTGGACAAAATCTCTTAACTGTCGACTGGGGTGAATTAATCCAGGTAAGAACCACACCGGCGTCTTTCCGTCTCTCCTTCCTTCTTGCTTACTTTCAGGTTTGGATGACTTCGTATTGCAGCCTGCGCTGTGCAGCGTTGTGTTGTTGTGTAATGGAAAGGTTAGAAGCAGACATGTATTGATTCTGATGAATTAACAAGAAAAGAAATAGAAGTTCATAAACAAACACTCACTGTGCGGCTCTGTTTCACTCTCTGAGTGTTTGTCTGGCCTCGTGTGTGTTGCTCTGGTTTTTATTCAACACTTTGGTGAACTCCTCATGTTTCCAGTGTCTGAACTGACCTGACTGAAGTCGGTTTGGCTGAGAATCAGTTGATAGAGTTGGTTTTCTTCAAAATACAAGGGCGGTGAGTTGAACAGACATTGAACTGTTGCTCTAAAGAGAGATGTATGAAGCGCATGCCAGTGATCCTCTGTTCAGGAGGCAACAGATGTGAGGTCAAGCGTGAAGATCAGGACCATTTCCAAAGGAATGGATTTGGTTCAGCAATCATTGATTTACAATCAGTTTTATCACAGTTATCAGCAAATAGTAAGTACCCAGATCTCGGCACAATTAAAAAACATGTCTGTGAAAATAGTTATCGATTTTCAATGCATTGTGATTTAGACCCTGTTTACACGACAGAGTTTCATAAATGGACTCTGAAAACACAACTCAAGTTCTGTCCTTTCATTTGAAGGCATTGTGTGAGCAGGACTTTAGTTTTATTAAATATCACCAAGAATGGCAGAGTGTTTTTTACAGTTAGAAAATCCCCAGTGTGAGTTTGAACATGGAGGCCTTTCTGTGTGGAGTTTGCATGTTCTCCTTGACATTTTTCCGAGTGCATTCGTTGCCCCCAACATTCAGTTTGCCCTGCAGTGGACTGGTGACCTGTCCCGGGTGTGCTTTGCTTTTGACCACAATCAGCTGGAATCGGCTGGATTCAGCTCCCGCAGCAGAGAAAACGGACAGACCACCCAGAAAAAAATGGATTTAGTTCCAGGACATTTTAAAGTCTGTGGGCTGAGTGGATCCACCGGCTGGAAAACCAGTAATGATCAGTAAATGGTCATTCGGCTGCACAGCATCAAACCAAACCTTACAGCTGGAAAACCTCTACGCCTTTATCTCCCTACAGCTGAAAGACTAATGAAAGCTTTGGGGGGGTTTGGGGTTGGATTGTCCAATTCTGCACTAGCCTGTCATATTCTCATCAAGGTCACATCTCTGTGGCCAAATGTTTATGTCAAACAAAACTTTATGAAACGCTAAATGAGTGGCATGTCATGACAACAAACTAATCCCAGCACTGAACATCAGATATTAGCCATTGTTTTTTTCCAGATTATAGAAAATTATAGATTTTAGTGGATATTCTACACAATTAAACTAATTTAACCAACATTTTATCCGTGAATACATCCACTGACAATCCGGAATAACTGTACAAAAAGCTTTGCCGGTTTGTCCATAAATGATAAATGTGACCTGCTATTGACCCACGAACGAGATTAACAGAAGTACTTTTTTCTTGAATGTATTTATAGCAAATCCCATGAGCATCGATCCATACTGGTGAAAAGATTTCTGTATGAGGGAGCAATGTCAAATTCGTGGTCATGCTGAGTGGAACGCGAACATATGCACAAAGTTTAATATGATTTCAAGAGGCTTTTAGAGGAGGAAGAACAGACATTAAAATCTTTCTTTCACTGAGGAGAGGACTATTGCAGATTATGTATTTTATTTAGAAGCATGCTTTTTCAGAAAGCAGTGATATGGTTAAATCTGTTTTGATGGTATATGTTACTTGTGCATGAGTGAACACGGATTCAGTGTAGTTTACATTACAGACAACAATAAAACAATAAGAAGAGGTGGAAGGAGAGTCAAGAAAAAACCAATATCAAACAAAACAGAAAGATATGTATAGAAAACAAATTGCACTGATAAACCAGACACAGGAAAATAAGGAGGTTGGCATGAGAGAGAGAAAAATATGGCAAGAAGGACGAAGCAGATATGCGGAGAGAGTTGAGGCAAGCAAACAGTTTGGACTCTCCTGGGAAGGATCTGTTCATCCCACACATATCGAGGGATGAAGGAGAACAAATGTTCCCGGGCCCACATGTCACATAACAAAGATCGGACCGTGCCACAGCTCCGTCAGATTCCTCTGAGCTTCTATTGTTAGAGCACAATTCCCACCAGACGCCGCGAGAACGAGCATGAATAAGCAGCTCAACCTTTAGAAAATATGTCTCCTCTCTCTCTTAAAGGTTGGAGCGGGATGCTGGGACACGGCGAGGACGGGAGCCGGGAATCTACACGCTTACCTGTAACAGGTGGAGGAATTAGAACCACCTCTTACTGTTAGTCACAACGCATGAAAACTCAAAGAGAGATGGCGTGTAGTGGTTAGCTCTGGCTGCACAGTGAAAGGCTGCAGGTTTGATTCTCAGATGGGATATTTCTTGAGGGCTTTGCATGTTCTGCCTGTGTATATGTGTAGTTCAGGTATTTCAGCTTCCTGTGATGAAGCTGCTACTCACTCCAGGTGTGAACTTAGGCTCTGTTTAAAATGTTTTCCTGAACTGACATTCTCACGCAGCGTTAACCAGGAAAACCTCAGCAGCCAGGAAGGATTGATGGAAGGAGGGAACAAAGGATAGAGAGAAAGAAACAAGCACCAAAGGAAGGATGGAAGGATTGATTACAGATGAATGGATGGGTGTAAGGAAGGAGGGAAGGCATGATGAATGGATAAATGGATAGGTGGTTTGACAGTTTGATAAATAGAAGCAAGGCTGGTTCAATGGATGATGGAGAGACGGGAGGAAGCACGGAAGGAAAAAAGCACAGGGAAGAACGGGAGGGTGGATACCTGGGAAGAAGAAAGGAATGAGGAATGGATGGGTGGAAGGAAGGAAGCATTGATGGATGGATGGATGAACAGACAGCTGGAAAGAATGACGTCAGCGTGGAAGGATAGATGGACGAACGGATGCAAAAAAGTTTAATGGCCGCAACATGACCAGATAAAGATGTTTTCTGAGGAAGACTCATCCTCCTCTCAGACTAACTGAAAACGAGCAGCTGTCGCTCTCAATGTGTTGTGGACATCAACACGAAGTCCTTTTGACAATTTCTTCCAACTGTTCCTGAACTTTGGATATAATTTGTTTGCTTTTGAGTGGAAAACACACTCAAAATGCAAACGCCAAGCCAGAAACAGAAACAAACAAGACGCAATCACTGAAACACCTAATAATCACACCTATTTCCTGCTGCCGGATGCCAGAATGCGTGGAAAAATCCTCAGTAAAGTTTATTGGTTTCATCCATCACTGGGTTGTATTCGTCAATTATATTATCTCTACATGAGAACACTCAAGTGGGCTTTTTTTTTTTTTTTATTTTCGTAATGATGGGCGCAGGTGCAGGGTTTTCTTTACGGGTCCCTCTGACCTCAAAAGGCAAACACAATTATGCAAATGCACACAGATGTATTACAGAAAGATGGGGTAGATTCCCTCCTCTGCAGCACGGCGAGCACAACCCAAGACAAACCGAGGTGAAAGCAGAAAAACAGAAGCTGCCCCCCCCATGTTATGAAGATCTTTCCCTGTGATGCTGTACGGTGCATCAAACTGGAGGATTTCAAAAATGTGAGACTTATTAAGGTTAATGCCAGCCTGGGTTGTTTTTTTTTTTAATTGGTGCAAAATCAATTAGAAAGCGGGTTATTATTCATAATTGTCTGTACGGTGTGCAATGTTAAAGTCATTAGCACACTCACAAAGCTGTTCTCACTTACCATGGCTGATTAGACACTTACTAATTCATGCTGAGAGTAATATGAGGTCACTAAAGCACATTTAATTAAAATTGAAAAGAGGGAAGTAATTCTACCTTAAGAGGCAGGAAAAAAAAAAAAGCAGAAGAGTCACTGATATGTCAATGAAGCGCAGTCTCTGTAAAGGACTGGTCGATGAGTGCAGTTCACACGCCCACGCAGTCCTTCAAAAGAAGCCTCCCTGTGCACGCTTTCAAATGTTCTCCAGAGCTTGCAATGTTAGCGAGATGATCCATGTTTTCTCATTGGCTGTCTGACTGGAAGGTTCGGCGACGGGCCGCCGTCACCTGAGCGATGTCGACGTGTTTGTTGGGAGTGACGTGGAGGACGGCTGGATTTGATCTAGACGCTCAGTTCTGACACCCGGCTATTACTCATGTATGATCACCGGAGTGCTGAGGGTGGAGCTGTGATTAATGGGATTACTTACCTCAGTGTGTCAAGACAAAATCTGTCTTATGGCGCAATTAGTGCTGTTGTTTGTTTATCTTACCAGTTTTATATGATTTTACATAAGCTTGCATGCAAAGAGGGAAACAAAAAAAAAAAAAAAAAAAAAGAAGAAGCAATGTACTATTATGCATTCAGTTGATAATGCTCCCAATGAGAAAAGTTTTCTCAGAAAACTGTTTCCATGTCTTCTTTTTCTCTCCCTCATAACTTCAACAAGTGACATAATAACCGCAGACAGACCCCGGTCCGTTACATAACAGCAAACCCAACCTTGTGGTGAATTAAAGCCTGGAATATGCACTGAACCTTCGAAAGCAGATTTTCTCTGGACAAAACGCCTGTGAACTTGAGCAAAGCGCCGCAGAGGTGACCTAGCGCTGCAATGTTTGTCAAATACCAATCACAGGCTCTACTGACAGAAAAAAAAAAGAAAAGGTGCCATCAAAAGAAGCCTTTCCAGGTGAGAAGGTGTCAGAGCTGAAAGCAACAACAGAAGAGAAGAGCAGCGCAAGACTGGAGGTAAAACAGAAACCAGAGACGGATGGTGTGACGAGGGATTCAGACACTGTAACGATCACAGGTGAAACCATACCATATTTTCCTGACTATAAACCACACTTTTCTCACTTGTTTGGCTGCTCATCTGTCTTATGAAGTGAATTTATAGATGCAAATGCAATAATGGGACCACTAAATAACGCCCGATCACAAAGAGACTGCACTAATGAAAAACCTCCACTACGCTAAAAATGACAGAATATGCAGCCGAAACAATTTGCCTGAGAAAGCCGATGATGGACTGGCGAAAGAAGGCTGATTGTGGGCTAAAAGCTACAAATTTCCACAGCTGAGGAATAAATTCTCAGATGCTTGTGGAACAGCAGCTCCTGGACAAGTCTCCACAATGCAGCTTATGTCTGGACATAGAGAAAAATTAATTGAATCTTAGGTCCCATTTCCATGTTTGAAGAGCGAAAGCATCATACACAGGTCATTGTGGGACATTTAACATCATCCACACTCATTTTGAGCACAGGCAAACCTCAACAGGAGCACATACCTTTATCCTTGTTACCCATCATCCCCTGCGACACGCTCATCACATTTGCAGATGACACCACTTTAATTCGACTGATACTAAACAGCGAAACAACCTGTGGAGAGGAAGTCTTGAGTATATCGAGCAGGGGCGGGAGGGTGCGTTAAGTGAAGGGGCACGCCGTGCGCGCCACAGCGGTGCACCTTACAGCTGGATAGTCAGGTTCATTCAGTGGGCTCCTGCGGCTTCCTGCGCCCCCTTGAGAGCATATGGAAGAGCAGCAAATTCATTTATCGTATTCTATGTTTAATATACGTTTTTAGCAAATGCACAGCAATCACACACTGCCCGGAAAATGAAAGCCTGCATTTCATTTCAGCCATCTTTTAAAGCCAGACGTGATCAGTGAGACGCGTCAGATGCCTGTCAATCAAACAGAAATCTGTTTTTATTAATATTCCATCACTATGCTCCATGTTTTGCTCTTTAACTGGGTAGTATTTATATGCGTAATCTTTTTGATTTAAATCCATGATGCAATCTTGCACATTCAGCTCTGTGCTTCCAATATTGATTTTCTTGTGTCTGTGCTTTCAGCGCTGGTCTCACTTTCACAAGCCGTGAGGCACCAAAAAATAAAAAAAAAATAAAAACTAGGAAAAAAAAACCAACACGTGGGCGTGCATGCATGCTCAGAGTTTTGACAGGTTTACTCCACGGTGAGGTTCCACATGAAGGTTTGTCAAAAATAATAATAAAAGAAAAGCCACATTTCGAATTCCGACCAGCTTTTTCTCCTTTGAAGCTCCGACAAACAGCGGAAATATTGTGAACGAGACTGTGAGACAACTTTCCTGCTGCTACCAGCAGATCACAGACTTCACACTAATGGTGTGACAGAACAAGATAAAATGACCCAAACATTTACATCTCGTCTCAGCTGTACACTATAGAATAAACCCCGCTGGATGGATTTCTTCCTGCAGATTCGCAGCTTGTTAGTGTTTGTTTAGTGATATGTGGTTTTTGTTGAATAATTTCCGTTTGCAGGCCCTTTTTTTTTTTCGCTGTATATTGTATAAATAAGATTACAAAACTCTCTTAAAATGAGTTATGTAATCACTTGGGGGGATAAACATACAGAGTCCAAAAATAGCTGCAATTGTTTCAGCTTTCTTCTTTAGTTTTATCTGATTAACTTGAAAACATGAGCTAAAAGAATGATGAAATAAGTGCAGAGTGACTGTTGGCATAAGCTCCAGAAAGCTCTGTACATCCTTTCGTCACTTTTTATCAGAAAATAAGAGTATGTCTTCAGTTTTTCAACAATATAGAGACATAACCTCTGCTTAGTTGAGGAGGAGTGCAGTTTATAAAATTAAGAGATCTGTTAAAGTTGCAATATTTTTTTTTACAATTTCAATATTTTCCCTGATTGATTATTGATTCATCTGCTGTGACAGTGAGAAGTTTTCACTGGAGCGGAGGGCAATAGCAATAATATAAAAAGTTCAATGATGGATGAGACTGAAACACTGAAAAATGATTTCAGGAGATGGAGTTGGTAACCGAGTCAAGATCTGATAAATCAGGCGTCTATTCAGTCGGCCACAACATTATAACCACTTGTCTAACGTTGTTTTTGCTCTCTGAACAGTCCTGATGCACTCAAGCATAGAACTTTGAGATAATTCACTCCAGGATGTCAGCAGTGGGACAAAGTGGATCAGTGACCCATGTGTTTCCTTCCTTGCACCACTTTTGATGAATACTGACCACTGAAAAACCCCAAAATGGGAGCTGCTCTGACCCAGTCACCTACTTTTTTCCTCCATTTAACTTCCCTAACCGCCCTTTTTCAAGGCCTAATCAATCACTTCCGGTAAGAGTTGCCGTGGTAAAGACATAATCGATGACCCCAAGGAAGGATCTTCATAAGATATTGTTTTTTTTAAACATGTACAACATTTGTACTAACTCTTATCTTTTTTATTTCTTACCAACAATTAGTGTTCTTCATTCACATTTTCAAAATCCAATTAAATATTCCGTGTTCAGCCTTGGCTGCTTTGGTTTGATGTTGAGACAATAAAACTGACAAGCGTAAGTCAAAGAAAAGGCAGACAAAGAAACTGTGTCGCCTCTGTGATGAGTTGGGCCAAAACTCTGCGTGAGGCACCTGCTGGAGGTTCACCCGGTCAGCGTGCGGTCACAGGACAACGCCAGCAGCTGCTTTTCTACCTCCCTGTCACTCCAACACTTTTTTTTTCCAGTAGTGGGGGAAAATGTGACGACGCACATGTAGGTTTGAAAGCTTCTTTCCAGTTTCGTGACATTCTTATGAGTTCATAATTCCAAAAAAGATGTTTCAGAGCTTCAAGGAAACAAGAGTTTCAATAAATATCTGGAGACTATTTGTTTCCTGTTATTGATTTGATCATTTCAGAGGACATGTCAAAGTTTTCCCCCCTCAAATAAATACAGTACCGAGTTTTTCTTCAAACCGGCATCCATCCAGCTCTTCAACATTCAGATGTTGTAGCTGCTGCAGCGCACGCAGGCAGAAAGCAAATCAGAACAATTCCGGCGTGCCGTACAGTAAAATACGCTAAAAGGTGAGGCAGCTGAGATGGGTTAGCGAAGGACAGCGAGAACCAGGCTCCCACCTCACGGTTCTCTGCTTTTCACTTTCTCCTTTCAGTTGTGCAGGTCTCACAACAAACATATTGATCGTGTTTACATTAATGGGTACGTGGGGAGCTGCAGAGGAGCGGCCGGCCCTGCCTTCACTGCAGTCCTGGAATCGCTCAAACGGAGGAGGGCTAATCTCTGGCCGGACCTCCACCCACTGGATGTCTCATTCCCATCCAGAGCGGACGGGAGAGGCGAACACCTCGGCGATCATCCGCCGGCTCGACCCCGTCACCCCTGCATACGCAGTGCTGTGGGAAAAAAAGAAAAAACCCCGTGCAGCAACAGCAAAATCCCCAAAGACCAAATGTTTATACAGATGTACACAAGCACGTACTGTACTCACACAGTGAAGGTGAATACAGGAAAGTGCAAATGGTTCATGAAGGAAGAGCACTTGCACACACACACACTCGTTCAAGCACAGGAAAGGGGGGGGGAAAAAAGCACACATTCTGACGAGCCATGACCCCGGCAGACGGACTTTAAAGCATGAAGGAAATCACCCAGTTGTGGTGGAGCAGAAAAAATAATTGCATGAGAATCAATGTTCTTTGTCTGGGTCTAATAAGGGAGACATCAGGGAGTGGGTGAGCCTGCGCTTTCAAATCCTGCAGACCTTCGGTCCGCACTGAAGTTTTACATTGAACCCCCGCAGTGGGCAGCGACTGTCGGCCGCTGGATGTGATGGTAATTAACAGAGTTTCCATCAGAGACTGGCTGCCACTGGTGGCACTGGATCCTGATGAGCTGCTGCTGATGTATGTTCACAGGGAGGGTCGCAGGCTTTTGATGCGAGAGGAAAAAGAGGGAAGAGGAAAAAGGCGACGCGCCGAGCGAACGCGAGGCATGTGCGGCGACCGGACGGAGCAAAGCGCGGCTTCAGATGAAACGTGGACGGAAATGTACAGGCGTGACGGCGCCCCGTAACGACCAAATCCAACCCGACTATGTGTTTTTGTGTATGTTTTTGCCTTGCAGCTACATTCCAGCCTGAGAAGAGTTGAGCGCGCCGCTGTCTTCACCAACGCCTTACAACTGTTTCCTGTCAGGCAGAATATGGCTGAAGCCACGTTGATGAGAGGAAATCCCTAAATCACTAAAGACAGGTTAAACGCAGCGAGCTGAAAGACGCAATGAAGCGCTTTAAAGATGAGACGGACCAGATGAACGATGTGTGTGCATCCTGTGAGCTTATCCCTACATAAAGATGTGAGTTTATACAGCTGCGGCTGAGATTCAGATCAGGCTGTTTTAGGTCACTTTGCTTGTTCCTGTGTTAAAACAATAAATAAACACAAACAAATAAGATAATTCAGAAGTTATGCATAAAATATGTATGAATAACAGGTACTGTACTTGTGGAATATTTGAGATATTCACAATATCAGTAATTCAATAGATCACGCAATCATTCATCAGTCTATAAATTCAGAATTGTGTTTATGTTGAACATGACAGTCTGTCCATCTCCATACGTCGACCCATTAATCCATAATGTCATCAGGCTGGTCCATACATACATCGAGCCATACGTCCATCCAGACACGTATTGATCGATGCAACAATCTGTCAACTCATAAATAATAAATACACTGACTCATGATTCTATACATCATTAAGAATTACTATTAAATTACTGTATAGCTTTACATACAGTGACTGATTTGAATTAAAAATTCACATCATCCTATTACACGACACGAGGCCTCATGTTGACTCATACGTCTAAAAGACGGCTGTACACGGTTAAAAAAAATATTAAAAAAAAGGTAAGAAAACAGCAAGATAAGTCACAGAAACACTAACAGAGGCACAAAACTGAAGCAATTACAGTTGTTGAAGTCAGAGTTGTTGCAGTAATGAGAACATTCGAAGAGTTTCTTGAAGAATAAAGACAACAAAGTGATGAAAAGTTCACATTTAGTTTGACTCGAGCAATTACTTTTGTTTGTTTCTACTCTTTTGGCCCTGTTCTTCTCTTTAAAGATATTGTTATGTATGTTTTCAATATATGATCGATATAGCCTGTGTTGTTTCTGAGAGGAACACTTGTGAGGAAACAAAAACGAAAACATTGGGACTTTACCTGTAAAAAACATCAATCTATATTATTTTTCTGCGAAATCAAGAGGAAATATTACGCTCTAGACTCTCCAGCAGTAAGAAGACTGACCTGTCTGAAACATTTGTGAATTGGTTAGCTCTTCTAATCAGTGCTGAAGCTGTTTCTTTCTGAAGCTGCTCTAGGTTTAGGCTGCCGGGAGCTACTCTTTAATGCAATACGTCACCGTTTCACATCATTAGCTGTGCGTCGTTCTCGTATCGTCTGAGCTTCCTCCTCCCTGTGGAGCTGGACGTTTCGTGATCCGTTTCCTCTCCAGCCATCAGGTTGCCAGCATGCGGAGCTATCCGGTGTCGGCTTGTTCATAAGCTCCTGTCTTTTTTCTCTGAACGTCTCGTCACTGCAGAATCTACCTGCTGCGACTTCTGGTCTGGTTCTGCTGGAAGTTCCGCTTGAATGTGTGATATTGTTGTTTTTCCTAAAAATGTAATTAGAATGTAAAGTGAAATTAGATATGCTGTTGTTGGCGGCACATAAACATAAAAATTAAACAGTATTTGTGCTATATAGCCACAAATTAACTTGAACTGTACCTGTTAATCTAAGCTGATTAAGTTTGTTTTTTTCTTTTTAAAGAGCTGTTGTTTTACACAGACTGATAATGGTAAGAATAGATACTATTACAGGATATAATGGGGAAACGTGCACACGTGCGCACGCACGCGGGCAGAAATATAATATAATATAATATAAATAGATTCCTCAGCCTCATATCCATTTCCCCTGTATCGCTGAGGCTGACCCATGACCTGATAGATGTAGAGCTTCCAAAGACACAAGCCTCATTACCCAGGCTCCTCTCTGGCAGAGCAGGGTCTTATTTACCCCCGAGGAAGGACAGAAATAAATAAAGACCACCGCTGATTGAGTGATGGAAACCAAACCCTTCGGTGGTGGAAGGCTGCAGTGGCCGTCATCTGGTATGGAACTCGCTGGCTTTCAATCATAAGAATAATCTTTTTTTTTAAAAAAAAAAAAAAACTTCCCAATGACACTCATTCAAGACACAAAAACAACACATTATATCAGGTTGTTCAGTGAGAATTACTGACTGCTGCCACTGACACGACCGTGACTGACGAATAAATCCTAATTACTCTTCCTGACGTCGTTAGGTCTGTACATTGATTACAAAGACCCCTGGTTATGTAACAGAGTCCAGAGGCTGTGGAGTCATTTAGAAAGAAGGATTTCACTCTTTTAACACACACACACACACACACACACACACACACACACACACACACACAGTCTAAACAACAAATCCGCCATGAAAGGTGTTGGCTCTCCCTCAGGAACACCAACAGGAAGACACACTAACCTCTAAACCTTCCACCGAAGGCAGCGCCATTTATGATCCATATCAGGTGTTCCGAAGAGATTTTGGTTTTCACATTATGTGCTACTGATCCATAGAACCATGTCTCTAATTATTGTATTCCGGCTTCAACAGTCAAAGATTTTGTCGGATTTTGTCTTGCTGGTTTCGTCCGTGGAGCCGGTAAAAGGGGCTGTATCATGCAAAATTCACTTTTTGTATGTTGTAACCTTGTAATATAGTTATGTACTCACCAAAAACACCCCCAAAGCTGCTCAGAGAGGCAGCCCCTCCCGCACCCGAAAAACCTGAAAACGCTCTGTTTCCCACATTCACGTCACACTGTGAAGATGGCTCCCCTGAGCCCCCCTCCCGCAGGCCAATCAGCGTTGCCGCTTTTTGTATCTCTAAATACGGAGATAAACTTTGACCATCGTCTGAAAGCAACAGTCAAGCAAGATCAAGAGTCTGAAGGGTCTGCGCTTGGTGAGTTTCTCACAGGAAAAGACGTTTTCGCGTGTCTTCGCGTGTAGAGAAGCTAGAGCTAAAGAGCTAAAGCTAGCCAGCATTTGTTTTGAAGCGCTGATTGGCTGAAGCTCGCTGTCAGTCGAAGTCCACAGGGGGAGAGGCAGGATTTTCAATGAAACAGAGCGTTTTCTCTTCCGGGTTTCAGAATTAGTGGCAGAAAATCTTTTATTTCGCACAAAATGACTTTTCCTTAGCGCCAAAAATAAACTATAACTATGTTAATGCCATTTCTAGGGTTTGGACTAGCTAAAACAGCATGATACAGCCCCTTCAAAGTATTCAGCAGGCACTGAATTGTAGTTTGTCAAGTGTATTGGGTCGTTACTGATCAATGTCTCTTATTTTATATGAACAGATGGAGTCAAACGTGTCTTCTCTTCACTAATACAAGGTGCAAAAACTCCACGTTCTGTTTCTTCAGGCCAGGATATTTTATACTTCATGAGAACATCAAGTGCGGAAAACTTCGGTCCAGATAACAGAGAGCATTGATTATATGTTTATTTTTCCGCATTAACCAACGTCCAGTTCCCAGTTTCTGACCTGAGAGGTCAAAACCACTCTTATTCTCACTCTTCAGGTTGTGAGGAACATTTGAAGTGCTTCTTCTCTTTGTTCTTCTGAAGCTTGTTCAGATCTTTATTTCAGATCTTGCCTCTCTCCACCCTCGACGTCTCCGCTGTTCCCTAATACCGCGATTGTGATTCCACGCGTCTGATCAGCCTCTCTGTGTGTATAGGAGCGCCGTCTGCGGCCTTGTGTACTTTTAATCACATTTGCCTTTTTCCCTGGACCTGCCCTCAGCCAGACCTACAGTGAGGATCGCTTGCCAGTGCTTCAGCGGCTACAAGTAAACTCTTGAACCCGGCGCTGCTGCTGAGCTCTACCCTGAACATCAATTTGGGATGTACTTGAGACCCTGAGCACGCCTCCTCTGTTTAGCGTCCCAAAAAATTGGCCCATTTGTGCATCAAGCTGTTTAAACCCGTGGTGACGGAGCTCTTCAGGCCCAGAACTGTGCAACAATCTGCCCACATCCCTGTGAAGATTTTTAAACAGCTCCTAATCACGCGTCTGTTTAAACAGGGATGAGTTCTCCGAATGAATCTGTGTATTGCTGATGTCTAATTGTGCTTTTTGTCCACGTCTGAGGCAAGTTCCTGATTTTTTTTTTTTAAACTGTATGAATGTCCCATCATTTTGTCAATAAATAAACCCTGAACAGCGTTTATCAGATTAAATAGGAGATTTTTAAACGTTGTGCAAACTTCCCCAGAATATCTGGACTGATGGGAGGAAGCTGGACGGTTGAGGGTGGGGCGGCGGCTCTCTGTGCCAGTCAGTTCAGTGTCTGTGTTTACTTTCAGTCAGACACAAAACAAATGTTTAAAATGAGTCACGGACAAATGAGCTTTGTTTGAAAATCCGCAGAGAGCTTCGTGTGTGTGTGTGTGTGTGTGTGTGTGTGTGTGTGTGTGTCTGCATTTCTCCGAACCGCTACGATAGAGGTGAAGAGGCCAAAGTTAGAACGATCTATAAATCCTCAATATCACATTTTTAATGGAAAAATAAAGCAGATTGGAGAAAACCGGAGTTATTCTTTAAATCCGACCAGACCATGAGCTTTTGGGGGTTTTTGTTCTCTTGATCTCTCTGCACAGCTTTATGTAAACCAGAGAAGTCAGATAAAATAGAAAACAAGCACGTGTTCATTAAATCATGACATCAAGAGACCTGGAAAACCTGCCGTCGCGATAAAATCCGACTCTCTCCTGTCTGGGAAATGGAGAGGCTCCATATGTAGATAGATGAACGAACAACATCCACAGGTGACCGGAGGGGTCAGCGCGGCGGAAGAACCTCTGGGTGGGACGAGGCTGAGGCTGCGTGAGCAAATCAATGAGACGAAAAGCCGGTATTGATCCTGCTGGATTTATCCCTGCCAATGTCAACACGGAGCGTCAGTCTGAAGAAGAGACTGTGCCCTGTTTGCCCCGAGAGCAGCGGGATAAATCTCATTCTCTCCTCTACAGCTCATTTAATGAAGGATATAATGGCGTGAGCAGGCTGAACGACTGTTAGCACACCAGTTCTGGAGAACGGACTGTAAATCTCGCGTCCTCCTCTAGACCTGACTTTAATTCCCCGCTAATCCCGAGTTATAAATCTGAAATGACACGTAAGTGGCTCCGCTCCCACGCCGCCAATAACATCCACCTTCGGTTACATTATGTTTTAGGATTCAACATTTCCCTCGCAGACACATTCAAGCAATGAGAAAAAAAAATAAACATGAAAACAAAACCACTGAATTAGATTCTGA
Source organism: Salarias fasciatus (assembly GCF_902148845.1). Classification (NCBI taxonomy): domain Eukaryota; kingdom Metazoa; phylum Chordata; class Actinopteri; order Blenniiformes; family Blenniidae; genus Salarias; species Salarias fasciatus. Next base: position 23,686,104 of record NW_021941229.1, on the reverse strand, counting down.
TGAAAAGACTTAATGTGGATCAATTAAAGAAATCAACGTTAAAAGTGTAAAACAGCTGTAACACATTCACAATCTATAGATTATATCTATCTATCCAGTTCTGAGGGAACGAGTGAATCTCTTTTTATCCCAGCATGCAATTCTCCTTGAAATCTCCCAATGAGAATCATGAAAAATAAAAATTGAAAACAGGGTGAATCGTAATATTTATTAACACACGATGTGTGTCTGACAACAGTGTTAAAAATCACTTATTTAAATGAAAAAAAAGCTATATAAATATAAGAAACAGGTAAACAGGGCAGAAAAAGAGAGCATGTAAAAACCGTTAAAGCCAAACAACAGCAACGCCGAACTGTCAGCTCACTCATTCCCCTGATGAATGAATGAATGAATGAATGAATCGGTGAGCAGCGTGAGCGTCGCGGTGACCACATCCGGCCGCACAGTGAAGGATGCCAGAAACAGAGACGGTGATCTAACCAACGCTTGGCCCAGTCATACATGAGCGAAGAAATGAGTCAGGAAGAACCGGGACGTGACTGACCAGCGGATTGATCCATCGATCCGGGGCGAGAGGTGGAGTTTGTAACCGTAACCTTCAGCGGCGACAGACACTCGCAGTGGTGAAGAGTGGAGAGGGGACTCTGTGTGTGTTTATGTGTGTGTGTGTGTGTGTGTGTGTGTGAAAGGCACCTCCAGCGGTCCTCATCGATCAGCGGATCACATGGGGACACCGAGGAGGTTCAGACTGGCAGAAAGGAGGCCACGTTCAGCGCGGAATCATCTCACACATGGATTCACCTTCAGCACCCTTGCGTTGCCACATGGACTCACAAAATGAGTAAAAACAATGCCCTGTCGCGCTCACACACACACAAACACACACGCAGCGGAGGAGTGTTTGTGCTGCCGGCCCAGTGTGGGACGGGACACCAACTGGGCCCTCTGCAAACGCTGTTAATCTCAGAGTCGGCATCTTGTCGTCCCTCATTACACGGTGACGGATTTCTAATGTAAAAGGAAGAGAACTCAACTGGCGCTTCTGCTCATCGGAGGACACGGTTTTGGATTTTTCACCAGCAGACTTCTTGGGGAAGGAACCGCCGCAGAGGTCAACCTGCGACTCCATTAATGCTTATGGCAACGCGGCGGAGGTGAGAGCCAAAGTCTGTGAAGGTAGAAAAACTGCTTGTGGTGTTAATACATATCTGAAGTGACAAGGTAAAAGGGTCAGATGTGGTCTGTGGGATGAAGGTGAAATGTGGCTGCCTTTCAGGGTCACTCCAAGGTTATTTCTGGTTTCCCTTGTGGACAAACACCTGATGTAAGTGAAAAGAGCATCACTCCCAAGGTAGGAGCGCTAACTAGGGGTTGCTAGGAGACCGTGATTGGTGTCTATGTGTATGTGTGTGTATGTGTGTGTGTCCGTTTATAGTCTGCAGGACCCATCTGGTTGTTTAAAGAACATCATGTGTTCACAGTGACAGGTGTTCTGCTGTCTGAGGGCACATGTGAGGCTCGCCAGCAAAAAGTGGCGCCCTAAAGGTGAACTCTGAAGAAGAATGACTCTCTAATGAAAGAATAAAACGCTGAAAAGGTTTTTCAAAACCTCTCACCGAGCCTGCAGTCGTAATTAATGTGGCGTTGAAGTGTTTGATTTTCAGCCTTGTAGTTGTCAATTTCATCTTTTTTCTTGTTTTTGTTTGTTTGTCAGATGGTTTCCTTTCACCCTGAGCTAAAATGTGTTTGACATCCTTGCATTACAGGAGTGTGTATTCTGTATGAGGACACAAAAATTGCTTATAAAACCATTTTTATTACTTTTAAGAAACATTGTGTTTAGAATGAGGAATAATAAATAAATAAATCACTGAATGTCTCAGGAATACACACTGTGTGCATGTGTGTGTGAAGGTGTGTGTGTGTGTGTGTGTGTAATGGTTTTGCATTAGTGTGATTTTGCAGGTGTGTGTTGGTGTTCGTGTCCAGGCATTTGAGTGTTAATGAAAACGTGTGTTCCTACACGTGTGCCAGTGTGAGCGTGTCTCTCCAGCCTGGCCATCTGGTGGAAGCATGTCACAACGGACACACTCCGGACCGACAGGTAAATCATTTCTGATCAGGCACGACTTGCTGGAGCCTTCCCAAAGTTCCACGCTGATTTATGCGAGAGCGTGACAAGTCGACTCGGTGTCATCCGTTCAGCAGAGAAAGGAGAGAGAGAGAGAGAGGAGGAAAGTGAGACAGAGCGAAAAGAGAGAAAGATGAGGCTCGTCCTGAACCTTGTCCAAACTCCGCAGGCTGCCACGATGAAGGGTATATTTTTTTATCAAGGTCTGCCAGCCAGGCTACACTGACAGTCCTATTCCTCTGCCAAAACACAAACACGGAGAGAGCGCGAGTGAGAGAGAGAGAGAGAGAGAGAGAGAGAGAGAGAGAGAGAGGGACACGCTGGAGAAAGTTGGACAGTGGCGAAAACAAGTGAAAAAACAAGGTCTCGGGGTTTTTGTCATCTGATTTTCATCACGCGTTGCTTCAGTGCGTTTTGCGCGACTTTTCAGATTCGGAGAGCACGTCGCAGGGAGCCGACGTCCTCATGGAGGGAGACTCCATAAACCGATGCAGTGAAACAAACTGAGAGGGCTTTTTTGCAAGAATTAGACCTAATTTTACAGCGTCTCTGCACGGTTTAATCACAAACACCGCTGCAGGAAATGAATGCAGTAATTCCCTGTTTTGCTCTGTACTGTAGTGAGCACAAGTCTATTAGCCAGGACAGGCCGTTCTATTGTTATTGATGCTCTTATTTAGGTAGACATAATTGAATTCCAAAACACAATATCACTCATTCATCACGCCGAGGGCTGACATTTCTATCAAGCTACTGATGTGCGTTCTGGTGAATTTAGTAAACTGTAAATCCATGCATGTATGTAAAAAGTGCCTATAGTTGGCCGGTTAGAATTAGATTGCGCTAAATTACAGGGGCTGAACAACATGCGATCGGCTTCAGTGCCTACACATGTAATCCTTAAGAGATTTGTGAAATAAATATCGGAGTTTAATCAAAGTGAAGTCACATCTCAGGCGCGGCTGACACCCTGACCGTTGCTGGAATCGCTCGCACTGAGCAAGCGGGTGAAACAAGACGGTCCGCACCAAGTTTTAAATCCCAGCAATTAAAATCTAAAGACCTTTGGCAGGCTGATAGGGTGAAATATAGGCTGCTGCAGAGTTTTTCCTCGGACTGTGATAAATGCTGTATTAGTTTGTTTCATCTTTGACTGGGAGTCTGTTTGAGAAATTGAGCTGGACCCTTCTTCTTTTTTTTTCCCCTTCTGTCCCGATGTGGAGTTGATTTAAAGGCCTGTGTTACTCCGTATCAATAAGCTGTTATGGCAGCCAGAGCCACATTCACAATACTCCTGTCATCCCAGAGGGGGGAATTTGTTTTTCAGTCTGACACTGTGCTGTAGAAACCGGCGTCTTCTCCTCTTCAAACACCTCAGCAGTGCAAAAAGGGTTAAAGCTCATCTCAAAGATGCGAAAAACAGAAAGAAGGCCCTGCAAGGACAAACTATTGATCCTCTCCTGGGTGTACTGCCAGTGTTTCATAGAGAGGTTCATAATTTCCTCTGAACTGTGTGTCTCTTTCTCCCTCTCACCCCCCGTGTCTTTTGGCCTCTTTCTTCTTCCGTTGCCCCTAAAATGTGGCCAGAGGTGTGAATTATGTAATCCCAAATGCTTGTCACTCACCTCTGAAGTGTGAATTAGTGTTCTGGCTCAGTATGAACTGATTACACATCTGTTCCTGTGTTGGCAGCACAATGGTGTTGGTTACAAACGGTTTCCAAAATTAGGAGTGTGGGGACCTTCAGGGTTCTTGAGATCGCTCCAGCAGGTCCCCGCAGAACGACTCCAACCTGCAGTGCGGAACTTTTGTCCCCTTTCGTTCGCCGGTGACGGTAATTAGAAAAACACAACGACATGCGCATATGTCGGAGGGCTTGCTGCTCCTACAGGACAGATGACAGAACACTTTCTTACTTTACTGGAGTCTTTCCCAAAACTCTAAAATAGTGCAAATCCTAAATGAAAATTTATAAACTTCCATCAAATTCTCTGAAACGTTGAACACGTCAACACAACTGCCTCCACTCAGCATGACTCCTGTTCATGAAGTGACACAAAAACAATGAAATAACTCACTGCAGGTAACTTGATTGGAGGATTTTTCTTCAGTTGTATCCAAAAGTAACAAGGCAATAAAAACTATTTTCCATGTGTGCGACGTTCCTGTTTCTTACAAATTGAAAAATTAGAAAAAAAATCCAACAAAAGCTGATTCAGACATTGTTCCATTTCACGGTAAGAACAGAGAGTTCCCATCCCCCACTTACAGATTTCCTCTCATTAAGTTAGTAAATATAGGCCTCGTTTATGCAAAAACATTTAAAGCGAAGATGAATTGCTTTTGTGTTTCCGTTTTGGAAAAGTTTTGAATTTACACGGCAACATTTTGAAAACAATGTTTACGTGGAATGATGTAGTTTTCATGTGGGGCCACTAGTGGGTGCTGTTGTTTGCTTTTGTAATGAAAACACACACATACGCACAGATACACTAGAAACATTAACGTTTTTGAGCTTCTTGTATCCCCAGTGATTTTCGTTTTTTTAAACAAAACTTGCAGTCATTTCACAATAAAGTGAAGAAGGCTCGCATTAAGAAAACTCCTCCAACCTGACAGCAGATTTACTATCTCCGCATACTGAGGGATTTACGTAGAACTGGTGAGTTTAATCAGCATTACGAGAAGCTGTTTGGCAAGAGCTGGAGTGTAACAAACACCCATTCACACGTAAAAGTCCTGCACTATAGGTTAATTGTACACTTAAGGCTGAGTGATATATCAAATCATTCAATTGGTACCATTATGAGATGTGTGCTTCCTCTCCTACGAAGCAATAACAGCGCTAGTTAATAGTTCTCTGGAGTCCCAACACTAATGTAGCTGTTGGCGTTTCCTTGGAGACGCTTGAATGCGCGAGCGTCGCCAGTCAGACACAACAGAGAAGCGCCAGCAGCAGCTAACGACAATGAGACAGGATCACAAAAAGGCAGTCACATCACCCCGGCGCTGTGATGCCACCGCCAAGTTCACTGTCGAACAGATCATGTGTTAATGTTTGAAAATGCGGCTCAGACTAAAAGCGGCACCACGGGTACCCGTGCGTGACTTGTGAGGAAGCCGGAGGGGAAGCGTGGGCGGAAAGAGGGGCATGAACGGAGGGTGAAACTAATAACTTCATTAAAGGCCGGATGGAGAACCGAATGTAAAGGTAAAGGTAAAAACTCAAAGTATAAATGCGCTACAGTGAAAATCTATATGTGGATTTTGCACTGTGGCATATATTTAAATTAGTTCTCATGAGACAGAAACTAACCTTTGTGAGATTATGGGAGGAAACCCATGCAAACAGGGAGAACATGCAAACTCCATACAGGAAAAAAACAGCCAAGCCTCCACCGTCTGTGAATCAGGAGTGTGAGCCGCTCCGCATTCCTACAGACATTCTTAAGCTTCTTTGTGAATGAGAAAAATTGTTTCCAACAGAAAAACCTCTCGGCCTGAGTGCAGTGTGAGGTTGGAAGTTTTCCAACTTTAGAGGGAAACTCACAAAATCCCGTCGTTGGGCGCCACACCCTGAGGACAGAAGAATGCAGCACAATGAGAGCACTGCGTGGCTCTTTAAGATCCGAGAGCGACTTCCTGTTCCATGATTCGGGGATTCAGGGATTCAAAGAAAGGAAAATCTCCTGAGACAGAAACCTGACGATGCCTCAATGCAATGAGAAAACGGTCTCATAATGTCAACGTGTTTCCTCAAAATGCCTTCAGAGATGAATGGCCTTGTGCAAGTTTAACCTTAACAGCGCTGCCTCTCGCTTCACTGAGTTATTGAGGACGTGGTGAATTAACAAGCAAACAGTCCAGCAAGAGTTGATAGTCACACAAAGTTGTGCATGAGAGCATTAAAGCGTTCATGAATTGAAAATTTCCAGTTTTTGTCTTCTATATATGGGTTTGTTGTTGATGTGTGCCATATAATTATCCAAATAAATAGCATTTTCTATTTTTCTCAACTAAATCTGAACTTACTCGCGACAAAACCTGACAAAACTGCATCTCTGAAAAACTTCAGTAGCAAGAATGAATGAAAGCACCGGACGTGACGTGAAAGGTCTGAATATTAATTCATGTATGGGCATCAAAAGTTACTGTACATACACACACAGAGACTTTTGCAAGCGTTAGTGTGAATTTAGAATAAATTATGTTTTTTATATTCTATTAATCCAGTCATCCATCTTGATATGACATCTGAAATGACATTTTGGTTTATGGGGCACAATTTGTGGCCAGGAAGTAATTTGTGGGCACAAAGTCGTAACTTTAGGCCAAAATATACTATAATGTGGTGACAAAATATGTGGCCACAAAATACAATTTGTTGGCCATAAAATAGTCATTTGAGGCTAAATAAACTTTATTGTGGCCATAATATACTATTCTGTGACCACTACGTCATAATTTCAGGCCAGATTATACCACAATGTGGCCACAGAATAGTAAGTTCAGGCAATAAAACATTATTTTGTGGCCACAAAATAGTACTTTGAGGCCAAAACATTCTATAACGTGGTCACAAAATAGAAATTTGCGGCTATAAAATACTATTAGACTAGTGATCTGTGGCCATAATTTAAGGATCTGATTCAGAAGTCATGCCTGGGACTCGGTAGCCATCATTCCCTTAGTAAGGACTCAAACACATGGTTGAATAAAGTGTCTAAAACCAAGAGGCAAAGCTCAAAGCGGCGGGATGCGCCGTCAGGACGTTGAAAGGTGCCGCCGCATGTCAGCACCATGGACAGCGCAGCGGTGCTGCAGGGCACGAGCATCGCGCGCCTCTCGTCTACATAAATCCATCATTTCAACCATTCTCCCCGATGACATCCATAACTCAGCGGCACATTCATACCACACTAAAAACCTGTTTGTTTTAATCTCATAAAAAGGCAATTCACAGCGATCCTGTGGGTGAGGGTCATAAATAATTCAACAAAGTGGGATAAGGTCACTCCATCCAGCAGCCGCACCGAGTCCCGTCTGGAGGATCGCGGGAATGTGTCGCTCTGATGCAGCGAGCGCATCAAACACGGTGAAATGCACAAATGTCTCCCTTTTATTATTATTATTATTATTTTTTTTTTTTGAAACATCTGGGCGGATGAAGTTGAGGGCGGAGGTGTCCCCGCTGGTCCTTTAAGCCGCGCGCCCCGCTCACCGGAGCCGGTGGGGAACAGTTTGGAGCCGGGGCGCGTGCAGAGAGGGGAAGTTGCACCGCCCCGGTTCAGGCAGCAGGGCTGCATGGAGCAGATAAAAGCTCAGATAGTGATTGAAAGTGATGGTAAAAGGATTTAGCCGAGGCATTAACAGAGGGAGGAGAGAGAGAGAGGGAGAGAGAGAGAGAGAGAGAGAGAGAGAGAGAGAGAGAGAGAGAGAGAGAGAGAGAGAGAGAGAGAGAGAGAGAGAGAGAGAGAGAGAGAGAGAGAGAGAGAGAGAGAGAGAGAGAGAGAGATTTTCCATAAAGCCTTTTTTCTCTCTTTCTCTCTGCCCTTGAGCATCCCGGGTAAACCCGAGCTTGTAAAGTGGGAAGAGGAGGAGGAGAGGAGGGAAAGGAGGGCGGGCACAAGCCTTTCCTCAAACTCAATATTTTATACTTTTGATACTCCTTGACGCGGGATTTCAGCCCTCTTTTCTCAGCCGTTTCCAGATCTAGGACACCGATCCTCCGTGCGCAGCCGGAAAAAGTATCCGGCAGACGGCAAAAAAAACAAACAGCGAGCCGGGGCAGGCTGGGAACCGGAGTACAGTGAGGACCGCGGCCGGGATCCTGCACATACAGTGGATGGTTGAGGGAGGGGGGGCCGTGTTCTCTCCTTCTTTTTTCTTTCTTTTCTTTTCTTTTTCTTTCTGGCCGGAGAGGGGGGACGTGCCGACCAGCCTGGCATGTTAGAAGTAAGTGACGGATCGGGTGAAACCTCTCGCAGTCGCATGCATTTGTCTCTCCGGCTCTCTGAAGTCTGCACCGGCGGAGCTGCGCTGACTTGCTGCACGTTATCCGGACCCACTTCGGGACGACGGGACTTTCGGGTCCATTTGCTCCGTCTTAAACAAACGCACCGACGCGTTCAATTGTGCACAACACAAACACGGGCTTGTGCACGGAGCGTGAGCGGCGCTGCTGGGTGGGATGCACTACTGTAGGTTTCGACACACCCCTAGAAGGCTGGCAGTGCCGGGAAACAGCTCTGGCGACTTCACTGGAAGTGAACTAAGTCCAGAGGGCTGGATGGGACAGGCTGCGGGAGGACCTGGCTTCTGCCAGTGAGGGATTATAATCAGAGAGAAAACCTTCACTCATTCTTTTCAATTAAAATAATCGAATTTTAAATTAAGTGAATACATCTGGCAAATAACTTTAGGTGCAGTTAAAAGTTTAATATTTAAAAGAAAAAGAAATCAGCGGTTTGCTTTTTGAAACTTCCAAGAAAATGACTAATTGACAAGAAAAATCTTCAAACACGTCGACACTGAGAATCTAATCTTTCGTATCTTTGCACAATTTGGAGAAAACACTTGGTACGTGCTGTTAAATCTTTCGGATGGATATTTCTTGCAGCGCAATTATTAATATAACATTATAACCCACTTTCCATCTCCAGCTCTGGCGAAAGATGGGAGCAATTACAACTCCTGCACGCACAGGCGGCACCCGGCAGCAGCACGTGTTTTTACGCACGACGTTAACGACACAATGTGGGGCTTTTTAGAGGAGAGACAGACATGCAGCTTCCAACATTATGTCACCGAGTAAACCCCAGGTTTAAGAAGATTTATTTGTATTTGGAGCCAAATGCATGTGCCACGCAATCACTGAAAAGTTTTCCTGTCGTCTGGAGGCGCGTTTTAATGCGTTCTGTCTTCTTTGAAATAGTTGTTTACATGTTTGAAATGATAAATGTGCCATAAACTAAACTGAATAACGCTGACCCTGTTTCCATCTCGCTGCAGGACAATCACTGGAGCCGGGGCGATCCGAGCAGTCCAATGGATATACCTGGACACGCAACAACTTCTTCAGCCTCCCCAACAAAGTGCGCATTTCGCCCGCAGGACGCCGCGCTTTGAGACCTCGATCCGCCTGAGCATCTCCCACCCGACTCCCGCTACACTATGGTTAAAGCGTACGGAGAGGTTAATCTCTGTAACATTATCCGCCCATCTTCCTCAGGAAATCAGCCGTCAAAACAAGAAAGTATCCCGCTCTCGGATCTCTGGGGGCCGACGATATCTGTCAGGCGGGACTGAGCGGAAGCTGCTGATACTGTGCTCCTTTTTTTTTTTCCCTTTTACCCCGGGTGGGGGGGTTTGTGTAGAATATCCTCTGTATGAGTTGTAGTATGGCGGCATAGGGATGTCCTCCACTCTCTCCTCATGATCGCCGCTCCATGCGCTTCAGCTCCTCTCTGAGCTCCGTGGCCCCCCTCACCCTGCGCCGGACCCCGCTCCACACACCCCCCAGCCTGCCATGCTCCTCCAGGCCGTCCTGCTGCTGCTGCTGCGCTGCCTGGCCTCCACCCTGGGCCAGTACGAACTGTGCAAGTCCCTGGTGAGCACGGACGAGGGCTCGGTGTGGGAGCATTACGCGTGCCAGCCCAAAGCCGCGTCCATGAAAGACTACATGCGCATCAAGGTGGACCCGCCCGGAATCACGTGTGGAAACCCACCGGAGAGGTTCTGCACTCTGGTGAGTTCACATCAGGACTCCCATTGCATCATTTATACTGCCGTCATTAACTTTTAAATGTGCTGCGCTATCAATATCTGAAATGTGAGGAGTTTAAACATAACATCTGCACTGACAAAAAAACAAAACTGTTTTTTATTGGAATAATGTAAAAAGTTTCAGTTATTTATAGCATCACTGAAATAAATGGGCTCTACAGAGGAGAATAAAAAGTAATGGCGTGCATTTTCACCTATAAGGTCAGTGAAGGAGTCACACCGTAAAGCTATAGGGACCTGACAGGGAGGACTTGGCATGGCCCGACCTCTTTCAGAGACATCTGGAGGTGTTGTTTACATTAGTGAGGGACTTGGCAGCCTGGTATCCGGTTTGATTTGGGTTTCTAGGGGACCTCACACCTCCTCTGATAAAATGCATATAGCAGGGACCTTTTAGTTCCAAGGACACTAAAGGGTGAGCTGCGGGGAAAACTCGTTAAAATGTCTGCCACAGCATTATTTAACGCATTTCAGCCTGCGGGCCAGTCCAAACTAATGTGGATGTAATAATTTGAAATAAGGGTTATAAAATCAGAATTATAAGATGGCAATTAAGCTTTCCCAGACCTTGCCTCCTGAGTGAAAAAAGTTTGATATGTGAGGTTCGACTGTGTGTGTGTGTGTGTGTGTGTGTGTGGAGTTCGTCCTCTTGATGATCGGCCCACTGTCACCCGGGCGTCCACTCACCGCGTGAGACGGCCAGAACTGAAGGTGCCAGACCCTTCTCAACAGCAATGAGTCAAAAAGCATCTCCACAGACTGCTGGCCTGTCTGCAGCACATTAGAAAATCATGTCATGCTGTTAATGAGGTGTTTATACTCTGAGTGACTGGAGAGTTCAGTTTTTCCCCTCATTCCTCCCCCCCCTCGTCTCTCTGCCTTCCTCTCGCTGTAATAACTAGCGAGCGGGGGTCATTTAGCAGGGGCAGGAGAGGATGTTGTGGTCCTCGGGTACCTAATGGTTAATGATTTGTTTAGTTGCGGAAACCACTGCTGTCTTTAGAAAAGCTTCTCCGATGACTTTGTTTGAGGGTGGCGGGGGGGTGATGGACAGCATGGAGGAAAAAGACAAGGGGGAGAGGTGAAGAGAGATGCTCGCTGCCATAACGTATTGACGTCTGCCCCCTAATGGCCCTGGCCTGGAAACTTCTATGACTACGTTTCTGAGTGAGCAATGATGAAATATTGATGGGCTCCTTAATGGGCTTCCTTACAAGGGTCGGCCAGCGCCGCTCCATCCCAAGAATCCAGAGTGTGCTGCTGGGGCTGATGAGGCCGGAGGAGAGCGAGGGGTGCAGGGCGGGACAGGAAGGAGTCTGGGCTTAGTCAGCACTTTCACCTCGGACGGACGGACGGACGGACGGACGGGGTCTGTATCGTGGAAAGTTCTGGTTCCTCTCAGGTCATCGGTGGCGGGGGGGAGGAGATTTAACTCAGCCACCCCCCCCAGTGCGCTGGCAGGGGATTTGGAGAGCGAGGACACTGAAATGAAAGTTTACTTAAGAAATGAGGAATGTCAGATTCAAATTCCCTCATAATGAGAACGTCCGGAAGGTTTAATTCTCAAACTCGATAACTTTTTGACAGTTATTTTTTTAATCATTCAATATTCTTGTGAGACATGCGATCATCCTGAATTACATTTCACTCAAGGGAGATCTTTACATGTTAGCTTAAGAATCAGTTCATCTACAGTTTGACAGAGAATCAAGGTCACTGTGTGTCCTTCTTCTGGACACTGACTTGGCGTTGTTCGAGGGATACTTGTACACAACTTCTTTCTGCCCCGGGATTTGGCAGCTTTACAGAAAATCCAGTTTCCTTACCTAATTGGTTTACATTTACATTCACTCATTCAGCAATCCCACAAGTCAAGGGAAAGTCGGGGCACAAAAAAAAAAGAAAGAAGAAGAAGAAATAGACTGCATCGCCCAGTGCGCAGAGCAGCTCATTCTTAATAAGACTTGAGACGTACTGCGGAAGATGCTAAATAATTTTTCCCCCCCTTTCTCTCGCCCTGCGCGTGCTCCAGAGCGTTCCTGAAAATTATGGGAAAATTCACTTTTTGGAGGTTTTGATGTGGAGGCGTACTGTAGCTTTCCCTGCTTGCATGGGTTTACAGTAGTTTTCGCTCACTCCGTCTCCGCAGGGATGCATTTTTATTTTTTCTACTCTATTTATCTCTGCCGTTCCCTGGGAATGCAGCATCTCTTCTCCTCAGCCAAACAGGCCAGCATGTTGGCTCCTTTCAACATGACGGGCTTCCAGCACTTTGACGAAGATGCTACTGTCACTAGCGCTGTGTTCGCAGCGCCGGTAGCTTCTCTGTAGTTCTCTCCTGTATGATAGCTGCTATACAGGCGTAATGCGTAGTTGTAGGTGATGGAGTGAGGAGGTTTTAAGGAGGCGTGTTGCAGAGGGGGATAGCTAATGATGAGGGAGAGGTGAGAAAGATCCCAGCTTAGCTAAGCAGAAAGATGAAATCAGACCACAGCTCCACAGTAGTGCACACACTGTCGATATTAAAAAAAGAAAAAAAAAAGAAAAGAAGAAGCTGCACTGAGAAAGGTCTCGCTGTGCTGTTGTTTGTTATTTTGTTTTGTTTTTTTTCCTCCGGTTTTGAACCAAAACCTTCAATCAAACGTCTCTCATGGGGCCGAGAACAGAGAGCAGCCGAATGCAAATGGAGAGAGCGTGTGTGCGCGTGTGTTTTGTGTGTGTGTGTGTGTGTGTGGGAACGTACAGTGTGCGGTGACGTTACCTTGACGAGCAGGGGTGTGTGAAACATGTGCACGAGTTGGCCGACAGTGCACGGGAGTACGTCTAAGAAAGACAAAAGAAAAAAAGGAAACACACATACTCACACACACACACACACACACCTTTCCTGTTCCATAACACATTTGCCCATTTTAGAAGGTAGAATATCTGCCAGCTCTAAAAATAGACATGAGAAGGGAGAGAAGCTGCGCAGCAGCGGAAGGGGAGCATGCAGGAAGGGGAGGAAGATGGCAGCTGCTAGTGTGGAGCAGTGCATCCCAGGCCGGGCCCGTGGCCACGCGTCATGCTCCCTGTCCAAGGCGGCCCTGCCAGACCCGGCTGACCCGCCCCGCTCGGCTCGGCTCGACCCGCCGGGGCCGCCCCCCCCCCGCCCCTCCCCGGGGTTACAGTTAGCCCAGGTGGCCGGTGTCCTAATAACACACCCTTGGAGGTGAATTTGGGCGCAGCGTGCGAAGGTTTGACAGTGCGGGGCATAATTAACGAAGGGAACAGGAAGCAGGGAACAGACAGCTGAAGGGAGAGCCAGAGAGGTGGGGGAGGGTGGAGTGATGTAATGGCGTGGCTCGCTTCCCCAACAGGACTCGGCTAGAAGTGATCAGAGAGCGTTTAGATGTGTTGGCAGAACGCGAGGATAGTTATAAGTGAGATTTATCCCTGACTGAGGTGATACTAAGAGGGATTGGCCACAGGGGCTTAGACAGCCCGAGGTGAACTCAGCAAACCGCCGCGTCTCACCCGTCAGGATCCCCGGACTGACGGATGCTCACAAATAATGAGATACGACGAGAGCAGAGGCCAGACTGTCAACAATAATGGCCTGTAAGCTCAATGTAAACCCAAATCCCATCAAAGAGAAGACACGGCTGAAAGTTTTATTGCTCTTTTTGTTCTTGGTTGTTGCACAAAGTGGGAAAGTTGATACTCAACATGTTTAATCGCAATGAGAGTCACTTCAGCTGAGATATGTTACCAGTTAACAGTAAAACATTAAACCCTCGATACGCCCGCAAAACGTCTGATGCTCCAAAATACAGTAACAGGATACGACAAAGCCTCCGGCGGAGACGATGAAAACCAGCTCCGAAAAAAAAAGGTTCCAGAACAGTGAGAGTGCAGTTTGATTCAGACATGAACTGAGACTTTTTAATTCTCACCCTTTAGATTTTGAGTTTATTTACAGAGTACATTGACCATCATCACGAAGGAACTCAACTTTTTATGACGACTTGCATTAATCTTTCAGTGATTTAATACAAAATATAGATATCTTGTAGATTGAGGAAAGGGAAAGGGGTGAGCACACTTCTCTAAAAACAGACTCAACATATCAGCATCAAAACTATAAGAAAATAAGTCACAACATCATCCAATAATAACATCCACTGAGAAGGATCAGGAAGGGAGTTAATTCTGAAGTAACTTAGATGAGGTAGTGCGTGAAAACCACGACCGTTTCTGTATCAACTCTCCCAAAACCTTTCAATCAGCAGTAATCCTCTCAAATACTTTACTCCATTACAACCACAACAGGGGGGAACGTTCAGCCAAATCTTGATAAATCTGTACAGTAGGACTGGCGACCGAAAGGTCAAAAGTGTGATAACATGCGTGCCGACAAATGCCAGAACTTTGCGTCAACATTTCCAACGCAGCTCCTCAGGGAGAGAACGGCTGATTTTAGGCTTGGAAGTCTGTTTACAGATCTTGTTAAAAATATTACATAAAGCCTCCTGTAGCTTAAGAGGGATCAGAGCAAAATCTGATAAACTGCCTCAAGTGATGTGACTGGAGAGGCCCGAGACTGTAAATCTGAAAAATTAAACAAATCTGAGGGAAGGAGTTGAAAAGGAGCACATTTGATAGACCTCTAAAGTCTGCGTCTCATCTCTGCTCGAGGCGAGGGGCTCCAGGCTCCGTTAGTAGTAATACTGATAAACTGAAAACACTGTCAGTGGTCATTCTGGGTGAGGGCTGAAGAATGCACGGATTAGAAAGAAAATGCAGCAAATTCTGCTGAATGGATCCGATGTGAAATGAGCTCATTTATCTTTTCGTTCTGGATTGATTTATCTAAGTCAGGTTTGTGGGTGGTTGAAGCTGATCCCAAGCTGACTGTGTGACGGACTCTGGACAAGTCCATCAAGTCCACCATGGGGCAAAAACAGACACAATTCCAAGCCCAAACTCGGACCAGACAGCAAACCACTGCACCGCTTCGCAGGCCGCTGTCCATAAAGAAGGTTGATGCACTCACCGCCACCAGGTTCATTTATCCACATTTCTATTTTCCCTTTCTTAAGGCTTGGAGGCATTTTCCCCTCTTTATCTCCGTCTCCCCTTGTGATCAGGTTGGATTTCATATCAGACATCCATAAAACCTTTTAGGATGTCTGTGAATTCACCTCATCGGCGAGTCATGGAAAAGAGACGGTTGGTCAGCAGAGGGGGAAAAAAAAAAAAGGGAAAATTGATCAGAGAGGAGAAACAGAGTGCTGCATTTCAGCCTGTTTTAAGTGAAAGTAAAAAAACTTGTAGATGTTGAATCGTTCTAATGTGAAACAGGGAGTTTAGCATTAAGCTAATATATGCTGCTGTCAAATGTGTGAGAGTTTGCAGCTCTGCAGTAACTTCCTGTGTTCGGTGCCGGTTACCGGCTGTCGGTACCGCCTGAACCCTTCACTGGTCCCGGTCTGACGGTGGTGGTTCCAGCAGGACCAGCTCTGCTGCTGCTGCTGCTGCTTTCGGAGCAGCATGGCGTCTCTCCTCCGTCCTGCTTCTCTCCTCCTCCAGCACAATCACACATGCCTACAGTAAACATTTACTTTTTCCTCGCACGCGCACGCGTGCACACACACACACACACACACACACACACACACACACACACAGACATAAACAACACCCGCCCACGCAAACACACACCTAAGACACATTTATACTTGCCAACTGCTGTTCGGTACCCAGCAAGACATTTTACAGCGAGCACATAATCACTTTTCCAGGTGATTAAAGAAAAAAGGCCAGTATATGTCTTGTACTTCTATAGATGCGGCCAAGTCTCACACACACACACACGCAGACTTTCTGAGGGGAACACACACACATGCACGCACGCTCAGACGTGCACCGTCTTCACTCGGGGTAACGAGAACCTCCGGTCTGATGGAAAAAACCTCCAACGAAATAAAAGATTAACGTCATAAGTGAAAAAGCAATATCTCTTTCTCTTCCCCTCTGTGGCCTTTTTAATGGGAGGGTCATTTCATTTGATGTTTCTCCAAAACAAAATAAATTGTGTTCGGTGTGTGTGTGTCAGTGTGTGTGTGTGTGTCCCTACCTTTATTCCCCTTGCTAGCAATATAAGAGAAACTTCTATAAGTGAAGACAGGAGTAAAGAGGAGAGGGAGGGCGGGGAGATGACAGGAAGTATTTGGAGGGTGGACAGAGACGCTCATGAAGGAAGAGGAGGCGAGCAGCAGGCGGACATGCAGAGCAGCCCTCTTCATGCTTTATCGCCGTGTCACTGCTTCACGGCAGCCACTCATGTTTTGTTGCCCGGGTTGTGTTCTGCAGTAACTCACTTCCCAGCTGAAGCTTGCGCAAGACGATGATTCAGGAGGTCAAAAAGGGCCGCTCGTTTATTTATTTATTTTTTTTTTCAGTCATACTCTCTCAGTCTCTGAGCTTGACGGTGAACCGCTTTAGCGCCAGCGCTTGAGAAGTCGCTAATGACTGTTTAGGATCCGATTGTTATCCCGCAAGTGAAAACAAGGAAGTGGCTCGTCACGAGGGGCATCATGGCGGCTGTTGTTGTTGTGGAGACGGGATCCCGGGGAGGATAATTGCTGGAGGGGCTTAGCGGCGCGGGCCACCTGCTGCAGCATTTGGACAGGATCTGTGTGTGTGTATGTTTGCGAGAGCGAGTGTGTTTGCGGGTGTTTGTGGACGTGGGTGTGCCGGCACGGGCGCGGCGGGCAGCGGCGGAGTGGTAGCAGGAGGCGGGAGCGGGAGCGGGATAAGGAGGACAGGGCGAACAGAGGGCTTAAGCATAACCTCGCTTTAAGTCTCTCATGGGGGATAAAAATCTTCCGGCCTGTATTACTGTACATATCACCTCTAGTGTAGCTAATCCTAAAGGGCTCTGCGAGGTCAGGACAGGCTGCTGAACGGCAGCGTGCTCATACTACATTTAAGAAAAACAAGAAGAAGAAGAAGAAGTGACACGTTGAGACCAAAGCTGTGTTTTTGATTGTCGTGTCTGGTCGGGTTTGTGTATTCGCTCACGCAGCATCTGCGAGGAGGACACAGGCGCACTTGAGGAACTAACCTACATGCAGCGGGTGTTATATCTGGGACAGTGTGACAGTGAGTTCTTTTTCAATAGGATTTGTAGGGCAGAGGTCATCCCCACAACAACAGCCGACTAATCTTGCTTTCCGTGTGTCTGGGCTCAGGTCGGGGAATGCACCAAGGCGGAGCGCGGCAGCAGCTGGCCCACCGCAGGGCAGCCACGCTCGCTATCGCCCTCTTCATGAGCCTAATTACCTTTCCTGGTTGCAGTTGTTTGCGCTCGTTGTAGATTATCATCTCAAGTGCGTTCGGCCCGACATTGATCTCTATCTGCGTCACTGAGCGAGGGATAATTGGGTTATCAGATGGAGAACAATGCTGATATGTTGCTCCAGCGAGAGAGGGGGAAGAGATTATCAGCAGGTCCGGGTGTGAAGATGCCATCGCATCGCCGCTGCGTCTTCACAAGCATCCCGAGCCGGCGCCGCGTCTTCGCCGGCGCACAGCCTCCCTCGGCACCAGCTCAGCGTTTGCTTATGTTGGGCGTTTCCCCCCCCCCACTCCGCGTTGTCACCATAAATCAGATGATTTATAATGTCGGCCTCGCAGGATTGTAACTTTTGCTTTTGTTATTAGAGCGGCAGAGTGGGTTTGAGTGACTGCTCACTCTCCCGTGGTACAGTCCAGTGACTTTTATTCCACAGTCGGGGCAGATGCTGCTCCGCGGCGTGTTGGATGTGAAAAAGCGAACGTCTGCAAAGACGCGTGATCCGAGCATCCATACTGTTCAGCATTGTTTTCACGTCAAGGAAAGAATCTGCTGTTTTATGTGACGCTCAACCTGAGATCTTCGTCGTATCGCCCAATCAGCTGCTGCGGGATTCAAACGCCGCTGTGGAAAGTCTGGATTTAACGCCCTAATTGCAGCGAAGAGGAAAACTCCTGAAAACAACCACTGTTAACTTCTTCAGCCGATCCTGCAACGTAATCTCCATCTGTATGCTCAGCATGTTACAAATGTTCATATATCTGCGGGAGAATTTGCATCTCATGCACAAATCTGTCAGGCTTGCTCTGAGGCTTCAGTCACCATTTTCCCTCCAAGGATGAAACTACAAACTCTGCACGGCCGCACTTTCACGCCCGCGGGGGGTTCGCGCTTGATAGTAGGGGGAAAAAAAAAAACTGAAAAACAAGACTTAGTGTGAAAAGTCAAAGGCAATCAAGTTTACTGGGCCAAACTTGAAGCACTTTCAGCATTAATGTTACTGCGAATTAGTTTCCCCTCCATTGGTGTAGTTCATGCTCTGTGGAGGCAGCTCTGAAACAACATGAACGCTGACCAATAAATGATCACACACACGCAAACACGTGACATAACTCTAGAACAGCAGGGGTGTCAAACATAGGGTCTGTGGACCGAAACAGGCCGCAGGAGGCTCTAAACCAGCCCGCCAAACCACCAGCCAAATTGTTGGTGGCTGACACCAAACAACACCGAGACCCGAGCAGAGATGTCGCTGATGCTGCCATGAAAGTTGGCAAGCTAGCATTAGCCTCAAAGCCATGCCGTCGGGGGGGGGGGGGGTTGTAAAAACATGCATAATGCAACAGCGAGAGGAGAAGGGCTTTTTTTTGGACATTTCACTGTATTTTACACCAAAAGGTTTCATTTAAATGGGCTTCATGTTTGCATTTTTCCAACATTTTCCTCATGTATTCACTGCAAAAACAACAAAGAAAAACATTCAAGTGTGAACTAAAGTGACTTGAAATGTGTTTGCCATCACTAAATAAGGTGAATTTTAAATTCTACTTAAAGGTGCATTAAGGAGTTTTACAACCTTAAAAATACTTGTTTTCCACCATAAATATGTTACACATTTTTAATGATGTGTACAGTGTGCCCTGACATATTTATTACAAGTACCTCTAACAGCGCTAAATTGTCACTTGAAAGTAGCAGTGCCGGTCCGGCACAACTGAGCAAGATCTTCCAGAAAGTAAGAAAAGACTGGCTTCTCGCACTGCCACAGCTCCAGCACAGACTCCACCAGGTAAAAGAAACTTAAATCTTACTTGAGCGCTACTAAACGAGTGAAGAAGGAGTTCCCCCCTTCCATGCACGCGAGCCACAGGCATGAGTTTTTCACTAAGCTGCATTACGCCCAAGGCCTGCAGGGGGCGCTGTTTCGCATAAAACGTGCAAACTCCTTAATGCACCTTTAAGGTTATATTTAAGGCACTGATTTTGTTTTAAATGAGCCTTTATTTTCTCTAAATTAGCACGATATCCCAACTGTGCAAGGCATGGCATAAAAATGTTCGATGCACTCAGATTTACATTTTACCCAAGTGAAACCTTTCACTTCTTACATATAATGTTCTAAAAAACATTGATCATGCAGCTTCAAACTTTCATAGTTGCTTCTCTGAAATGTACCCACTAAAACTAGTTTTGCAGAGAGGTCCCCATTTGAAACGTGGTTTTTGCTGAATTAAAAGTACAAAGAAGGAAAATGCAAGGTGAATTAAATTAAAAGTCAATCAACTGCATTTTTTTTATTTGGTTGTTTTGTGCTTTAGGTGTGCAAATACTCACGTGACAGCTAATGTGTTTACATGAGGAAACGTAATTAATCCAAGTTTAAGATGTAGGTCAAGTTAGACAGCTTTAGTGTTTTGCTCGAGAATGATTGAAAAACCAAAACATTAATTTTGAACCTTCTCTTGCGGCTCCAGTCTCACGTTCACTCTTTGTTCCGTCAGTCTGAGCGTCGGCGAGTCTCCGTTCCGTCGTCGTCAACGGCGTAATTACCATTAACTCATCAAGCGTTTCAAGATGAGAGGGTGACATTCCTCCCCAACTACGAGAAGAAGCGGCACTCACATGAAAAGTCAGGAGCAAAACAAAGAAGAAAGGGGAAGGAGAGCGGGGGGGGGGGGGGGGGGGGGAGAGGACGAGAGAGGAGGTGCAGGTGGGAGCCAAAAGAAAGCAAAAAGCAGGGATATTTATACCATCTGTTCCATCAAGAGCTTGTTAAGCATATTGCAGTAAAATTCAGGAACGCTATTGGATTTCCAATAAATAGAAAGAAGGAGGATAAGATCAGCCGTAAAATTTAATCAGTTACTATAAATGTAAAAAACAAGGAGGAGAGGTTGGAAACGGGTGAGAGGGAACTTCACAGACAGGAAGTATATCGAGGATATTATATATTTGGGATGTGAATACTGTGAATTTGATAAAGTAAATATGTACATAAGTAAGACAGGGAGTGACCCCCTTTGATTCAATGAGCGACTGTGACTACATGCAGGAGAAAATAATAACCTGCTGTATCGGTGTAATTAGTACATCCTCGGGGCACGGCGAGCCGTCTGAGTGCGATACAATCCAAACAGCACAAGAGCGGAAATTTGCAAATTAAGCACCAGGAGAGAAGACTTGAGGATCTGGGGGATTTCTCTGTGTAAATATTTTACCTTCTGTGGTGACGGGAATGTCAGACAACTGGCTTACAACAGTCAGCTGGATCAGCTTTAGTGGAACGTCTGCGAATGTCTCAATGTGAGAAGGAAGCAACTGTTTGAAGTGAGGATTCCTGGACGATGCATCAACTTATACGGCTGAGATGAGTTTCTTTTAAGGCACAAGTAATAAGATGTTTCCAGCAAACATGTTCTGTTAATTTTTCCCCCCCCCAAAAAAATCCAGATTCTCAGATAAATCTGCAAATTTGAAAACATAAACTACACTCACAAATCAGAAACACCAAATGCCAGTTAAATAATGTAAACAAAGTGATATACTTGAGAGTTAAATGGAGTAAATGTGTCATGTTTAATAAAGTTGTGAGTCTGAAATCTGTAAAGTCGCATTCAGCTTCAGTCAAGTTGTTAGACTTCTAAAACTATGACTCACAGTTACTGAAATGCAGATTTTTGTTTTTAAACTGTTTGATAAAAGTAAAAAAATATAGATCCAAGTTCTGAAATATGATAGAGAAAATGTGAAGTAAAAATGAACCTGTGACTTCAGCGATGCATGGTAAGTTTTGGGGGATTTTTAAGCCTCTTTCAGGTGGCAGTGGGTGGTGGTGGTAGTGCACATGTACAGACACCATTTTCTGTTATGCTTTACATTTTCTCGGGCTGGTTTGCTTCTCCGAAGAGAAACAGCATAAAAGCATCATTAGTGTAACCTGATCACCCTTAAATCTAATAAATACTTAATAAATACTCATTTGTATTCATAGTGCATTTGTCAGTTGGGTTTTTTTGGATTGTTTTTCACAGTTCTGCTCAGACATTCTCATAAAAGTGAGATTGTTTGGAAAGGTTAGAGACTTGATTGAGACCTGACGCAACATTTTGAGTTCCACCTCGTGAGCCGTGTTCAGAAAGTTGTGTTTTCAGTGACTCTAAGCTCCACTGCCTAAAATCATAAACAAGACCAAAGACTTCAGTTTTTTTTTTCCCTGAAAACACTGGAGGTTTTGTGCTTTGTGGGGCCAGGATCCACCCCGGACCACCTCTCAGTTAGTTGCAGCGTGTAATTCAAGCTTCGCGGTGTAAACTTTGAGCATATTCGAGCCAGATGTCCTCACAACGCAACTGGGAAAAGCATCAATCACTTGACTTTTTTCTTTTTTCTTTTTCTGGAACTCCACTTTCGAGTAAATGTAAGACAAATCTGTCCTGGTAGGAAATGAAGATGAGACGCGTGAGATCTGAGCGACTGAAAGGCGTTGCTCGGTGCAGGTGGAGCGAGGCTCGCGGCTCTCTGCGAGCAGTGTGAATAATCCCGTTGACTTTTAGTTGTGTGAAGGGGGGCAGCGGCTTGAAAGTCTTGGCACCACTAGAAGAGGAGGATCAATTCTCCGGAGTTAAAAAGTGCAGCAGCGCGCCGCTGTCTATGCAAAGACAGTGATGATGCACGATCCTCTTGACCTTCACACTTCCTGTTGTGCTGTTTGGCAAGTTTACTTTTAAGCTCTCTGTCCCTTTGATCCCCTGGCGTGGCGCTTTTCGTTCAGACACATGAAGACTCCGTTTTTCGTCCGATCTGGACGTTGCTGAGTTTTAGACAGTGGAAATACGCTCGCAGGTTTCAAATGAGCAGCTAGAAGGAAACACGCAGCAGCCTCTCGTCCGGTATCAGTTCCTTTGTGGTAATTTGATGAACACGGTATTATTCTGTGTTGTTTCTAATATTAGCTTCATCCTCAGAGCGAGGCTGGAGTCTAACCGCTCCGTCTCCATCTGCGTTGCAGGAGAACCCATACCTGTGCAGCGATGAGTGCGACGCCTCCAACCCGGACCTGGCCCATCCTCCTCAGCTCATGCAGGACCGCGAGCGCCACGGCCTGATCACCTACTGGCAGACGGTGACCTGGAGGCGGCACCCGGAGCCCCTGCTGGCCAACATCACCCTGTCCTGGAACAAGAGTCTGGAGCTCACAGACGACCTCCAGATCACGTTCGAGTACGGCCGTCCCACCATCATGGTTCTAGACAAGTCCATGGACCACGGGCGCTCCTGGCAGCCGTACCAGTTTTACGCCGACGACTGCCTGGACGCCTTCAACATGCCGCCCAAAAAGGTGCGCGACCTCTCGCCCGCCAACATCACGCGGGTCATCTGCACCGAGCAGTACTCGCGCTGGGTCGGCTCCAAGAACGAGAAGAACGTGAAGTTCGAGGTGCGGGCGCGCTTCGCCGTGTTCGCCGGGCCTCGGCTACAGAACATGGACGGCCTGTACACCCGCATGGAAAGTATGAAGGGACTGAGAGACTTCTTCACCTTCACCAACCTGCGGCTGAGGCTGCTCAGGCCCGCCCTCGGAGGCACCTACGTCCAGAGAGACAACCTGCTCAAGTACTTCTACGCCATCTCCAACATCGACGTACCTGCCAGGTGAGGGCCGATGCATTATTTGATAAAGGACACACAACTTTGTGTTGCTTTACACACACACACACACATTCCTAATATGGAAACCACATTTATTTATTTATTGGGGCTTCATTTATTTACACCACTGTTTTGGTAGTAGTGCTTAGTTAAAGCTGCACACTTTCTATCTTCTTCAAAACCAATAATCTGAAGGCTTAAGCACACATTCAAACAGCATTTGTGTGAAAGATTTAGTCGGGTCGAAATTGTTGTAACAGCAGAATTACCACGGACATCGTTTTCAGGTCTTCGTGTTTGCGGCTGGAGCTCGATCACAGGAATACAAACCCTCTCATCAAATCTCTTTGAATTAATAGCCTTGTTTCACGAGTAATTAAAATGTATGAAAAACTGTGACTGACTGGAGATGTGCGATCGTCTAAGCTGCCGAGAAAGTAAATGTAATTAAGATAGTCAATGCTACAAGCAACAGATTAATGAAATGTTAATTGCAGTTTAATATTATTCTGACAAAACGGCACAAGCAGGCAAAAAATTCCCCACAATCCATACAACTGATGGAGGTTCTGATCTAAACTGGGAGGTTAATGGGCTCTGGATTGGAGCATGAAACATTTCAATGGGATTTCCTGAGTTTGTGGAGCCGCAGTTCGTCTCTCCAGAGGCGAGTGGCCATTCCGTCGAACTGCAGGAACAGATTTAGTTTGTGCCGTGGAGCGATGATGGCACCGAGTGATTTTTTGCCTTCACTCGAAAACAATCTTTGGCAGAACGCGGTCCGGGGCTTGGAAGGAGCTCATCAACCAAGAGACAAATGTCTCAGGGCGGCTTTTACACAGCTTCTCCTGCCAGTGACATTGGTCATTTAACCAGAGGAACCAATGAGCAGAGCTGGACAGGTCCTGGATTCATCATCAATCTGAGTTTCCACACAGATCAAGGTTTTAAGCTCGACATCTGCTTGTATGCTTCCAAGGGAGCGCGTTGCAGATAGGGAAAAGGAACCAGAACGCCATATTTTAGACATGCCGTTACATGCTATTTCCATCTTTTCCCACACTCAGATGGGGCAGATAGTGGGGGTGGGGATGACACACACACACCATCTGCTTTGACACTTGTGGACACACAGTCCAGCACAGCCACTGTGATCTGAGGGCATTTAAAGTGACCTCTTCTCTCTCTCAGCATGAATTCTGATCTGCCTGTCACCGGCCTGTGGGGACAATGATTAATGACAGGAACACGCGGCCTCGGTGGTCCAACGTAAAGCACCACCCGCGCTCCGCCGGGGGAGCCGGGAACCCTTACATGGCAACTTTGTGACAGTGAACGATGCGCCGGCCGTCATGCGCCTGCTTAGCATCAACAAGCCATCTTTCCTACCTTTCAGAATTATTATTCCAATCAATACCGCGGGCTGACATTTGAATGGTATTTAACATCCTTGGTGGGATGGCACGGAATGGGAGGAAGGAGGCATGAATTTGTGGGTGTATGAGTGTAACGGGGGGAGGTTGCGGGCCAGGAGGGGAAAGTGAAAATGAGCGACTGTTTGAGCAGGGCGTTGACCGATGTGGAGCCGAGGTATGGCGGAGGAGAAGAGGGGGAGGTATGGCGGTGGTGTTTGATGAAGTCCTGAGTGGATGCTGACACAGCAAACACACACACACACACGCGCACACACACACCCACACAGAGCACAGAGAAACACAAACACACAAACAGCCCTGTGGCATTGTGGAAAGGGCCTGCAGGTATTGATCACAGCCACTTTTCAGGCTCAGCACAGAATCAGAGTGAGGGAGAGATCAGCCCGATACCCTGGAGATGAAACAGTCCATCATCACGCCAGACCCTCCTCCAAACCCAGCAGATTTAATATTCATCCATACTTATTTCAGGGGGGGAAAAGGATGTTTTAAATGTATTTAATAACCCAGAAGTGTGCAACATCTTGAAATCTATCGCCTCGCTTGAAGTCCCCGCTGTGCCGCTTTGCTTGAAACAACCCCGGACGCGTAAACTCAATTTCTCTTCATTTGTAGCAGCGCACTTGCAGAAACCTCTCCTAATTTGTCTCCGCATCCAGAGAGGTGGCCTGGTGGCAGCTGGCGATAGTGTCAGTATGTGATGGATCTGGTAACAGAGGACCCAAATTTAGCCTGGTGGAGATGACTGAGGCCGGTCCGTCTTCCGTCCCGGCCACCCACACCTCCCGTAACATAATCACTAATCAATAAGTTATTCTGGGCAGCCGGGAGGAGTATTAGGTGATAGTGGTGGGGGGTCCTCAACAGTACAGTACAATCAGGAGTGTCTGATGCTTACGGCTGGGAAATTGATTTTGGGGAGCGAGACGATTAGTCAATGTTCCCCGGACAAAAGGCTAAGCTATTTCATCTCATCTCATCTGGCCTTAGTAACATATTGGGATTTCCAATGCTTAAAATTTGAATAATGAATATTCCTCTCCGCTGGTGCCCTGGCAGGGACAGCGCACCGAAATGGGTTTTATATGATCAAGACCGAGTGGCAGTGTACCGCAGGTCGCCACAGTAATGAGATATGCTGGTGTTATCGATGGAGAGAGGCTTGTAGTCACTTCCTGACCGTATTGTGTATCCCTGGGCCTCGAGCTGTTACTCTCCGACTGAACCCAGCTGAAAGTAATTATTATTAGTTAACTGCTTTAATGGCCCGAACAGAGACAGTAAAACAAGCTCTTCTTCAGCATCCATCCACCGGTGGAGGATGCTACCTCTGTGGGATGCATCTCTTTTATCTGACGCTGCACTGTCAGAGCGCCGGCCGGCCTCTAAAAAGCTGGCGCAGGTATGCGGGAAGTCAGGTACTCAGAGCTAAATAGTGCTGCTTTATCAATAAATGCGTAACCTGATAGGGCATTAAGTGCAAACGCAGGCAAGCTGCGTTTGATGGGAGGGAGGCTGCAAATTTAGATTTGTGGACGTGTTGAAAACACTCAGCAAACTGAATCTTGAGCACGCTGCGAGAGGGCATCCTGGGTAGAGGGCGTCCAAAACCAGAGGCAGGACGAGCAGTTCTGAAGTGAGCATGGAGAGGAGAGAAGGTCAGACAGAAGGAGTGCAGGCAAAGTCAAAATGGATATAGTTGATAGGATATTACAATATGAATCAGCATCGCTCATTTTGTGCTACAAAGTTCTCCCAAGGTTAACTATAATGAGCTGAAGGACTGACGACTGTATAAACTCTAAGCCAAGGTGTTTGGGCTTTGGAAAGCCCTGGGCTTTATGTTCATTTTACAGGCTATATCCAACCCTTAGATGTGCCTATTTCCATATCGCTGATGGGCCATGTGAAAGCCATCTCCAACCATCAAAGATAGAGTGGCGGGGGCCTCAGCTCGATCATCATTTACATCAGTGAAATCATATTCACCGGGAAGCTTCACTCATAAGCGCAGCTCTCAAATTCCCCTCCCATTCATTGGATCTCCATCTTTCAATCCCCGTCCGCTCCGTCCCATCTGTCAGCCGCGCTGCTGGACTGCGGCGTGGACCGTAGCGGGCCGCGGCCGGCCTGTAGTCTGCATTATGGATTAGACGCGGGGTCATGGATTGGGTCTTTTTAATGAAATAAGCAGCAGGTCGTACAGTGGGTCTTTATAATGGAATAAAGGAAAGGCTCTAAGCTCAGGAAGAGCCAACTAAGTGGATTAGGGCCAAGACGGAGGGAAAGGAGATGGAGCAGGATGGCGGAGCGGGAGATAGACGGAGTCTGCATCGTTTTTCTCTCCCGGCTCATCATGGCTGCAGCATCAGGTTCTCAGCGGCCTGCTTGACTTCTCAATTTGATTTGATTGGCTGATGGGGAGAGATGACATTTAAGTGAAGCCAAGTAGTCTGGAAGTCTCCCACTCCTTTATGTCAGTCAGATGAGCGGAAAAGAAGGAATTCAGCACATATACAACTTTACAACACTGATCATCTCTCAGTAGGGGTGAAAGTCAAACGTCCCGATATGCAGTAGAGGCAAAAGTGACATTTTCATGGAAAGTGTTCTTTGAATTTCAAGTAGCATTGAAATGAAAAACCTGACTGACGAGCGGAGCGTGTCACGTCTTTTATGATTATTGTATTTATGGCATCTATTATTAGAATACATTTATTTTTATTCAGTTTTATTTCATTTTCCTTGATTTAGCACAGTAATCATTTAGCAAGCATCCAAATTAAAATGGTGAGAACAATTTTTACTACTTTTTTCAAGTACTAATCTTCACCGACTTGTCAATATAGAATACCAATACAATAACTTATTCAATGCCATTAAGCACAATATATACTCCATGCGTAAACTGCATGCAAAGGCTGCTGCGCTGCTGCAAACCACCTCCAAACGGAAACAGATGGTGAGATTTGCAGCCTGGACCAAAGTTTTAGACCGACGAACAAACACCCCATCTCCACAGCTATAACCGTTGGGCTGTAAACTCCAGAAAGAGCATCAACATAAGCACTAAAACTACGCAATCCGACAGTATAAAACCATGTTGTGGCTGAGCTCTCTGACTCCAGCTGGTGAAGCCCAGTCTTGTCTAAAAGCCTCGTCTCTGACCACAATTAATTATTTTCCAGTAGTGAAAATTAGTTAAGAGCTGACCTGGCAGGAACGAAGCCACATGAATGCTGATGATATTGGGAGTGTTTATACACGGTCATGTTGTTTCATGCCTGCTTGACTCATTTATCCGTTGTGTGTGTGTGTGTTTTTCTCGGTGCCATCCTGGCCCCCTGCTGACAGAGCTAATGTGCTGAGAGCTTTAAGCTCCCCGTCTCTGCACAGACTGCAACAGCCTGGCACACTAAAACTTTCCTGCTCTTCATTAACATGTTGCAGAGAGCCCAGCCAGTCAAAGCAGTTCTGTGTGTGTATGTGTGTGTGTCTTTTTTCATGTTTCTCCTTGTGAAGACAGTAGAAATCCTCAGTAATTCTCCATCAAATGGCAATTTTTCTGTTCCACACACTGCAACTTTGGTCATTAATATCTAAAAACAAAACGTGTTCCTGCTTTAAAAACACGTTCAAAAGGCGTTTTTAAAGATTGTTTTTAAGGTCAAAGAAATTAAAAATGTATTCCTCCTATTTTTGGAACCACCTGGTTCGAACATACGATCTGTGACTTGATGATGATGAATGACGGCAGACATTAAAATGCATGTCTGTCGGTTCAGCTCTTCTTCCGCTGTGATCACATCTCAGAATGCAAACCATTCAGACGCAGCAAGTTACAGCAGAGATCAGCGCCGGGTGTGGTTTGAATCCAGGCTGGGGCCTTCGCCGTGTCGTATTTGCATGTTCTTCCTGTGCTGGTTTTGTCAGCATGCTCGCCTTCACTCAAGCAGTCCGTGAATGTCTGTGGTGATGGACTGGCAGCTGGCCTGTCCAGCATGTACGCAGCCTTTCACGAAGCATCGGCTCAGATAACGTCCTGCGCTCATTCAGGATAAAGTGGGAAGATGGATGAATGGCGGGCTGCTCGCCAGATCGGATGTGTTTTATCACACATGGTGTGTTTCCACGTCCTCTACATTCAGAGTCTTCTTGACTCCTGCCTTTCAAAGGCGGTCTTTACAGTCTCGCACTGTGATTGAGTAGTTTTCTAGCATCTTTCTTGGTCCCTTCACACTCAAGACAAACAATACAATCTACGCCAAAACGAAATCACCTGACGTATGAGACTAGAACAAGAGTGTCAAACAAAGGTCAGGGATCACATACAGCTCAATTTAATCCTGAATGGTGAAACAGTACCATAAAAACCTTTAAATTTAAACTAAAGGTTGTATTTGCTGTGGCAAGGGTCTCAGTATATGTGATGAAAATGTTAATATTTCAATAAAACCAGACAATTACTACCAGAAATGTTTAAATCTCAGCATAAAGCCAATTTGAGTGAAACCTTGTGTTTTTACAGGCTCGCACCGACAGCGTGGCTCTGAGACGAGCTTGATAACAACAAGGAAGCATCGCCGAATCTCATACTATTAAAAAAAGAAATCAGTGTTTTCTTTGAAATTTTGACAACTTGCTTGGTGGTTTGGTGGGCCACATTGGAGCCTCTTGTGGGGCCAGTTTCGGCCCTCGAGCCTTATGTTTGACACCCTTGGATTAGAGCATTATCTTTATGAAGATTGATTAGGCTCAAACCACAGATTTTAGGTTATTGTTTATTCACCACGATTCACCAATAATTGCTCAGAGTGACATCTTTTAATAAAATGTCTACAGATATATAAGTGAGAAAAATAAGTTACCAGTAAAATAAGTGTAAAATGAAGCTGCTGATCCTTCAAAGTAAAGCGGAACATGTCGAACTCCTGTCACTGTGACTGAACCCGACGGCTCATTTCCCACCTGGGGGCTGTTTGATGAATCTGAAATCATTAAAAGGCGTCATTGTGCAGGATTTTACCATCTGATAAGCCTTCAAAAGCATTCATCTGCGACTCCAATCCCACTTTATGGAACATGTTTCATTTCCTCACCGGTGCCTTGAATTAAACCCTCCCACCGCCGCCGCCGCCGCCGCAGCTCCTTTGGTTGGATTAATGCCGTTTTTTGGTTGGAAATCCCACACAGACCTGTGTTTTGAGCGAGTGCCAAACTTTAAAAACATAATGGCACACAATTAAAACACTATAAATTTGCAACAAATATAAAATACCCACAGACTCTCTTAATGAGAGAACTGGAATAGTTCATGAAAAAAAAAAAAAGACAAAAAGGAAATTACTATACTTTTACAACAGAAAGGTGTAAAAAACAGTTTAATTATAGAAAGTGATCTATAAATATATAATCAGAAGATCCTCATTCCAACTCGGAAGCGACAAACCTCAAGTAACCCTGATGTGTAATTTTGCAGTCCCACTGCGTCGAGAGAGAAGGGCTAATTAGGCCCTGAAGGCCTCTCAGTTGTTAATCCAACAGTTACAAAGGTTTATCGTCGTGGCGGAAACCTGAACGAGGACGACGGGACAGACAGCGAGGAACTCTGT
This sequence comes from Salarias fasciatus, assembly GCF_902148845.1. Taxonomy (NCBI): domain Eukaryota; kingdom Metazoa; phylum Chordata; class Actinopteri; order Blenniiformes; family Blenniidae; genus Salarias; species Salarias fasciatus. Next base: position 23,656,149 of record NW_021941229.1, on the reverse strand, counting down.
GTCCCGAGGCCTCGTCCATCTCCTCCACGGCCGAGCGAGGAGGAGGAGGAACAGATGCTTCTCCTCCTCTGCCTTCTTTTTTTTTTTTTTTTTTGGGAGCCTCCAGCTTTTTTGTGTCTCGATTATCTGCGTCAGGTGACTTTGACTTTGGAGACTGTCGCACTATTTTTGAATTACACCAAAGTTTTTCCTTTGTGTCCTTTGCGGAAGGAAGGTGAGGGGACGGGAGGTATAAGCCTGGATCAGGGGGAGCGCGAGAGGAAAGGGAGGCAGATGATGGATTAACTCCTAGTTTCATGGGACTAGCCGGGGTGTGTGATTTTGTGATGAATGATGTGAGTTGCGATGCTCTGTAAATATTATTCTCCAGTTTACAGGGAGGGGAATATCACAGTCCCCCCCCCCCTCGATTTCTCCACGTCTTCCATCCACGGTTCAAAACTTCGCCGTCTCTCCTCTTTGATGGGAAAACCGCTTTGCACTTAAACACCGCTCGCCCCTTTTTTTTTTTTCCCCTCATGAATGAAATATAAGACTCGTGCCTGATGTGCGACGAAGGGAACACGGAGGCGGCGTCCTGTGCGTCTGGAGCGTGGCGCCTCCCACGCCGGACTCGGACTCCTCCCCCCTCCGAGCCATCTCCCTTCCAGGCAGGCGAGGCTCGCCGCGGAAACAGATCACTTTTTAAATCATTCATGAGCACTCCCCAGAAAAGAGAGGCATGCAGAAAAGCCGAGGGACCGCAATGAGGAGCGCGTCGCCGTCGCCCTCAGACGCCATGATTTATGACGCGACGGTTGTAACCGATTTGATAATCACAGTTTATTTCCCCTCAGAAGGGGGAGAAAGTTATAGTCAGCGATTCTGCCTGTTTTCTTTCATTCCTCGTCTTTTGTTTCACAGATGAATATTTTTTTTCACCCCCGCCCTCTTCCATAGATTTTTTTTTTTCCTGTTCTCTTCTCTTCTTCCACCTTCCCACTCCCTCCACCTCTTTTTCATCCCATAAATATCCTTTTAAATTCACAAACACAATAAAGAATTCTCCGTAGCAGCGGCTGCGCCGCGCCTCACCCAGCATCTGGTGAGAGGGGAATCTCTTGATACCGCGAGCGTGCTTTAAAGCTGAAAGGCATGCTGGGAATTGTAAGTGGGAGAACATGAGGCGGAGGGAGGGTGTCCTTGGAAGGATGGTTTGTTCTCAGTCAGCCACATTAATTAGCATAGCATTATTACAGTCGTGGCGTGTTCAAAAAAACGGCGGCGCCTCTGCTGCGGGACCGTCTCCGTCATTAACGGGCGTGCAGACGGGCGCCGGTAAACAGCTCGTCAGCCCCGCACGCCGACAGGCTGGAGACGCGCTGGAACGGGAGGCGTAGCGGCTCACACTGCGATCAGTCGGCGTTTGAAGCCGGAGACGCTCGCCCCTGCACCGCCGCACCGTCCCGCCGCGGACCTGGAGGGATGAGAGGCTCCAAGTTTTCAATCAGGCCCAAGAAGACGGCAGGCGGCGGCGCCTGGAGCTCGTCCGAGAGTCAAAAGTTGTAATGACAAATTACAGACTCTAATTAATGATTAAGAAGTGCAACTCCCACAGCATTAGCTGAAGTATTGTCGATTATCTCGAGTGTTTTGACGTTAACTGGAGGCCCTCGTCCGACCGGCCTGCGGTGCAGATGTTAAAACATCTGCTTTAAATGTGTTCAAGGTCAAGAATAAACTGCCAACTCACACTGCTGAGCTGCAGCGTCGTCATTTTCGTCAGCTTTCCCTTCCGTCTTCAGCGACGTCTTGGAGTTCGGAGGGGCGAGTTTCGAAGCAGGAGGCGGCGGGTTCGAGTCCCGCTGCCGACAGGTTGTGTCAGGGAGTTAATCGGGAGTCAAACTTGTCCTAATGAAACATGCAGACCGCGCGATGTGCCGCGGGGCCCCTTTAAAAGGAGCAGCTGGAGCGTTTTCTCTCTCATCACGCACACTTTGCTACTATTTTTAATTGGGATCCTGAAGTGAGCATGCAAACTGACACGACTTCTGATGAAAGCCAAAACAATTTCTCACGTTAGATTGAAGGAAAATGAGATCAACTGCTTAATTCAAGCTTCAGTAATTACTCTACAATAAGAACACCTTAAAGGTAGAGGGATATCAGATGCTTTTATCAGGTCAGACTCATATTTTCAAGTTTTCCTTGAAGATGTTCATGTATTTTATATGAATATTAATACAGGTGATGCTTAAATCACAACTGAGCATCGGTGTCTATTGTTCTGATGAAGAGTTCCTGATTAAACCGGTTGACGATTTTACTGAGGAAAAAATATGTTAACTTATAGTTTTCGTCCATCTTTAATAAACGTGGCAAGGGAGAACGTGCCGTCGGTCATTTCTGACACAACAGTGGTGCACCAAAAGGTCCGAAATACTGCTGAGATCTGAAGAGAGCCAAAATTCCACCTGGATTTAAAGAATTTCACATCATGAAAGTCTGCAGAAGGCAAAATAACGAGCATCTCATTACAAATGTGTTGACTTGAAGTCAAAAGCATCTATTTTACGAACTACGCCAGATGAGAAAAAGCTCATAATCCAACTGAAAGATTCACCATTAAGCTACAAATGAGGACGAAAACTTGACACGCCTGAAACGATCCGCAGAGTTTCTTTAAATTATGGCTGCACTACCATAGAACAGCAGAGTTGTGCGCACAGAAAACTGAACGCGCTCAAGAAAACCACCAAACAAATCGTGGTTTTTGACTTAAATCTCATTACAGCTACCTTTTCCCTCATGCCTGTTTTATTAGCTCGAACCCATCCGGCTACAGTTTGCAGTAAATGTTGATTACAGTTTAACTTTTTCCCAGAAGGCCAATGATTTTTTTTTTTCTTCTTTTTTTTTCTCTCCCTACATACATGTAGTCTGGCCTCTTGCCTCCTCGATGCTCTACAGCCACTTAAATTAATCATGCGAGACGCTGTGGCTGGTCGCCGAGGCAGCTGCATTATGAGAAGCGTTCAGGATGTGCTGTAATCTGTGTGCTTTATCTCATGGTATTGCGTTCTATACTTAACCACACAGCATCATGTAGACTTTCTCTTCCCCCTTGTTGAGTCTTTTTAATGCGGCGCATAAAATGAAGGATTTGTTCTACGTGGCTGAACCCGCCCTGCAGGTATTTGTCCGCGGGGACGATAAAGTGTGTTTTACTGTATCCTAATAGGTGGGCTGGTAAAATAACCATATTGTCTTATGTAGTGCAGCAGTTTGAGCGCAATAAGAAACATAAAGATTATATTTATGACACTTTGACACAGACATTGAGATGCCTCTTATTGTTCTGATTTTTCTTTGTTTTTTTTGTTGTAAGTTTTAAACGTTTGACTGAACGGAGGCTTTTTCTAATAAATTTGTGACAGAACTTAATAAACTATTAGAAAATATCTTCTTGATAAACTCCTCAGCAGGGCATAGGGTTTTCCCGTACTTTAAAACGTTCCGTCACTTCTTTCAACATTTACGGAAAACCAACCACTGACTCCGTTGCTCGGTTACCATGGGAACCACTAACTCCGGAAAGCATCGCTTGCACACAGCTGGTTCCACGATAATTCCGAAATGAAAAGAATTGAGCTGTTGCTCTAGTTTTGCTGGAAGTAGACCAAACTTGAACCGCTGTTTTCCTCGTCTCGTCACTGTTTTTGCCGTTTTCCTATTGGTCGTGAGCATCGGTCGCTCACTGCAGCGCCACACCGAGCAGTTCATGTGCGTGGTCGCACGACGGCCGTCTGCAAACCCGTCTCCTCTGACCCTGCTGTCCAGCCTTTCGTTTCATCATTCTTTAGCAGAGCGGCGATGCTCGAATGTCCGTTCTGTACGCCCATCACACTGTTGAATGACGCCTGATCAGGCACACCGCCGTGTGCTCGTATGCTAAATGAGACTATGGAACGCTCGGTTACTAGGCAACATGCCTCGATTCATTTGGTCAGATTCGGCTATAGCGGAGTTCTTCCTGATAAAAAGTCTCTGGCTTTGCTGCAACTGGACTTTACACTGTCTGGACAGTCGTCGGCAAATGTGAAAAAATTGTGACAATATCTGCTGATTCCGTGTTTATAGGCTAAACACTATTTGCGCGCCTCGATTTGGCGATTCTGTCTGGGTTTGCTGAAGTGTGTATTCTGAGGAGTGAGTTCACCCGCCGTTCTCATATTCCATGTCTGAAGGCCTGCGCTTGATTGTCTTCATTAACAGAAAACACACAGTCCTTCAGTAACAACAGCGTCATATTAATTCTCAATAAACCAGAGGTCACTTAATTAGTTGCTAAATTATGCCGGGCATTTGCTGAGTATCATTACGTGTTTAGTCGAGATATGAATCTCATTTCTAAACCATTTCACCGCAAGTAATTCATTTATCGGGAGATTATTAAGCAAAATATCATAATTACTGAATAAGCGAAACACTTCCTGGAGAGCTGGAGCTTGGAGTGTTATTAGACACTGTCCTTTCTTTTTTTTTTGTCCCCCCCCTCCAACAAAGACCCTCCAGTTTGAGTCCTTGTGCTAATTGTCTTGCTAACTGCACGCTGGTGGGTTTTGAAGCGCTCCTCTCGTCGTCCTCCTTCCCCCGTCTCCTCCTCTGTTCCCCTCGCCTCGCCTCGCCTCGCCTCGGGCCCGCGGCTCGGGTAGCTCTCCTCTTGCTATGACTAATGATGTTCTTTCTGTCTCAAGGTTTTAGCAGGATAATTATATTAACCCCTGTCCTCTGGATGATCCCGGCTCAGCTCCTCTTCCCGGGGCGTCCTCCTCCTCCTCGCCGCTCTCACCGGAATTACACTTAAACACATACTAACGTGTGTTTGCACCCTGACGGGCATTGTGTGGTTTGTGTCAGCAGGTGTGCAAGTTTGAGCAACTTTTGGAAAACTTTTTTAACAAGTGGAATGATTGTAATTGCGCTTAAAATCACGTGTGGCTGAAATATTGTGCAACTTCCCAGTTACGCCGATGTGACTTCGGAGGTTCAAAAGTGCTTTGTGGAAGTTCATATGGCGGGCACACAGCATCACAGAGAGAACCCAGCTCTCCTGACTGGAGCTTGTACAAAGTTTTAAACTCTAATATGCACAATAAGAGACGTAAAGATCCATACGGCCCGCAGGGGGCCCAGGACTCCGTAGGGGACGGCACTGCAGGAAGAGCCTCCCACCAAACCGCCAGTCGCCCCGCAGTTTCTGTTGCTTCATCACTTTTTCATTCCTCCCATTGCCTTCCCGCCCGCCTCACTCCTTCTTCCTCGTTCACATCTTAAATAAAAGGAGGATGTATAATAACCGCGAAGCCCGCTCCCCCTCCAACTCACACCCAATTTCCTCTCTCCCCAGGTGTTACGCCGCGCTGTAGTGTTCATTAAAACACATTCAGCAGCGGTAAGGGCTCTGCAGGGAGGTTACACTCTAATATCCAGCACAGTTACACGGCGATCTCAGGACAATCGAGGCAAGAGAGAGAGGGGGAGAGAGAGAGAGAGGGAGAGAGAGAGGCCGGACTGTCTTTAGTGCAGGAGGCGTTAAGATGCAGTGACATGTCTGCTCCAGGAAGACGGTGTCAGCCGTCCTGCATCATTCATGCTGCATCATCCTGCATGAATATTACAACGCTGCCATGCAGGCGCCCAAATTACCACCCGCCAAGTGCCAAATGCCAGTAAAATATGTCTTGTGCGGATGAATTAATAAGGGTCACCCATCACAGTGGTCAGTGACTTTTGAGGGGGCATCCATTCGCGGGTGATAACGTTCAGCGTATGTTATTTAGGGTACAATATCTTTTTATTAGTATCCTGTAGAGATGAGGGGGAAAAAAAAATACAGGTGGAACTGCTGATGTGGAGGTTTTTACTCTGTGTCTGACACAAACATTTACTAGATCACTGAGACTTTGGATGAAACTGGAAGATCTTGTTTTGGAAGTTGATCTTATTACAGTTTTTTGACACAGAAGCAAACAAAAAACGTTATTGGAATGTGACACGCTCACTTTTCCTGAAGAATAAGACAATAATCAATGACATCTGTTTGCTTTTATACCAGCAACATGCTTCTATAGTCATTTAGATTAAGTTAATTAAAAAAAAACACTTTTTTAAATGTGTTCTGGGTACTTTCGTCTCCTGTTTCCAATATTTCAAATGACGTGAAATTTATGTTGCCAGTTTTGTGTTGACTAAAATGTTATCTTTGATTTGTTAATAAGAAAATCAAGTGGGATTATGATCATTGTGTGAAAGAATATTGTTTGAGTACTGCATTTAGTAAGTAAAGGTGGGAAAAATATATTTGTTCTCTTGTAGATGCATTAACATTTGTAAATGTTCACAAAAAAACAATAAAGCAAATAGCTTAGAAATGTACAAAGCAAAAAGTTGCAGCCTTGACAAATCTTTATTTATATCCTTCTTTGTGTTTCCTGTGGTTACTTTGCGTTTCAAACGCTTTCATTTCTTTCAAACAGCAGCGTTCGTCTCAATGTGTTGCTAGTGAAATGTTTTGTTGGGACAGTTGAACCGTTTCATTATACACACGAGTAGCAAAGAATCCTAAATTTGCTGCCTTAAAAACATAAATACAGTATTTGCAGTATCAGGCCAGTCGCCACCGCCCCGCTTTTAGCCTGGAGTATTTATAATAATTTGACATGACGTCCTGAACGTTAACTTTTCAGATTCATGAGTTTGTGGGTTCGGCTGCACATCACTTAATGCTGCTCTACCATGAGACGGGATGCACTGATTTAGCTGTTAAATGTTAAAAGTTTTATCATCAGAAGTCCATTGAAAGTAAAGCGAACACACTTGTCTGCAGTCTGAAGCTTCTGCCGACAAACAGAAGCAATTAATTCTCCTTCCAATGTTAGAAAGTAGACCGTCAACAGCCACTAGTTAATTGCAGCAAAGTTAGCTTGTTTACTGATAATAATTAAAAGGAACCCCAAATTTTAATGAGCTCGATGATGCCTTCCTAATAGGAACCAAGAATATTATCATTAAGCCCGATCTTAAAACAGCCCGTACATCTGCTGTTTAAGTGAGCAAAAAAAAAAAAAGAAAAGAAAAAGCTGTTTGGAAATCGCAATCTCAACTCGAACACTCAGAGAGTCACAGAAAGCAGCCAGCGTGTCAGAAGCCCACGAAAGGTGAGCATTAATTACACCTGCGGTTTGACAGGCCAGCAGAAACAGTGCGTTTCTTTTCCACAGCTGGCTGCGGAACACACACCTGAACCGCTCTCCCACTCTCAGCAGTCTGCTCGGCCCGTGACGACAGTCCTCCGAGGTCTGGGCGGGGGAACAGGATGTGCCCGGGCTCCATTATTTAGCTGTTTAGTCCTGAGCGCGCAGCGCTTCAGAGAGCAGGTAGCTCAAAGTGGGGCCGAGTCTGCCAGCCGCTCTGTACACGACCCGGCCCGACCAATCAGAGGGCGGCTCTCAGGTCTGAGCGCCAGCTAGGCAGGCACGCAATAGCCATTTACTGTATCCTTTGTGAATAATTTACTTGTAAGCTTAGTCCCACACAGTCTCTCTCTCTCTCTGTCTCCCTCTCTCCCTCCATCTCTCCATCGCTCCCACAATCTGGTGCAAGATCACAAACTAAAAGGCACGCTTTTTAACTCGGAGCAAACTGTGCTAAAATAATGAATCATCCCGCAAACACGCCAGGGAGGTCGCACATCTCTGCACACTGCGTAGCAGACACACACACACACACACACACACACACACACACACTAACACACACGCCACAAAGACACACAGGGTGTGGATTGCAAAGGCAATCAAGGTCATTCCTGCGCTTTGAATAATTTAAGATGTCTTTTTGTTGGACGTTTCACTCCACTTTTATTCCAGCGCCAAAAACGGCCGGTTACCCCCTCAACTGCGTGCGTGCACGTGCGCACGTGCCTCTCTGTTGGGACACACTTGTGCAAAGGACACACCTGGTTGAGTTGAAGTTTGAGGTTACTGAAGTTTCAAGGTAGGGAAGGTTAAGTTTTAGTGGTTTAGTGGAGCTTAAGGTTAACCAATGTTAAGGGGCGGCTTTGGCTCGCTTGGTTTAGATCCGTGTTGCCCCAAGGTTGACGGTTCAATCCCCTATTGTGCCTTGTCCATGTGTCCTTGGGCAAGACCCTGAACTTCAAGTTGCTCCCAGCGGTGTGTCAGCACCTTCCACGGCAGCCGTCACCGTGTGCGGGAAGTGGATGAAGTTGACGGAGCATGTAACGTGCATCAAGACTGCTCAAGCAGTAAAATTCACCATATGAGTAAAGTCCATTTAGCGTTGCAGGTCAGGGGAATGACTGAGGAAAGCATCGTATTGAGTGTTTCATGTAAGTAATACTGTACAAACGTGTGTGAATTCTTGTCTTTCTTACATTGTGGGGCAAATAACCACTGAAAACATAATGCTGATTAGATTAGAGTTCCAGTAAGAGGCTACATGTGAAACACCAACATGTAAAGGGGCACATGTGAGCGCTTTAACAATACACCAAAACAAAGTTTCACACATTTTATAAGGGAATCAGAATTAAACACTCTATGATGGTTTACAGGTGGGCCTTACACGGACATTCAAACCAGTGTGTGTGTGTGTGTGTGTGTCTGTGTGTGAACTTGTTTCACTTCCTTTGTGTGGTCTGCGACCAGCATAAGCTCAACACGCCTAATTACAAGGATTAAGCTTAAAGTAATAGGCTCTGAAACGCACTGCGTCAATGAGTGGGAACGACAAGTCGTGCTGTATGAACTTGTGTGTGTGTGTGTGTGTGTGTGTGTGTGTGTGTGTGCTGTTGTTCCTCTGTGGGGCCTGCAACCTGGAAGCTCACTGCGTTTCCCTGTAAGGAGCAGGGCTAATGCACATGGCGAGGAAATGCACTGCATCAATGAGTCGGATCAACAAGTCAGATGTATAGGGTTACATGAGTGTGTGTTTTTCATATTTTCCACCTTTCGTGGATTCTGTAACCTTGGAGCACTTTGCACTTCAGTTTGAGCTGCACTGCCGAGACCCAATAGCTCAAACCTAACCCTAACCTAACCCTATGTTTTATATTTCATTGATTATTATGATGTCGGTTCAGGTAGTAAGTATCGGTATATAAAAAAAAATGTGTGTTCTTGTTTTACCTCCTGACCTGGGAAGAGTTGAAAGGACCAGAGATTTTAATTTTTTTTGGAGGATTGATCTTGGATTAGTGAAACTAAAGAGCTATGACATGTAGGATGTTTGATTCCACTTTTATTCCTTGGCCAATAACTTTCCTTTACCTCTCAATAGTGAACACGCTCACTGAACGCGTGCGTCTCTTTCAGTGTGTTTGGAGATTAATAATAAAGGAGACCCAAAGCTCAGGCTTCCTCGGGAGCGTCCTTCATCACTTTAGAAGCTCCACTTTAAAGACTTTCCTCCTGCAGATGGTTTTTTGGGACGTACCCAAAAAAGACAGAAACCGAGGGGGAAGGGTTGCAGGATTGATTCAGAAAAACGGAGCTCAAGCATCTGTGGTCTTCTGCTGTCAACAGTTTGCATTAGCTAATGACAGATAATGAGCTGGGGAGGGACGATTTGTTTAAGAAATGCCATCAGTGCTGCTTTTTAATGCGAGCGAGTGGGACGAGCTGACAGATGAACATGAAACACTTATTGTGGGGAAGAAAAACAGCCACGCTGTAATTCCTCCTCGCCCCGTGATTCCAGGGGAGGTCAGATATAGATTACCTGTTTAGTCTTGAGAGAGAGAGAGAGGGTGGGGGAGCTCACATGTGAGAGGATGGATAGCCGAGAATGAGGAAGAGGGGGGGGGCGAGGTGTGTTAAAGAGGAGAGGGAACGTTTGAGGAGGCTCGCGCTGCTACGGAAGGCTGCTCTCGAAGAAAATCGATCCTCTCCCTTCAGAGAAAAGAAATTTATGAAGCCGGTACATAAACGCAGTCATGTCCAATTAGCCACTCCGGATTTACGAGGCGAGGCGGGAGGAGAGGAAGTGGGAGGGGACGCGGTGATAAAGACTTCAGCGGAAGCCAATAAGGCGTGCCGCTGATCAATGATCCCGGCTCCACGAAACTCCCACTTCATGCTCGGTTGCTCCCCGCCGCGCTCGGGCGGGACAGACGGCGCCGGAGCGCTCCACTCGGCTGCTACCAATCACACTTTAATTTATGAACGCGCTTAAAAAAATCACCTCCAGACAAAATTTGAGGAAATATTAAAACACTCAGCTCTGATTAATAATTTGTCGGATTGGGTTCGTGCTGAAAAAGTACAGCGGTTAACTTTTTTTTTTTAATTACATCCTCCTTGAAAGCTCCAGGATCTGTGAGTCTGTAAATACTTTTCATTTTCACAGCGCGGTTAAGCTGGAGGAGCATTGTAACTCAGTTTACCTTTAACACGATGTGTGTGCTTGCACGTACAAGTCATGACGTTTCCACCATGGTACGTCTATTTTCCCTCTTCCAGCAGTCGTACTGTTCTGCACTTTCAGTGAAATACATCCTTGAAACAACTCAGCCATTATCCACTCGCTGCTAAACATTTGCATTTCACTGGGATTTAATGCCTGTTTTAATCAGCCTCGTCACCGAAACCGCTCACGTCACACAGATTACAGTTTTCAATCAACGTAATGAGGAACTCTGTCAAGTCGCAGAGTAAACTAATAGTGATACGTTCATTTGTTCCCACAAAAGTGTCTAAGCTTGCCCTAACAGATTTGATTAGACAGTAGCAGTCAGAGGATTATATGATTACGGATTCAGGATTCGCTCCTTCGCGCATTACACTACAAAGAACACAAGAAGGATTTTCTTAATATTAAAATATGATGTTAAAGCAGCTCAGACGGACTCAGAGGAAGGTAATGTGTGTCACGTTGCTCCAGGTAAAGAGGGCCTTCAGTGAATTTGGTGTCAAAGAGCCGCGGCTCTGAGGGAGGAAGCAGTTGCGAGCGCCGAGCGGGCCTTTTCCGTGAGGGTTGATCAAAGATGGAGCAGGAGAGGAGGAGGAGGAAGAGGCAGACCTCCTGCTGGGTCAGAAAACGTGGAAGCAGACCCTCCTCCTCAGCGTCTCCCCGCCGTCGTCGGAGAAGCAGGCGGATCGTCAGGAATTTGACTCGGCCGCCCCGCTCCCCGGCGCGCCGACTGCTCGGATAAATCCCCTCCACGTCCACAGCCCAATTTAACCAACTCAGTGAACACTGGTGCAGCGGAGAGGGTGAAGCTGCACAGAGAAACACAGAGGACGGAGGACGGAGAGCGAAAAAGCAAAATACAGCGAGAGGAAGAGTGCAACACAGAAAATAAGCAAGACGGAGTCATAGCCGTGTCCCCAGAGAGGCATACAGGAATACACGTCAACTACAGTAAAGAGACAGATAAAGCCCCATTAACTGCTGCTTCCAGCTGCTTTGGCGAGCTCCGCCACCACATGACTCCCCCTTGATGTTTGTTTATCTCTCTTCTTATTTATTCCTCTAATTGCTGCGTCTCTGCCGTCTAAAGCGTCGTCACACAGACACGGGGCCAACGTGACTCTGGAAAGGCAGACGTCGGGGCGGGCGGGGGCGGAGGGGGGGGGGAGTGGACCAGTGAAGCACCCAGCTGGACGAGCCGCGACCGAAACGCAAACAGACCGATACGACCACGGTGGGGCGGAGGTGATCACTGCTGATCAACGATCAGTGCGCGCATGCAGAAACGTCAATTGCATTACACCAGTTTATATAACCCAACCGCAGCGCGCGTGCAAAGACGGACGTCCAGCACCCGCTTCATACCACTGTCTCAAAGGTGAATTCAAAATGCTTTAAATTTGAAATTATTACTCATCTGGAATTAAATTCTGCCCGCAGCAGTTGCAGAGCAGAGCAGTCGTGGAAACGTCTCATCAGTCTTACATCTACCTAATCCGATTCCCAGTGACTTTTTCCACTCAAAACGGCCGTCAATAATCACATTACCTCCTGTCTTTAGACTCCATATATAACTAATTGAATCACGGATTATCAGAAAAATGAACAGGAACGACAACAAGGAGCGACTCTCCGTCCTCCAGGCCCACTTTATCTGGGTTAAGTTTCACTGGACTGGAGTCACTTCCAGCTGACTGTGTGGGAGACAGACGGACTTACAACCCGAGCACTCCTGCAGGAAAAAACTTTAATTCCACCAAGCATAACGTGAAAGATCCACCATGTTCACATCAGAACGATCTGCTTGAAACGGTAAAGAAACACGTTAACATGAAAACGCTGTAGTTTCTATGCCAGGCCACTAGTTGGCAGTGTGATTTTACATCAGTATAACACAGCTGTTGAGGAAGTGCTGTTAAATTCAAGAGAATGAGAAGCTCACTGTACTTTAAGGAGTCAATCTACTGCACATGACTAACTGCAGGTGCCGTTTCCTCACATTTGAGAAATCTCATGTTGTCTCTGCACAGATGGAGCGGAGGCTGAAGATATTTGCAAACATTCCAGTCTAGATGCAGTTTTCAGGAGCTCAAAATGCTGTTTTCATGTAAATGAACAGTCAAAATGGAGACGGTAAATGTGAATACAGGCTTGGAGATAACATGCAAACTCCACAAAGGAAGGCTCTTTATTGGAATTGAATCTAATTGTTGGTGCTAAAAGCTCCATTGAAGCTTCGCCTGCAGAGAAACATGTTGGGAAAACTTTCATTTGACTGACATTTTTTTTTTTTTAGTTGATTTTATAATTGAGAAATGAGGAAAACAACATTTATGGTCTGTACTGTGACAGTACACAAGGGTTTATTGAGAAAACGGAGCTTCGTTTTGAGTTAATTCTGAGTGCATCAAACAATCTGATATAATTATTGTGGACTTCAATAAAAAAAACTGAAACTTAACACAGAGAATTGACCGATAACAACACGGTGGGAGCTGAAATTACATGCCCATGCATCATTCCAGGCTAATTGATCGAGCATTTTGTATTTAGTATTCTCCCCTGGAAGACTGACGTACAACCCGTGTAAAGCTGGTGTTCCAGGGAATTCGCCGCCTGCAGCATTCAGCATTATACTTCCCGTAGCGCCCTTGGGGAGTTCGCTTGTAAACAAAGATTATGTTTATGTTCAGTGTTTGTTGAACAGCTTCTGTATCTGGGAGGTGTAACAAACATACATGCTCATGCATATGCACAGGGAATGCAAAACCGGAACTGTTCACGTCCATGTTTCTCAGCATGCGTTCCTCTGACTGTTGGCTACGCCGGCGCACCGTGGAGGTCACTGGCATTATGTCATTATTGGCACCGGCACGCAGTGAGTCACCAGCATGCGCCACGTGCACGCAAACGGCCAAAACAAATCAAAAAACGTGCCTCTGAGCAATGCTTTTTTTTTTTTAACTGCACAACAACCCGCGTGACCCGAACGCCAGTGACAGAACGAAACAATGAACGACATGGAGGCTGGGAGGATCAGGCATTCCATTCTCTGAGGTACGTTGACACAGATAGTTTCCCCTTTAAGTCCACAAAAAATAAAGAATAAGCATTTATATTCGACTGTTAATGGAAACCATAAAATTAACCATTAAAAATGAACTAAACCAGGATTTTTTTCCTTAGTTTAACTACTGTAACTCCAAAATCTAATTCCAACTGAAAGTAATGAATGACGATAGAGACATGGTTTGACTTGGTGGGGAAAAAAAATAGAAAAACAGCGAAGCTATCTTGATTATATAACTTTGTTTTCAATGTTTTAAAAATGGGTGAGTCAGCATTTAGTTCACAGTCAGCATGGGTTTCAAAGCACTTGGAGGATCTGGGGGTGTTGGACGTCAACGCGGAGGTTCACCAGAGACCACTGGAGGGGTCGTCGGCTTCGACTATGCGTTCATAAACATGTGCGATTTTGGCGGAATTAAGACTATTTTGTTGTTTGGTATAAGAAGCGCTCTTTGGTCACTGACCTCCTAATCACGGGGGCTAATTAAAACACCAGTGTGTGTGCGGTTTGCTCGAGCAGACCGAAGCAAATCTGCATCCTTTATTTCGTCGGCCTGCGATGGTTCTGCTTTATTCTGCCCTTCTGTCTGCTCCTCCACTCTCCTTCTCTTATTTCTTTTCCCCCTCTCTCTCTCCCGCTCTGTAAGTACAGAGACAGGCCAGTGATGGATCCAGCTGTCCCGTCTTAACTTCCTTCAGCTCAGAGCTCCTAGTCCCACTTTGATGACTGTGCAGTGAAGGCAGACATCTTGCACATTAACATATGATTGTGCCCATGTATTATTTGTGTGCGGAGGGACTTGAAGAGAGGGATCGGGAAAAAAAAAAAAAAAAAAAAAAAAAATCCCAGTGCAAGCTGTCATCCGAGAGAGAGAGAGAGCGAGAGAGAGCAAAAGAGACATTGCACTTGAAAAGTCAGAGTGTCACATCATTCATGCGGAAGGAGTGCAAGGCTAGAAGTACTCCTGGTTTCCCGGCGTTGTATGTTGCAGAAGTCAGAAAAGCAGGTCAAGGAGACGGAGTCTCCATAAAGTTTTAACCTGCCATCTAAATATAGTTAAATAGAAGGCTTCGATGGGGACAGGACGCCGGTGAAACGCCGTCAAGGTTAAGTCGTCTTGTCTCGTGCCGTTGATGTCGGTGCACGTCGTCCGCTGTCCGTCAACAGAAGAGCGGCCATTTCCTGCGCCGAGAGAGGGCCATTAGGCCCAGAAGACACAAACTGCACGGCAGAGCAGGATCGCTCGGCTCCTCCATATTGATTCTAAAGTGCAACTCCTAGAACCCGCAGTCGGCGGCGCTTCCACTTCTAGCCATGAGACAGATGAGATTCATCGGCGAAGACGCGGGAGATGAGAAGCGGTGATACGTTCGGCGCTGTCAGTCACTCAGCGCGGGCATTAGTCACCGCTCCCGCGCTCCTCTGATCTGTTGTCTGCCATCAGCGCGCTCAGACACATGCATCACAATCACACCAGGCAGAAAACACACACACACACACACACACCTGTCTCACTTGACACACGTTCACTCTCCAGCACCGCACTCTTTTTTTTTTTTTTTTTTTTCCCCTCCATGAAAAAGAGATGTTCAATTTCCGTCTTGGCTAAGTGGACAGCTCGCGTCCTTCAGAAAGCGTGCAGGAAACAAGGCCTTGTCGTTGGATGGATTCTCCGTGGCACATCCTGTCAGCTCGCTCAGTGATCACAGAGGAACGGGAGGTGTGTGTGTGTGTGTGTGTGTGTGTGTGTGGGGGGGGGGGGGGGGGGGTAATTTATAAGACTGAGCGCAACCATGTGCTATGAGACACAACTTACTGATCAACTTGTCTCCATTTCTTCTTAGTTTCAGTCACCGTTTTCCTGAATATATAATCTGAGACTATATTTGCGGTCGATCGACCCACGATCCCCCCCTCCCCCAAAAAAAAAAAAATTAATCAGAAAGCGCTGCAGATTAGTGTGGGGGAAGAAGATTGAAGTAGTCATCTCGCTAGAATACAGAGGCCATTCTTTGAATATTTGATGCAGACGGATAGCTGTTCACTCCAGTGGAACAAACTGGATTGGAGTCCAGTCGCTCATCTGGAAAAGGCTGTAATTTAAAGTCGTAGCTGCGGAGTGTCCTTAAGATCCTCATTTCCTTCCTGGCACAACCTCAACCTCGGGATCGGCCCACCTGGGCCCTGCCCTCTGCAGAGGTCAAGTGTGCACACATCCATCCACACACAGCCATTCAGAGCCACGGACTCAGGCACTTGAATTTCGCTGGCGGTAATTGTATGCAGTAATTTGCTCTCGTGTAGCACTTGTGGACAGAAAGAGGATAGATAAATTACCAACGCACACTATTTTGGACTCAGCCTGTGAAGTGCGTGTTCATTTTCGATGCATCTGCAAATGGGAGCAGAAGGAGTGCCTGACTTTAATTAAGCTTGCAGGGAAAAAACAAAAAAAAAAAGTGTTCAGAACTATAATTAAAATTGAATGGAAAGTAAAATATAATACATGCTGTGGAAATGAATTTGTGTTAATTGTATTTTTCTTGTGATAAATTATTTGGATTCACGTTGAGGTGAGTCGATTATGTTCCCAGCAATTGTTTCATGTTCCTGCGGAGTGAGAAAAGTTGAGGTCGTTCACGTGACAACAAGCCAGACGAATGTCGAACATCCTGATCAACCCCCGATGAGCCGACACACGATTTGACACATGCTCAGGAGGAAGACGCTATTTTCAGACAGCATTTCTAACGCAGCAGCACAAAATTGTGCCATTAGTGTATGATTCCTAAAACTTCTTAAAGTTCCCAGTCTGGTGGCGTTCAGTGTATTTTCACCAAATATTCATAAATATTCATGAAAAGTGAAAATGCGGTAAATGAATGACAAGTCTGGCTCAGAGGTCACATGACTTCTCTGTCTTTGAGGAGAAGAGGAAATATTTGCAGCATATAATCTGAGCTTATGGTCCTGTTCCTCCTCCTCTGCCTAAAGATCCTGGCAATCATTAGTTAACTTCAGTTGTTAGGGGGACGATTTTCAAAAGAATTCCAAAATAGTTTCAGAACAAATGAATAATCAATGAATTGACGAAACATTTCTGCGCCGCAGTCCATATGTCACCGAGGCTTTCACGTTTTGCTTTGATTCAAATTTATGTCTTCGAGTCAGATGAGACAGAATCAGACGGACTGGAAACGCTACAAACCGCACGTCAGAATAGAAATAGGTGTTGCGCTTCCGCCAGCCACTTCTCAGAAACAGCCGAACACATCCGAGCCCCGAAAAGCAGCGGCTAAAGTAATGAACCAAACAGAAACCAGCCTCCAGGGCATCATATAGGGTATCTTTAAGGATTTGTATTTTACATCTCGCGCTGGTGACTGAATACACCGATGGGACCGCAAGCTTAAGCACACATGCAGACGGAAGAGGATTTACAGTTAACAATAGTTTACCTATAATTGATTTTTACAAAGAAAAAAATCTTGCTTGACTTTGTGTTATGTTGCTCCGAATATTAAGATGTGCTTACTTATTTTGCTGCACAACATCCCAACTTTTTCAGATGATAAAATCTTTTTCGATTGAGGCAGTTTCACCCACAGGAACCAATCCCTGGGCAGAGATGGCACTTTCATATTCGGTATAATTATCACTCGGTGTACAGCCTGGCTGTGATTACGGCTTCCTCCTGCTGCCTTCTGTGGAAGCGGTGGGACGCGGGCTTCGCGTCACACACCAACCTTTCATTTCACACGTGTCAAGCGTCTCCTCCGTCTCTGTTTCAGGTGTAAGTGTAACCTCCATGCCTCCCAGTGCCTGCTGATTGATGGGAACCTCCAGTGCCAGTGTGAACACAACACCACCGGCCAGGACTGCCAGCGATGCAAGAAGGGCTTCAAAGCCAAGTCCTGGAAAGCAGGTTCCTACCTGCCAGCACCCAACGGGACCCCCAACACCTGTACGTACCTGCCCGGGCGTTCCCGCCGCCTCCGTCCGCCTCGTCCGTCTGACACAGTCGCACCGCGGGCAGGCTTCACACACGTGTGAGGTTCCCTGGACCAAGAGGGAGAAAAAAAAAATAAACATTTGGTTCGACATTTTTAACGTCACATTACAGAAGAAGCAAAGAAATAAAAGATCAAGCGAGTCAGCTGCAACAAAACCACTGATCCAACCTCATTCTCAGATCCTCCGCCCACTAAAGTCACTATTAGTCACCTATTTTGTCATATTTTCTTTGTATAAACTTTATTAATGATTAGTGTTTCACGGTTTCGCCCTTTACGACCATCAATACTCAATTTTCTGTTAATCTTATTTGAAAGTCAGTAAACATCTGATTGTTTTTTTAAACATGCTTCTTTATAGTTTTGATCACATTGGCACTTTCGTCTCAGGCTGAGTCAGAAGAGTTTACAGTGCGACGCCAGTTTTTGGGGAAAGTCTTCAAATCCTTTTGTCTGAAGCGATCACAGTTCCCTGTTGACTGACCCTCCTATAATTTATAAATGGAGTCAAAGCTTGATGCTCACTGGGCCCCATTCAAGTTGAGACGCATCATTTTTGTGTTTTCCTTCCAGAAGTTTTAGGCAAATGCTGAAAACAATGCTTGTAATTACAGTCGTGGTGTGCATACACAGCAGCAGCAGCGTTTCAGGAAAGGCACGATTTCTGTCGTTTCCATGGAGACAGAGTCGGTCAGTTTTCAAAACAGGTTCCAGCTTCGGAGCGGTTTTCAAAAAGTTGAGTTTTCAGTGGTTCCAAGCGCCGATTCTGTCTAAATGGACACTCAAAATGCAGCACAAGTTTTCACCTTAAACATTCTGGAAACGGAGCCTAAAAACACTACGAATGTAGTAAAATTCAAACTTTTCTCCGTTCCTGGTTGCTTGTGCTAAAAGTAATAGAAGAACACGAGCTTTTCCCCTTTAAACTTTCCTTTTGATACCAGGACCATGAAAAGTTTAACTTTCTACAGTATTTCATGTGAACGGGACGGTAAGCCTCGTCTGCCTCTGCCGCGCTCTGGTCCAAGTCTAAACTGAAACGTCATGGTTATTACAATAACGCCCGGTCACACCTTTAGAAATGAAAGCAAATTAATGTAATTTCTTTGCTTTATTCACCTAATTAGTAAACCGAAAGCTGCGAAAATTGTCATTATTACCTAAAAATATGGTTATTTTATCACTAAATACCTAAAAGCTTCGCTAGCGACGCATCTGCTAGCATGTCTGTAGTGTGGAATTGTTTCCAAGTGGAACGAGGAAACGGTCCAAAGGCCACTTTCTGTGTTTTCAGTCCATTTAAAACCAATCTGGTACGAGTGCAAAAGGGTTCACCGAACCGAACGGCAGGATCGCATCCTCAATGCCACCGGATGGTTATTCATCTTCACGTGGAATATTGGTGCTTCTGTTGAATTGTGTTGAGTATTTTCAACCCGATAATAGTCTTTCCCTCCCCAAAACGAAAACAAACTTTTTCCCGTCGTCGGTAAATGTGAAGGTTTTACATGAATTCTGAAGGTCTGAATTATGAAATGCACAATCAAGGAAGCGAGTGTGAGGACGATAACGAAGCGAGAGAGAGCGACGGAGCGTCGTCACCTCGGTGCAGAGAGCAGATCAGAGCTGCAACACAACGGGGGGTGGAGTGGGGGGGCTTCTGGGGGGGGGGGGGGGGGGGCACTGGGGGAGGAAATCCTCTTGGAGAGTGTAGCCAGCTACCGTCGCTAGCAACGATAAAATAATAATCTAGGGCAGCCCCCCCCCCCCAGCTTTTCCTTCCTTTCAAACAAACTCAGGCACACTCACATGCACAGTGAGAGAAACACCAGCACACACACACACACACACATACACACACACACACACATACACACACACACACACACACACACACACACACACACACACACACACACACACACACACACACCTGTACCTGTGTGCACACTGCAGAGAATGGTTCCATTGTCAGAGTTTTTTTTTTTTTTTTTTTGAACGCTGCCGTGTTTCCAACCCATTTATTCCTTATGGCACTGACACACACCTTCAGAGGCCAACACCGGCCTTTTACAAAAAAAAAAAAAGAAAAAAGAAAAAAAAAAAAACTCTTGAATCCCATTAGTGGAATTTAAAAATTAAAATGTTTGCAACTTGCTCGCTTGAAATTCTACACAAAAATGGCCACAGCTCAGGAAAGACTTTGGTCTCTACAGATTGCATTATGCATGCCAAGCTCAGCTAAGTATAAATACAATCTTAGGAAGGGAAAAAGAAAAAAAAAAAAGGCAAAAAGTTTTGATTTGAGGGTAGCGAAGGGGTAGCGCTTGCTGAAAACATACATATATGATGAGGGCCACTGAGTATGAGGGTTCGGAGAGGAGTTAAATTAGGCCGGGAAGGAGAAGCGGCGCACATCCAGTAATTACTCCGAGACACTAAGAGGTGGTCCATAACAAGCCCTTATTCTGCAGAGCAGCTCTTAAGCTCTCTCTGCCACCTGAGTCTGATGAATGAGGCAGAATCCAGTCTTTAGGCAAATTGAATGCATAAATAACAACAAGTTCTTATCTCCTCTTCCTCTTTTATTCTCTTTCAGGTACAATTGCTGGTTCCCCCTCCGGTTCTAGTAAGTAATAATGCAAAAGCAAATCAGACGAGGTGGTATTCCACTCTCTCCCCCTCCTCCGTCTCGCTTTTTGCTCCTCTTTTGTTGCATTGTTTTGGTTTTTTTTTCCTTGAAATGTGAGTTTTAACCCCTATAGCTCTCCATCTGTGCGTCTACCAAACTCCCCCTCTCCGCTGTGATGTTCGGCTGGCTCTCCAGTCAGTCGTTTCTCTTTCCCCGTGTCTCCTCTCTCCGAGCTGCAGCTCGGGCCCCGTGTGCTTCATTATTAATAGGCCTCTCTGTCGCCATGTCCTTTCATCACAGCACATCACACTAACCTGCACAGGAGGAATTCTTCCACAGTTCTGCTTCTCTTCTTTTCTTTTTTTTTTCCTTTTTATATTCATTTTATTTAGACTAAAGACAGTGCTGTTGATGGATTGAAGGAAGACGGGATGAGAGAGGGCCGTGTGAGGACGGGTGGTGGATGGAGCAGCACGGGAAGACAGAGAGAGACGGAAAAGAGACAAAAACAGGAGAAAAAACAGGAGAGGATGTGGGCATATGTAGTGTGTTGTAATGCAGTGTGATTCCGGGTGAGGAGCTCGGGGAGGCAGGAATAAAAGGGGAATTTGATTAGGGATTCTCTCTGTGGAGAGGCTCTCAGCCTCCGAGCTGTTAGACAGAAACGATCGGCAAAGTGGCAACATCAACCCTGACAGCACTGGGCTTTTCTCCACATGGCCCAACAGTAAAAGGCTGATGCATGGATAGACTGAGCAATTGGACCGCACTGCAGAAGTCCACTCCTCCAAAGCTCTCCGCCGACAATCAGACGTGACTGTGTGGTTATGTGGACAAATGATGAGTGCGATTTATCAGAGAAAATAATCATTCCGGCTAATGCGTTGATTAGGAGTGTGCAGAAACCGACTCGGCGTGTTTGTTAATGGGGGTTTCTGCTTGTGTTGCCGAATAGCCACAACCGAGACGCCGCTCGAGACGTTCGCTGTCCGCAACGCCGACGGAGAGACAGAGGTTGAAGCTAAAGTACAGTACGAGGGCGAAACCGAAGGCGAGAGTGAAGAAGGTGAAGCTGAACCTGAGGGCGAAGCAGAGCAACCCACAGCCCTCTCTGAAACTGAGCAGGCCCCGGCTATTACCCATCAGCCCCTTGGAGAAACTCAAGAAGGTGCGGAAAAGTAGCTTAGTCATAGCTAGATGTAGAGTAGAGCTGATCCTGCAAAGTATTGATATAATATGATCTTTCACGTCGATCCTGCTCTGTGAAAAACCTTCTCTTTGGTTCATTCCTAAACCTATATCCAAAGTGTCTTTTCTTCTTGAAGTGCTTGTTTTAAGATCATTCCAATGAAACCAAACAACTTTTTTGGGTTTTTTTTTTTCCTGGAAAAAGACCGAGTTCATTCAAGTTAATTCTTGAACAACTCCTGGACAGTTTGGGAATACACGCCGATGACTGGCGACACTTTAATTAACATTGCTCCATTCAGATCAGCAGTGTGCAGGAGACCGTTCTGGCTTCTGTTCACTCAGGAAGTATCACCAATGGATCAGCACCTGGGAATTTCAGCTAATTAACTTGTTCTGTCTCTGCCCTTTAATGTATACAAATAATGATTTTTGGAAGATTTTATTGGAGGGGGACGCTGCTTTTTGGCCATTTACTGGTAGTTTGACAACTCCCGAGATCCACCGCGGAGCACATGTTGAGTTTTTATTTTGATTAAAACACATATTGAGGTGGTTCCAGAGGATTCAGTGGTGTTTGAATGATCGTTTTGAGTCTTAATTGTACATTCAACTGGAATTCACTTTGATAAATTTGTAATTTGTTTAGATTTAAAAAAAAAAAAAAAAAAAATAATCAGTGTTTTGTTTGACCTTTTTCATGCATAAAAATCCAGAACATTTGGTCAGATGGTGCAGTGGATCAGATTCCCAAGCATTTTCTTCCTTCCTGCAAAGAAATGTTTTGAATGTTTCCCCTCCCATGTTTCTTATTTTAATCTTACATCACAGTAAGACAGTGGTGTCAAACACATTTTACTGGTAAAATAATGCCACAATAACCTTCACATTCAAAGTCTTTCTTTGTCGTGGTGCAAAGCATACGCTAGGAAAATGTTTACATTTTAACCAAACCAAACAGACACAACCAAAAATGATTAAAATATCAACATGAAGGCAAGTTTAATGAAACATTTTGGTTAAAAATATGGTGACATGTCCACAAAAGTTCTCCTGTAGCTGTTGTGTTATGCAGGTTTTTGATTTGGTGGGCCAGATTGGAGCCCATTGTGGTCCAGTTTTGGCCCGTGGGCCTTATGTTTGACACCCCTGGAGAAATAAGATGTTTTTTTAGGTTCTTAAGCAGACCTGCAAAACTCTCTCACACCATTAATATATCATGTTTGACACATACAAGTTTCATTTGGACAACTTTAAGAGCAGGCAAAGCCTCAGACACCCCCCACCCCCCCCGCTGCTGTCCAGGACCCCCCAGGTTAGGAGCCACTGCAGTCGACCACTGACTTACTGGAGACAAACCCAAAGCGTGTGGACATGCTTAAAGACGCTGACAAGTCGAGTGTTTGTGTGCGTACACATCATCCATAATTCATCCCGCAGCTGACTGGAGGTCTTACTGTAAGTCGTACGCCGACTGTTACCCTGCGCCGCAGATAGACCCCCGGTGTTAACGCTGCCCCCGTGGTGAGCGCAGAGGCATCGAGCTACACGGGCATTCAGACTTGATTTGTTCTGACTGGCTGCTCTCAGCAACACGGGACGGATGTGGACGGTTCCCGTCAGCCGCTTCGATGTACAGTGAAGCAGTCCTTTAAAGCCCGGCAGCCCGCCGGCCTTCATGCTAA
The DNA here is from genome assembly GCF_902148845.1 of Salarias fasciatus. Lineage (NCBI taxonomy): Eukaryota > Metazoa > Chordata > Actinopteri > Blenniiformes > Blenniidae > Salarias > Salarias fasciatus. Next base: position 23,633,091 of record NW_021941229.1, on the reverse strand, counting down.
ATTCAAGCCGCCGCCGCCGTCTTGGTGGGCAGCGGACCGCTCGTGTTACACCGGAAAAGCACTTAGAACGTGGGAGGAGCTGCGATCCCCGCACCGCTCGCTGCAGTGTCGTCAGGCCCTTTCTTTTCTTTCTTGAGGAAATCCATTAGTGGCATTTTTCTGAACAGCGCAGCACTTTTCTTGTTTGGCTGACATCAGTAAAGGAACTGAGAGTATGCACTGATTAGCCGTGAACGAGGACGGACGGACCGACGGACGCCTTAACGAACGCAGCGGCGGTCCTTTGTGAGCTTTTTAAAAGTCCATTGCAGAGGACACCCACTTCACAGAGCACCGCGTGGGCCATTTTTTCTTTTTTTTGCTCACGCCGAGACACATTGTGCCGATATATGCTATAAACTACATCCTAAAGGAGCTTACTCATGTTTTCATTAAGGCTTTTTTAAAGAGAAAATTTGACAAATTATTATACAAAATTTACAATAATCATGCACTGATAACTAGACAAGAATAACTGTTACAGTATAATTTTTATTAAGTGATTAATCAGTGTATGTGTCACCAAAATGCCATATTTAATGTGTTAAGTAGGTGTAAAACTGCTGTGGAGTTACGTGAAAACCCCTTTTCCAATTAATTCACTTCTATTGGCAGTGTTTAACTTGAAAAACTGCAACCGGCTGACTCTTCAGACACAAAACTAAATGATCATGTCATTATACCCCTCCATTTGTTTTTTTGTTTTTTTAAATCCCAGGTTTAGAGGAATGTATTTGGCTTGAACCTGACCCCGATGTGAACACACTCTAGTTATACGTGTGTGTGTGTGTGTGTGTGTGTGTGTAGATTTATAGTGGGCATATGGTGCAGTTCAGTGAAACCCATAAATCATCGTCATCCCCTCCTCTTCCTCCCGGGGATCTGAGGTCTTAGGTTCCGTTCTCACAGAGCGGCCGCCACTACTGTTGTTTCATGCACACGCTGACACACATCCGCGTTTCATCACGTCGTGTGGCTGAAGGTCCCCCGACTTCAACGACTCGATCACTTTTACACCGTTTAGCTGTTATGAATAGCATAACCTGCAGTGTCACTGCGATTCTCCACTGCGGCATTTAAAGATGCATTCAAAACAGGATTTTTTTTTTTTCTTTTTAAGGATCTGAGGAAAACCAACAGGTGTGGAGACTCTGTTTACGTCCACTCACTGGGGATTTCAGGATTTTTATTTTAAATCTAGATAAAACTTGATTATATAAAACGTGCTTTCGCCATCATTTCCCGGAATTTCTAAATACAAATCCAAGCTTATGTATTGTGTGACTTCCTAAGTTGGTCAAGCTAAAGTTTTTTTCCCCGCTGTGGCTTTTTGCTGACAAAGCAGATCCATCTCTAAAGATGTTGGAGCAGGCTTATCGGCTGGACAGCATGTCGTAGTAGCTGCACCCTTTGTTGTGTGCCGCTGCCCCAGTTAAGTGTGAGTGAGCATGCTCAGATGAGGATTAGCAATCTATTGGCAAGAGAGCCTGATCCACTGAGCCTGCAGCCCCATTGGTCAGCGGGACAGATGGGAGTTCAGCGAAGAGGGGGAGGAGAGAGAGAGAGAGAGAGAGAGGGAGAAAAAAAGAAAAGCAAATCCTAAAACCCGGTCGTACATCTACCTCTGCAGCCTCTCCACCTCAGATGGCCCGACATGAACCTGAGTTATCTTTAGGCCAAATTTAGATCCCAGGAATGAAAAAAAAAAAAAAAAAAATCTGTACGCAAGCAGCAAACACAGAAACGTGTGTGTGAGCAAGACAATCTCTCACACACACACACGTTCAGTTTGATCAAGCTTGAACTTGGCCTTGCTCTGGGAGAGATTGGCTCATGTCTGGAAAATCATGTGACGTATTAATAACATGCATGCTGTCAGTGCGTCTGACACTATTAGACGCTCGGCCAAATGTTACCTGCTGCTGAATCACAATGGCTTCATTAGCGCCGAGTTAAATCAATGTCTCGAAGCGCCGGTAACAAAGGATGAACATGCTAAGGCCCACAGATGGCATTAAATGTTATGGTTATATTTTCCGAGCTTTTAAATAAATTATCTCATTACATGCAAATGCAGTGATTTGGACATTGTCTTTAAAGAAATTCATCACCGCACAAACCTACACGTCCGCAGCGCCCGCTCTCCTTTGTGTACGGTCGAAGTGTGTGTGGGTGTGCACCAGCGAGTGTGTCGAGAGACAGTTAGAGCGTCCATCTGCACAGGCAGACAGGCACATATTAGAGGATTATGGAATGAATCAGCTTAGACTGTTGATGCATCTGATGGGAGAGTGATGGCGCTGTTGCATGTTGCTGAAAATGACACCGTGACCTTTGTGATCCTTTATGCACACAGAGTCGTTTGGCCCGGCTGGCTCGGTCTCTGGGCCCGGAGACTCACAGGTCGGCTCTCTAAACCCTCATCACTTTGATATTAGTGAAGGTAGGCACCATCAGATGTAATTTAGACCTGGATGCAGTGTAGTTCCACCAGACTAGATGGCACTGCGAGCGTGATGGCTGGAAATTATGTAAACGGCTGCTTGTGTTCAGACCCCAAATCCCCTGCTAGCGCGAGATTAAAACCTGCCAGATCGCTCTTCCCCATGGTTTACACTTTCCGTCGCTCTGTTTTCCAACTGTCTAGTTTAATAAAGAACACACACACCTCCATGGCCGCGGACAACACACTGTCCTTCCAGGGCCGGGACGACTGGAACAGTTTTTCCTGGCTGAACAGATGTGAAATGAGTTTTACGACGCACTTTCTGCCAAGAGTGTCGTAACAATGCTGGCGTGTTACGACGCAGCTTTGATGTACTTGATCTTAGTCACATCATACGGTATGTTTAAAGCAACAATTGCTGATCGGGGACCTCAAAGATCTGATCTATAGTCAGATGTAATAACCAATAAATCTCTGGAATCTGCTATTAAAATGCCAAAGTCAGCTTTACATTTAATAATAGTGGCGTTAACTGCAGTGTGCAACATTATAAAGGTTGAATTTCACATATTACAACGGATTAATCACATTATCTGCTAAATGAGGATTCAAGTGTGAAATCACTGGATTTAAAAGGACAAGGATTTCCAAAGGAAAACTCACACAGGCAGTCATTTATTCATTAATTTAGTTCATTGTGCCGCTGCACAATGGTTTATTTATAGATGGGCAATTAATTTATTGCTGTGGTGAAGGTGAGAGAAAAGCATCGCCACTATTTGTCACTAATCACCCGATGACGAAATGGAGTGTGTGCAAACACGAAGGCGCGCGTCCGCACACAGCACGGGAAGTGTAAAACAGAGTAATACACTTTGACAAACCGCCGTGTGATTTCGTCTTACTACCATATTAACAATAGTCACACCTTTAACAGTCACAATGTTTTGCAGGGAGGACACAGTTTCCGGCACCGAAAGGGTTGTGGAACAGCTTTTGAGTTTAGCCTATCTCAGCAGTGTGAATTCACACTTTCATTGTGTGTTCTCACTTCTGTGCGTATGAGCGTGCACACTCGAGTGTGTATGTGTGCACATTAAGAGAGAGGAGGGAAGGCAAAAAAAAAAAAAAAAAAAAAAAAAAGGGAAAGCTCGGCTTTCTTTGGATAAACAATCTGAGGCAGCATCTCTTATGCTAATGTGTTAGCCTGCCCATTCCTCACTGCATTTACATTCTCTGTCCTCACGCACCTGACGCAACAGACAGCAGGGCTCAAACCGGAGCCACGGGGAGCTCAGCCCCGCTAACACACGGCGAGTTACCCACCAGCTCCGCGTCTGAGCCTCCGCCGAAACCCGCGGGAGGATCTGACACGCTTCACGCCACGGCGGAGGCTCTCCCTCCCTCGCCGTCCGCCGGGCCAGAGGAGCACGGAGTTCCCCCGACGCCGCGGGACTTCGCGCCGTCGGGGAAAATCCCCCGGCGCTCGCGTCCGTCCCACTCAGTCCCCGATGAGCCCGCACATCGCCATCCGACCGCTGACCGCCATGCGATCACAGATGAGTCCGCCCCGCGTCCACCGACGCAGCTCCACCATCACGCGAGCCCGGCTGAGAGCGAGGGAAGGCACTCCCAGCCGGGCCGCAGTGAGACGGGAGGTAAGGCCCGCCCGCCGCTCCAGGCGTCTGCAGCTAGAGTTGGAGGCCCGTGGAAAATTTTACACTCTCATTTAGAATCGGGAGATCATTTTCATGTGCAGCTCATCTAAAATGGGCCATTTTCGGTGGATGAGAGTCGACTAATGCGCTCTTATACACAAGCTATCATAATTTTTATAGTGCTCCGCATCATATCACATGTCAGGGACGCTTATTTAATTTAGATAGTGACAGAGGAATCTGCTTAAACATGGGCGAGTGAGTCAGTTTCAGAGCAGAGAGAGAGAGAGAGACTGAACATTATGCGTGCTTATCAGAGCTGTGATGGAGGAGTTCAGTTGGCGGCGGCGTCTCAGCATCATCCAGAGATAGCGAGAGGATTGAGGAGTTATCAGCCACAGGATCACAGTGATGAAAAGACACGGGGACGTTTCAGACAGAATCGGGACTCCACCTCGACTTACCGGCGCAGATAAGAAAATATGTTATCAGCGGCGTTATCGTGCGAGAGCTCTGGCGAAACAATAGTGCGTTTGTTTGAGGTCATTTATTTCTGGTTTTGGCTCGACGTCAAGCTGCCAGGGAGAAGGAGAAGATGAAGAGCTCAATCACTGTCGTAGTTTACCGAGCCAAACACATCTCTCAGTTGTCGGAGAGCAAAGCGGGAACCCCGAAAGATCCAGCTGCCAGAGTGCAACGTCAGAGAGTTCGGCTCAGCCGATCGAGGCCGATGCCAAGAACGGTTCAAATCACTTCCAGCCCCAAGGCGGCGTGGGTTACTCAGATTAAACGTGTTTATGCTCACTCCTGGGCTACAGCAGCCTCTGAAGCCACCGCCATACAGAACCACGCTTCGCTCACTGGAGGGGTTTCCAGTGTGTGTGTGTGTGTGTGTGTGTGTGTGAGTATGCACAGCTGTGACAGATGTGTGAGAGAGTGGGTCTAGTGGGGCCAGAGTCGGACACGAGTAGCGGTAGGCGGGGGTTACTTTGATGAGATGCGCCGATGGCACGCCGCCAAGTTGTGTGAAATAGTCCAGGGTGCTGCGAGAACAGCTGCCGGCGTCCTGTCTCACCGGAGCCCCGGGGGGGGGGGGGGGGGGGGGGGGCAGGGGGAGGGGCGGGCGAGTGGGCGGGAGATAGCCTGGAGGGGGACGCACCGCGGGGGGGGGGGGGGGGGGGGGGGAACGCTTTGCAGGATGCCCCTCTCTGAAGAAGAACAACTGGAGACATGGAATACCTGCGTAGAAATACCTCCAGGGGAAACCCAGATGGAGGCGTGCGGCGGCCAATTCTCTGGGGGGCCTGGCGGTCGTTAGTCCCTCACTGACGTCCACGGTGTGGTCGCCTCAGATGATTGGTTATCCATACTTCTGTACTGCCAATCGTCTCCGCGAGATGCGGCGCTTGATTTATCGAATTGTGAGCGCTACGAGGAAGAGAGGAACCAGCTTCGCATCTCTCTCCTTGTGCGTGCGCTCGCTGTAGCCCTAAAAACCTGAAGCAAAGGATTGTGGGGATGGCACTCCCTCTGGGAAAGTGGAGTTTACAAAGAGAGAGGGAAAGGATGTGAAAAAGTCTTGAGCAAAAGACAATTAAAGATGCAGTAAAAATGGAAAGCGTGTGCTAAGCTGTCTCTAGTAGCTATATTGATTCGAGATGTTTTTTTGTGACTGTGGCACCGGAGAGAACATTAAATCTCTACATGGGGAAGCACACCCGTGAGGAGGCATTACTGTAATATAAACCAGTCCAGAGTGCCCGATGAATATTCATAGTTCGGGGTAAATACAATAACAAAGACAAGAGGAGGAATGGATGGCGTTCTTCTAATATTGGAGGGGAAAGAAAGCACAGAGTTAAAACAAGAACAAGCCAAAAGATAAAAAATAAAAATAAAAAAATCATGGCATTCAGATAAAAGGAAGTGCATGTCATTTCTCTCACACCCAAAGTGAAAATGTAGCGCTGAAGGAGTTTCTCAAGCCTGTCTGACTCTCACGGCTTTTTTCCCAAGCCCAGGGCTTCGGCCCCTGATGGGGCAATCCACTATCTGACAGAGTGAGAGAGAGAGAGAGAGAGAGAGAGAGAGAGGAAGAGTAGAGGAAAACAAGGTCTCGGAGGAAGAGGAGGAGTAGACAATATCAGTAATCTTTACCCGCTGCAGTATCAGCCTAATTATAAAAGTTGGGGATGTGGAATGAAGAGAGGCAGTGGAACAGCCCAGAAGACGTCTGTTTGTGTTAACGATGTTTGTGTTGCGTCAGTTTCCCACGAGTCCGTCCATCAGGAGATGCCTGGACTCAGAGGGGCGGCGCTGTCTGAGCACGGCCCGGAGGAGGACGAGGGGAAACGGAGAACCTCTGAGAAGACAGGTATTCGCTGGAGTCGGGAGGATTTATTCATCACGTCCTGTTCAGCTTTGGTTGAGGCCCCGATCGCACGACAAGGGTTGAAAATGGAAAACTTGCATTTATGCGCTTGAGCGTTGACCTTGAGTGTCGCAGCGGAGACACGAGCCAACGAGTCCTGCGATTCGCCGTGTTGAAAATCAGCAGAAATAGCTTCACAGGCCGGTTTGAGGGCCACAATGATCCAAACATGTTTTTTATCGAAAATATTTAGAATATAATTCTGGAGTTCAGGTGTGGAGCAATAAAAAGTTGCAGAGACTCGACAGCTCACAGTCGGATCCAAAAACCCGACGCGGATAATCGTCTAAATTTATCTCCGCACTGACACAATAATCTGTCAATCAACTTCAGGGAGAGAGTGAAATCACTATTTTGGCAACAACGCTGATACCATGCAGTCATTTCAGACAATGACTGAAGTTGAAGAATGGTTTTTTTATTCTCTTTTTATAAATGAGCAGAAACAAAGTGAAAACAGCTTGAAAACTAGGGGAAAAAAAACCTAGCTAACGCTCTAATTTGTTTCCTTTTATTAAATAAATGGCCACTGCGGCATGTCAGATCCTCACAAGTCTGAGCAGACAATTCATGAAAACCACGGCCACAGATCCACAACGTCATCTGAGCACGAGAAGAGAGAGGAGGACGAGCACAGAGGAGGAGAAAAGGAAGTGAAAGGTATCTGACGTTCACTCTCGTAGCTCTGAGCAAATTCAGAGAAAATAGGAAAAGCAGCATCATGAGCTCAGCTGTCCAAAACACAAACAGCGGAGGTGCGTCTGATTTTTGTCTCCGATTGTGGCGCACCAGTCTCCCACACGTCGGGTGAACATGAGACTCGCGGCCACAGAGCTTCAGCCGAGCACGGCGAGGACAGAGCGGAGGGAAAGGGAAGCCCTGGAGAGACAGGTATCCGTCCTGATATTAACCTGGACAGTGATGGGTTCTGGAAGTCCACCGTGACAGAATAAGAATAAATAGATTACAGTATGTACAAGTTAACGTTGTAGATTTGCACTTTAGTAGTTCTGTGTTCGCTCTACAACCTTCTGAGGTTTCGCAACACACATGTTGTCTTAAAACATCGGACATCTGTGTCTTATTTTCATAAAAAATGTTTGATTTTTTTCCCAGACTTTCACGAGTCTAATCGTGCTCACGAATCTCACGGCACCAGAGTAACTCCATCTGTGCACGGGCAGAAAATGCAGGAGGCGGACGGGCTCAGAGAAAGGCACGCTGAGAAGAAAGGTATCTCATCTTTATGCGGCGGAGTCAGTGTTCCCTTGAAAGCCAGAAAAAGCAGAGATGCGTCAAAATTTTTTGCTTGTTAACGTTGATGACTGTGCTGCGTCAGACCTCCACATATCAGAGGGAGACGTGCACGAGGCTCACGGCCATAAAACCACAGCGTCGCCCGAGCGTGGCGAGGGGAGGGAGGAGGAGGAGGAGCATGGCGCCAACACGGGAGGTATCTGAAATGTAGAGTAGAGCTCTCTGTACAGCTGGGGTTAGCAGAACATGACACTTTCTTTCTTTTTTATTAATGCATGCAGACATTTTTTAAAATGCAAAAAAAAAACTCATCTCATAAAATAAAAGTGCAGTCAAGCACATAGATTTCCAGCAAAGGTAATGCAAATCTGGAGAAGTTGTTTTCAATAGGCAGGTTGAAAGTAAAAAAAAGTGCAATTTATTCTATCATTAATCAATCAGGATACTTTGTTATTTTATGATTGAGACGAACCAGACGTAAGCACCAGTTTTTAAAATCCTTTAGCTTTCAACCATAAACAAAAAAACTGTCATTTGAAGCTTCGTGTCAGCTGTTGAAAATTTGATATCCATCCAGTATTCCATCAAAATTCACTAACTGGTGCAAGTTTAAAGTCAACGGAGTGAATTTTACTCCCAAAGCATTAAAGACCGCAGCTCTGGTAAACTTACATTAAACATTCATTTGCATGCAGGAAAGATCTGTGTGCACATGTCCAAAAAAATGCAAAAATGAGAATATAAAAATAAGAAGTATTCATCCAGGTCTGCTCTAGATTGTATCAAAAAGGTCATTTTTAGGACCTGCAGTAAATCGCCTCTTCAGGTGCTTTCACTTTTTTGTCCATATGAAACTGATGAACTCATGTTGTGTCTCAGTTTCCCATAAGTCTGTGGGGCACGGGCACGTGCACGAGGCTCACGGCCACGCGTCAAGCTCGTCGCAGCACGAGGGCCGAACAGACAGGACAGCTGGAAGTAAGGGCGTCTCATCTCCTACGTAGTGGCAGCAGTGGTCTGGTTCTGGTTCTAGTTAGTTCTAGTTAGAGGCGAACTCGATGTGCGGTGGACTCAGAGGCAGAAACTGGGCCGTCACCGAGACTCAATTCACCTAGTTAGAGGTTCTTTTCTTCTGATGACGGTGACACCTGTGGTGTGACAGTTTCTCACATGCTTGAGGGTCACGAGCACCGGAGTCACGGCCACAAAACTACTTCTCCCGGCCAAGAGGACAAAGGTCAAGAGGAGGAGCAAGAGAGACAATCTGAAAGGAAAGGTATCATGTTTTTTTTCTGTCTTAATGCTCTGTAGCAGCAGCTCTGTAGCTCACTGTAGACGAGCCGTAGCGCGTAGCGGGAAAATAAACTTTTCACCACAGTGTAAACTTGGCAGCTCACTGCAGAAAATAGGCCGCTGACAGGAAATTGCAGGAATGCATCTCAATTTCTGCTTTCTTGCTGGCTTTGCTTGTGACAATAATGACTGTGCTGTGCAGTTTCCCACGTGTCTGAGGGACACGCGGGTGGGAGTCACGGCCACAGAACAGCCTCATCCCAGCACGGAGGGGAACGGCAGGCGGAGGGTGGAATCAGAGGTATATGTTCAGCATAAAGCGTAACACACAGTTTCTGAGGAGGAAGCGTTTCAAGAAAAGCTTAACTTTTAATATAGTGCTGTTTGCTTCGTGTGTTCACGATGCATTTATGGTGTTTAAGCCTCCCACACGTCTGAGGGACACGGTCACGGGACTCACGGCCATGAAATAGCAGCTAAACGCGAGGAAGAGCATCCGGGAAGCGAGGCTGAAATCCATGCCGCAGGTATCTGGTTCTCATGTATCGATGGCAGCGCTCTGCAGCATTAAAACACCAGCTCAAGAGCGAGATGGTAGGACAGCCTTGAGCCTGTGTGGAGCTTGCATATTCTCCCTGTGCTTGCATTGGCTTTCTTTTGGGCAGTCCGACTTTCTACTCTATTGCAGTGAATGTCAGCTTACTTAGCGGCTTCAGATGAGAGTGTGATGGCTGCGGACGGACGTCTGACTGATTCTGAGAGAACTGCTTCCTGTCTGACGTCGGCTTGCATAAGCTTTCTTATTTGCCATAGTATAAGCAAACGGAGAAATGTTTTCTGGTGTGTTAGTTCACCACGAGTCTGAGCAGCACGTGCACGGGACTCACGGCCACAAAACGCCGTCAGGGCACGGAGAGGAGGAGCATTCAGGAAGAAAAGAGGAAAGCAGAGGTATTTATCCTACATGCAGTGGTAGGAAAGCTCTGGAATCTGGAGAATGTGTGGAAAAAATGATGAAAGTGATGAAAATACACATTTACATGCTGTTCAGTTTTCTTAAAGAAATACAGACTGCTGGCTCTGTACTGTTCTTAATGACACTGTTGGAATTTCCTCCATGTCCCAGTCAGTGGACCACAACATCCATGCTTTTCTTTCTTTTTTTAATTTTTTCCAAATTGGTCTTGCATAATCCTGTTGGAAACCCTGATATTGACATAACAGGATGCTTTTTTTCTGGCTTTATTCAAGAAAATCACGGTTCATCAGTCCTTCACCTGCATGAGACTCATGGCCACAAAAGCTCGCCTGAGCACGGTAAAGTATTAGTCGCAAAGCTTTGTGTCCGTTGCAGCGTAGTTAAGTCTTGGAAACTGGAAATACAATTTCATATCTCACCGTGGTTCGTCAGGACATCCCGCGGGTCACGACACTCATGGCCAGAAACCCTCTGGACATGGAGAGGGAAGAACCCAGAGAGGTATTTTAGTGGCTTATCTGACGCTTTTGCTTGAGTTTTACTGAACATTCTTGCTGAAACTGCATTAGTGCAACTGTGGTGTTTCAGTCTTGCACGAGCATGAGGAGCGTGTTCATGAGACTCATGGCCACGAAATCCCTCCTGCACACGGACAAGAAGAGCACGCCGCAGGTACCCCTTACGTCTGCAGTGGCTTCAGCGTCGCCCGTAGAGCAAATGTAGGAGTAGATCTGAGCCTGCAAAAATGAGCAAAACGTCCTCTGTGGTAACTGGTTTGTCAGGCCATCACGGCGCCGCCGGACACACTCAGGAGACTCATGGACACCGCGCATTCGTGCACGAGCTGGAGAGGATAGCTGAAAGTGGAGGTATCCGTTTAGTGTTCAGTAGTAGCACTGCTTTCTAATTACGACCGAATAAATAGAAATGTGTCAGCAAAAAAAATGAGTAGAACGGCACTTTTACACTTTATGTTTCAGGCCATCACAGCTCTGAGAGGCCCGGTCACGAGGCTCGTGGCCACAGTGCATTCGTGCACGAGCTGGAGCGAATAGCCGAAGGTATTTTCAGCCACATTTGTGAAACTAGAGCTTCGCACGCCACGGTTTGGCGTGCTTCTCGAGCGCCGTCGCGTTTCTAACCAGCGTTAAATTCATGACAAGTGTTTTACTTTAGCTGCCCACGAAACGCACGGCGGCAAAAGCTCGCCAGAGCACGGAGGGGCGGAGCATTCAGAGCGTGGAGGAACAGGTATCTGCTGTAAAACCCAAGGAGGCGATTCTTTAAGTTTCCTGTAGTGATTCAGTAGATAGAACAGGACTGTAGAAAAATAAAAGGCATTAATGTGGTTTGTTAGGACATCACAGACCTGAGGAACATGGGAGTCACGGCCACAGAGGCTCGTCTGGGCACGCTGGGGAGGCACATACAGGTATATATATTCTACGTGCAGTCTTATTTTTGCTTTATAGTTAACGTAGCATCCTAGTGACGGAGGAGATTTTAGCTATTTTAAACGTGACGCACACAAAACTGGCATCCGTGTCACTATTTACAGTTTATTTTGTTTTGTTTTGATGACGTCTGGCTTGTCAGGACGTCACACACCCGAGGAACATGGGACTCACGGCCACAGCAGCTCATCTGAGCACGCTGGCCATTCACACACAGGACCGACGACTGAAAGCGCAGGTGAATGTCCTGTAGGGAGACGCAGCCACGCTTCAGATTGAAAGTTCTGCACGAGCACGCGCTCCACAGCAATCTCTACATTTTGGTTTTAATGACTGGTTTGTTAGGACATCATGTATCTGAGGAACATGAGACTCATGGCCACAGAGGCTCATCTGAGCACGGCGGAGAGGCGCACACAGGAAAAACGACTGAAAGCACAGGTATATAAACAGACAAATACTCAAAGATAGCTTTGCTTTAAATGTAATTTTGTATACTGGTAATGCTGAAGACACATTTTCACCAAAACGGGACAGAAAGACATGGAAAGCATGTCCCACTTCTTCAGCTTTGTTTTCATGATTTCTTCTGCTTGCTAGCACGTCACACACCGGAGGAGCACGACACTCACGGCCACAGAAGCTCACCTGAGCACGGCGGCCATTCTCATGCAGGACACACTCCTGAACACACAGGTAGACGTTTCTACTGTAGCTCTGCTCATATTTAAAATAGAGTCCCAGTGAGTGACGATGAAAATCCAGGGTGGATTAAGTTTTTAGCTCAGGCTCATCAGTCGAGGAAACTGAGAAGTGAATGAGCTGTTTGGTTTGTTAGGACATCACAGATCTGTGGAACATGAGACTCACGGCCACAGCAGCTCATCTGAGCACGGCGAGCATTCGCACACAGGACGAGCGCCTGAAAACACAGGTGGGGAACCGGAGGGACATGTAGCAAGGCCTTATTTTAAATAACTGTACGGCTACTGAAGAAAATATGCTCTGAAATGGGTTTAAACACATTCTTTGGTTTGATAGGACATCACACGCCTGAGGAACACGAGGCTCACGGCCACAGCAGCTCGTCTGAGCACGCTGGACATTCACATTCAGGACCAACGCCTGAAAGCACAGGTATATGTTCTGCAGGGAACTGTAGCAATGCTTTACATTTAAATTATAGTACTAGTACTGATCAAATTGTGCTCTAAACACACTCTTCAGTGTTCACTGTCTGTACCTGGTTTGATAGGACGTCACACACCTGAGGAACACGAGGCTCACGGTCACAGCAGCTCGTCTGAGCACGCTGGACATTCACACACAGGACAAACCACTGAAGCCACAGGTGAATATTCATCTGCACAGCTGGCAACAGCTTATTTCAGTGATGAAAAAGTACATTTTGCTGCAATTTCTTTAAGGCCATCGCAGTTCTGAGGGACACACACTCGACACTCACGGCCACAGAAGCTCGTCTGAGCATGAAGGACATTCACATACAGGAAGAACAACTGAAGGCACAGGTGAATATTCACATGACTCATGTCGATGACGAACTCTGCAGTAAATAAGTTAAATTTGCTGCGGTTTTTAAGGTCGTCACAGTTCAGAGGGTCACACACACCAGGCTCATGGCCACCGAAGCTCGTCCGAAGACGGCGGACATACGAAAGTGGCAGGTATCGATTTCACAATCAGCTGCAGCAACGCTCCGCAGTAACTGTAGTGAGGCAGTAAGATACGGGCTAATTCACTTCTGAGCGCGAAACAAGGCATGTGAGTACAGAGTGTGTGCGAGTTCAAATGGTGTGTTTTGACCTCTAGTCACTGGGGTTTGGCAGTATCTACGTTATGATTAAACCTTCCCCTCACTTTCCCGGGGTGTACGGCGTTACCGTGACGATCGTGTTTATGGCCTGTTCAAGTGTTTGAGTTTCTTATTTACGTGACAACGCCTGAATGCAACACAGGCGTGAGTGGTGGCTTTAACTGTGCAGAACAGCATCCATTTGACGGTCAAAAGTCCAGTATCGAGGTATTTATGAGTGAAAACGACGATAAAGTTGCAGTGTTTGGGATATGCAGACGAGTCACGCAGATGAAATTAATTCCACCACAGCGTATAAAGAGGACACCAGCTAGCAAAAACGCTGATTTCTGAACTTTTGTTTGTTTTTTAATGGCCGTGGTTTGTCAGGACATCACACGTCAGTGGCACACACACATGAAACTCACGGCCACAGAGTGTCTCAGCACGGGGGGGAAAGGCCAGCTGGAACTAAAGGTATTTCAGCTCCGTGCTTCAGGACGTTACTGTAGTTTTCTGCTGCCTTAACTCACCTGGTAGCGCTGTGGCGTTGCAGTCTCCCACGGGTCCGAGGGACACGCTCATGAGGCGCACGGCCACAGAACGTCGGCAGAGCACGGACACGGGGCACCAGCCGAGAGGAGAGGTATCCCATCAAGCTTTGCAGGGTAGTGGAGTAGCGAGCTTCGAGACACACTGAATCCACGCTCATGTTCCAGTCTCGCACTCCTCTGAGGAGCACGGGCACGAAACCCACGGCCACGGCGCCTCTCCTCAGCACGGGCACGAAACTCACGGCCACGGCGCCTCTCCTCAGCACGGGCACGAAACTCACGGCCACGGCGCCTCTCCTCAGCACGGGCACGAAAGGCAGCAGGAGCGCCACACAGGAAGCACAGGTGAAACGACCCTGAACTTTAAATAAAAGTCTCCTGGAACCAACAAATGCTGACCACTGCTGTCGTGTCAGTCTCCCACAAGTCTGACGGACACGCGCACGGCCACAAAGCCTCGCCCGTGCACAGAGAGGACCATACGGAGGGGAGAGGTACACGCTTTAGATGCAGCGGTAGAAATTTTCCCGTAACTTCTAGCACCTAAAATATGCAGTAGATAAACTTTCAGCACCTCTTAATCTGACTGTAGTGAGACAAATAGTCCCCCGGACACCAAAAAGTACAAACGGCACACATTTATCTAAATAGTGGCTTGTAATTTTAATGACAGTGGTTGTTGCAGATCCCCACAGGGCTGGCGGACATGTGCATGAGACTCATGGCCACACAACAACCTCCTTTTCTCACCACGGGGAAGAAAGGACAGGTATACACTGCTAGCAGCTTTTTTTCCTTTAGCATTTACATACAGAAATATGCAGCACAAACTTTGTTCACGCAAAAACAGGCCACTATAAACAGCAGGAATGTATCCAAATGTGCCTGTGAGTGTATAGAGCGACTTAAAATAAAGTTACACCGCAGAGAGAGACGTTAATTTGGCCTGGATTGGTGCATATTACCCAAAATACTGACTGTAGCTTAAGTTTAAGAATAGAAACGTGACAGAGTAGGGAGCGGGGATACAGATGGATCTAATCTAATCACGATTTGAATAGCGGGGAGAAGGGAAGATAACGTTTTTATGTGTCAGCCCTCCGCAAGTCTGAATAACACATTTAGGAGAGCGATAGCTGAATCCCCCCCCCGTCTCACTTCAACACTAAAACAAGAGTGTTTTTTGTGTTCTGCCCCCGCAAACTCTTCCCTCACGACGGTGGCGTTTCAGTCTCCCACCACTCGGAGGGACACACGCACGAGAGTCACGGCCGCCACGCCGAAACCTCGCCTCACGGCCACGGTGTGGAAGAAGACGGTCACGCGCAGGGAAGAGGTGAAGGAGCAAGTATTCCCTTCAGCGGATTAACAAACCTCAGCGACAAGTTGGGCTTTGCAGTTCTCAATGGAAAGAAAGAAAGAAAACAGAAATTGAGAGAAAGTGTCTAAATGCGTCTGTTCGACTGCGATGATCGTCTGCCAGTCAACAGGAGCCGAAAGGCTAAATCTTAATCTGGTACCAACAGCAGCGCCACGTTTTTATCCGAGACGACGAGTGACGCTGAAGGGCACGGAAGAAAGAAGGAAAAAAAAAAACAAAAAAAAAAAACAAAAAGACAGGCAGCATAAAAGATGAAGCAGAAAAACGAGAACAAGAGGAAAAGAGAAGATGAATTTGACAGTGGAGATGCTCTGGAAATAAGTCGCGTTGTCTCTGCTCAGAATTATGGGAGCATTATTTCATTTTTACACGTTTTGAATACCCTCGTGTCTCATCTGTTTAATAGAATACAGCATAGAGCTTATAAATAAAATAACAAAGGCTACACTGTGTTACAGGAGTGCAACTTGTGTTTGGGCCCTAAAAAAAGTTCCACAGTCATTTATTTATTCATCATTTCCAGGGTCAATATAGATGTATTACTGACTATTAGTTACAGAAAACAGTCGACCTGATTGAAATGTTTGAATCAAAATTAAAGAAGGAAAAGAGTGATGAGTCCAGCCAGTCGTCAGGGTTTCATGAACGCTGCAGCCAGTGTTTCTCTAACCTTCACCAGGACAAGAGAGTAACTGCAAGCTTCCGATCTATACTCAAAATTGCAAAGCACGGATATTTACTTTGGATTTGTTAGCACATCGAACAGACTGCAGACTCCAACTTATGCAAATTCTTACAAATAAACGGTCCGGTGAGGCAGATTCAGCCGGATGTGCCACCGTGTTGCTGCTGTTTTTTTTTTTTTTTTTAACTGGTTCCATTTTTCCTGCTGGCTGTTTTAGCAGAATCTATACCAGCAAAGCTTTCTCACAATATCTGAGGATATTTCCAGCTTGTCGATGGTCTTCGTGGTGTCTTGTTCAGTAAAACAACCTGGGATAATTTGTGTTGTGTCAATAGAGATTGATTTTTTGGGGGGTTGGCGGGGGGGGTTGTTGCTCGCTTGTAGCTCACCGTTTCTTTGAACAACCGGAGGTGGAGAGAGGCGGTCACAGGACCTCGACGCTCACGTTTGGGAAGGAGGATGAAGACAGAGAAGAGAGAGAGAGACTGAAAAGGAAAGGTAGACTTGTAATGATCTAATGGTGCAGCGTTTCATAACTGGTTGCACTAATTTATAATGATAAGGTTATTAGGTGAAACAGTATCTGAAACAAAAAAAAAAAGAAAAGAAAACCGACACCGCAGAGCTGCTGCCGTGGCGATTTGAATCATTTCAACCCTCAGTTGAGTCATTTTCTTAAGTAAACCTTCGAAGTGAGTCATGACAGAAAACCCAGTTCTGTAATTTACATGTTTTGCCGCTCTGTAGCGAGTCGGTCACCTCCAACTCAAACAAGTCGAGAGGCTTTTAGCTTCAACTCGTGTGTAACTGACGAGTCCACGGTTCATCCTCAAAATCCACAAAGTGGAGAGAAGTTCTCACGCGCGGCGCGGCGTCTAAATGATCGCCGTTCATTCCGGAGCACGGCTTGACTGTCGATGTCAGACGAGTGGGTTATTTCCTGCAAGACTGAGAGATCGCTGCGCGTCTCACACCAGCTTCATGGACCTAAATAGTCAAACGATGCTGGCGCCTCCCACAATGCGACACCTCCACGTTGCTTCTTCTGGAGCAGAACAGAAAAATTAGGTGTGAAATCTCAAACGGCAGTGTAATAATTAGACTGTAGCGACACCTGAAGACCGCTGCCTCCGTTACCTGCGGAGCGCCACGGCGAACTCGCGCGCCGTTTTCCTGTTTTTTCCTGTTTATGCTTGGCATTTTGCAAAGATTTCACTCGGTTACAAAAGAATGAGCGAGAAGTCTGAGTGCGCAGACGAAACATCCCGACCCCTCGATGCTGAGGTGAGGCTGGCGCCAGTGTAAACTGCTATTGGCAAAAAGCAAAAGTTCTCACCACTCGTTTCACTGTGTGGAGATTATTGGCTCCTCTCGAGCTCCGAGCACAATAATCATAGCCGACCATCTTCCAGGAAATCTGTTGGGTGTGATCGACTGTTTTGCCAACTGCTGTTTCCAAAATTGAAAGAAAGAGAAAAAAAATAATAATTCATTGTAATCTTTTTTTGCAGTGTTTGGAGAAGATTTAATGCATTAATCTTAAAAGCTTAAGACATGCTTTAAAACAAATTCGCTCGTCTATCCTCGATATTACAAACAGTTGATTATTTGATATGGATGCGGGCCAACCGCAGTTCCTTCCAAAAGGCTTCAGATGCAGAATGTCCTCCATGAATTTTCAGTTCTGTCTCACCACCAGTTTAGAAATGCTGCACTTGGTGAAGAGTTTTATATTTATTTTTCGTCTTGTGCTTCATAGAACGTAGAAAGCCCGTCCTTTCATGTCGCTTCAGTGGGAATCCCTGCCACCTCATCCATAAGACCCCTCTGTAGTCCCTGTGCTGAACTCCAGGCTATTCCCGCCCCAGATGTATGAAGGCGCAGTGCTGAGGATGACTGTAGCGCAGTGTGGACACCAAACCTAAATAAAGATTCCTTCATCCCTCAAGGGCTCCTCAAACTCTTGATCTCAGGAGAGCCTCAGGCCAAACAGTTGTTTGGGATCATATACGATGATTTCAAAGGTAAGACACCCGACAGAAGCGGCACGTGATGAAAAGAACCACCAGGCTGCAGATTTCAGCTTGATTAAAGTGGTTTGTGAAGTTTCTTTTATTGTTTTTTTTTTTTTTTTTTTTTTTCCAAGTAGAAAACCTGTGGAAAGATTCCTTTCTGTGTTCAGTATGTTCTCTGTTCTTCATTTTGCTCGCCTTTCTCCCATTCGCATCTGGTTCTGTTTGTTCTGTGTGCATGATTAAGGTAAGAAACTGGACCGTGAATTCCTACACAGACCATCAAACGCTCATTTATCCCGATGTTTCCAGGGAAGGCGGCTTGTTAGCAAACCATACCGATACTTCTTCAACCCCACCGTCTTTGATGCAGGCGGTGATTCTACCGTCTTTTACCGAGAACAATTCAAAACTGATAAATACCAATAAGGCAGCATCTTGACTCGTAACGTTAATTTGTGGAACAATGTCCCATCGCCTCGCTGGTCCATGGAGTAATTGGCCATTTATATTTAATTAGGCGGTTCTTCCCCCACTGCTTGCACGCTTCCCTCAGTGCTGAGAGAGGCACTTTATGGCGCTCCTCTCGCCGGCTTCCTTTAAACCAGCTCATTAATATTTCAGCTGGCATCATCAACCAAACAATAATAAAATAATAATGTGACGGCTGATTAAACAGCTAAACTCCGACTTTTTAATGTGCATTTAAATGTGTATTTGCATAAACATGCCTGGTAAACGCCTCTTTAGAGGACAGTGATGCCTTGCAGCACACTATTGCAGCCAACTTCTAAAGCTTAATAAAACCTTAATTAGGTACCAGCCTCAGCCAAGATAACGGTGGCGAAGCAGCCCCTCCACCTCCAGTTGCACCCGTCTCCACAACACAGAGGTGATCTCAGGTTCCCATTTGTCCCTCTGCCAGAAATTAAACACATGTCTTACACCACACTCCCCATCATCTTTCTGTTATTTTTCAGCTTTTGGTTGGAGGCTGTGAAATTCAGAACAAGTCTTAATTTATCAGGCATAAAAGCGTGCGGAGTAAAACCTGCAGTGAGCGCTCAGATAATTCATGAATTACAAAGAGAAAATTTAATTAAGAGCCCCAATTGTGCAGCGCGCCACAATAGGGGAAGTGAAAAGTGTGGAAAGGAGCGAGAGCAGATGAAAGCCTTGTTTTTCGGATGGACTGGATCTGAAATGTTGCAGTTTATTTGACGCAGGGTTAGTCATTGTGAGAATTCTGCCATGTGGCGTCTCAGTCTCTCCAAGATCTTGTCTTTTTTTAACATTATATTTGTTGATTTAAAAAAAAAAAATGGTATTAAAGCGAAATTTATCAGAATTTCAAATGGATTAAGTGCTTTTTTAGAGAAAATATTAAGGGAATTTAAAAAAAAAAATCATTTCAGCTAAACTCTCCTAAAAAAAAAAAAAAAAAAAAATCTCTGTCTCTAAATAATGCTGCATGCAACAGGTCCAAAAAAATTGCAATAAACAACAAAGGCTTTGTAAACTGCAATGCAAAGTCTTTGTGTTTTCCATTGAAAACATCCGGCAAACAATGCATAAGTGTCACATATAAGAAGATTAACCGGCAGGTTGTTTTCTTGTTACAGATTAAACTAATTCTAGTTCAAGTAGAGGTCCTCCCAGGTCATGAGAAGTTCTAGAAAATTAAATAATTTAACCAAAATAATGTTCAGACCTTGAAATGTTAAGATATAATATAATCTTGCTCCAAATTTCAACTACGTTGTGCCAAAAAAAAAAAAGAGAGAAAATGTTGCTCACAGCGGTGTGTTTGTGGAAGACGGGACGTCACAGCATGAGTGGCACTATAAAAAAAGTGAGGGAGATCAAAAATACCCTCATGAAATTTGCATTTTTGTACCCAACCTAATTTAACGTATCATAAATTGCCAGTAAATCAAACAGCATTTAACAGAATAATATATAAATTATGCAAAGTCACTTCAGCAACAAACACTTTTTCTTGAATGAAATCAAACCGAGAGCCCAGAATGTAATATTTATCTCCCCATCAATAATAGGTTTGTTGTGGAAAAAGCAGTTCTCCTCGAGGTTAACCAGGGTCGGGCTGATTCTGCTGGACGGCGCGGAGAGCTGAAGCACCTGCTGTATCGCTCGCCTCCAATTCCCTTAGTTATGATTGCGTAGCTTATAATCTACTCATTCAGTAATACAATTAAATTCCCAGATACAATTAACATGCCTGCACTCACACTCTGACACACACACACACACACACACGCGCGCGCAGGATAGTGGAATTCCCATCAGTAATCAGTGCAGCACAGCGAAGCAGACTCAGCAAACCTGTGAGTGTGGTAATGGAGAGGGAGTGGTCTGTCTTTATTGAACCAATATAGAGTGAGAGAGGCGAGTCATAAAACACACACAGGGCCATTCATTTGTTCACTGACGTCTAAAACGAAAACTTCCAGACACATCTGTTCAAGCGGCCCATTTATCATTCAATAATCCTGCGAGAATGCAATACTCCCGCGCCTCTTTTTCATCACCTGAATTTGGAGTCGAACAGGAAATTTATGATTGCCCGCCCCCGGAGGACTTCATTTAAATCTGTCTCCTTTCTTTTAGACTGTGAGTGCTACGGCCACTCCAACCGCTGCAGCTACATCGACTACCTGAACATCGTCACGTGCGTCAGCTGCAAGCACAACACCCGAGGCCAGAACTGCCAGCACTGCAGACTGGGATACTTCCGCAACGCCTCTGCTGAGCTGGATGACGAGAGCGTCTGCATCGGTCAGTCTTCAGGGAGGCGGCGTGCAGAGGGGGGTGGTGTGTGTGTGTGTGTGTGTGTGTGTGTGTGTGTGTGTGTGTGTGTGTGTGTGTGTGTGTGTGTGTGTGGGAGAGAGAGAGAGAGAGAGACACTGACAGAGAAGCAGTTAACAAGATGCTGCTGTTAAAATTCAAGAGTCTACTCAGATGCTGTGGAAATTACCACATAAAGAGCCAATACTTGTGCAGTATTGTCTCTTTACTTTGCGTTGCTGTTCGTTCATTCTGCATTTATCTCAAGCATGTGAAAGTTTAGCATATAGAGGGTGAAAGTTACATCCAGCAGCACAATGCAAAAACAAATCTTTGCTCGGTGCAGACGGAGGCAGGTGTCAATGTTCCTGTTTCCACTCTTAGTGGTCAGTTTTAATATTGCAGGAACATTTTCCCTGAAAAGCTTCCCTGCTGCTAATTCACATCTTATCTACTTACATATGGAAATGATCCAATAAAACACTGCACCTGGCTCTTAAAGGGCAGAAGACCTGGCAATGAGATTCTTCAATCTTTGCCAAAAACTCCCAAGAACCTGAATAGACGAAAAAGTTTGTGACAATGCTGTGATTACACATATTAGTCCAAATACAACCATGATTATACAATTATCACCAGTTAGCAAAAAAGGTGACCATCAGCGTTGCTAATATTTTTTGAGATGGAATAAGGTGAGCAATCACACGAGTGCACAAAAGACACCGATGTTCCGGGAGACGTATATCAGCCTGTGAAAAAGGTACGATCGCAGCGAAGGGCTCATTGGATCGGGACAGCTGTTAGCTTTCAGTCAAAACAAACCACAAGATTCTACGCTTCACGGTTAAAAAGATACCGAATATTTCATCCAAAGAGTATGATCTGCTGTCGCCAAAGACACCCTTGACCTTGGAAGGTTGGCTTGGGGAACATCGGGAGGACAGACTCCAAAAACTGTCGTACTTTGACCGTATTTCAGTCATTTTCCTGTCCACTCGGACTGGAATTTGCCAGTTCCGCCTGCTCACCGTTCCTAAACTTTGATTAACTAATTTAATTAATTAGAAATGAATCAACCTTGTGGTACAATAATAACTGCAGTTAATCGCTAAAGAAAGAAAGAAAAATGTGCTGATTCAGCAGTTTTCAGACAACAGTCGCAAAGTAATTTAAACATAGAAAACTAAATTTAAGAATCATCGTCTATTCAAGCTAAAATTAGGACTAAACAATTAAAAAGACAACATAAAGCACTTTGTTTTTAAGCACTCTTTCAGCTTCTTTCCCTCCTCCACACCAGACTGAACCGTCTGCAATGCCTCCGTTTATTTTTATCACTTTATGCAGATTCAGAACTGAATTAGCAGGAAAAAAAAAAAAACAATGACAGAATCCCATCCATCCATGCTCATAAAACAAACAAAATTTGTCTGGAAATTAAGACGGATCGAACCCGGACACAGTTTGAATAAGAATGACAAAGAGTGTTACTTTAACTTTCTTGGCCAAACGCAGTAAAAGTGACAAAAAAGATTAAAAACTCTTGATATAATACTGGGCTGTGAATTGTCAGATAGCTCGACCGATTGGACGCAGTCTGTGAAGAAACATGCAGCGTTTTGGAGAAACATGCAGATCGGTGAACATCGTGGAGTTCACATCCTCCAGGTAAAAACGGATTAACTGGATTATCATGTTCGGATTTTGGATTATTTGAGACGATTGTTTTCAGGAAAGTTTTGTGTTTAGACGGCAACTTTTTGAAAACGACGTCCGTTTCCGTGGTTGTTTCCGAGGCTCAGACACCAACGGGTCAGAAGGCGACACAGGAGACTTTAACAGACTAAACACGTCATCGGAGCTGAGTGTTCAAGCAGGAGGAGCTGGAGGATGAATGAGTTAAGCTGAGCAATAGAAACAGAACAGAAACGCTCAGGAAGTTGCAGCATCTGGTCGGCAGCTGTCAGGAAGTCTCCTCTTTGATTTCTCCGTTTCATCCGCACAGCTTCAGGCTAAAAATCTGATCCTAACAGTTCTTCTTTCTGATAACACAGTTTTAATACGATTACATTTGTACCACCCTTTAGAAATACAAAAGCATACAATCATTATAAAGCGAGCTTGTTTTCACAAGTTTCCCTCTATTAGCCGGAGTGTCGTCGCGCGCAATGAACGAATATTCAGATATTCAAGGTCCTGTCCTGTTTATCGAGCTACAGATTTTAAGCCTCGATCAAAGGTTTTTCCGCTGGGATTGTCGAAATGAGGCTCAACACCAGCAACCGGGCGGAGGACAATATCAATTACAGGGATTTTCCACGAGCGACCAGTTACTGCTGCAAACACCCTCAAGCTACGCAAAATCAGATTCAATGAAATGAGCTGCACAAAACAAAACAGAAACAGAAGCACTCTAATATGATTTTTTTTTATTTTAAAACTGCATCAACGTGCTGCTGCCTGTCGGTTTTCCTGTACCTTGCAGCCAGCCGTATTAAGGCCCTGCACGCCCTGGAAAGAGGTCACTGCGTTTGCTTTGCTGCGTGGGATAAAATGCGGTGTTGATTTGGATCCATCTGTAGGTGGACTGCAGGGGGTTTGAGGGTAAACTGGCCCGCGGTCGGGGGGACACACACAGGGCCGGGGCCTTGGAGTCAGCACAAATCAGGCCTCCATTAGCTCATCTGCCAGCACACTCGCACTCAGAGCGCGGCAGCGAGAATCGGCTCAAACACACACTTTTTACACAGTTTCTCTGCACACGTTGGCTCCCTGTGCCTCAGTGTCGACCGACCGCTCGGCTGCGGTTGTTTTCATGTGTTCTTCTTCAGTTGTTTCACCGTTACTCATTTCTGAACTCAGTTTCGTGATAAAGACAAGCTCACAGCTTTCCTGTTCCACTAAATGACTGAGGAATGCAGTGCGCGTATGCATTTCTGTGATCAGTCTCGTAAAGCCCCTGATCTGCGACCAGCTGTCACTGATATGGATATCACTGGAAATTCTATAAATATGGGTCTGGAATTATAATTAGCAACAGAAACAAAAGTTAAATGAAACCAAAACCATGTAAACTTCAGATACGCACAGTGAAACTATCATTTCAGCTGAATGCGTGAAAGCTTGTTCAGTTCCTCCAGTTTCTTGTTGACACTTTTAATTGTCATGCTCCATCGTCCATCGTCTTACAGACTGCTCAGGAATGACAAACTACTTTTGTGCAACACCCGATATCATCTGTACTCAATCCAATAAGAAAAATGCCACTTTGAAAATCATCACACAACCCAGTTCTTGGCAATCGTTCCCTTAAAAATGAACCAAACCGTAACTTTGCATTGCGTTGATTCACCACTGTAAGCTGGAGCTCAAAGGAGACACCACTTGATTTTCACCCTCTGCGACTGAACAGGCCGTCTGCATTACAATCCCCGCTGCATTACAAGTGCTACACCTTTTCCAAATGTTCTGGAAAGCTCTTAAAATCCAGGCCCGGCCGTCTGCGACATGTTGGGACCTCTCCGCTTTGAAGAAACCGCGCCTCGTCTGCTCGGCGCCGTAGCTCCCCGGCAGTTAAATATCAAACACAATCTTGTGCTCTGAATATAAATGTCCACATTTTTGGTCAATCTTTTAAATGTTCCTGGTTTTTTTGTTTTTTCTCTCTCTCTTCCCTCCCATCTCTTCTTTCAGAGTGCAACTGCAATCAGATGGGCTCCGTTCACGACCGCTGTAACGGGACAGGGTTCTGCCAGTGCAAAGACGGCGCCACGGGGGCCAAATGTGACGACTGTGTGTCGGGATACTTCTGGAAGCAAGGCTGTTACCGTGAGTTTTTTCTTTTCTCTCCCTCTCTCTCTCTCTCTCTCTCTCTCTCGGGTTAAGGAGGTGCTGCAGCCTTTCCGGGACCTTTGCAGACGCACCGTCCACTTAAGCTTGCGGAGCCCCTGATGTTTTCTTCACTCACGGGGGAATAGATCATGTAGCTCATTAGCAGCATCAGCCGCTCTTTTAATTGATGACCCTGTCACGCCTTAACCCCATTACAGGGAATCGCCTCCCTCCGCCATCCACCATCCACTTTCAGATAGATCCTCCCTCCCGCTTGCCGGTTGGTGTGTGTGTGGGTTTATTTATTGCAATACGAGACAGAGCGGAATAAATAGAAGTACAGTGTGTTTTGGGGTTGACGGTTTACTCCAAATTCTCCGACGCAACAAAGCCAATTACCTTTGGCGAGGAAAAAAAAGAAATGTTAGCATATGTAATCTTTCCCTGTCATGGCAGGCTGATACTCTGTCTCCTCTCTCAACATTTTTAGGTCAAGTATCTTGTGCAGCACAGCTACCTCTGTGTGTTTCCTAATGCCTTTGATAGCATTTTAATGAGGCTGCTCGCTCCTTCCACCGTCACTTAACAAATATCCAACATGAAGTGGGTTTTTTTTTTTCTTCTTCTTTTCTTTGACGGTGGTTTTGACTTGACCCCGAGAAACTGCAAACTCATGATAAACAGAGAAAAGGGACTGCAAAAAAAACAACAAAGGGCAGGTGCTACCTGTTGTAGTCCCTGAGGCGAAGACTGGTGAATTCATCTTGCCTCTCTCCTTCCCCCTGCTTTCTCTGTTCCTCCTGCCCTGAATTCTTCTCCTCTCTCTGTATCTTCGCCCCCCCCCCCCCTCCTCCCTCACGCCCTCCCCACCTGTCTTTCCCTTTGCCATACATCTTCCCCTCGTCTTTGTGCTCTTTACTCCCCCACTATCCTTTCACCGCCTGTCATTCTGTCACTTCGCCGTGCGCGCTCTTTATTCCCAACTCCCCTCCGCTCTCCATCCTCCACTCCGCAGCCAACGTCTGCGACGAGGAGATGCTCCTGTGCCAGAACGGAGGGACCTGCTACCAGAACCAGAAGTGCATCTGTCCTCCGGAGTTCAAGGGGGTCCTGTGCCAACAGTCCCGCTGCGAGGCGGGCAAGGACTGCAACGGCGCCCCCACGCCGAGACGCTCGGCGGCCGCCCTGCTGCTCTGCACTCTGCTGGCCCACCTGCTGGCCACGTTAACGCCCCACTGAGCCACCCAGCCGACCCGCCGACCCGCCCCCCTCAGACCAGGAGTGTGTGTTCATGTGTGCGAAGGGCGACCCAGGGCGGGGCGGGGCGGGGGGGCGGGGGGGGAACGGCCCGCCTCAGGTCATGGACCCTTCTCGATGCACACTGCACTCGGACACGCTCACAGAACACTACCTAAAAAAAGAAAAAACCCATTCTCCTTTCAAACACAAACGCGCGCGCGCACACACACACACACACACACACACACACCTCACAGGACTGTTATGAAATGGAGTGTGTGCTCAGGTGTGAGAACGACAACCCGAAGAAGAGGGGAAAGAAAAAAAACAGGAGGAGCGACCTCAGAGAAAAGAGATGCAGTCAAACGAGGGGAAATATGAAACCAACCACTGTTCCCTTTATTCCTGAGCTGGAGCAACGTGCATCAAACCAAAAAGAAAAAAACGCAAAAACACTTAAGTCACCACTGTTTCACTTCAAAGGGAATGGCTGTTGTAACCACAAGGACCTTTTCTGTTTCTTTTTATTTCCTTATGTTTTTGTTTTTGTTTGTTTTTTTTTTAAATCCTCTGTTGAGTTAAGGATCTCACCTCCGTCAGACTGACGGTCGGACTCGAACCGAGGACCAGACGAGACGTGACGCGACGGGCCGCGAGGAGGGGTGCTTGTTTGATTCTGCTGCTGAGGCCTAACATAGTATATTAACCAGGTTTCATTTCTTCTCAAAAAAAAAAGAAAAAAAAGAAAAGAAAAAGATGAGACTTGATTTTGCATTTATTCTATTTCTGCTGCATTTTTTTTTCTAAAAAAAAAATACAAAAAATGTTTAAAAAAAAAAAAAGACATCTTCAGTCAGTGTATCTTATGTGCCCACTAGCAGTCGCTGAGATTATACATATTATATAATATCCAGGGGGTTATGAATTATATTTAAAAAAAAAAATTAGTCACTACTATGGTTGTTATAGGAATGAGTGATTGTTGCCACACTTAGCGAGATTTAATCTTCACACAGTATTCAGGAAGCAGAATTTAACAGAATTTAATCAGAAGTC
This sequence comes from Salarias fasciatus, assembly GCF_902148845.1. NCBI lineage: Eukaryota > Metazoa > Chordata > Actinopteri > Blenniiformes > Blenniidae > Salarias > Salarias fasciatus. The sequence continues at coordinate 23,606,158 of NW_021941229.1, read as the reverse complement.
TAAAAGAGAGAGAAAAGATATGAACCACGTATCAATACTATATGACATTATTTGAATATTTTTTGTAGAAATTATTTTTGTTTGGAGTTACAATAAATTATAAAAAATGACATTTACAACTATTCCAAATGAGCATTTTATTACACCGAGTGTAAACCTTGCAGTAAATATGACTGTTATTTGCCTTCTTGTTTGTATTTTTTTGGTCGCAGTTTCAATCAAGTGTCTCTAATCAGTGTTAATCTTCTTCATTTCAGCGAGTTTTCACAACAGAGTCTTCACTGCGAGTCGCTCATTTGATCACGTTGGACACGGCGCTCAATGCTTATTATTACAAAGGGATTATTCCAGTTTAAAATCCACCAGCCTGCCTGACAGGCTGACAGAGAACCGCTCCTCTCTCCAGGGAATATAAATAATTTTATTCTAATAAAAGTTCCAAAAGAGCTTTTATGCATCTTTAAATGTCACTTTGCAGATGGAGCACAAATGCTGCGCTAATTAAAAGCGCAGACGGCGACATACGGCGCGGCACGGTGGCCCCGAGAGCCGGTCCCACTGACCTCCACGCCAGATCTTTCGCTCCTCGATATCACCGATCGGTTCCTCACAAAGGCTGCTCCGCCCTCCTCCGCCCTCCTCCTGCCTTGATTTCACTGACGAACGCCGTAGCGCCGAGTCAGCCGAGGTACACAGCGGACAGAAAGACATGAATGCGGCATTACATCAGGATACAATGTACATCAAAAGATAAAAGCCCAACTAAGCCAGCGAGAAATGACAAGGCGGGGAGTCGGCCGGGTATTACCGCCGTCTCCGGGAGCCGCTGGTTGCTGTATTAGCTATTCTGTGTGAAGGGCTCATCCCCTCCGAGCCCGAGCAGAGTCAAGAGCGGAGACCGCGGAACGGAGCAGTTTATCGGCGCGCGGTGCGTTGAGAGATGATGTAAAGGAACACCTCTCATTGTGGATCAAAGAGCAGGTAATGCTTATAGCCCGAGGACAACGCGGTAACGACTGACGGCGGTGTGATGTTTAGACGCAGCGGGAAACTCGCGAACAAGGGGAGCGAGGGGAAAGTTAGGATGAATTCAGGCTCTGTTCCTAGAATTTAAAAGAAGTACAAGGCTTGAAATGGGCCACTACAGGTGCTTTTCATATATTTGAAGGAATGGTTCGCTTTTTTTTTTTTTTTCTCGCCCTCATGGCAACAATGTTCAAGTCCAGTTTGCGCTCAGGAGACTTTCTGTGAGGAGTTTGCATGTCGGCCTTGTGCAAGAGTCGATATTTTAGAATCGGAATTAGAATCAGGGGTGTCAAACAAACAAAAACCACCAAGCAAATTTTGAAAACTGCAAAGAAAACAGATTTTCAGAGGAGCGGACACAACAGAAGACAGAGCCGAGCTGAGATGTCAGTCAAGCTGCCATTAAAGCGAGCGACCTGGCTGCTGCAGAGCCACGCTGCCAGGGTGAGTTTGTATAAACATGCAGAAGACAACAGCTACTGGAAACATTTTTTGGGACATTTCACTGTATTGTGCACCAGATGGTTTCATTAAAAAGTGCTTTTTATGTTGAAATTAACCCTAAACGTTTGACATCCCTGCTCTAAATGGTTCGTTTGCAGGTGGTTGACTGTCTCAATGCTGATTTTCAGAAAGACAGCATTGAACATGTCTGGTACAGATTATTCGATGGACAGCTGAGCAAATGATCAAAATGCAATGTTCAGTTACCTCACAATATCTAAGATTTATCCCCAGAGGCTAAACACTTCATGTTTTTTCCTGAATTGCAGCTGCAACTTTGATCAGCAAATTTTTAAAAAAAATTTGAAAAAAAGAAAACAAAGTTAAGCCACCTTTCATCTAGATAAACAGTCTTTTAATGGTTTTGTAACATCTTATGCACTGACAAACCCATATACTGAGCATATCTTATTAGCAGAATGCTCATCCTCATAAAATCCAGCAGGTTTTTTTTTTTTTGTAGAGAAAGCGAGGAATTAAACTGAAAGTCCTGAATGCTACCTATATTCAGGGGGAACCAGTGAACAGTTTATCATGAGGGTTCATTGTAGTCGTTAATGAATATTCATATTATCTTACCCAATTAAATTAAATTATTGAGCAGCATTGCATTTTTATGCTCAGGGATGAACCCGGAGATATATAAAAAATGAATTAGAGCAAACTAATCATCAGACGGCTCTGTTTTTTTTATATTTTACCTCCAAGTAAAAAAAAAAAAGAGTTTAAAAAGAGGATAAATCACAGGTCAACTGATCATTTACATGTCAGACACACAGCAACAGTTGATACGATCATAAAGCGATGGTGAGCGGGACAAAGCAGCACTGATGCTGAAGTAAGTACATGCTGTCACTGCCATCATCCCATCAGCCTCGGCTGGTGTGTGTGTGTGTGTGTGTGTGTGTGTGTTTGAGATGAGACACGCCCGAGAACAGCGGCTCAAGTTTGTCTTTGCGCTCCTGCAGTTTCCTGAATGTGACTCAGAGTTTGGTGAGAAATGTCTCTATTTGTCCATGTCATCTCGGCTCTGTTTTCCCAGCTGTACCGCCGCCTCCTGCCTGGATTATTTTCAGCTGTGGATTTCACACGGCTCCTCCAGGCTTCCGCGTCTCGCTGCCCCAAAGTTTCCTTTTTCAGACGTCCTTTGTTTTGAAGGTACAAATGCCGGCTGGCTTCTCCGTGTGGAGCCCTGGGATCTCTGCCGGCACGGCCCACTATCTCCCGTACACGACCTGATTTCTCTTCCAGGGTTGTGTGTATGTTTCTCCAGGGTTTTTTCGCCGGGGCTGATCTCATGTTTCATCATCATTTTTTTTGCAAAGATGTGGGGTTAGCTGTACAGCAAACCTTTGCCGGGCGCTCTCCCTGTGGAGGGAGCCTGACAGAGGCCCCTCATGTTTTTTAGGAAGGGGAGCAGCGACTCGCTCCAGCTCAGTAGGTTTCTGGTGTTTCACCAAAAGGGGAATCCCACTCGGCCTGTGCAGTGACATCTCCCCACATCAAGCGCTACACCTTATTCATATCTAGACCTCAGATCAGACAGCTCAGCTCCTGCCTGACCTATAAATGTGCAATTAGGGTCCAACATTTGCTCTCTTAACATAGATTCTCATCCCTACAGACATCTTCTGCTGGTAATAAAGCCCAATAAAATACCACAGCTTTTTAACTCTTGATGTTTAGTGACCTAAAAAAAAATATTCCATTCCAACATTACAGTTAATTTCTGGAAGTACAATTATATTTAAATTAATATACACAAAGAAAAGGTTCACATATTCTGTAATTTCACTTCTGTGTGTCTCTTACTGTTCGATTCCATCATCAGAATGTATAAAACATCTCGTCTTTTTGCCGGGTACATTTTGTGCTATAGGATTACAGCTGTTGCACTCGACGGCTTACAAGCAGCACGGAGCCACGTTGCACTGAACCGGCGGCGCAAAGCCTCCGGTGCGTGCGTTCGAACATGTTCGGCGGCATGTCACGCCTCTGGAGCTTTTCAAAGCTAAAACTGCTGGAATATCATCTGATGAAGCTCCTCCAGATGCACTTTCCTTGCTTCACTGGGTGAAATCCGTGCAGAAGCATCCTGATGACTTCAGCATTCCTGAGACCTTCTCCTTATCAAATATTTAACAAAATCCATAGTTTCATCACCACGTAAAGACTCTTTCCCAGGAATAAAGGCAGAAAATACGAGCTTTTAAATAATAATCAAGGGATGTTTGGCAACATATAGTGCATATCTTACTTTTATACTAATGACTGCTCTGTGGATGTTTGCAGTTTTGCTGACTTGTTCTCCTGGTGCTTCTTGTTACTGTAATTTCTTAATGAGTCATTTTTTCAAATGTATTCCTTTGCTGTACATAATGACCATGCAGGCTGCCTCTGCTAAGTGAAGGTAGGTATCCGCTGATTTGTAATCATCTCAGAAGAAGGCTGAGAAATTGCAGAGACGGTTAATTGAGGCCTTTCCAGTCGCACCAACTCGAATCGGCTTTTAGGCATTTCCATTACGTTCTCATGTTCCAGGTATTTTTCTCGTACCTACTCGGGTGCAGTTTCAAGACAGCCGAGTCAAGCCGAAAGTGCGACGTACAGTAGATATCCACCCACTGATTGGCCGTTAGACTCAATCCCGCCGTTTTTTAAAACGTAATCACAACAAGAACGAACACAGAATTCAACCCCATTGAGCAACGACCAGCTGCAGACATTAACGGCGGCTGACGAGCGGACTCAGGCGGAGGTAGGCGGAGCGTCCCGCCTCAACAACTCCGCGGAGAAATTCTGTTGACAGCTGCTCTCCTCTCCCCCGTCCTCAGACACAGAACATGATGATGCCGTCCCTCCTGCCTTGCACGAGTTCACACCTCGACATGGCTGCCAGGAGGAGACGGCGTCCTCGCCGGCGAGCTGGGGACGGATCTGGGGCACGGAGAGGAGCTTTTGGAGAAAACCTCAGTACGCCCACGCATACAGTGCATTAATGCAGGCCGAAACTCATTCAGGTAACGCCACGCGTGGAAATGGTGTCAATATTTAAATGAAGTCTTAAATGTGTTTTCCCATAGCTCAAGGATTTTTTAAAAAACACACATAAAAGAGTGAGTAAGCGGAATACGACGGTGACTTCTGAGCTGTTAAGAGTCTGTGTGTCTAGTCTTGTATAGCTGATCTACAAACGCATACCTGCAGTTTAATCTCAAGGCCTTTTGAAAATAAGTAGTGGAAACACAAGAAAGAGAAGAAGGAAAGAGGATTCTGTCTCATGTGCAAATCCAAATGACGATGCAGTCCTTTTTGAAAGCTAAATATTCAATTAGAGGAGCTTTTTTTTAGGTGTTTTTAAAGCCCTATTTAAAAAAAAAAAAAAGAAAAAAAGGATAAATGTCGATAAAAACAGGATGCAAATACTTACTTTCTCACAGAACATGAAGAACACGTCGTATGTTCTGAAACATTTCACAGTTTTATTAAAAAAATGTTGGGAAAGGAAACAACAGAAAACAGCTGGAGAAGAAAACAAAATAGGATAACTGGCAACAGGTGTCTCATGTGATCGGGAATAAAAACTGTTTTCAAATGGACGGAGTATCTCAGCAGTGAACAAAAAAAAAAAAAGTTTGGAAAATATTCTCCAGACCAGAGGCAAGGCCAGTGGTCAACATCACATGTCCTCAAGCTGCAGACCCTCAGGCAGCATCGGGTGGATCTGAACAGGAGTCCACTGCTGAAGCTTAGAACACGGTTCACTGTGCCATTCACAAACACATGAGAAGAAAATGAAAAATGCATTGCTGTGGACTGATGCTGAAGTGGGAGCATTCAGCTGGTTAAGCGATAATATTTTCAAGCAAAAACACTGAACTAGCGTTGTGTTCTGAGAGTTCATTTAAGTGACGAAGGTGCTTGGAGCCTCTGAAAATGCAACTTTTTCCAAAACACCCCCGCAGAAACATGGACTACACTCATTATGGACTTTTCCTCTGCTTGAGCAGTACCCAGAGTGCTTCACACGGAATCACATTCATTCATTCTCATGATATAATCCATCCATCGGGAGCAATTTGAAGTTTTTGCTCAAGGACCCCTGGACATGTAGACGGGGGGGAGATGTGGAATTGAACCTGAAGCCTTCCCACTGCGATATGAGCAATCTGCCAACTGAGCCACAACGGTGGAACTTTTTGAAAATGCTTCAAGTCCGTCTCCATGTAGACGGTGCAAAACAACTTTTCTGAACTGCTTCTTCTGCACATGTGCACATAAACAGACTACAACAACGTTTGCTTCCAGAGTGTCATGGCTCCCAGTCCATATTCTCCTGGCACGTGGTAGTTTTACTGTATATTTGAGAGTCCTCCATAACAGCAACCCAACAGTGAGGCCTGTCCAAGCGAATGCTTGCGTACTCGCCATTGCTAGCGTTTTGTTGTCTGTGCATGTTTGTGGTTTCATTACAAAAACAAACAACGACCCCCACTAGCTGCCTAAAATAGAAACACCATTGTTTTTCATAGTTTCTGTAGAAACGAACATCGTTTTCAAGATGTTGTAGTGAAAACATGAAACTTTTCTCAAACGAAAGCCAAACGAAAAAAAAAAAAAAAAAAACTGTCACAAAGTGGAAGTTCGTATGAGTTGTTGGTATGAACTGCAGAAACTAACTCTGAAAATCTCCGCCTGCCATCGCCACCGAGGTACAGAAGCCACGTTGAACCTGTGAAAAATCACTGAATAAAACAGTATTAAATATGTATAAATGATGCATGTGTCTCCAGGCCATCACCTAGTATGTGGATGCAACAGTTGGTGTTAAAGGTATCACGCTGACGGGTGTGCTCTGCACACACTGCGCCGTCCTTACCGAGCGCTCGGTACACACAGGCAGACGACGGAACAAACACAGCGAGCCGATGCCGCTCTCGAGGCTTTTAACCATCAGTAATGATATTTACAAATGGAAATTCAGACATTATTATGACGGTAGATATACACTATATGTGTGTTATGACTTCAGTCGGCGGAGCGGAGTCGCACTCCTCTTCCCTGTTCTCCGGTCAAGTTCCCGTCACTCATTTTGATGAAGTGTGGTCCTGAGGCGTCTTGCCGGAGGCCGAGCCAAAAAAAAATCCGTAAAGACACCCAGAGGGATTGCCGGACATAAAAATAAATTAATTAAAAAAAAAAAAAGGTCTGCTGGATTACACTTTCCAAAGAGACAGTTTAGATCTAGAGGTGTGGGCATTACTGAATGATGATAACTGCAGGTGAAGAAAAATCATCAAGCCGTTGTATATGGATTCTGTGGACCCAGATTTATTAGTCATAAAACATATTTTAACAGCAGAGTGCAGTGGGATTGCTACCGCGCAGCAATCTCACCAGAGAGACAACAGTATGAAAATCTGAGCCCCACCACGGTGCAGCTAACAACAAATAAAACCAGAGGAAAAGCAGGTCAAACTAACACATATAAATACAGACGCGACGCAATCTGCAGCGAGGACAGCGACGAACGGGTTCCATCTCTGGAAATCAGCACAGCCACATTACAAAACCCACGCAGAGAGGAGCAAAGATTCTTAAAAACAGTCACAGCAATCAGATCAAAAGTCATGAATTTGTTTATCATGCTTCCCATTCATCTTCTAACCCAACTAGTCTGCATAGTTATCAGGGACGATATGGACGACTATGTCTGAGCTGCGTTGCTCCCAGGCTGACTGAAAAACGTACATCTGTCTAAACCAACCTTAATCACATTAACCTCTGCGAACCTCTGAGAACTTCCCACAAGAGCTGCAGCTTCAGAGAAGCTCCGATCCAGCTCATATACGCTCCTTAAATCATTGGACTTGTCTATTTTCCTTTTGAAAACACACCAACTCGGAGAACTGAATGTCCCCTCGCTGTCCAAGCCCACATACCAACAGGTGCCATGATAAATGCATAATTGGCATCATTCAATGTAAATTCAAACGGCAAAATAAAAGAAATGCATTGTTTTCATAACTCAGACAATCCTTGTGGTGCAGAAAAGAAACATTCACATTAAGCCAGAGCACAGTTTTATACAGTAAAGTATTATCACATCTGGGTTCAAATGTAGACGCAATGAATAAAAAGGCTCAAAAATAAAAATGAATAATTTGTAGTGTTTATATTTTCATGATATGCCACGTCTATGGGACCCACAACCACAACACATTCTGTGAAAGCACAGCTTGTTCTACAATGCTTTCAACATCTGATGTGCACGGATGTCACTCCCTGCTGCAGGATTGAGTGCGACAGTTCATGCCTCTAAAGTTTGCTGGTTGTTTGTCGAAATAAAAGAAGCGGGAAGTTCTTACAGCGGGTCTCAGTTTGGGTGTCTCCACCATCGCCTTTTGCCTGGTTTGGCACACTGTCCCTCACATCCACGTGCGCTTGCGAGGCATCAGCGTGCCGTATTTCAAACATGCCGGCGTATGTCTGAGAAATGGCTGCCGCTGTGCAGTACGTAGCCGTCAGAACGCCTGCGCTTCAGGCAGAAAGAGGGAGATCTTTGTCAAGTCGCGAAGCTGTCAGGCTCGGTGCGGCGCTGGGGCCGACTTCAGAGCACCAAATGCCAGTTGTAAAACTTGGGGCTGGGACGTCTGCCCTTTCAGCTGCTTCTGCACACACACACACACACACACACACACACACGCAGCCGCGTGGAGATGTGAGACGGGGGCGTCTGCAGAGCCCGCAAATGCCACTTCAAATAATGAGCAAACATTTGTTTTTGAGGAACATCTGCAATGATTTTAATGGAGCTTTCTCTGATGCACTTAGCATCTCCGTCAAATTTCCTTGAATTTTTAAAGAGGTCTGCTTGAGGAGGAGGTCTTTGACGGCGTTATTTGTCAAAATGCTTTCAGGTGCCAAATTAAGTTTGCTTTGGAGTAATACCTCTGCCATCTCATCTGTCGAAAAACTTCAACAGACCAGGCAATTCCAGCTCTGAAGGGAAGACATGAAGACAATATCCCTGCTCTGTATTAGAAAATGTTGCCTTTTTGCATTTGAGGATGACAGCAGAGTACACGGGCGGATGACGGCTCTTTTTTGAGATCCTGAGTGAGTTTTCCGCAGCGCTTTCTTTCACAGTCATTTGGCAGGACAGTCTGGAACGGCTGGCCTCTTCAAATTTTCATCGAACAAGAAGTTTCAGACACACACAGTACAGAGCTGCAGATTAGTGTCAAACTGTGAATGCAAATAAACAGGGAGATGAGCTCAGAGGAGCACCGAATGCGACCAAAATGCAAGAGGAGGCGCGGTTTATAACACAAAATCATGTTGTTCCTACTGAAAACTCAAAACGTGACATTTATGATGAAAATTCAAAACATTCCCACAGCTACAGGACATACGATTCAGAATCAGATCAACACTAATGGTATAAACAGTGCTGTGTTAACAAGACAACAGGAGGCTCCAGGTATACATTAGTCATGTACTATCCATTTTCTACTTTATTTAAAACACTGGAGTCTATCCCAGACAATAATGCATGAAAGGCAGAGTAAACAAGTTGCCTGTTCATCACAGAGACAAGACATCTCTAAAAACAACATGAACCAGCACTTCATGGGGGAAAAGCCAAGAAATAGCTCCAAAAGCACAGGAAAGAACATGCAGTTTCTACACAGAAAGGCTTGAGCCATAAAGCAGACCCGAGTCAAGCTGTGAGACACCACGGCAATACTGTGCCACCCAATAGAGCAAATCTTTAGATCTGAATTACATGTCATTTGACATCTTCCATGAATACCAAATACTAAAACACAACACAGGTGAGTTGGTGCAACATTAAACTTCTTGAGTGAAATAATTAGGAGTTATTTTGACTGAACTGAAAAGGTTCCAGTGTTGTGATCAGATAGATGTGATCATGTTTGACTGCAACAGTTTAACAGCTGCTATGGTTATTGTCTGTTTTCTTATAACTCTGATTGTCATGGCTTCTTCAATAAAGGAAAACTGAATACTCACAATAACCTTTCCTCAGTATAGCAAATAATGTCACAATTTATAAAAGGGAAAAAATTACAGAGGTCCCAGCAGCACTGAAAGGTCAAAGTATACACAGGTCCAAAGCACAAGGGCCCATTCAACAAACACTTTCTACTACTAACACAACTTTTAGCACATTGTGCAAAATCTGACAAATACTGCAAACAATCATTACTAATGAAGAGTTCAATTAGATGGCAATATTTGCAATAGCAGATTTCAAATCATATTTGTTTGTTTTTTTTATTTTGTAATTTTAAGAGTAACAAATTCAAAAAATAAAATGCAGGCATATTATAGTATCTGGTGGTTGTCCTTTGTTTTGGGTTGTTTTTTTTTCACTATAAGAAATAATTAAACCGGTAACAACTAGGAGGGTAAAATTACAATATTTTCAAGAGGAAAACTACTCAATTTAAAATTAATAAAATGCACAAAATAGATAGACTGCACCAGTATAATCCTTCTAGATGAATAGACTGGCCTATTGCATACTAATTGCATTGAGCCCAACTGACCAAGATTTAATTGCCATCGGAAGATCCGCTCTAATCACCCAAAAGGCCTTACATATACTGTACAATGTATTTAAAATGCTAACATTAAATAAAAACAAAACAAGCATTATCGTTCCCAGTATTAATGAATTAAAAAAGGAAAAATTAAATACGTAAACCACTGTTAGAAAATTTTCAACTTCACTCACCGTAGGTGAAAGTCTTTGGTGAAAAGGTGGTTTTGCGACGCGAAACTGCGCGCCAGTTTCTGAAGTCGCAGTTGTGAATTTTCGCCACGTCTTGACGCCTCTCTCCGATTGAATAGCGACTATATTCCACATTATAAATTATAACCCACCTGAGTCGCAGGTGTACTTAACACCTCCGTCCATCTTTGCAGCAGGGGGCGGGAGGACAGAAAATATCTGCTCTCTGATTGGACAGACTCAGTTATCACCATCCAATCAGAGAGAGGGGTCAGGGGTCAAGACGGGGCGATAATTCACAACTTCAAAAAAGCCATTTTTACATAGACATAAATAAAGATATCAAAGAGTTTTTATGCTTCGCATATTAAAACAGGATGTTTGTCTATTTCTTTTCACAAACTCCGAAATTATGTGCAAACATTCATTTACAGATGCAAAATATTTATGACACAATATTGAGGCCATGCATATACTATAATATCACAGTATTTTAATAAAACTGCACATTTCCTTACAACCAGAAGACATATTTCGTATGTAAAGATAAATGAAGCTTCATCGGCAGTGTGTTGCTCACTCTGCTGTCATTTAATTGATTACAAGATTGAACCGAAATCCTCTAGCTGTGATTGGAGGAATACATTTGAGAGACAACCTGAGGGTCCATCAAAATGAAGAATTCCCCCTGCCATTTTTAACTTGTTTTTTGTTTTTTAAAGTCTGGTTTAAGATGGCACTTTTGATGTATTTTTGTAGCAGTTCTGTAAAATATTTCTGTGAAAAGAGCCACAAAACAAAACAAAACAACCCCATCAAGGAAAAGACTGTTGCTTTTTCTTTTTCTTTCATTTTGATAGGCACAGGTCATGGTGTACATGACATATAATTTGAATGATAAAATTCAGAAACAATCAATCATACAACCTAAGTCTCATTATCGTCACCATTGACATTTATTATATAATCATAATGGTTGATTATCTCCATTTTAGCAAGCTGAAAGTAGAGGTAGGAGTTGCACTGAAATCCAGAGACCCAGATTACAAACTGCACTCTTGCTATGATTAATTTTAATTTCAAATGAATTTTGGGAGAAGAGAATATTGGTCAGTTATTATCTAAACTAACAAGACTCATGGGCATATTAATAATGCTAATTTAATCTTTCTGTATTATTTTATTTAAAAAAAAAAACTATCATTTGTTAATGAAAGCTATTATTTGTTGTGACATTTTAACTGTGCATTAAAGTCATGAATCCAAATAATTTTATCACATTTCAAAACTGACAACACAGCCATGGCGTGGCAGTTCACATTCAAATGAATTATAGAGGAAACCCATTCCACGTGAACGCGCGCCGGAGACAGCGAAACCTCACTGCAGCTTTCTGCTTGCACCAGTTGGGGTTAGGGAATAGTAAGAGGGAAAAGAATAGGACAGAGAGCAACAAGCAAGCTGACATCAGAAAGAAAGTAAATCCACACACTGCAGATTTTATCAGGGAGAAAAAGCAGAAAACACGAGGTTCCACTGCCAGAGATCCTGCAGGAATGCACCCAGACAAGGCAGAGAAGTTGATGAGACACAATGGTCCTGTTTACATGCGTCCATAAAGCCTACCTATACTCAAACTGTGAGATCAGTCGGATTGTATATGTATCATATAAACACAGAAGATGATCCAATTCACTGGAATCATGTAAAAGTTTCGGATGGGCTTGTGAAAGGTTGCCAATCCCGATTGATTATCTACTTAATAGCTCATATAAACAGCTGAAGACAGTGGAAAACAGGAAGCAGGAAGTGTGAAAGTCGAAATCAAAACCGGCTGAAGAACTCGACGGTGGTTGAGAATTTATTTTTTTATTTATTTTTTTTTTAATAGAAACCCTGAGAAAACAAGAAATTGATAGAGGGGATGGTCACGAATCATGCAACAGTTCGGATTGACAGACTACAAGAGGCTGCTTCCAGCGTATCGCGGACCTGTGTGAACGGATGTTTGAGCAGATAACACACTGGCAATTCCCTGAAAAAAACACCCATGTAATGGGACATTGGTAAAACCAGACAAATATGATAAAGGCCGTGCAAAAAAGTTTTTGAAAAATAAGTTCAATATAATTATGGAAATATGGGTAAAATTCAAGTTCAATTAAGGCTTAAAACTAAAACTGTCTGGGGATGAGTTAAAAAAAAAACTATAAAACTTTTTGGATGCATTTTATTTCAGTTTTATTGTGAAAGGCGAAAGGAAGTGCTGTTTCTGTATACATCCGCTGCCATATGACGCACAAGCTTCACGTGAACGAAACTGTAAACATGAGACACCAGAGCTTGACAGCAGAAGACACGTTGCGGTGTGTTTTCTGGATCCTCAGTCCAATTCTCGAAGAAGAACACTGTTTAGATTACCTGTAGATATTTTTACTCCACGTGTGTCCTGGAGCTAAATGTTGATGAGACTTCAAAGCAGTTTAGCATAATTAGCTAATTGAGCATAATTATCTGGCTAAGTGGAAGTCTAGCAGGAGGACTTGAAATTAGTTTTCATTAATGACCTGGAGGCGGAGATCTTTTTCACATGAGGTGCTGAGAGACTGCCGGAAGATTACTATTAGACATCATGCTGTTGGATGAATGGATGTCAGTCACTAAGCCTGGACCAGCCGACAGAGATAGTACGGAGACACAATGTGGATTTTCCTGTTTCTTCTCGCAGACTTGGACCAGATTTTATGCACAATGAATTCCTGACCATGTCCCTTTAATTTTGCTCTTTGTGATGTCCCCAATCTAGGAGACAGAACACAACATAGGTAAGGTCCCACCCACTGTTTCCACTGCCAAGAAGGTGAGCACACACCATTCAAGAACAAAAAAGCTCCCTAAGCCATCCTAACAATGAGAAAAGGAAACAAAAAGACGGTTTACTAACTTAAAGGTGCTGTAGGCAGGATTTTGCTAGTCAATGCTAATTTTTCGGTGTTTTCTTTGGATTAAATGTTAGATTATCCACTGATAATCCTTTAGGAGTGTAGCATAATTGCATTACTGCAAGGGCGCAGCGCTTCCATCTGTCTCTGTTCTGAGCTGAAAAGGAATCTCGACAGCTCCAGGTATCTTTGACCAATCAGAAGAGCCCATGAGGTTCTAACCGTGATTGGTCGAGGGGCGTTCGTTGCGCGTTCTTGTGGGAGGGGCTTAACTTGCGTAAGGGTGTGATTTCAGAGAAAACAGGACAGGATTGGCTGTGCTGGGTTTCAAATTGCCATCTTAGATGGGTCAAATCACCATCTTGCTTAGGTAAACCTAAGCAAGATGGCGGAGATGCGGAATCCTGCCTACAGCACCTTTAACCTCCTAAAAGAAAAATAAGAGAAAAATATGGCGTTGCCAAATAAAAACAGACCCTCTCACTCCAATTATACTTACTATTTACAGTGCTAAAAAAAAACATGGTTTGGCCGTTTTGTCTAATATAAAAGTGTGTGTGACTGATTTGATCATTGAGAATCAGCTGTCTGCTCTGAACACCAACTACGATACCCACAATGCCTCGCAATCATCTGCGCTATGGCTGCCCTAGTGGTTCAAAATACACTCAAAAATAAACTCAATTGTAGGAATAAAAAAAAGAAAAATCAGCAGCCGCACCGAAGCCGCAACTTATTCGGTGTAAAATGGGCATCAGCCAAGGTTCCCATCTTCTTCCCTGCGTGTGTTGAAGTGTCCTTGGGAGTTTCCTCGGTTACATGGCAGCTGTCACCAGCGGTGTGTGTATATGTGTGTAAATGTCAGGACCCTTTACCAAGAACCCAACAGTCAGGGTCGCAGAGTTTCGCTGTCCTCTGCAGAGACGTGCCCGCTGTAAGGACATTCACCTAATCTTCAGGATACGGCAGGGAGACGGGAGCCACTCAAGAAAGCCAGCTTGAAGTTGGCCAAACAACATTTTTAAAGAACTGCGAGTGCGAGGAGGAAGATTTTCAGGTGTGATGATATGAATTGAACCCTCTGGGCCGAGCTCCAAGCGCTACGTCTGGCAAACACCAGACTCCGCTCATCACCCAGCTAATACAATTCCTGTGGAGAAGCAGTGTGGCGGCAGCGTCGTGCTGTGGGGGAGTTTCTCAGCAGCAGGGACACGGAGTCTGGTCTCAGCTGAAGGAAGGACGAAGGAACGGCAAACACAGAGAGGTTCCTGAACACATTCTGCCCCGGAGGGCAGGCTTGTGTTTTCAGCAATGTGCTGAAGCAAATTCAGTCTGGTGCAAGGTACTTCATTTATGACTTTGATTAATGAGGACTGGCTTTGTTTGTTTGGGATGTTACCAATAGCTCAACTGCCCAGCATACATCATTTTCAGTGAAACTTCTGGTTTAAAGCGCGAAACATCTTCAAAAAACTTGGTTTAAAGACCAAACTTGATATAAAATGGCCAGGATGACTGAGAATCTTCACGTTCAGCCAATAAAGGGGCATGGATCCTCTTGATCAGCGCACCACATTGGAAAATTTGAGGAAGAGATGCAAAATCAAGCGGTGATACAATTTATTTAAAGATATTTTAAACAAATACATTCAAATCAAATCCTTTAGCTATATGCATCAGTGTCTAGTTATGGTTTGTCACGATTCCTCTGTAGTACGTATGGTGACCCTCTTCAACTGAAAATCAGTCTAAATATTTCAAAATATGTTAAATTTAACATTTCCTTCTCTGCAACTATGAATAATTTCTGTATTCTCTGCGAGGTGATCCAGGGACGCCGAAACGTGTTAATCCGGCCCTGAATCGCATTGATGGATGGAGCGTTTTGTAGCAGCCACAAGTGGTTGTGCATTATTACTAGCTCAGCGCTCGTATTGATCATTGTTGGGCAGCCTGCAACAGCATCGCGCCGGAGGGACCTCCGTGACGACCGGTTCAGACTCACAGGATATCGGAAAAGCCCCTCTTCATTAGCCTCGAGGGGCGCAGACGCTGAACTCCTCACCTCTCTCCAACAAGTGGTTACTGAAGCCCCAGAGCGTTGCAAACTCCGTGTGTGTGTGTATGTGTGTGTGTGTGTGTGTGTGTTAAAAAAAACCTCGACAGTCCTAGCAATTTTTCCCATAAGCTCATGAAGAAGTTACAGTCCATTTCACATTATATATGTATAATATCATCGTAAATTAGCAACCGGGGGCCAGCAGGCCTCATGCAGCCCTCATGCCCACTTTCTATGAAATAACATCAGACAAATCAGAAATTAATATTTAAAGAAGAGGATGGTGGTTTTAAACACATTTGGACCTTTATGCATAACTCAATGATCAGTTTTATCTTTGCACATTAAAGCGGACATGTTATGATTTTCAGACTTTTAATGGCTTCATTAGGAGTTTCTTAGTGTGGTATTGCTAAAAAAATTATCTGTTGGTATAATTAAACAAAGTCAATCATACTTAATTTATCATAATATAGGCTATTTAAGGTGTTTATATCATTATATTTTTAGGACGTACCAATTTCAAATTGTTCGATGCTTCATTGGTTAAAAAAGAAAATGCTGAGCGTCTTTAAAACTCTTGAGAAACAATTGTGGATAAATAGAAAATGAAAAGAAAAAACAACAAAACATTAATCTTTTAGATTTAAATTTTAAAAAGAACTCTCTTCAGGGAGCTTTCAGGCTTTGAAAAGTTGTGCATTTTTTGCATTCTTGCTGTTGCTGACATCTGTTTTTTGGCAATAATATGACAGAACTACAGGTGCAGGGTGCATCCATCTGCAGTTTGGACACTTTTATTCAGATGAAGAACTTTAGCCATTCAGGACAGAAGGGACCTGACCGTCATGCAGTCGTAATAAAAAACCCACCAGAGGCCATGTTCCTCCAGATGGCTTTCTCTGAAAACAAAATTGACACCGTCACGAAAAGATGCCACATAAAAAGCAAGGATGACAATTTTATCAAGGAAAAAAAAATTAAAAAAAAAAAAAAAAAAACCTCCATGAGTGGTGTGTATTCTGTATTTTGACCCAGTATTACCCAGTGTTACATGGGGATGTACATGATTCTCCGGGATAAACATGGACGGTCATTCATGTCAAGCCGCAGGAGGGAATTCACAAAACCCGCATCTCTGATTCGAGCCTGTCCCAGTGAGCTGATTAAAAAAATGGGATCTGAGTAAAAAAAAAAAAAAAAAAAACACACTACTCAGCAACACGGAGGTCAAGACAAATTGGAGCTTTGAGAAAAAGAAAAAGTTTAGGCACGAAATAAAAGTTGGCAGCTCAGTGACACATGGGAAGGGAGTTTGGTTCACCAACAAAGAGGAACTGACATTTCAGAAATGCATGACTCTGAAGAGTAAACAGCGTTTCTGGCAGTGACATACCTGTAGTTTAAGTCGCGGGAAGACTGGCTTTCTCTTAGAAGACGATGCAGCTCTGTCTTGAAATCCTCCACAAAAGAAACTGACAGCAAAACCTGAAGAGCAGCCTTCTTTTCAGGGAATAGACGCAAAGAGCTGTGAAAACAATGCACACATTTTTTTTTTTTTTTTAAGTATTGAGATATGTCACAGTATTTACCATCCTTTTAGTGCTGTTGTCATGCGTTATGGCTTGTTTTCTTTAACTTTGTTTGGTATAAAATTTGTATAAATTACCAAGTTGAGCTAGCCTGAGTTGACCTCCATCCACCTGCCTTTCACACTGCTCTGACTTTTTTGTTTGTCCACGTGAACGTCCGTGTATTTGGAATTGTTCAAGTTTGTACCATATTGTTTTCCATGCGCATGGCTCCTTCACCAAAACAAACAACAGCACCTACTAGTGGCCCGACGTGAAAACTACATCATTTTCCGCAATGCCGCTGTTTATGTATAAATAGATTTTGGTTTTAAATTGTGGAATAAATGCAAAACGTCTCTGAAACAAACACAAAAACAGAAATCTTAAAATGTCATATAAGTGACAGCATATGTGTCTCCGATGTCATACCTCATGAATGCGCCATGAGGTATTTATTCTTGAGTTTATACAGTCCTGCAGAGCCCTCTTCCTGAGATGTTTGTTTTTTAGCTTCCGTACGCCCTGTGAGGACGTGCATTTCTGTTTTTTTATTTTTTTATTTTCCCTTCCTTTCCCCGGTCTCTGCTCCTGCATGCTTCCCTCAAACACTCGCCTCACAGCCGGTCCTCCAGTCTCTTCATGGATCGCAGAGCACCGTGTCAGCAACTGTCACACGTCTAAACGTTCAAATGAAGGCTTCAGTTGTGTATTTACTGTATACTGATCCCAAAAAAAAAAAAAGGAAATGCCTCTCTGAAGCAGAGAACAAGAGTTGCAAGTTTTCAAAGTCCTATCCAAAGTGGAGAAAGACCTGACTGGCATTGAAATGAGACATTAGACACTAGACAAAGTTACCGTTATTCAATCTGACAAGGACATTAATATGTTTGTCATATTTTATGACAATAGTTCTTCAGACATTATACCAAAGACTAAAAATGTCAACTAAAAATGTCAGTGGTGCAAGTTAGAGGATCAGGAAAATAATTTGGCTGGATCCTCGGGGGATCATGAATCCCCCTGACGATTGTTGGGATTTTCTTCAACTTCATGCAAATTGTGGGACTGACTGACAAACATTATAATTCACAGAGCCAATTAAAAATAAAAATTTAAACAGGCCATCATTTTTCTCTGCTAATGAGTTCATTTTCAGCATTCTCTTTCATTTACATCTTCCTTTTCCTGTTTTATATTTGGCTCCTCGGTGCTCGCGTCTTCATTATACTCTCCAAATATCAAGACCAAAGATGTTTTAGGACTGTCAGGACAAGGAGCTGCGGGGGCTTTAAAATTTCTGATTGATTCAAGAACTTTTCGATGTTGCTAAAGAGATGCAAGGCCTTGGGGAGATCTGCCATAAGCCTCTTTCAGATGTAATGTCTAGCTTTAATGAGATCTGCCAAAAGCACTTTATCACAAGAAAGAGATTGAGATGGAGTCAATAAGGTCAATTTGGAAAGAGCAAGAAAGTGAGCCTGGTGCAGTATCTCCCAGGAGCAGGGCCTCAGAACTAACACCACAGAGTGCAATTATCTGTCGCACTAAAGGTTATCGACACCTTTACATTTCAAATCTGAGCTCGTACCTACGCCGGTTCCTTGGAACCACATAGGTGAGGAATTCCAGGATGTGAGGGAATGCTAATCCTCTGCTGTGATTTAAGATGCTGTTAGTGTTTTGATTTCTTTCTTTCGGTGAGTGAACACGCGCTTTGTTCCACCCGCTGCTCTGCAGGTCTGACAGGGTTCTGGTTAACAGCAGCCACAGTTCCTATCACTGCTGGAAGCTTTCGTCCACAAGTCATTTGTTCAGCGCAAAAGTCTTTTCCAGGCAAAAGGGTGAGTCTGCCAGGCACCCAAAGAGCACGTCAGTGATATTTCCACAGACGAAGACCGAACGGAGGTGTTTGGTCAGCGTGTCTGAGGCGGAAGCAGAGGATAACAGTGTTTCTTGTGTAATGTGTGTGTCCTGCCAGCAGGCAGCCTCTGGGGCGCCTAAGTGTACCATCTGTGACCAGGTCTGCCATGCCATCACACCCTGTCCCGCTGCCACTGACGACGAGGACATGGCGGAGCACACGACTTAAGCTTTCCGCTGCCAGAGAGCGGGCGGACGGCAGCCAACAGGAAGCGGTGGCGTTTGTTTTTCAGACCCAGCGTCGATTAGGAACTGAAAAAAAAAACAAAAAAACAAGCAGAATGGGAAACCACTCGCTCCCGGTTCCCATGGAAAACTAAAGCAGGCAAACAAACCTCTGGTCTGAAAGTGTTGAGAAGCCATTTGAAAATATTTCTGCTTTTGTACCTTTTTAATGTCCCACCTCGACTACAGTAACGTAACTAAGTGACTCCTATCTTATCCTAACTTAAAAACACTTAGCTTCGTAAATGTTGCTTTAATTTTCTGCTTCTGAACACAGATTAAACCTCTGACAGAGAAATTATCTGAACATAACTCTGGATGGTTTTTCTTTGGCCTCCAGGTCTTATTCTTCATTGAACACGTCTGCAGGGCTGCCTCTATTCACCACAGGAATGAAATTGAAATCTCTTCCATTTATGAGGCTGGATTGATTAGTCACAGTTTGGCAAACCTGTTAACAGGTGGGGAATATTAGGATTTCAAAGATGATGGACGATGAAGAGTGTGAGCAAGTCTGACAGCGGGCAGATTGTGACGGCCTGATTGCATTTCCAGATCTGCAGCTCTTGTGAGGAGTTATCAGTCCACCGTGGTCAGTATCTATAAAAAGCTCTCGTGTGTCACTATTGCCCCAACTTCTGACGTCCAGATCTCAAAAGACTTACTGGACAACACAACACACCTTTGGATGTCTCAAGATGCTTTGAGGAATCAGGGTTTGTTTATCGTAATGGGAGGGTGCAGGGTAAAAGAATCTAATGGCTTTTCACTGTATTTAAAAGTAATATTAGTTTAATTTGTTTAATTTAATTTAAACTTCAATGCAGAAAAGCACAGAAACTAAAAAAAAAAAAAAAAAAAACTCCTCTCACCGTGAGGCATGAGTGCTGCAGTCCCACAGCAAAACGTTTAAAATGGTGCAGATCCAGAAACTACTCGCCCTCACCTTTCAGAGGAGCCTCCATCACTGAGTTACCTTGAATCAACCGCTGTCCTCAACCTCACCGCAACCAAGCATGTTTGTATGACGGACGATTTGATGAACAAAAGAGAGACCGCGAGGGTGAACCTCCGCTCCAATTGCTGTCGGGAAATTATTAATTGCATTCCCACTGCTAGTAAAAGGTCTTGCTTTAAAGCTACACACCCTGTGGGTTTTCAAAATTTAATGAGAGTCGGGAAACATTCGAAAATAGAAGAACAAAAGGAGAAGAAGAAAAAAAAATTGCCATAGCGGAGGGTGTCGGTATGGGCAAATATTCATGACGCTGTCAGAAAGCTCAGGAAATCAGAAAAGCATGTGGACTAAGCTCCCCGCAGCTCTCAGACGGATCACTGCTGTCCATCAACGCACACTTTGTGACACGTTCCATCAGCTAAACACAAAGCATGACAAGGAGCTCCTCAGGAACAACTCAGTGCAGGATTCACAAGTCCTGCACGCAGAATGACAGGAAACTGTGTCGCCGCTCTTAAATTCTCTGCGTACGGCCGAACGCACGCAGCGCGTCTGTATTCGGCGTGTCTATATTGTCTTGAGCTCACTCTTCCACCAGATTGAAAAGTTAATACCTGGGAAAAAACGTTGAGGATTTAGGGAAACAGCGAACGCCGGGAAAACAGCTTCTTTTCCAAAAAAACAAAAAAAAAAAAAGTGTGGACTTCCGAGCACAAATCAAGCGACAGGCGCCATTGGACCCCCGTGACACCGATCCAAGGACCCGTCTAACTGAACTACAGCATTGCTTGGCGGCCACGAGAGAGAGATTTTTCTGGAAAGACAACAGTCAGAGCTGCACTTCACAAATCTGGACTGTGTGGGAGAGCGGCCAGATGGCAGAAGACAGCAGCCTGGAGTTTGCAAAAAGGCAGCGAAAGACTCTAAGTGCATGACGCAAAACACTGTGGTCTGATTAAAGGAACACTAAAGACTTGCAAACTGATATTTTTAGTGTATTTTTAGGCCATCCGTGGCATCACTCTCAAAAAACCCTGAGCTCTATAGTATCGGAATGTGTTGTGAGAGATTTAAGAATGACGGAAAAACTTGAAAATCTGAATCAAAAAGCTACATAAATACAATAATATATATGTCAGTGGGCCACTCTCAGAAATGCATATGTTCAGTTACAAGAAACTGTACAGAAAAAATATCAGATGACTGAAATTAAGGGTCTTTTTTTAATAAAAATTAAAAAAAATCAATTCAACTCTTCATGAAGTAAAATAGCCTAACTGGTACAGATCACGTTTTTCAACCCTATAATTTAACAGCCTATGAAAATAGTATGACTCTGCTCATTTTAGTTAGACTAAATCTCTAATCACTTAGGTCTTTTAAATTAAATATTCTATATTTGGTTCTTTCAAACTCATTGGTTGAGGCATGGAGATCTGAACTGGGTTAAATTAGATCACAATCCTGACGTCCAAAGAAATGATATATTTACAGAAGAATGTCCTCTCGCTGAAACATCAGCACAAGCTGAATTACTCTGTACATTCTTCATTAATGCGCTCATATTTGTGATTTGAATGTTAATTTCTGTTACACAGTTTCTGCATTCATCCACATGCCAGATCACTAAAACTCAGTGAGAGCGTCACATTATCGTACATTAACTGTTAAATTTCCGTCACTGTTACAGTGATGCTTTTTTACAGTATCTTTTTCTATGAGTTTAATTTGAGTCTGTGATACTTCCAATGAATTATATTCCAAAACTGTGAGTTTTGATGTTCTTCATCTATATTTTTGCCATATTTTCTTCTGAAAACTTAAAAAGGAAATAAAAAAAAATGCTTGAAAAGGGACCTCGAGCACAAAGGGAGACGCGCCAAACACTTTGAGAACCGCCGTGATCAATCCACTGCACTGTTTCTGATACGCATAAGGCTAGTTTTTCTAGTTATTGTTTTGCCATGAATGTGTGGTTAATGAGCCATTAAATCAAATGACAAAAGGCTGTCTGAAGGACACCCGAAGCTGGAGACAAAAGGATAGCAGATTAAAATATTGCCATGCGTACATCTTTAATATCACTAAAACAGAAGCTCCAGGGGTTACAGGACAAACCACGAGGGGAATTAAAGGTGTATTTTAGTGAGGACACAAGGAACATTGCTATTGCATTACACTTCCACGAAAGAAAAAAAACTTAATAAGAACTATAAGTGGGACACCAACGTCCCCATTAAGTCACAACAGAAGTGTGAACAGGTGATAACACACAAAAACATTAAGGAGGCTCACAAGCTATCGGAGGATTAGGACGATGAGGGAGGCCCGAGCGCGCCGACAGATCGCGGCTGTAATCCTCCGCCTGATGTCCTCCTCCTCCTCCTCCTCCTCCTCCTCCTCCTCCAGAGTCCCAGTCAGCAAGTCGACGGAGAACAAGGAGTTCGGTTGAGTCGGCGACAGGAGGGAAACGCGCCGGCAGAAAGCACAGCTGAGTTCAGATTAAAGAGCATCAAGCCTCAATATGGTGAATATGCCGAAACGCTGTGTTTGTCGTTTGTGTTCCATATTCACCATCTTTGTAAAGGCTGTGAAAATAATATTCTATATGGAAAAATGATAGAAAAAAAAACTAAACTCCAGGATCATTGTGGAATGAGGGCCTTTATATATGGAGCTTATGGAGGAAGTGCAGCCAGGAAAGAAATAAAAACACCAAATATTCATCTAATTTAAATAAATCTTCAATTTACTTATTATACAGTAACATTTCTGCAAGATTCAGACAGTTTTGTCTTGAAATGCACTAAATTTGTTTGCCTCTTGACTAAAGTGTAGCACAAACATATAATTATCACAATACATGCTGATCTTCTGCTGTCCTTGTGTGGTTTTTCCTCAGTTTTAACTAAATTCAGTTCAGTCTCCTTTTAACAAGCAGCTGTTTAATAATGTATAGGTCATATGGCACGTCCAATCTGGTTCTTATCATGCATACTGTTGTTCTCTCCTGCTTCAAATGGCGTGATTTATTGCAAAAGTTAGGACATTCTTTGTGGCGAACACCTGATGCCGCTGCAGACGGGGACGAGGAGAGGAGCCGAGAGGGCAGCAGACAAAGGATCTGATTGTGTAACGGAGAGGAGTCAATGCAAAGCAGAGAAAAAGATTTAAAAGAAACCAAGGTGAGGCGAAGTGTCACCAGATGTGTTGAGCTGGAAAGAAAGAAGCCCAGTGAAGGGAAACGTGGGGGAAAAAAAACTAGAAAGACAGTAGGGGACAACTCGCATTTAAATGAATAATGATCCAAATCCAACCTGACAAGTCATGATTTATATATAAGTCTGGCAAATTTAAGTTAGTGAGCCTCCAAATGAATATCGGAGCTGATGGGACGCTGCACACGCCACTCCGATCTAGTATATTGTAAATGTTTTAAAAGCCATAAACAAAGGAATTTAAAGGTAAAAACTGAGGCAACAGCAGAGATGTGCGCTCAAATCCGCAGATCTGCGCGGCTTTACGCAGCTTTACAGTGACTTTCGGCTTTCTGTCGATCTGCTCTCCGCACAGAAATGGACTGTCGCTCACACAGCTCTCACAGCGTCCGCTCTGTTAACAGCACGCAGCTGTTTTCAGCAAAAACAGTTCAGTTCGTCCTGCTTGCTCTGCAGATGGACGCAGTTCACTACTGACTGGTGGGCATAGTGCAGCATTCAGTAAATGACAAGAAGTTTTTGGATTTTATCATCATAATGACAATCAAAATACATACCAGCTGGAGGAACTCTCTGTGGCGTCTCTTCAGAGGAGTAGGACAATTCCAGTTTTATGGACTCTTTGTGAAAACATAAGAATGGTCAGTCAGCTTCAAGATCATCACAAGTCCATCGAACAAAACCTCTGCTCCGTTTAGAAAGATAACTAAAAAAAGAAGGTGGTCTGGAAATCCTGACAGATCACAAGTAATCCCGACCACCACAAATTCAGCTTGATGGCTTGAAAAAAGGCTTCACTTTGGCCCCCGAAGAAAAACAAATAGCCATGCCAGTTCCTTCAGCCCTCCAGCCGTCAGGCCTCAGTGGGACGTGCTCGTCAACCTCATGCTCGCCACTTTGATGCTCCGGTTCCTGAAATTGATTTGTTCTTTCAGACAGAGTAACAGTCAGTTGTTGTTGTTGTTTTTTTTTTTAACTTGTTCTCCTTCCAGTTCAACATAAATATCTGTGCTTTCTCTTCTGTACGTTCTTAAACTTATGCATTTGACACCTTCATTTAAGTTGCACGTATAAGAAGGACGAACTTTAACTTTTACTCGAGTATCAGCACTTTCTAACGTGAAGAATGGAAGTGCTTTTGTCATTGCACGTAGCTGGATGTTTCTCAGACGTTGTGCTTTTTGTCTTCTTCTTCTCTTCCCTTTGTCTGACAGCCGGTTGCATCAGAATTGCCCTTGGGGATGGATAAAGTTACTGAATATTGATAATGTTGCTGCATAAACGTGTACGTTTTGAGAATTATTTGCATGCGAGTTTAGGGGATCAATCTACCGAGAGCGTGTAGAGTGACGTGTTTTTTTTTTTTAAGCTTATTAGCTGTGGAGCATGTTGAGCTGGAAATAAAGAGGCTGCAGCCATATAAGAATGAGGTTTCCTGAAAAGTATTGCAACTATTATTTGCCTCTGTGGACTCACAGCTCTGAAGCATCCAATATCGCCTCCGCCACACGCAGAAGCGCAGATTTCAATCTAATCTGCAGCTCGAGGAATTCTGCCGGTATTTCTTTTTAGGACGGTGTTCACAAACGTGAAAGTGACTCATAAATTAAGTGCACAACTTGTGGAAAGCCAGACCCGCTTCTGATGCTGAAGGCGGAGATTTTTTTTTTTTTTCCACAAAAGCAGGTGCACAGAGGCAGATGTTGCGGTTCACACGCACGATATTTGGTATAAATAGTACCAGGCCGCAGCTTGAGAACTGTATCCGCGTTCTGTTTGTTCTCTCATCTGCAATTTTAAAATTAGTGCTCCATATTGTGTAAAAATAGAACCACATGTTCGCCAGCTGGTCAAGGATCGGGACCTGACAGAGACTCTCTGCTGTTCCCTTCACTGTTCTCCCTTTGTCTAAATAAAGACGGAAACAACTAGCAGTGAGAAGACAGCGCTGCAAAAAGAAATTTAACTATCAAAGCTCTAAAGACGTCTTGCAGTTTAAGATGAAGTCGACCAGTTGTTTGTCTGATACGGCGCGCTCTGTGACTTTAACAGCGTCTAATGAAGTTATTAATAAATCACAGTTTGGTAAAGATGCTTTGGAAAATGTCAGGCATGAAAATAATCTCCTGGAATTGTAATACTACGAATTGCAAACACACATAAATCTAAATGTGACTGATTCAAGTTTTGTCCTTGATGTGTGGGTTTTGTCCTTGAACCGACTCCTGATGTCTCCCATCACAGGTCAGTGTGTGTTGCCCCCAAGTGGAAAGACTCAGCCAAGACAGTGATCAGAGTGAAGGGAGTGTGTGTCGTGGTTAGTTTGCACTCTGGGTCTGTGGTTCGAGGTCAGTTTATCTTCACAGTTCAAAATGAGTCAAGTGGTGACTCTGGAACGGCTTCTAATTAAGATTGTGAGTGTGTGATTGTGTCTCAGTGTTGAAATCAAACAGAAGACAAATAGATGGAACTGAATGTATTTTATTTGTCAGATATGAAACGCTCTAACAATCTATGAAGGTATAAACTTAACCTTCACTAAACTACTTTCATTACTCCATTGCAAGAAGGAAATCTTTTATTTTCACAAACTCTTTTAACAAAGCAAAATTGGCTTGATTCAATAAATCACTTCTTTTCCATTTTGTTTTCAGTATTTCTTTAGTTAAGTTTAAAGTACAAATTTTTGTCCATTCAAATCCAGAAAATCATCCAGACAAGTTCAAACAGGCTGACAATTAGTCAATACATGTAACCTGAGTATTGTAAAGCTGAATATCCTCAGTTAAAATGTCCAAACTTTCTCAGTGAAAAACACTAAAATCATATTTCATCAATACTGCATGAAAGGCTTGCACAGTAATTCAGTTCTGGAAAAGGTCCAGGCTGGATGTGGAGTTTGCATGTTCTCTGTGTGTTTTGGTTTAGTGCGAATTCCTCCTGCAAACAGACGACCTGGTGACTGTAAACCTGGCTGGAGGTGTGTGTGTGTGTGTGTGTGTGTGTGTGTGTGTGTGTGTGTGTGTGTGTGTGTGTGTGTGTGTGTGTGTGTGTGTGTGTGTGTGTGTGTGTGTGTGTGTGTGTGTGTGTGTGTGTCCGTCCGTCTGTGACGGACCGGTAACCTCTCCACACGCCACACAGTGAGGTTTGAAATCCATGACTTCCTGGGTGCTTGTGGGTTTGTATCTTTAATGCGGAGGATTTACATACTTTTATTCAGACGTTGAAACCATTCTGAAATAAAATCAGCTCGGGTCAAACAACAGACTCGCTGACTTTTAAGTCTCTGATTTACATTTTTTTAAGAATGATAAATACCTTCAGATTTTGCACTGGAGGCCAGGTGCCTTCATCAAAGCGATAATGTCAAGATTTGCAGTCACTCGTAAAACGGCACAGGTTAAAATTTACATTTTATTTTGTTTTTTTTAAGATGGGGTAATGAAATATTTAATGTGAAACCTAAGGAATTATACTTTAATTCATCTATCTTTTCTATTTTTATACCACTTAAATATGTGCAAAGGAGAAACCCGACAAGTTTCCAGTCATTCTCAGGAAAAACAGGATTTATCATGTATTTAGTGTTTGTTACTAACCTACTGAGATGAATGAGGAAGTTATGAGGAGAAATATCTCCTCTCTGATAAAGGATGAAGTGGAGTTACACGGAAACTGTTGGAGCAAACAGAAAACCTCTGATGAAATAAAACGTTTGCAACTCATTCATCTCCGGCACTGACACATACATCACATCTCTTTATCTATGCCGAGCGCTCGGCGCAGACCAACTGTTGCAGCGGGGAGAATCGCATGTGGCTGCTCAGGTGCAATGGACACAAATTGATTATGACATTTCTCATGAGCCTCGATAATGGATCAAAATACAGTTGACACCCAGCATCTGTGCATGTTATGGAGGGCATTATGCAATGGAAGGCCCGAAGCGACGGCGCCAGAGAGCTGGGGGTAACACCAGGCCGCACGGCGCTAAATCAATCCGTCCTCCACGCGGCTTTATTTAACTCGGGGCTGGGCAGGCGGGGGTCAGTCCCAGCAGACGCTGGGCAGAAGGGCCGGGTTTCCCCTGAGCAGGTCATCAGTCCATCACAGACACACACTCACTTCAGCTACAGACACCGATTTAACACAGGAAGGGCATGTGAACTTCAGAGCGCAGCCACAGTGGAAAAAAAACGGAACAGTTTGGAACTGAAGGTCATAACCGTGACTGTCTGGAAACTCTGAAACCACTCACCTTAACTCTAATCACTATTTTCTTTCAACTGTTTTTCCATTCCATTCCATTTTGTTTCCGTTCCCCCTAGAAATGCGCAAAACCTAAATACCGTAATAAAAATCTGGTCATGGAAACACCTACATATTGAAAAACCTGCCAAAAACAGTGCTGAAAAGTGTTTGGCTCTCATGAGGTGATCTTTCATTTTCATGTTTTAATTTTTTTCTTGGATTTAGATGTTTGGTTGCTTCATGTTTCATGCTAGCAATGGATAACTTTTTTTAGCAGTTGCAATGATCCGGTGGTTGAGCAGGCGGTCTGTGCCGGCTGTTTCTGGTCGCTCTGTTTGTAGGGATCCTGTTCCTGCTGCCTTTCGTCCTTGTGTATTTGGTGCAGTTGTGTGCTTGTGGTGTGTTTTTCTGTCGCGACTTTGTGTGCTGCTAAAGCAGTGGAAAACCGCTAAATCCAATGGCCAAACATTTCACAACGCACTTATTTGAGAAGCATCTGGTGACTTCGTGAAAATTCTAATAAATTTATTCCAATTGAATTTAGACCTGTAACATTACACAGTGTTGATTCTGCGATCGATTGCGGGGCTCTCTTTGCTACATTAAAGGGGATTTATTATGCTTTTATCACTTTGTGAAGAGTTTCTTATAGTAGTATGTGCTGCTGTAGCGTCATTATGAGGTTCAAATTAGAAAACGGTCTGTTTCCTCCCTGTCTTGCTTCACCACGTTTTGTGAGAATGCCTGCTGAAACGGTCGAGTTTGAGTTTGGTCCGCTTGTCCTGAAATTAGCGGATTTAACTCCTCCCCCTGTCTGTGCCCTGACCGTGTGTGTGTGTGTGTGTGTGAGAGAGAGAGAGTGGGCGTGGCCAGACGCGTTCGGGTTCCTGCCGGAAAGCAGGCTCAGAAACAGCCTGTTCTGAGGACGACTCGTCAGAGCCACTTTTCAGACCGCTGAAACTCCAAACAAAGGATGAATTTGGGGCGAACAAACTTCAATACTATGTCTTTGGGCTTCTGAGACCTACATGACGCGACTGAAAAATAGCATAATATGTCCCCTTTAAATAAATGAATAGTCTACAATTCGAGCAGTTTTCTGTTGTAACATTATTGCGATTATAAAGGACTACATTTAAACTACCACATTGTCCCGAGCAGCAGTGTTCTCAGCTGCAGCCTGTTACACTACTTTTTAAAACACATTCCAATGCGCCGTATGAGTCGTTGTCGAAACGGGGCTCCGTTGATGCTGTCTTTTTAAAGTTGTGGCTTAACTCCAGGTCAGACTGTTCAGAGTTAATGTTATTCAAATCAGCTGCACCACAACAAAAACCTTAAACCTTAGAGTTTAAATGTAAATGTAGTTTTGGCACTATTTTACCAGTCTGGCCAGCTCAGGATGAAACTGGACCGTGAGGCCCCTGAATTAAAATATGTTTGACACCCAGAAGATCGATGGATGGTTGAATACAAAGCACAAAGCTTTATTCTTAAACCCCGAACGCAGCGGGGAAAGCTACTCACACAATGTCTCTGTGACCTAAAAATGCAAACTTCAGCTGACTTACTGTATTCCTTCGTTGTAATAGGAACGATCCAGTTTGGGGAAACTAGGTGTAAATGTTGGAGCCGAGGGAAACTGGAGCATTTTGTTTCTGTCGCGTGTGCAATCAGATGGTGAGAAACACTTCAACTTACTGCTGTCGGTGCAGGGAATAAGTAAAATGGGAAAAAAAAGGCTCTTCCTGCTGGGACGCATGATCGGTTTCCAATCTTTACTTCCTAAAAAAAAAAAAAATGACAAAGTGAAAGTAAATTTCTTCTCATACAATTGTGATGAAGTGTCTGCCCGTCAGATTTTGACTGATTTCAAGGGACCACTGAGCTCACATTTTGGATCACATTATGACAATCATTTGTCTTCTGCGCTTCCCAAAACATTGAAAAATTACACGTCCACAGGGTTCCCAAAAAAAGAACGCGAAAAAGTGGGATAGAATAAGTATGTAGTGATGTGAAATAGTGCCCTGCCATTTCTGGAATATTTCTTGAGACGCTACATTTGAAGATTGGGCAGGTTGTTATTGGTTGGTATTTCATGTTCCATCCAAGAGGCCAAAAAAAGAAATCCGAAGGCGTCTTGTGCCACTGCTCATACATTTGTTAGCGGCATAGCACAGACTGTACAAACACTTTGTTTACATGTTCCAGTGGCAGCCGTGGCGGCTCATCGGGAACTAATTTATCACTGAATCTTTAGTGTTTCCAGATACGTTGGCAGCGTAACGCACTAAAAGAGCCTCCAGGACGAACCTGCTCACACGGCTTGAATGTGATTGTTCTGCCTGAAAAACAAACAAAAAAAAAAAAATAACTGACCAATCATTCATTTTGATTCCATTTCTTTTAGTCCGGTGTGATTAAAAAAATTGTGGACAAAAAACGTTTTCCTTCATGAGCGTGAGATTCATGGTTATTTGTCTTCACAACTTGTTGTGAAGACAATTATCTTACATAAAAGTGATGCTGAAATGTAAATTTTCTAATTTTTTTTTAACTCTTTAAAGGGATTAATAGAGACAGGACATGTCATGCTGAAGGAAGTGTAAATCAACACCCTTATGTGTCGTTCATATATGAAAAAAAGCATCATGCTTAGAAAGAAAGTACATGAAGCTTTAGGCTTTATGAGTTTTTTTTAAACAAACAGGAAGAATTGCAGAAGTTAGTACACGTGGTCACTTGATGAACTGACTCGATCAAGCGTTGTTTTGGAAAGAGTTGAGTTCCATTCAGTTTAATTAAAAAACATCACTGTAAATCATGGTAAAAGCCTCTTTTTTCCTGAATCGTCCCGCTAAAATTGGCCTGTTGTCCTTTAAGAGAAATGCTCTGCAGATGGTCAGTTTGTGGTGTTTTTCCATATAAAATGATTAACCGAGCTCAAAGCCGCCTGATGTTGCTCGCAGTGACTCACGCACGCAGGATGGATTATAACAGGGCTGCTGGTGTGAGTTACAGTTCCAGTTCCAGTAACTCTGTCCTGTTGCAGTGTGAGAGGCTTCATGGATGGATTCTGCTGTTTGCAGCGCAGTCGTTCCTGTCGGACGTGAGCTGAGCGCCATCTAGTGGTGGGATTTCCGCAGTGTACCCACTGGGCGTGAAACTCATCATTTAACTTCACTTGAATCATATTTCCTTTATAAGTACCATGAGCTGGTGCTCTTGTTTATGTCGTTGTGTGGAATTAATCTGTATGTATATCAGCTGTCACAACACTTTGCGAAACAGATCTATTTCTTGATTTCTTCTCATTTTCACTCACTTGCTCTTCCCATGACTTGCTTCTGCTTTAGACCAGTAATTGCTACTTGAATAACAAAATAAAACATAATTATACTTTTTAAAATATCCATTACATTCAGTATACTGCAGCGATTAAACAATACTGATTAAATTACATTTTGTTAAAAGGTAAATACCAGAGATGGGATACTTGGACTCGAGACTCGGACTCGACTCGGACTCGAGTCACGATTTTATGACTTTTTGACTCGACTTGATAAAATCAAAAAAAGACTTGGACTTGCTTGGACTCTAAGCTCAGTGACTCTAGACTTGGACTTGACTCGAACCCTTTGACTCGACGAGTCACGTCAAGTCACAATAGTCATTTTAAAAGTGCGATGTATGAATCATTTTTATTTTTTATCGCTTCATTTCATGGGATGGCAGGGCGAGGTGCGCCTGCAGCGGGAGCGCTTGTTTCGTGTCGCCTCGACCACGTGCAACGGGCGGAGTTCGTTCACTTCCGCATTGACGGGAGCGCTCGTTTTCAACACCCGCGCATTCCAGGCGCATTCCAAACAACACAACAGGTCGGCCACGATTGTTTTTAATAAACTGTTTTCAACACTGCCCGCCTGGAATGCACGCATAGGCGTCAGTTTAGGGGGAGACTTTTGCCAGGGGTGTTTTTTCTCCACTACACACAAATCCTTCACGTGTAGCCATTTTAACCCCGGTTATTTTCAGTAGTATATAACATTCCGATGCTCCTGAACGCACCATCCGCTAGCATCAGAGACGCAAACAGACGTTCAGAGGATTAAAAAAACAAAACAAAAAAGTGCGGCTGTTCTAAATGTGCGTCTGTTCCAGTGGAAACTCCGTATAGAGCAGCTCTTTCTTCTGCAGCACCTGTGGTGAGTCTGAAAACTTGGTTGCTAGTTTAACCCTGTGATTATCCCAGGTTATAGACTTTATGCGAGAGGCGGTAGTCTGTTTTGAAATGTGGATATGACCTGAAGAACTTTACTCTGAACATGCTAACAGCAACATTTTGAGGCTGTTTGGCCTCATTCTAGTCTCAGCTAATGTTCATCATCAACATACTTTTCGTCCCCGGGGGACCTGCTGCTTTTGATTAAAAGGAAATGCGAGTTTTATTGAAAGATGTGAATAGGGATGAATTTCATATTTTTATTTTTGAACTGTAATGAAGAAGAATGCATCAAAGATGCTTTATTTAATTAAGGAAACACAATTTATTTTAAGATAGGTTTAAATGTGCACACTTCAGTGAAGACTGTTTTTTTAAATCTGCCCCTTGGTTCACAGCTCACTGGACATTTAACACTGAACATAGAAAACAGAGCTGAACATACTCAGACACTGTCTTTTGTCCCCAACAGAACTGCAGCTGTGAGGACTGGAAGTCCTACAGGTCACCACCAGTCATCTTTTTTATAAAGACACCAGCAGAAAGGAGAACACTCGGGCAACAATAGCTGAAGTTATTGGCGTGAGTGGTGAGTAAATTGTAACGATATAAAGTGCCTGATCAAACATTTTTACATGGAGGTAGTCATGGAAACATAACCCCACACATGCGCTGAGCGCATGTCTGGTCAAAAGGCAGAGTGCTGTGGCGCAGCCGCACCGCATCAGGTGGGCGCTCTCGTAAGGCTGCGTGAGTGCTGTGACCTGCGCGGCGCAGCGCAGCGGAGCTGTTCCGCAGTATGTGGGCGCTCGGCGTCACACTGCTGAGCCTGTCCTGGGACATCGTGGAGCAGAGCCTCGTTTTCAGACGCTGCAGAGAACTGAGGCTGCTCTCCACTTCACAAGAGAACACTGAACCACCAGCAGGAGCCGGACCAGGGTCTCCACTGGGACCTCCAGCAAGAACCAGGGTCTCCTGATCAAATAAGTACACTTTGCACTTCCATTGTAACTAGTAATCTGTAACCTGGGAGGTAACCGGACTATTATTTTATTGTTTCTTTCTTTCTTTCTTTCTTTGCGCAGACGTCACCTCTTCAGTCACCAGTTCTGTCAGCTTTGTTCATTTCTGTTGAACTCTGCTCCTGGACAAATAAAATAATGGAAAACACTCCTGAGACTGATGGTTCTCTGTGTCTAACACACCTTGGATGTTCAGTAATGTTTGTTGTTGTGTCGATGGTGCAGTTAGTATTTTAATATATTTCTTTAATGGTGGCAGAGCATCTTTACCAGGGCAGAGACATGTCAGTATGTGTAGATCTGGTTCATTAGCTTGATCAGTCTAAAGCTATCTGAGGACGTCTGATGGTGATTCTTTGGATTAACAGACTGCCTCCTCTGATGTCAGTTGCTTTTCTGTTTGAAATGTTGAAATGTTGATTTGTGATTAGGTCTTTCCTCAGATTTTATAAATTAAAGAAGGAAACAGAATGACTGGCTGTACGCAGGTTGTACAGGAGGCAGTGAACGCAGCACAGCAGAATTAAAACTTCCATGAAACACCAGAGAGCAGGAGAGGAAGAGGTCATACCATAACCTGGAATATCCACTCATGGCAGAGTTTTGCTCCAATAATTAAAGCTAATAATAATAATGATGATAATACATTTTTCCAGCCTCCCAGCAACAAAGGTCAGACAATAAGGCTTCATGTTGTTCTTCCTCTGCTGATTCACCAGGTTTTTGTGACAAAGTTGACAGAGTCATCAGACAGACTGATCATTGGTGTTTCTGTTGTGGGCTGCCTGACTGTGTTTTTGCAATTTTTGCATTTACTCCTGGAGTTGCTTTGTGTAAAATGTTCGATTTGAGTGGAAATGGGATAGTTAGGCTTGAAGCCAAGATTGGTCCAGTCACAGATATAATGTTCTGGTAACAGCCTGTGTTCTAATGTAACTCCAACTGTCCTCCCGAGGTTTATTCTTTTATTCTGGAAATGCTTTGACCTTATTCCTATTTGTGATGAATATAGTTAAGTGGTTTGTTTCTGTGCTGTCTCTGAGCTGTAAATCCTGTTGACAAGTAGCTTATGTATCTGACATGTTGCTGATTTCAACATGAAGTTCAGCATTGTTGGGTTTGTAACTCATATAAAAGTTTGAGGCCAGAGGATTTTATTAAAAACATGACAGTCACCTACAATGTGAAATAATTCTCTAATCATCTCAATCAATTTATTTTTGTATAGCCCAGTATCACAACAACAGTTGCCTCAGAGGGCTTCAAGGCAGCCACACCAAAAGTAAAATCAGTTATAGTCATCATCTCAAGCACTTCCCAAAAGCAGTGGTGACTGGTCATTGGGGGCAGGTGGAGCACAGCACCTTTATGTTGTGTTTGACAGATATGGTGAAAATACCCAATCTACAAGCTCGCTTCTCAAAAAGTATCGATATCTCAGTCCAAAATTTCCTTAACAGTGCCTCCCCAGTTTTTTTTTTTTTTTTAATGACTTGTTTAGGACTCGAGGAAAAAAGTTTAGGACTTGGACTCGACTCGGGACTCGACTGTCTTGACTTGGGACTCGACTCAGGACTTGACTGTCAGGACTCGGGACTTGACTCGGGACTCGAGTGCAAAGACTTGAGACTCGACTTTGACTTGCAAAACAAGGACTTGGTCCCACCTCTGGTAAATACTGATGAGTCCTTCATATAAATAATGTCAAGAAGTTTATGTGAATTATAAGTTCTCATTGGCATGAAAGCTAAAACTTGACAAGTTATAGTTTTTGAAACTCCTTTCAGGATATAATTGGACATCATGCTTGCCTTGGGGGGTATATTTATCTAAATTTTTACACATTAAATGATAACCACTGAGACTTGACTCATCTTTACTGCAAATAAAATAAAAAAGCTGGCGTGTTCAAATCCAGGTCTCACATCAAGGTTCAGTCTGAGTCTCGGCCAGTGGTCTAGTATTTACCGTGGAGCACAGGACGCCAGCAAATAAGTCCACTGTGGAGGAGCTGGATTACACAGCTGCTAGTTAATCAAACTGAGAACGCTGTTGGATTAACAAATTAATTTGCTCCCCTGGGATCTAATTACAGTGAACATCAGCATTCAACCTATTTGGGGGGAAAAAAAAACAAAAAACTTCCTCAACAATTTTGAAGGAAACACTAGAAACTAATAGAAAAAGTTTTCCAAAAATGAATGAAATCTTAAGAAATGTTCCAAAAACCCTATATAGTCTTTGAAACAGTCAAAAATTGATTGTACAAACCATTGAGTGACGATGAGAGATTGGACTTCAGCTGAATATTACTGGAAATACTGCAGCGACAGCCTTCATCCACTGAACGCCAGTCCTTCCACGTCCACATTCCTTGACACTCGGCTCAGTTCAGCTGGCGTACGACGCCCAGCTCCATGACGGCCCCCACCTTCACAGAGCCTAAACTACAGAGTTAAACATCTGAGGTGGGGGAACTGACCACGAGCCCCGAGGCGTCCGTTTGAATCCCTTCCAGACACACATTCCTGCAGGACTGTTCATCCAAACAGTGCAGGTCAGAGAAAATAACGGGAGGAGAAGTAGGCTGAGGCCTTCTGA
The DNA here is from genome assembly GCF_902148845.1 of Salarias fasciatus. Lineage (NCBI taxonomy): Eukaryota > Metazoa > Chordata > Actinopteri > Blenniiformes > Blenniidae > Salarias > Salarias fasciatus. The sequence goes on along the minus strand of NW_021941229.1, from coordinate 23,570,872 downwards.
ATTTCTATCTAGGCTACAGCAGCTCCCGACGGATATTTGGGGATAGCCTGAGGTAAGACCTGAAAAGTGAATCATAAATGGAATGGGTCGATTATGTAGGGCGCACGCTTCTCTCTGCACAGCGCAAGTCAAGAGGAAGGGCCTGAAGTATTTTCTGAAGCAGCGCTCAGGCGTCATGTCGGGGAATAGAGAGGAAGGAAAGAAGTACATGTGCTTCACTCCAGAACCTGGGACTTCTCCTTCAACTTCCACATCAAACAAGTCTGCAGGACTGCTTTTTGTGTTGTCTCTAAAATCAGGAACACGTTTGACTCCGAGAAACACTGAGAAAATAATCCATGGACTGCTGAAAAAGTCTTCTATTGATCCAAAATGCTGAGAGCGCTGACAGGAACCAGCAGGAGAGATCACACCACTCCTTCACTAGCTTCCCAATGAATCCGCAATAGAATTTAAAATCCTTATTTTTAGCTCCTTGAAGTTTTCTTTTGGGAAAACCTGTGCTATTATATCAAAGTAAAATGTTTTTGATGATCACAAGATTTCTGATGAAAACTGTTTAAAAATCTCCAGTTTCTATAATCTTTATCTCGTTAAGGGAGGCTGGAGAGTCGAGTCAAGCCGACTGTAGGAGGGAGGGTCCATTCTGGGCAGGCACACACACAATGACACACACACACACACACACATTCACACCTGTTCAAGTCTGAAGTAAATACAAGATTTCTAATCGTTAAACCTCTGTATTTCAAAACTTTGGCATATTTTCCTCACTTATTCTATTCCCTCGTGTCACTGATATATTAATTTTCTCATTGAAAAACTGGATTTGTTTCTACAAAATGATGTTCACTCATTTATCTGTCAGTTAAATGTGCAAAAGCATCTGGAAACATGACACTTGAAGCATCAGTTGTACATAAACACATTTTTATTCAGCCTGATATAGGTTACACATGGAAAAAAAAAAAATCAATTTCTAAGAGAACTACTTCCCTTTGTGGAGCTAATGATATGAGTTTTTTTTTTTTTTTTTTTTTTTAATTTTAAAATGAGCTTCAGATCCTCACTTGACAGCTTTCAGCTCGAGCTGCCGTAGGCTGTGAGGAATGAGCATAATCGCATGCTACGACTGACCTGAGGCTGTTTTTATTTTCTCTCACCTTTCTTCAAAAATAATACAAAAACAAAGAAAAACGGATTCCCCTCAGCAGTCATTGTGTTTTCTCGCTAAATGATATGGAATGTTATTTTGGAAAAGCAAGTAAAAACGCTTCTCTGCCGTGACAGAGAACAAGATAAGAAACTGATTTTTTTTTTATTTTCTTTTTTTTTTGTTTATTTATTTATTTATTTTTTTACAAAAAGAAAAACTGATTCCCAGAAGTCTGTTCCCAGGCTGCTACTGTGTGTGAGGCATTTAAGACAACACTTTCTCGGTCCAAAGTGTGCTCAACAATTAAAAAAAAAGAAAAGAAAAGAAAAGAAAGACTGCGATTCAGTCTCATCGCCCCTCGAACGCGGATATGAACAAAAACCACAACCTCGATGCTCAATAGTACAGAAGGTACATTAAAATTACGTTGCTTGCAAATCAGCTTTGGAGTCTAATATATTAGGACTGACAGTCAGAGACACAAAGCAAAAGACTGATGGGAGGAGGGGGGGGAGGGGGGAGGATGTTTACATTTAACTAGTGTTAGTCTGTTTTTTTTTTCTTTTACTTGTAAATTACACAAAGTGCAAATTTTATTTATATTACACCGTAACCAATTTTAGAAATTGTTCATCTTCTATTATATAACAATGAAAAATCTGTTAATTTCACATAAGCCCCAACAAAACCATAACCTACCCCCCCGACACCACCCGATCCCACCAGCTATCATCTTTTTTTTTTCTTTTTTTTTTTTAATTTTCAATTTTTAAAAAAAGGAATCACTAAAGACATGCTGCAATGACGCCCACCAAAATTTGTTTGACCAAAGCCTCCTTTTTTCTCGGCTCCTCGAATCTCTTACAGTACACCGTTACTGTCAGCGTGCGTGTATAGTTAAAATATATATATGTATATATTAATCTATCATTAAATAGTATGCCTCTTGCACAGTCTTGCATGCATTGGAGAGCATTTTTTTGGGCAAGCTGTACAAGAAGGAGAGGCGTGTGGACGGACTTGCTCAGGCTGCAGGCTCCGGGCCGGGTCCAGGCACTCTTTAGCCACCTGTGAACGGGTTCTGGCCTTTACTCCTCGCAATCGCGTCAGTCCCAAAGTGGTTCTCCAGTGTGTTGTTGTTCTCGTTTAGTTTTTTTTTTTAATTGTTTTGCTTTTTTGTTTGTCGACAGAGCATGTGTTTTGTGTGGAAGTGCGAGAATGTAAAATGTGTGTGTATGTGTGTGGTCCTAATCTCAGTTTCACAAAAAAAAAAAAAAAAAAAAAAAAAAAGATTTGTGGAGATCACTGAAGTTTTGTTCCCAGCTTTCGTTGTCTGTTTCTGTTGGAGGAAGGCAGAAGAAAAGTGTGTGAATCGCCACAAATGTACGGCTGCTGCACAGTCACACCATGACCGCAGCAAACGGTTCTTCTACGCGAGTCGATGGACAACAATGAGCGTCGTGACTCCCAGTCCAGGTTCTCCCGGGACTTGGTACTTTTAGAGTTGACCGTCACGAGGAATTAACAATGCAACTTGTTCATCTGTCCATAGGAGAACGCACGTGCTCACCATTATTATTGTTCATTGTGTGTGAGATTTCATTATCAAAACCAACAACAGCGCCGCGTTGGGGATGGCAGGATGACGACAATCATTTCAGCCACTTCTACTGAAGCCGACACTGCCAGTGAGAGGAACTTACCGTGCCTCTGACCTGGTCACTGTGTACTCAAACCATAAGATGTTGGGAATCAGGCTTGTGTCTCGCACCAGGAAGTACTCTGATATTGGCCTATCAAAAGAAAAAAATACCCGCAATGAAATGACTGTAGCAGTTTTTTCCATCCACTTATTCCTTAATAAAGTTAAAAAGTCTTAGTATGTTGTAGCAGCGTGTTGTACTGTGCATCCAGAAAGTATTCAGTCACCTTCCAAAATACGGCTGTAACACAAAATGTGGAAAACGTGACGTGGACTGAATACCTCCCGGATGCTCAGTATAGACGTTTCCTCAGAAGAGATCGACTCACCACGCAGCTATTCTGGGGAATAAAGGTGTCAGAACCTCTTGCGTGAAGAAGAACCAGATGATGCCGAAGGTACTACCAGCTACTGCGCCGTAGAAAACCTGGCTCCAGGTGTGATACAGCAGGTAGACCCTGGGAAAGAGAGACATCAAGTGTGAGAACTGCTCAACGAACAAGCAACGCTGGAGCTTAGAATAAATACTTTTCATGAAAAAAAAAGGAATTCACACGGGAAGAAACAGTTCCTTTTCCTCTGCTTCACGTTTCCAACTGCTGCTGATTGTTGCGTTTCCTGCTTAAATCACAGCCACCGGCTTTTCAAGTTATTTCTGTGAGTAACTCTAGGCCAAAATATTAACTGTATACTTTCTGGTTCAAGTGCTCTCACACGTAGGTGTTTGCAGCAGAAAGATCACTCGTTCTGGGGGAAAGCTAACAGTTTTCAACTGCTGTGAGTGGAATGAAGCAGGATGTCAACTGCCAGGAGTCAAAGATGTGAGCATGCTGCAGCTGTGTGCCTGTCGGTGTGTCCAACAATATACACACGGTGCTTATTGACAGGCAGAGGAGCTACGCGGGGCAGCAGTTCATAGATACACTCTTCACTGCGTGAGCCATTAGCTTTCTCTTAGCATCGTCCAAAAAGATGCAATTCTAAGGCTCGCCGGTGATGCTAAAGGTGTGTGTTTAATCTGACCTAGTTGTGTGCTACGACCAGAGCGTTCAACCTGTTTAACGTACATGTCGAAGAACAAAAATAACCGAGAACGACAACAAGAATTGAACCAAAGCAAGATTCACTGCTTGGGAGCCGTTTTTCAAGTAATTTTCAGGGGTTCCAAGTTCTGTTGTTGTCCGCAGACTCCGAAAACACACCCAAAGCATCAAGTTCTCACTTGAAAATCAATAAAAAAGGAACAGGAGATGAAAAGACTCCACTTAAATATCACATTCACACAATCTTCATATTTAATACCAGAAACTCCCTGACAGGACGATAATCTGCTCTATAAACATTCACTTCTTATTACTCCCAGAATTTAACACATTTTGGGATTCATGTGAAGCATCTGAAGCAGCTGCAGGTGGTTTTCCAGCTCTCACCTGCTGTATGAGACTGATAAGGCCATGCCCAGCAGGATGATGGACAGTATGTGTCGCCACAGCAGGTCCACACACCGGGCGTTGTTCGTTTGATGCATTCTGGAAAACAAACCAGCTCATGTTTAGCTCTGTCGACGTGAAGTTGTAACTTTCTGCTCTGTGTTTCCATGCTTAAACCTCGCCAGACAACAGGAAACGTGAACTCACCTTAAATAAAGGAAAAGAAAGAAGTAAACAACAAAGAACCAGATGAGTTGGGAATGATTGGAGGGCATCCCATACTCATTGTGTACGGTTGTGTGAGCTCCTGCGACAAGAAAAGAGACACTTTTTTAAAAAAATGAGCAGGTATCCTGATCAATATCAAAGATTTAACAAGTTCAAAAACATCCAATAAGTCCAACAGTTACTGTCAGAAACTGTCTGAGGCAAGGTGATTAGATTCAGTTTGGTTTACATGCAACCTATACTCAAAGAGAAAACATTGTCCATTTGGGGAAAAAAAAGTTTTAGGAAACACACTCCAATGAATCACCTTCAGTAAGGCTGCAAAAGCACACATTGTAAAGAGCGCCGCCATACCAAAGTCATTTTGAAACTTGATTAATAAACAGGAAACAGAATATGGGAACCGATGGCAACACATACATTCAAGCAACAATGATAAAACAGAGCTTTAGAGTATCGACCTCTGCCGTCTCGGCTGCATTTAAACGTTTTCAAGTGAAAACTGACATTTTTGTGATCATTTACATGGCAACGGTGCTCGGAGTCAGACGAAATGCAACTTTCTGAAAACAGCTCCGCAGGTGGAACAGAACTGGGTCGTTTCTGACACGCTGCTACTGTGCATAAACACCACAGCCGTGGTAAACACTTCTTCTGCACATGCGTGAGTAGACAGACAACAAACAACTACGTTAGCCTCCAGAGCGTCATGACTCACGGTTCATTGTCTCCTGGGACTTGGGAGTTTCGATGCATTTTCACTGGACTCGTCATGTAAACGGAGCCTAAATGTCCACTAACTACAGCATTAAATTCATATTGAGTTGTAATAAATCCTACAAAAGTGGAAGACAACATACTAAATTCACTTATTGCTTGTTTTTTTAACTCACAAAAATCTCTCAAATTTTGATGCTTTGAAACAAACAGTTTTTTCTTTTATTTGCATGCAGGTTTCAAACAGTAGAAATGTGATGATACTATTTATAAAACACTGATGCTGCATAGCTTTGCGGTTACTGATATGCATCTCATTCTCAAGAAAAACAATGTGTGACACTGGTCGTTTGACAACCACAGGAAGTGGATGTCTATTTAGAGACGCAGCAGAAGAGACGCTGTTCACACATGTCAGCGGTGCTGCACACTCTGAGGAGCCATATGATGCTTAACCTCGTTTACACAGCACAGGGATACGAATCTCACATTTTGGCAGATAAACTGGCCAGAAGAAGCAACGACACTGTGTGCCAGGACAGATGTCAGGCTGTGATGTCTGAAGAACAAAGCCTGTTGAGTCGTTTCTTTGTGTTGTCCAATTGAGACACACACACATACACACACACAGCAGCCCCACTCACCTGCACATGGGCGCGGCTCTCTGAGAATGTTCTTCAGCACCCAGTTCACGCCATCGTTCAATATGAGCCCGCCAAAGAAGGAAATCTGTCTCACACACACACATAGAAGGAAGAAAAGGGTCAACATGAGCTGTGGCACACTGCTGTCCTGCCCGAGGCTCCGGTCCGGGCCCCTCAGAGACCATCCAGGCAGATCGCAGCCTGACTACAAATCACCTGTTTCTCCCTGAGGTGCACAAGCAGGACTCACCGTGTGCAGCTCCCGTTTAAACACTATGAGTGTGACAAATCCCACGAGGATGAAAACAGGTAGCAGACTGATGTAGGCCAGCACCTCTCCCGTCAGATCATCTGAAACACAACGTGGATGTTAGCACTCACACACACATACACACACACACACAAACACTTGGAAAGTGTCTTAGAGCTGGTGGGAGTGACACTTGGGAGGCACTCTGTGGACCCGGGTGGTCCGCATACTACACATACAGGTCCCATACTAACGTGGAAAAGTAACCAAGGCTTCTTCAGACTCGGATTTCGTTATCTGGTGTAGTTAAGTCGGATGCGGGGTGGTTTGTGCTACTTACACTCATCACTATCAGGCCAAGGAGCTAGCTACGTTAGCCGATAGTTCTGGCTACACACAAAGCTACCGCTGTCACGGTCACGATTCACGTTCAGCCATTCGGAATGCTGGGATCGTGAGAATTAATTTCTACCAAACGCAACACGTCCGTTGATTTCGTGGAGAAAATATCAAAGCCGATATTGGGGGAGCTAGCAGGCTAGCTAGCTTCATTGTGGGCATTATGATCAACTGCGCATGCGTAGCCGGCTCACAATTTGGCAGTCCGGGTCGCATTCCCCGCTGAGCCCCGTTGTTTTGCAGGCAGGCTCACTATTTCGCACGGGCACCGACGGCCGCGTTCATTCACTGGCAACAAAAACACGCGAAATCATCAAAGAGCCGGCGAGTCGCGCGGCTCGGCCGTCTAAACACGCGCCGGAGAGTTTACATACCTTCCGCGAACTCAACGTGCGTGACAGATATGGACCGCCATCGAGGTGGTGCCGAGCACTGCTCTTCCAACGCCATCTTACCCGGACACAACCGGGCTGCCCCAGCGGAACGCCCCAGACACGTGTCCGACCAATGGTGAGGGGAGGACGGCGTTCAAACGGGCCCCGGCCGCGGCGCAGCCGTCCAATCCCCGCAGCGCGCCGCGCGCAGCAGGCTGCACCCACACACTGGAATTACTGAATGGACAGAGAGAACACTCAAGTGCAGCAGTTGGAATTAAAGCAGAGGTGCACTCATTCAAAAAAATGCATATCGAGTTCGTGTCCAGATAAGCAAAATATAGATTTTAAATCTTTACATAACTGTGAATAAATGATGAATTTAAATACCATACAGTCTTTATAACTGTAGCACACGTAGAATGTAAAATAGAGTAGAATAAAAGAATAGTCCCGAGAGGGAAATTATTTACAGCTTTGCTCCATACAGAATAAAATAGAATCTGAGAATAGAATGAGTCAGATGATTCAGAATAAAAATACAGGAGTACATATTACTCCTGACGGTGACTAATATATGCTCCAGCCTCATACTTTTTCACTTTACAGTTCTCTTGTGTACAATAAAGATTATCCATTTATTTTGGGCAAAAATAATGATAATAATAATAATAATAATAATAATAATAATAATAATTTCTGATATATTTCTGATATATTTAAAATATTTAACATCATCATGCAATAGTTTAAAATATCTTCTCATTTTTATTGTCTTTTATTGTTATTGGTTATATTATTTATCCACTCACCATTGTAACAATGCACATTTGCCCATTGTAGGACAAATAAAGGTATATTTTACCTAATCTTCTTGGAAGTGGTGGACAGTAAAAACACACTGTTTACAGGGGGAAAAGAATTCAAGCAAATTAATACTGTACAAGTTGCTTCAAAGAGTGAGGACCGTAGAAAAATTACAGTATAATGAATTTTGAATTTTAAGCACATGACCATAGTGATTTAAACATGAGATTAAATTAAAAAAGATATGAATTATTTGTTTTTAATTTCAGTTTTGCAGATTATCTCAATGATAGTTTGCCCTGTTGGCATTTCTGACTTTGCACCTTGTGCAACATGTCTGTCAATAATTATGTGAGTCATACTGTCAAGGTCAAATGTACTTTTTTTACAACTGTATTTCACAGCATTGTCTTTGTTTCACCAGCCTGCACAAACTAAATCTGTCAGGTTTACCTAAAATCAACATCCTCAAAATCATCCACATGCTGCAAGATCTTTATACCTGAATTATACTTCACCTGCATGGAAGAACAAAGTATACCTGACAGTGAAATCAGGTGTGTTTTCAATATGAGGAATTCAACAAAAACTGTTAAAATATCAAAAGCAAGATCAAGTAAATAGCTTACCTCCTGGAATTATGAGGATGGAGCATATTGCTGTGTTTTTGTATCTGCCCTCTCACACTGATGTAGTGTTTGATACAATTAATCTTGTACATTTTTGGCTACAGCATGATGCTTATCAGAGGACAATGTGTGCACAATAGATGTAGCAGACAATAAATGAGGCAGTGGATACAATGAAAGGTCATGTGAAGGTTACATGGAGTGGAAAAGAAGGACTCTGCTGACATTATCTGGGTAGGACTCACATATAAAAGAAACATCTTCAGTTTTGTTGCTTTTCTTACTGACTGGAGGTGAGCCCAACTGTATCTAGTCGGTAACTCTCAACTTGCCTCTCAGGCTCAGGCTCCTTCCCCCCAATGGGGTGACATTACATGTTCCAAAAGCCAGCCAGTCTCTGTTTCTGGGGATTGGGTCACCGGGCCCTCCGGAGCTGATTGCCACCCAATCTACACCACACCCGGCCCTGCGGTTCCCTCGGCGGATGGTGACCTGGCGGATGGTGACCTGGCAAATTTTCAAAATTCTAACCAAAGCATTGAATTTCAGTATCAGTGATGCTGCCAGAAAAGCCAGCTACCGAATGCAATGGTTGTAGGAGAAACTCATTGGACATTTCATTGTATTTTGCACGGAAGGGTATCATTTAATTGCCTTTTTTTTTTTTTTTTTGGATTGTTAGCATTTTCAGGAGTAGTTGTTTGGTTTTGTGAACAAATATAGACATTTTCATCATGTATTCTCCGTGCTACAATCAAGAATAGCAAATTAATAACATTTTTAAAATAAAACTTTGAAGTTTAAATATACGGTACTTTACTTGTCAAATTCTCCATGAAATTGGACTTTATCCCCAAGAACGCCTGAACGAACGTGTGCACACTTTACAGTAATTTACCGTGTTCTACCAGGTGGTGGCAGCAGTGAGCCGTGAAAGCTGGCACTGACTGGCAGTGTAAACACTCGATACCACCAAGCACCTGCATGCAGTTTTATTAACTGAAGCTGCTTTGAAACACTTTATAGTGGTGAGTGGACTCACACCTCGACCGTCCACTTCAATCTTAGTGATAAAATTAAATACAACACTAAAGAATAAATACACACTTAGAAGGAGTAACAGCTAATACTAGTAAATATAAAATAGCGGTGGAAGAAAGGAGGTAAGAGAGAGACTATAGCTGACTGTGTGGCACAAATGTTAACAAATAAAAGAGATTTCTTCAGTAAACTGTTCCAGGTGAACCAGTGGCAACCAGAGACCCAACTGTAAAACCAGGAGACTGTGTGCTGATAAAGGAGAAGAAGACGATGAGAGACATCAAGCTTTGCTTCCTTTTAACTGGATGTGGATTCAAAGTAATAAGAAACATAATGCTGACAGTAATACTGATCATTCAGGCAGTGACTTCCACACAGCTTCTGAACAGACTGTAGCAAAAGTGTTCTGTGTTAAAGTTGCAAAAGAAAAAGAAAAAAAAAAGCCCAGGGGCAGTTGGGACCGTATTATGACACAATGACACAAAACTGCTTAAAATCTGATGTGCATGCTGTCAAAGAAACATGTGATGAAATAACCTTCTTAAGCAGGTGAAGCAAAAGTAACAGTTTAAATAAGTGGGTACAGTTATATTTGTCTGGGGAAAGAAAAGAGAAAAAGTTTATGTCCATATGTTGAGGAAAAGAAGAGACTTCTCCAAATTAGTTGAGGAGTGAGAGTTGACTCTTCTAAAGCATTAACTGCACTCTCTTTCAGATTGTTAGTGGTCTTAATCCTATAAACTACAGCAGCCATTTGACAAAGTGATAAAAGCAGAGGTAAACCCTAAAGTCAAGTTAATTCTGACGGAAATGACATCAGATAGCAGATGTATTAAAACAGTGTTTCTCGACTGGTCTGACTTCAAGACGAGTCGTGACCCAAATCTGTGAAAGCTTTCAGCTTCTCAAATATATTGAACATCCACTTTGTGGATAAAAGCAGTGTTCAGTTAAACATATTTAGTCACTTATTGAAGTATCAGAACATTTCATTAACATTTAATTTTTAACAGACTTACTTGGTGTTGTCTTTCAAAATACTTGAAATTAAAATTGCAATTACTGAGAAGGTCAGTTTATGTAGACATAGCTGAAAATCCTCGCTTAGAACACAACTTTTTCCATGGTGTCTAGGGTTGTAAATAGACCTTCAGGGATTTTTTTTTAATTTCTCTTCAAATGCATCCTTCAGGATAGTCCTGAAGAACGCATACAGCAAACAGTGTTGATGGAGACCTGCTTTCCCCCGTTAAGGCGCAAGATTATTCAGCAGAATGTTTTTGAAATTGACCAATAATCCTCGGTGACCTCCCCGAATTTTGTCATGAAGACTCATGGCCAAGTCCAGCAGAAAGCCTGATAACGAGCCTCATTGCAATCAGCTGTGTTGAAGCAGGGAGACATGGAAAACATGCAGGGCTGCGGCCCTCCAGGACCGACTTTGGACACCCCTGGTTTAGCTGAACAGCCCAGTGAGGAGCGTCGATAAATCTGTTTCTGCCTCTGTGGTGCTGCCTTTGAGCCATTCCAACTTGAAAAGCTTTTCAAGGCTCGTCTTAAAATGTGTGTCCAGTACAAAGTGATGAAGAAATAGGCTCAGTTCTCACAGAATGTCTTTCATAAGGTGAGAGGGTCAGCCCCACACACCAAGTCCTTGCCATCCTCCATGTTAAAAAAAATCACAAATACAGCAGGACAGTTTCAGCAGTTTAATTACACAACTGTTTAACAAAATATGTAAAATTATGTGATATGTCAGTCAAAAAAAAAAAAAAAAACAATAAAAAAACGTTTTGCCGCCGCTCTCACACACACCAGCTGCTGTCTTACCTGTATGCATTTCTAATCCTCATGCCCCACCTAGTGGTCAAACATAAAAATCATCATGGCTCCAAAAAAATGTCTGTTCTTTGGAAACATAACACATGACAGAAAGATGTTGCAAAAACAGATGAAAAGCTGTTTTGGTGAAAAACCCACTCATCACATCAAGGTGCAGGCCAAAAATGCGGACACAGGCCATATATACAACTGTCCTGTTAGACTTCAGCTTACAATTTCAAACTTCTAATGTGCAATTATAAGGCTTTGACATGTATTTTTGAAACAACCTTTAATTTTTTTGAACAGTAACACCTCGTCTCCCTTAATTCTATTTTATTTTGCAGTTTTTCCTAAAGCATGTAAAGAATAAATTTGAAGGATTCACATTTTACAAATAGAAAAAAAAAAAACAACAACCTGTGCCTCAGTTATGCAGGCTCCAAGAGTTATTCAACTATGTGTATATATATATATATATATATATATATATGTATATATATATATATATATATATATATACCAGGCTTTTGCTTTGTTGGAGCTCCCTCTAGGGGAATTGTACGGCACTGCATTCTGTTGATACAGATTTGTTTTCTCTGTTCTGTTACAGATGGCCACACACACACACACACACTGACACAGACACACACTGATTCACACAAATATAAACACCAAACCTGAAAGCCTGCAATAACCTTCATCATCACCTGTCTCCACCTCCATCTACCTTCTCCCATTCATCTCTGCAATAAATCCTATGAACTGCACGGCTGGAGTTTTGCCTGTTCCTTCTGACCGAGGACAACTCAGTTGATGAACGATCGCAAATCAGTGCACATCCCAAACAAATGGTCCTTCGAGCCGGATGTTTAGTGGCTGAGTGACCAAGATGGCATCTCCATGTGATGAAGCGTCTCCTGAGCAGAGTCCTAAACATAGTCCCCGTCCACGCAGGAGCAGGAAGCTTCCGGGACATCTGGCGGATTATGAGCATGGCTTACCTGATCCAGGGGAGTCATTATCCAGTTCAGAGGAGTCTGATAGATATGAACAGAGATGGGAGAAGATGGAGGCAGCTTGGGACAGAGTCCTGAAAACGATGAATGATATGCAGCTTTCGATGAAAGAGACCAGCGGTGCACTAACTAAAGGTGTGGAGCAGCTGGAGCGAGCCAGTAAGTCCTGCAGCCCTCTCCCTCGACCTGGTGATGAGCAAGACAGAGCTGCTTCTCTTCCTGCTCTACATCAAGCCCCTCAACCTAGTAGCAGCCTGGGTATCTGCACCACTGATCAAGTTAACATCCTAGCACCAGCAACGAGGCAGGACGCCAGCACTCCGGTGAGTCTGTTCCGGCCAGTAGTGCTTGCTGCGTCTTCATTACCACATCGTGCCAGCCCAATGCCCCATTCAGCACCATGGCCAGCTCCTCATGTTGTCAACCCCATTGTTCAGGGTGCTCCTCTGCCGATTGTTATGCAGCAGTCCCCACCTAATGTTACAGCAGCTCTACTGACACACTGCCCTGTAGCAGACAGGCGCAGTACCTGCACTTCAGCCGCCTCCAGTGTCACAGCCTGCGTTCCAGCCCGCACCTCAGCCTTCGCCGCCGCCGAGAGCTTATCCTGCTGTCCAGCCAGCAGCTACACCTGCTCCTCCACCCAGGGTGAGTCATGTGATCCTACCTGCTCTTCGACCAGCCATTCAAGTAGCCCAGTCAGTGCCCTTTGGGAGACTTGAACCCAGTCAGGCCGCGCTTCTTTACAACCAGAGGTACCAACGCCCGCCGCCTTATAATCAGGTATGCTCTGCACAGCCCCATAACCTCTCCGCAACCTCAGCAGCATTCACACATCAGCCACTGCAGGGGACAGTACCAGCGCAGCAAGCTTATGGTCAATATTATGCACCTCTGCCACCTGATTCGGCCAGTCATTATGTCACTAACCACCCTTCATGCTATTCCTATCTGCCACTGCCTGATGCCACAACTACAGCAGAAGCAACCCAGCCAAACCTGATGGAGATGATACTAGCGTCCTCATATGGCATTCCCAGGCCTAAGCTGGTAACATTTAAATCAGGCAGAGAGAGCGACTTTGCATTACTGAAGAAGGGACTAGACAGCCTACTTGGGCCACATGCACATCTCACAGAGGAGTATAAATACCACATCCTGCTGGATCATTTAGAGCACCCCAGTGCATTACAAGTAGCTAAACGCTACATTCATGACCACGCCCCCTACAGCAGTGCAATGCGAGCTTTGGAGCAAAGATACGGGCAGCCCAGACATTGAGTCCAGAGCGAACTAAGCACAATACTTAACTGCTCTCCCATTAAAGCAGACAACCATCATGCCTTTGAAGATTTCACTCTAGCGGTGTCTAGCCTCGTGGGCCTCCTCAGCACCACGGATGATGTAGCAGCTAGTGAGCTCCAATGTGGGTCACATGTAGACAGATTACTCACTAAGCTTCCCTCCAGCTACAGAGACAGTTTCATTGAGTACTGAATCACACGGGGCATCATACGCACTGGCAGCAGCCGCACATACACCATGTATGACCTCTCGGAATGGCTCGAGCGTAAGTCTCAAGTGCTCCAGCTCTCAAGGCAAGCCACTCAGCCCCAGCTATTGGACAGACCCCCCTCAGATAAGGGGAACTCCAGAGGCTTAACTGCGTCTAAGAGACAGAGTAAGTCCACATACATTTATTATGGCTCTGATCCTGCACCAACACACCCCAAAGCGGACACTGCAGCCCAGGCCACCAGCTCTTCTTTCCCCTCTAAGAAGAAGCAGAAATTTAAACCATATTGCCAATACTGTGAAGGGACAGAGCACTACCTCAGTGACTGCGCAGACTTTAAAAGACCTCAAAACCGAGACCTCAAAACCGTAGCCACTTGGATGAAGGAGAAGTCCAAATGCTGGCACTGTGGCCACAAGCATACTCCAGAGCAGTGCACCCTCAAGAAGCCCTGCAGCACCTGTGGAGAACAGCATCTGTTAGTGCTCCATGACCTGGCTGAAGCTAAGAGGCAGGATCCTAATATCCTAACAGTGAGCACCAACAGAGTGTTTATAGACCCTCTCAGCCATTCTGGTCGCATCATGTTTAAGGTCGTGCCCACTCAGTTACACCACCAGAGGAGGTCACTGGACACATATGATCTCCTTGATGATGGCTCAGAGAAGACCATTATACTCCCAGCAGCTGTGAAGGCACTCGGCTTATCACAGGAGGAAGAAACTCTGTCTCTGCGCACTATCCGTCAGGATGTCATTCAGATTAAAGGAGGCTATGTCTCATTCCAGGTGTCCCCCAAAACTAAGCCCAGAACACGCTACAGCATTGTGCGTGCATTCACCGCCCAACAGCTGAGCTTAGCTAAACAGTCCTGCCCAGTGGAGCTCTTGAAGGAGAAGTATCACCACCTGCAGCGAGTGCAGCTTGAGGGATTCAACCACATACAGCCTCTTGTGTTAATTGGCTCTGACAACGCTCACCTCATAACTCCGGTTCGTCCAGTCATACGCGGCCCAGCCCAAGGACCTGTTGCTGTCTGCACCAAGCTGGGATGGGCTATTCAAGGTCCAAGCAGCAGCATGCCCACACAGCAGGAGGAGATGCAATGCCTGCACATTTCATGCCTTCCTCCTGCGGATGCCCTGTACCAGGATGTACAGCATCTGTGGCAGCTGGACGCTCCTCTCCACCGACCAGAAAAGGAGGTGACACGCTCGAAGGAGGACAGAGAGGCCATAGCCATATTGGAAGCTAAAACCATCAGAGTGCCTGTAGATGGTGTGGAAAGATATGCCACTCCAATGCTCCAAAAGAGAGATTTCCCTCACACGCACGTCACTCCTGATGTAGTGACAGGACTTCTGAGGTTGACTGAACGCAAGCTGAGTAAAAACCCAGATTTGGCTCACACATACAACAAGGAGATTAAAGCGATACTAAGGAACTTTTCAACCTTAATAAAACATTTTAATATCTTTTGTGATGATACATCGACTTACAACTAGTTGAATGCCCCCTCTGTCACGGCCTGAGGGCTTTCACTTGGACTAAGCAACTGTGAGGAGGGTGGTAGGAACCCTGCACACTAAAAAACTTCAAATGTGCGGACTGCTTTACGGCATGCGTCACATCATGATATAACATTGTTTAGCCACCATTAGACTCATTACCTCGTCGTTATCCATCCTTCACATAGCCACTGGAAACAAATGAAGGCGAGATCAGTCCTACAGCATGCCACCGGGAGCAGCATTTTACGACGTCACACGCTAGTCCTCATGGGAACTGTAGTATTCGTTCAGGCAAAACACTACCGCTTTTGTCCACTGGCGCCGCCAAAATCAATGAAAACTGAAAGTTCCTTCGTGTCGCTTTAAGAGACTGGTCGACTCCGGCTCTGGGGTAAAGCTGACTCCAGAAGAGATTCATAGCTCTGCTGAATCGTGGTATGTGCCACACCACATTGTACATCACAACAACAAAGTTCGAGTAGTCTTTAACTGCTCCTTTGAGTTCCAAGGGACTGTACTCAACCAATACCTCCTACCAGGGCCAACCCTGGGGCCTACACTACTGGGTGTCCTTCTCCGCTTCAGACAGCATCCTGTGGCTGTGGGTGGAGACATAAAGGCCATGTTTCACCAGGTCCGCCTCCTCCCAGAAGACCGTCCACTGCTGTGGTTCCTATGGAGAGACTGTGAGACACAGCGGCCTCCAGATGTGTATGAGTGGAAAGTTGTGCCTTTTCGGATGACATGCAGTCCCTGCTGTGCGACCTTCGCCCTTCAGAGCCACGTGAAACAGCACAGTGATTCTCACCCAGATGTCTTCAACTCAGTCCACACAGCCTTTTATGTGGACAACTGTTTGCAGTCCCTCACTGACCCACAAGAGGCCAAACTGCTCATTGACCGGATGAGAGAGCTGCTCATTCAAGGTGGGTTTGAAATGCAGCAGTGGGCGAGCAACATCCCTGAAGCGGTCACACATCTGTCGAGTACTGCCAGGTCAGAGAGCTGCGAGCTGTGGCTGAACTTCAAGAGTCTTGATCCTCAGGAATCCCCACTTGGCCTAAGCTGGCACTGCCCAACCGACGTCCTGGGATACAAGCACAGTCCTGTAGTCTACACAACCGTCACGCGTGTACAACGTGTACAAAGTACTGGCCAGTCAATATGACCCACTGGGTTATATCTACCCCTACACTACAAGAGCAAAACTCATGGTGCAGGCCCTTTGGAACAGAGAGAGAGAGGATGGGACGAGCCAATACAAGGCAACCTGCTTCAATCCTGGATTGAATGGGAGGAAGAGTTATCGCAGCTCCAGCACATCACCATCCCCCGCTGCTACACCCCTCCTCACAAGTACAGTACTGCTACATACGAGGCCCACATCTTCTGTGACGCCTCAGAGAGAGCCTATGGAGCTGTAGCATATCTGAGAGTCACTGAGCAGCAGGCGTACATCTCCACAGCCTTCATCCTGGCCCGCTCCAGAGTAGCGCCACGCAAGCAGGTGTTAATGCCGCGCCTAGAGCTATGTGCTACTCTCATGGGAGCTCAGCTGGCCAAAGTACTCCAAGCTGAACTCTCTCTACCCCTGCACGCAATCTATCTATGGTCAGATTCAACTATGGTGCTGCAGTGGATCCAGTCCAGCCCCTGCCAATACAAAGTTTTTGTGGGGACACGAATCTGTGAGATACAGGAGCTGACTTCACCTGACCAGTGGAGATATGTGACCTCGGACGCTAACCCAGCGGATGACATCATGAGAGGGAAACCTCTCTCAGAGCTCACAGAGTCCAGCCGCTGGTCCCAAAGCCCACAACCCCTCACGCAAACTCATGACAGCTGGCCGAAGTCGCCAACAGAGTCACCAGCCTTCAACACTGATGAGCTCCGAAAGACGGCTTTCTGTGGCTGTCACATCTGTCTCACCAGGTTTGCCAGACCCAAGCCAGTACAAATCCTGGGAAGACCTGCTCATGGCGACACTTCAAGCCCTACATGGGGTGGCTGCCACCTCCTGCACAGCATCAGAACGTTTGGAAGCACAAAACCAAATCCTTAGGACTGCACAAAATGACAGTTTCCCAGAAGAGGTTCACGTCCTCCAAACAGGCCACCCTGTACGCTCTAGCAGTCGTCTCAGCGCGCTGTCACCTGAATATGACAGTGTCTGTGGAGTGATTAGAGTGGGTGGACACCTGCGTCAAGACACAGAGGTAGACCCCGACAGCATCCACCCAGTTGTGTTTCACCTGAGCATCCGGTCACTCAACTCCTCATGAAGCACTACGACACCCAGCTGCTTCATTCTGGTACTGAGAGACTCTACGCAGAGATATGCCGCACCTATTGGATTCTCAGAGGGCGCCAGGCCATCAAGAAACATCAGTTCCAGTGTGTAGACTGCCAGAGATGGCGCGCATCACCTTCCACTCCAAAGATGGCTGACCTCCCCTCATCTCGGCTGAGACTCTACAAACCACCGTTTTGGTCTACAGGAGTAGACTGTTTTGACCCATACCTAGTTAAGATCGGCCGCAGGAGAGAGAAGCGCTGGGGCATCATCTACAAATGCCTCACCACCAGATGTGTCCACTTGGATCTACTCCCTAGTCTTGACACTGACTCCTTCCTAATGTCATTACGAAGGTTTATTGTGCGCCGTGGGAAGCCATACGAGCTGTGGTCTGACCAGGGCACCAATTTCCGGGGCGGCCACAAACAACTGCAGTGCGCCTTTGAAAACATGGTCCCAGAGCTGCAGCAACAGATGGCCAATCAAACCATCATCTTCAACTTTAACCCGCCACACTCTCCTCACTTTGGGGGAGCCTGGGAGAGGGAAATCAGGTCAGTCAAGTCAGCCCTACAAGTTGTGCTGAAAGACCAAGTTGTGGCAGAAGAAGTCCTCCTCACAGCTCTTAATGAGGTGGAAGGCATGCTCAACTCTAAACCTCTTGGTTATGCCTCCTCTGATGTAGCCGACCCGGACCCCATCACGCCAAACCTCCTGTTGATGGGGCGGCGTGATGCTACATTGCCACAGGCGGTGTACAGTCCTCATGATGCCTTGCCTAACAGAAGATGGAAACACAGTCAAGTGATCAGCGACCATTTCTGGAAACGGTTTGTTCAGAACTACCTCTCAGGACTACAGCTGAAACAGAAATGGAGGAAATCCACCAATAATGCTGCTGTGGGACCGATTGTGATGATCGTGGACTCCAACCTTCCCCGAGGACAATGGCCAGTAGGGACCATCACGAAGGTGTTCCCCGGGACTGATGGTGTTGTTCGAGCTGCAGAGGTGAAGGTGAAGGACAGTACCTACACACTCCCTGTGACCAAGCTGGTGGAGCTTCCTGAGATGCTGGAGGATTCCAGTGACACGTCTTCAGCGTAGTGAACCTTTTCAGTGTGTGAATTTGCCCTGCAAAAGTCCGTGCCCTCGGTGACTACGTTACCCATAATTCACCGGGTGTTGCATAGCTCCACTGAGGTTTCATTTTTGGTGGACATGCGCTCAGCAACCTCAAATTGAATAACTGCCATCCACCTTGCATCGGGTGTTTACCGTGTGTGTCCTTGTACTGTGTGCGTCCATAAGATGTAAGTGTTTGAGATGCATAATATAAGTGTGTATTTGCCAGAGCCAAAACAGCAGTACTGCCTTGGGGGATCACCAATTCACCTAACCATTGTCATTTTTTTGGTTATTTTTCTGTTGGAGGCTCCTATTTGCCGGGTGATTGTCTGTCGGTATGGAGGAGGAAGTGCAGCAGCTCCGGGAGCTTGTGCAGCAGCTGAACGCATCTCTCCGAGGATGTTCCGGTCGGGTCCGTCTCACCTGCAGCATTTTTAAAACCAACGACCTTCACAGAATGCGCTCCCTCTGGCGGTTACGTCATTTCCGCCTCCTCTCGTGAATCAGAGGTCCGGAGACACAAACGCCGATGGCATAACAAGGATTTCATCCTCTCTCTCGGCTTTTTTTGAATTAAAAAAAGATTTAAATCAGGTTTTCTTCTTTAAAGCAGAGTCATTTTACCACCGATCGTGTTAAAGTTTCAGCACTACGTGACTTTAATAAGATATGTGCATTAAAGCTAGCCTCGTGAACCAGCCCCGCCCACTCCACATCCACAGCTACTAAATCCAAATGTGGATGTGGAGTGGGCGGGGCTGGTTCACGAGGCTACATTAAAGCTGTCAGAGCTTATAATAATAATAGAATTAGTTTTGCAGTGGTGTAGAGGTCTTCAAATAGTAAGTTATGTACAATCACTGATGGTTACCCACCGTATATGTTCGCTGCAGCGCATTTCTTAGGCTGGAGGAGGTTTTAGCATGGACTAAAAGCTTAGTTTAACCCCTTTAAATACTCAGTATTGTGCCATCAAGGATTTATTTGATTTGTACTATATTAGTAACCAGAAAATGTCTTTTTTTTCTTCCAGTTTTGTTTCAGCATTGCTCAGTAAACGAGTTTGCTTATCAATTTATGATCGTGGCTGTCTGAGCGAGGTCTGTATCTCCGACGGTTTGACTCTTTGACTTTATATGGACTTGAATGTTGAAAATATTTGTACTTGAGTTTAACCTTATTTGCACATTGAAGTGCCATATTATGGAATAAAATCCAGTGAACATAAACTGTTTCAAGCTGTTGGATGATTTCATTTTTGTAACGTACAGCTATAATGTGACTCTGAAGAATCACCAAAGTCGTGAAAACAACAAATACAAAACATTTCAGGTGAAAAAGCATCATTTTCACATTTTCATTTCAGGAAAATTTTGCATTTGCACACAAAAAAAACCCCCACAACAAAACATTTTTGGCCACTAGAAGGTGCTGTTGCTTGTTTTTGCTGCAGAGAACAGTACCAGAGGGGGTTCTGAGCATTTTTAGAAAAGTGTGTTATCCGCTGTTTCCACAAAAACGGAGTCAGAGCATTTCTGAAAAGCTGCATAAAGTTGAGTTTTCAGTGGCTCTGAGCACCGTTATCATATAAACGCCATGAAAGTTCAGCATTTGGACTTGAAAATGGGGCCTGCATGTATGTATATTCAATATCTGTTATTAAAAAACCATAACGAATGATGGCAGTAATGCGTTACTCTAATATAATCACTTTTTTTCTGTAATGACTTGTAAAACTTGTATTTCCAAACCAATAATCAGATTAAAGCTAATTATCCAACTGAAGCAGGCAGAGACGCAAACATGAACAACAGAGGGAGGAGAGAGATGGGAGTTTTCCTGCTGGAAATATAGCTAAAGATGACAGGATCATGGTTCGTTGTACACTCAGTAAAATAAGTTATTTGGATTACTTTCTCAAAGTAACTGTGGCATCATTTAGCCCACCCCAGGGTGGGGCCCCGGCTGCACCATACCTGGCGACATCATGGTCTTAGGTGGAAGTTTCTTCATAGGGGCTGTTGACCTGCCTGTAGTTTGGCCCATCACCCAGGACCTGTTTGTCATGGGAGACCCGTGTTATGAACACTGTAACATCCTGTATATAGAGGATGGACGAGTGATAGAATAGCATTAGGGCAAACAAAGAGGTACACATCCACACTTATTGTGAACTGTAGGGAAAAAAACTGGAGTAGATGGGGAAAATAATTCATCCACACTTGCAAATTGAGATGACATTTTTCCCTGACATATTTCATTTTATTGAAGCAACAGTATGTAAACCAGTATGCCATCTTTTTCGCTAAACATTCCCATCCTCCAGAATGCACTTTCCAAAAATCATGATTGCGATTGCTCCATATCGATCATTTCCATGTGGCGTTTAACAAAGTATCACATTATTGTTTTGTGTCTTTAAAGCAGCTGCTTTTATGACAAACTTTCACGTTCTTGACTCACACACAACAACACAGCGATGAGGCTGAAAGGTTTGGACTCGAGATGAAACCAGCAGATTGGTCTTTTGGAGATTGACTCAGGGACTTTATCCAGAAGGCATAAAAGCTAAAAAGCAGCCTCATCAGCAGCGTCACTTCTTACTGTAGGCATGGTTAAAGGCCGGCATCAGTTAATGTGAGACATTGATTTGGCTCATTTGGAAGAGGCAGCAACCGTTGACAGATTTAGAGATTTTGAAGGGCAAAAAACCCAACAACTTTCTATTGGTTTTAACTCTCTGAGTGCCTATGAACTGCTTGTGAAATGCTGTAGTGTTATGCAGAATAAATAATGGTGAAGAATATTTTTCAAAAGTTTTTAGTTCATCCTTTCATAAATCAGAAAAATTCATTTTCATTATTTTTCTAATCAAATTTGTCAAGAGAAGCCAACACGACCTCTGCTGAGATATCAGTGATGCTGCAATGAAAACTAGAAAACGAGCATTAGTCTCAACGCCATGCTGTCAGTACATATGAGTTTGTAATAACGTGCATAACGTATCACCAATAAAAGAAGTTTTTTGGGGGGACATTTCACTGTATTTTGCACCAGAAGGTTTCAAACATTGGCAATATGTTGAGAGTGTGGTCATTTTCAGCAGTAATTATCTGTTTTTGGTGAAAATCGAGACATTTTCCTCATGTCTTCTCTTGTCCCAACAAAGAAAACCTTGAAAGTTTGAATTTTAAGGTTATAGTGGCACCGTTTTACTGGTTCAGCCCACTTGAGATGAAAGGATTCTGTATGTGGCGCCTGAACTAAAATGTGTTTGACACTCCTGGCTCAGGGTGTAGTTTCCACCTGTAAACCCCATCTATGCCGAGGACAACAAACCACCCTGCAATATCAGGGCTACTGGCAACTAATCTTTTATATAACTGTTTAATGCAGCATCTTCTGCAGAGAAAACACATAATGGGTTACACCACAAAGTTATATGTCTTCTCATCTTGGTACATCTCTTCTTCTTTCTTCAGGGATCGATCGATTTTTTTTTTCTTTTTTTTTTTTTCTTTTTTTTCTTTTTTTTTTTTTGTATGCATGCTTTTTGCTGGTCCGGTAGCCAAACTACTAACATTTTTCTGTCGGTTTATCTAATAAAAAAACATTAAAAAATAAATAAAATGAACCGCCTTGCATTACCGGAAGTCGACTGCGACTACTTCCTGCGATGTCTCCATGACAACGGAGTAAAGCCTAATGCGTCATCAAAAGAGCAGCTCCGTCATCAGAAGCACAGACTCTGCCACATTTGAACCAGCCAGAGTCGGTTTCGGTCGCATTTTCCCTGAGAGGCGAATTCAGCGTTTTTAACAGTTTTTACAGCGTCTTTAACAGCTTTGTTCCCGGATTTTTTCATCAGTTTTGCGTTTAACGACTGTTGAAAATGAGCATTTCCTACAGACAACCCATAACTTGCCCAGAAGCAAGCCAGAACTGCTTCACCCAGGTAAGAAAAGAACCTTCAGTTCTCAAAATCACAATTATTAGACGTAAATACAGATGGAAATACTTAGAACACTATACTACTACTATAATACTTATTAGGGGCTCAGGGGCCTTTCTGTGTGGAGTTTGCATGTTCTCCTCGTATGTGCTGCGTGGATTCTCCAGTCTCATGAAGATTCCCCTAAGAAAATCTTAATTTCGCCCATGTTTGAAAGGCCTCTGTATGCCATTTTAATCTAAAAAATATTGAAACAGCTTTTCTTTCTTTAGTATGGGTCTTTACTGACATGCTAAAACCACTGTTGAAGTACTCACCTGTTTAGTGTGGCTGCAGGACCTACTTTAATTAGGGGCGAATCTGAAATTTAATGAAATGCAACCACATTTCTCACTATGTGTGATAAATAGCACACTTTGAAACTTTTTGCAAAGAATCTTTGTGTACTAGTTGTTAAAACCTCAAAATATTGAATTGGTGTTCTGTCACCTTCATCTTGAAGAATGCTGCTCAAGGGAACGTTCAGGCCCCTCTTTGACATAGATTTTCTATATGAAGGAGACAGAACACCAATTCAATATTTTGAAAATTTTTATTACTAGAATATGAAGATTCACTGTTAAAAGTTTCAGGGTGGTGCTATTTTTCACACATGGTGAAAAATATGGTTGAGTTTGACAAAATTCCAGATTCGTCCTGAATTAAAGTAGGTCCTGCAGACAAACTGAACAGCTGAGTACTTCAACAGTGGTTCTGAAATGTCAGTCAAGACCCATACTCAATGATTAAATACTATAGTCATAATTTGTTTCTTTAAATGGCACAAAGAGAGCTATAAAGACATGGGTAAAATTTAAGATTTTCAGTTTTTTTCAAGAAATCAACCCTCCAAAAATATTTCACACTCAGGCGAAGAGTAAAGGTCTGATTGTTTTGTAATCAGCAGTGAAAAATGAGATGATCCTGTGAATTTCATGCCTTCAGCTGTTATATTTCAATAATTATGGCAATGTGAATTACCTACCAGAATGACGGCCATCAGTTGTTTCCCTAAATCTACCCCCATATCATAGGGGTAAACGCAAAATGCATACACATATCACAGAAAACCTGTTTCCTACCTTCCTTTGGGATCTAATGGCACACACACACACACACACACACACACACACACACACACACACTGAATATAGTGAAAATCAAAGGTGGTGCTCCTGGAACTTTTTTGGATATTGGTTGATTTGACATGGAACGACCCATATGTGTTAGCCCTGCGACAGACTGGCGACCTGTCCAGGGTGTACCCTGCCTTCGCCCACAGCAGCTGGGATGATGAATTTCCGTAGAAATTGACAGTGATCATTATAGATGGATATTTTCTGTTGAGATACACGTGTTTAACCAGGCTGAGATCTTTTTTTTAGTCGATGCAGTTAAACAGAAGATATTTAACAATATTCTTTTATTTAAATTGAAGCTGTAGAACCTGACACAACTCGAACTCCGTGATTGACAATAATAAAATCCATTTATTCTTCTCAGAACAACTGGGGTCCTCGGAAGTCCGACAAGGGCCCAAAGACCGTCCTCCAGGTCCGCAAAGACGCGGGAATGAAGAAGGAGAAGGATCGAGTGGTGGAACCGGTCCAGCCAGTGGTGGGGACCAAGACAGGGTCCAGGACGTGGGCTGATGTCGTCAGGGGGACCAGCAGCAACTCAGGTAACAGCTCCTCCTGAGCAGAGGGAACACTCATCACGCGAGAAAACACTTTTTTTCCTCTCAGGTTTCATACAAAATCTAATCTTTCCTTGATTTTTCTTTTTGTTGCATCAGAAGTATCCCAGAGCTCCATCATTCACACACCTGCTGTGGCTGCCAAAACAGAGTCCATGTCCAGGAGAACCGGCAGAAAGTTAGGTAAGTTCTCCTCTTGAGCTGCACTTCAATACATGGGAGCCTTTTGCCAAGCTGAGCTCACAGAACGATGGAAAAGATGCAAATTTCTCACACAACTGATTTTATGTTTTGTGATGTGCTGCTGCGTCTGAGTGGTGATAATGAGACTTTGTCCTTGATTGATCTCTTTTCTAGTATCTTTGGTGTCCTGGAATTCCCGGACCGCCGGCCCCAAGCAAGACTCTGTGCCACCGTCGACGCCTTTACCTCAGCCCTGCACCCCCCCACAAGACCCAGACATGGGAGCTCTGGAAAGGTAAAGACCTGATCCAGCTTTTGTTGGTCTCCCAATCGTCGTCAGTATTGCCTCTGAAGCCTTTGTGCTTCTTGCGCCGTGTCGTCCTGATTGACTGATCAGTTTGTTTTCTTTCTCTCTTCACAGGAGTCAAACCAGAGCAGGCAACGAGCCCGGTGAGACGCTGCCGCCGCCGCCTCCACCACCGCCGCCGCCACCACCCGCACCGTCGTCCTCACAGCACAACTCGCTGATTCAGGGAGGCCATTGTGAGGAAGTGCAGGAGGGTCAAAACCCTGAGGACCTGCGGAAGGCGAAAAAGAAAACCAAGAAGCAGCGACAAAAAGAGGCCTGGAAGAAAACACTGAGGGAGGAAAGCACAGAGGAGCCAGGTGAGGGGACGGTGGTCGACACCAAACCTGCATGACACAAACATGTTTTAATGTGATTGTTTCCTCTCAAGCATGAATACATTGATCAGATCAGAGCAGCTTGAGGTGGTGGTTGTTGTTTTAAACAGTGTGTAAATTTCCCACACGAACACAAATGTGACTCTGCATTCTTTGTTTACAGTGGAGCCAGAGCCGGTACAGCGAGTGGTGGAGCCCGTGGTAGAACCCGTGGTCGAGCCCGTGGTCGAGCCCGTGGTGGAGCCTCTGGTCGAACCCTTGGTCGAGCCCGTGGTCGAGCCCGTGGTCGAGCCTCTGGTAGAACCCGTGGTCGAGCCCGTGGTCGAGCCCGTGGTGGAGCCTCTGGTCGAACCCTTGGTCGAGCCCGTGGTCGAGCCCGTGGTCGAGCCTCTGGTCGAACCTGTGGTCGAGCCCGTGGTCGAGCCTCTGGTCGAACCCGTGGTCGAGCCCGTGGTGGAACCCGTGGTCGAGCCTCTGGTCGAACCCGTGGTGGAACCCGTGGTGGAACCCGTGGTCGAGCCTCTAGTCGAACCCGTGGTGGAACCCGTGGTGGAACCCGTGGTCGAGCCTCTGGTCGAACCCGTGGTGGAACCCGTGGTGGAACCCGTGGTCGAGCCTCTGGTCGAACCCGCGGTCGAGCCCGTGGTCGAGCCCGTGGTCGAGCCCGTGGTGAAGCTGGTCCAGCCAGTGGTGGGGGCCACGACAGGGTCCAGGACATATGCTGATGTCGCCAGGGGAACCAGCAGCAAGTCAGGTAACAGCTCCTCCTGAGCAGAGGGAACACTCATCACGCGAGAAAACACTTTTTTTCCTCTCAAGTTTCATGTAAAATCTAATCTTTCCTTGATTTTTCTTTTTGTTCCATCAGAAGTATCCCAGAACTTCGCCATTCACACACCTGCTGTGTGCCAAGTGGCTGCCAAGACAGAGTCCATGTCCAGGACAACCGGCAGAAAGTTAGGTAAGTTCTCCTCTTGAGCTGAGAACGATGGAAACGATGCAAATTTCGGACACAACTGATTTCATGTTTTGTGATGTGCTGCTGCGTCTGAGTGGTGATAATGACACTTTTTCCTTGATTGATCTCTTTTCTAGTATCTTTGGTGTCCTGGAATTCCCGGACCGCCGGCCCCATGCAAGACTCTGTGCCGCCGTCGACGCCTTTACCTCGGCCCTGCACCCCCCCACAAGACCCAGACATGGGAGCTCTGGAAAGGTAAAGACCTGATCCAGCTTTTGTTGGTCTCCCAATCGTCGTCAGTATTGCCTCTGAAGCCTTTGTGCTTCTTGCGCTGTGTCGTCCTGATTGACTGATCAGTTTGTTTTCTTTCTCTCTTCACAGGAGTCAAACCAGAGCAGGCAACGAGCCCGGTGAGACGCCACCGCCGCCGCCGCCGCCAGCACCGTCGTCCTCACAGCACGACTCGCTGATTCAGGGAGGCCATTGTGAGGAAGTGCAGGAGGGTCAAAACCCTGAGGACCTGCGGAAGGCGAAAAAGAAAGCCAAGAAGCAGCGACAAAAAGAGGCCCGGAAGAAAAAAATGATGGAGGAAAGCACAGAGGAGCCAGGTGAGGGGACGGTGGTCGACACCAAACCTGCATGACACAAACATGTTTTAATGTGATTGTTTCCTCTCAAGCATGAATACATTGATCAGATCAGAGCAGCTTGAGGTGGTGGTTGTTGTTTTAAACAGTGTGTAAATTTCCCACACAAACACAAATGTGACTCTGCATTCTTTGTTTACAGTGGAGCCAGAGCCGGTACAGCGAGCGGTCGAACCCATGGTCGAACCCGTGGTCGAGCCCGTGGTCGAACCCGTGGTCGAGCCCGTGGTCGAACCCGTGGTGGAGCTGGTGGTGGAGCCTTTACCTTTCCAGAGCTTCATCAGTCAGCAGGTTGGTCATTCATACCTCAGTTCATATCAACATGTTCGGTGTCTGTGTTGCCGTCCTGAAGCTGTGTCAGGATTCATCTAACACAGTATTACAAGCGCATCTTTGACTGTGACTGATTTTATCTCTTTTATGTTCATCACTTCTGTCACTTTTCTCGTCTGAACTCCCACAGGAGCTCCAGTTCACTCAGCTGGACAGCACCGACCCCGAGGAGGCTCCATCTCAAAACACTGTGTTTCCTGAGGAGCTGAGCCAGCAGCTGGAGAGACTCCTCCTGGAGGACGAGGACAGCAACCAGCACATCTTTGACTGGGTCGAGGTGCGAAAATTAACCTTTCAAATACTTTCCAGAAAAGCTGCAGAGATGATATTTCAGTCTGAAGCTGTTATGGTGTTATTTAAAGAGTTTGTGGACAGTAGGACTCTACTTTGAGCAGCTCCATCTTGACAGCAGGTTGTTCGATCATCTGAAGGTGTGTGTATCTGTTTTTCAGGCCAACGTGGAAGAACCTCAGCTGAGCTCGTCCTCCTTCATGAGAGCTCTGGTGAAGGCAGTGTGCCAGGCCGCAGTCAACGGTAAGTAACGCAGCACCCGGAGGAGATGCTCCTCTGGTGTTGTGCTCAGATGGCAGCGCAGCGGCTTCTCACCCGTGCACTCATTCTCACTCTTTCTCCTTCTTTGCTGCACAGATAATGAAGACGGCTGTTGGATGGACGCGCTCGTCCTCCTGAAGACAAGATTGCCGGTCTTACAGAAGTACCTGGACTCGGACGAGGAACGACAGCTGCAGGCGCTTTATGCACTTCAGGCTCTGATTCACTCCCTCGGTCACCCGCCACGTAAGTGCTGCATCCTAACTAATAGACTAACTCACTAAAAGCACACGCAAACACATGCTGCATTCACGGGCACATAAACAAAAACGAGCTCTCAGAGAAATAATCCAATATGCGTCTCCTCTCCTGTTCTCCAGGCCTCCTGTGTATGCTATTCGACGTCTTCCACTGCTGGAGACTAATCTCGTCTGCCGCATTCCACAAGTGGGAGACGAGCACAGACGACGGCGAGCAACAAGGCAAAGAAGCGGCCATCAAGTCGACCATGCCATTCTTCACCTTTCTACGGGTTTGCGGTGATGAGAGGAAGGAGGACTCTGAGCTGGGAAGGAGAACCTAGAGCAAAGGGCAGGGAACTTAGAACAAGGGGCAGGGACCTTGAATACGGGATGGGGAATTTAGAACAAGGGGTGGGGAACCGGGAGCAAAGAAAATGGAAAAAAAAAACATTTCCGGGAAGAAAGTGATAAGAAAATTATAAAAAGTCATTCCCAGGAACAAAAAGGTTAAGAAAATGAGAAAAAGCAATTTCCAGGACGTAAGTGGTAAGAAAATGACAAAAAGCAATTTCCAGAAACAAAAAGGTTAAAAAAAAATAATAATAAATAAATAAATAAATACATAAATACATAAATACATAAATACATAAATACATAAATAAATCATCCAGGAACAAAAAGGATAAGAAAATAAAAATGTCCTTTCCAGGAACAAAAAGGTTAAGAATAAAAAAATTCCAGGGAAAAAAAATGGTTAAGAAAACCAAAAAATCATTTCCAGGAGCAAAAAGGTAAGTAGGTGAAAATAATTCATTTCCAGCAACAAGCACGGAAGAAAGATATTAACAGAACTTTTTTTCCAGGAACAACAAATAACACGAAGAAACACGAAGACGCTAGAAGCACGGACGTGATGAAGCGAACGACGTGTTGTTTCCTACTTCCTAAGACATACTGGAATTTAAATTTTCATAAAGATTAAATAAACCTTAAAAACTTAAAAAATATCTCAATTGTCATGATTACTTATTTTAATAAGTGATGTGGGTGGATTAGAACTTTTTTCTTTGGTTTAATGAGTGATTTTTGCATTTCTTTGGATTGCAGGTAGCCTTGATGCAGTTGTACAGTATGTCACTTGCTTTAAATTCCAATATACTCTATCCAGAAGACACAAAATGAATTTTGTTAATTATAGATAAGACACTGTACATCAAATTGCACCTTCTTTTCTACAGCCATAGCCAAATGCATAAAAGTCCCGGTGGTTGTGCCACGTGTCACTATTCAATGCCATACTGTTCACTGTGAGGTACAGTTACTACATGCCCATACATGATTTACCTGGACATACTGGTAACGCATGTCCTTCATGTTTTCACCGCTTCTTTCAAACGGAACCCTGCAGAGCAGCTGCTTCACACTCATCTGGTGTGTTTTCTAGACCCTCTGACACCCTGTCCAGTTGTGGAAAAAATAAAACTGATTAAGATATAATATTAAAGTATGAAATATGAAATATACTTGTAAACTGCAAGTGGAATATTGCAGTATTGTATGAAGCATGACAGAATATATACAGCTCCTGTTGTTGGATTACAAACCTGCACTGTTGACCAAAAGTCTGAACATGGTACAAGTGATTGATAATGTAGGAAACAGCAGAGAATGGCACACAATCATTTGCATGCATGTACCAAAGCATTTGCAACATCAACAAACTGGTCATTTTATTAGTCCTGACTTGACCTGAGTCCTGACCCGGACCCTGAATGTGAGGGGAGAAACAGATGATCAACCAGGAGGGCTCTTAATTGAAAAGGACATTTTTGAGAATTCCCCTTCCCTCAGTTTTTGAATAGCTTTAATCTTTTGCCGTAACTTTTTCAATTTCAAATATTTGTGCATTTCTGAGAAGAGATTCAAGTACATCACAGAGTTTCAACCTGTAATGAATTAAAGATAAATAAAGGTAATTTCTACATGTGATGCTTTGACCTGCTGTAGTGAGGATCCTTCTGCGCTCGCTGTATAGTCGAGATATTCATGAATACAAATCTATAAATTCAGATGATTGATATATGAACGCCTGGGGTTGGGGCTCGTAAGTGAGCGCCTGGTGGCCGGGCTTTTGCCCACGGAGCCCGGCTGGGCTCAGCCCGAAGAGACGATGTGGGCCTGACCTCCGGTGGGCTCACCACCCACCGAGGGAACCGTAGGGGTCGGGTGCAATGTGGTTTGGGTGGCAGCCGACTGCATGACAATTTACTGAATAATAATTTAATGAAATTAGTGATCAATTACCTTCAGTAATCCATACTTTGGCAATTCATGTTAAATTACTAAACATAAGCCCCAACAATGTACTAAATTATCTGTAGTTCAAACCAAAAATTACTCTCAGGGGCTGAACACCAACAGAATGATCAAATGCACATTCATTTTAGTGAAAATGACAAAAACATAAAGAAAGATCATTATGATTGAGATTTTTCATTGCTGCCTTGGCTCGAGGGCAGAGAACCAGGAGCGGAGCTCTCCCAGACAGACATGAAGCAGCACAGCATGCAGCTCACTCAGAAACACTGACTGAATAAAAGCACGTAGCACAGAAACACACGGAAAACACGGCGTGGAGACAAGACGGTCTGTAAACCAGAACGCAGCCAGAGAGCCCCTTATATAAGCCCAGAGCAGCAGGTGAGTGCAACGACCCAATCAGGCACAGGTGAACGACGTCAGGGACACAGACGGGACAAAACATGAACCATGACGTCTGGTTGTAGAAAAAAAGAAAATTTCCACTGAACATCATTTAGATTTTGAAAGTTCATAAGTCATATATGAAGAATTCATTGTAAAGTCTTCATCCTCGACACATCCCTTTGAAAACAGGAGGTTCAGAATACCTTATTCAAATACCTTCAGATACCTTTGTCTTGTAGTTAAACAGCCAACTCAGCTTCAGCTGCGAAGCATGCAAATGAAGTTGTGGGACACAGTTTTGTGAGATCCAACATTAGAGCTGTCAGGTGATCAAAAATATTAATCTAATTAATTACAGGACCTGTAATTAATTTAATTCGAATTTCAGGGCGTCACAGAATTGTAGTGCATGACTCATGAAATGAATACACAGAAGATTTGAAATCCACTTTTTTACTGATGATGAATGAAACCGAAGTCAGGGCATCTCGTCCGAAATAAATTCAAAGCCCAGTCAAGCAACTCAAACAACACTTTCAGTGTGTTTCATTTATGAAATTCAAAAGAGGAAAAAGGTCAAGTTCATCACAGCAAACTAATTAGGCCTGGAGCGTTATTCAAAAATGCAGCACAAATATATATTTTCATCTTTGAATTGGTAGACGGAGGAATGTCGCTCGTTGTTTCAGACAGCCCTCATCCTCTCATCAGTTCCTCAGTCAACACTGTGAGATTACAGCTCATATTCTGAACATCATAGTCAACATTTACACCATAACAGTTGCCTTGTTCTTCTTCTTCTTTGAAGTTTGAAGGCAGCTTGTACGCTTTTAGGTAGGTATTCCGAAATTTACCGATTTTCCGATAATTCCCTGAACCCCTGCTTCTTCCATTCCTTCTTTCTTTTTTATCCATTCCCTCCATCCTTGTCCTTCGTTGTGGTGCTCTGGCCTTGTCCTGTTTTCTGCCTTGTTCCAGGCAAGCGGTGCCAGGCTGTGTTTGAGAGCACTAGCAGGGCGCTGGCTGCTGATTACCTGTATTTGCCTCTTTTGCCAGGTGGAGTTTATTCCCCTGATGAGCAGCAGCTCTGCTTAACCGGTCCTCAGACTCCATTCGGTGCGGGATCGCAGAGTACTTTGCATTTCTGACTCGGCCTGCGTTCCCTGTGTGCGCAAATCCAATGAGGCATTCCATTTAACCGATGCCTCATCTGTCATGGTAATCCCTATAAAACACAAACATTTGTTGACAGTAATATCTTTATAATGGAGAACAGATTACTTTCTGGGAGACTCAGTACTTCATTTTGTTCGTCAAAGTGGCTTTAGAAGATATTCTAACTCGAATTATTCGGCTCCTGGAGGGAGATAAAATACATCCTGAGTGTGGAAAAGGCACCATAAGCTTTTTGTTTGATAACAAAAAATAACATTTATTATGAGGAGTTCAAATCGATTTACAGTTTGTGCTGGCATTGTAACGTAACAATAGAAAAGACAGAAGGCATGAAGAGGACACTTGTTATGCAGTAATAAAAACGAAAAGAAAGAGAATTACAGCTTGGCCATCTGAAATCTTTGTACAGCTTTAGAACGTCTTTGATATACACTGAAGTCCATGCCTGCACTGAAATGTTCAAATCATTACTTTCTAAATATTTCAATTAGCTTATTTCTAAATGGTAATTTTAAATTTACAAACACTACGACTGAGCTGGGCTGTCGGACAGATGCATACCAGATAATCGACAGTTAACATGCAAAAGCAGGTTATCTAACGCAGGGTTCTCAAACAGGGCCAGGCTCTCCTTGATGATGGCTCAGAGAAGACCATTATACTCCCAGCAGCTGTGAAGGCACTCGGCTTATCACAGGAGGAAGAAACTCTGTCTCTGCGCACTATCCGTCAGGATGTCAACAGCTGAGCTTAGCTAAACAGTCCTGCCCAGTGGAGCTCTTGAAGGAGAAGTATCACCACCTGCAGCGAGTGCAGCTTGAGGGATTCAACCACATACAGCCTCTTGTGTAAAGCCGGCCACACACTACAGGATTTTTTTCAATCTTCCCGATTCAGACACCACACACTACACGACAGCAGAGGACAGATCGTACCCGATCTTCCTCTCCTGATCGTCTAGTGTGCGGTGTCACTCCGGAGCAGACCGCACACTAGCAGATTCTTCAGCCGAGAATCGGCTCCTCACTCCTCCAAATCTCACGTCGTCCGACGTGACTTTGTGCTGTTTCCCTTCATTGCTGTTTTTACATTCATCTCCACTTTCAATAATAAGTGGAGAACTCATTCGTTCCCTCAGTTCATTCATTCACATTGGTATCGCTCCTTCAGTGCAGACCCCCACCCGCCGTGCGCACGGAGCACGGACTGTCAGCACCTTGTTAGAAAATTTAAATGTTCCAGTACAGAAGAGGGAAACATAGTTTCAGATCATTTTATTATAATTTACATTTAATAATAATTCAGCTTATTAGCTAATCTGTTTGTGTGGTTTTTTTTTTTTTTTTTTTTTTCCTTTTGAGTCCCGAGTGCAGCAGTAGAATAAAGTTATTAGCAGACCGTGTCAAATAAAAGCTACTTTTTTAAATCTTTTTTAAATCATCAAATATCTTAAATCATTCTTTATGTCCACAGATTTGATAGTTTCATTCAGAGTAAAAATACGTTAATTAGGAAAGTTTCATTATAGCCCGCTCTGTCTCTGAGGGCACGGAATCAGTGGAAAGTTTTTTTTTTCTTTTATTATTATTTTTTTCTTCCCCATTCTTCCGTGATGGTTAATAACGGAGATTAATTAAAACATTGGGATTATTGCAGGACTGGCGGAGATGCAGATATTAGATCGGAGTCTGGGTCTGAATGGAGGATCCAGTTCATCCAGGAGCGATAGGATTAACCATCACTTTCTGTACAGCTGAGTTTAGAGCTCTGGCTTTTCTGTTTCACTGTCATATATAGTGAATATATTTCACAGACATATATTCATCCAGCTCTGACAGATGCGGGGGGATTTTTTTTTAATCAGCGGCACCTTGGTGAGACGGAGCTGTTCATCCAATCAGAGAGCTTTATTTCGAGGGTGTGGACAGCTCTACTCAGAGCTGATCGGCGCCTCTCGGAGCGCACCACACACTACAGGATTTGCGATCGGAAATATTGAACATGTTCATTATCTCCGATCTCCCCTTCCGACGCCTCCCGAGAGGCTCCGACCGGAAAAAATCTCTCGGAACACACCGCACACTACACGAAGATCGGACCCGAACTCATTTGCATACTCCCGACAATCGGACCCTGTCGGCCTCGATCGGGAGGAGAGGATCGGGGCAAAATTCGGCCCGATTATCCTGTAGTGTGTGGAGGCCCTTAATTGGCTCTGACAACGCTCACCTCATAACTCCGGTTCGTCCAGTCCTACGCGGCCCAGCCCAAGGACCTGTTGCTGTCTGCACCAAGCTGGGATGGGCTATTCAACGTCCAAGCAGCAGCATGCCCACACAGCGGGGGGAGATGCAATGCCTGCACATTTCATGCCTTCCTCCTGCGAATGCCCTGTACCAGGATGTACAGCGTCTGTGGCAGCTGGATGCTCCTCTCCACCGACCAGAAAAGGAGGTGACACGCTCGAAGGAGGACAGAGAGGCCATAGCCATATTGGAAGCTAAAACCACCAGAGTGCCTGTAGATGGTGTGGAAAGATATGCCACTCCAATGCTCCGAAAGAGAGATTTCCCTCACATGCACATCACTCCTGATGTAGTGACAGGACTTCTGAGGTTGACTGAACGCAAGCTGAGTAAAAACCCAGATTTGGCTCACACATACAACAAGGAGATTAAAGCGATACTAAGGAACTTTTCAACCTTAATAAAACATTTTAATATCTTTTGTGATGATACATCAACTTACAACTAGTTGAATGCCCCCTCTGTCACGGCCTGAGGGCTTTCACTTGGACTAAGCAACTGTGAGGAGGGTGGTAGGAACCCTGCACATTAAAAAACTTCAAATGTGCGGACTGCTTTACGGGATGCGTCACATCATGATATAACATTGTTTAGCCACCATTAGACTCATTACCTCGTTGTTATCCATCCTTCACACAGCCACTGGAAACAAATGTAGGTGAGTTCAGTCCGACAGCACACCACCGGGAGCAGCATTTTACGACGTCACGCGCTAGTCCTCATGGGAACTGTAGTATTCGTTCAGGCAAAACACTACCGCTTTTGTCCACTGGCGCCGCCAAAATCAATGAAAACTGAAAGTTCCTTAGTGTCGCTTTAAGAGGCTGGTCGACTCCGGCTATGTAGTAAAGCTGACTCCAGAACAGATTCATAGCTCTGCTGAATCGTGGTATGTGCCACACCACATTGTACATCACAACAACAAAGCTCGAGTAGTCTTTAACTGCTCCTTTGAGTTCCAAGGGACTGTACTCAACCACTACCTCCTACCAGGGCCAACCCTGGGGCCTACACTACTGGGTGTCCTTCTCCGCTTCAGACAGCATCCTGTGGCTGTGGGTGGAGACATAAAGGCTGTGTTTCACCAGGTCCGCCTCCTCCCAGAAGACTGTCCACTGCTGCGGTTCCTATGGAGAGACTGTGAGATCCAGCGGCCTCCAGATGTGTATGAGTGGAAAGTTGTGCCTTTTCGGACGACATGCAGTCCCTGCTGTGCGACCTTCGCTCTTCAGAGCCACGTGAAACAGCACAGTGATACTCACCCAGATGTCTTCAACTCAGTCCACACAGCCTTTTATGTGGACAACTGTTTGCAGTCCCTCACTGACCCACAAGAGGCCAAACTGCTCATTGACCGGATGAGAGAGCTGCTCATTCAAGGTGGGTGTGAAATGCTGCAGTGGGCGAGCAACATCCCTGAAGCGGTCACACATCTGTCAAATACTGCCAGGTCAGAGAGCTGCGAGCTGTGGCTGAACTTCAAGAGTCTTGATCCTCAGGAATCCCCACTTGGCCTAAGTTGGCACTGCCCAACCGACGTCCTGGGATACAAGCACAGTCCTGTAGTCTACACAACCGTCACGCGTGTACAACGTGTACAAAGTACTGGCCAGTCGATATGACCCACTGGGTTATATCTACCCCTACACTACAAGAGCAAAACTCATGGTGCAGGCCCTTTGGAGCAGAGAGAGAGAGGATGGGACGAGTCAATACAAGGCAACCTGCTTCAATCCTGGATTGAATGGGAGGAAGACTTATCACAGCTCCAGCACATCACCATCCCCCGCTGATACACTCCTCCTCACAAGTACAGTACTGCTACATACGAGGCCCACATCTTCTGTGACACCTCAGAGACGGCCTATGGAGCTGTAGCATATCTGAGAGTCACTGAGCAGCAGGCGTACATCTCCACAGCCTTCATCCTGGCCCGCTCCAGAGTAGTGCCACGCAAGCAAGTGTCAACGCCGCGCCTAGAGCTATGTGCTACTCTCATGGGAGCTCAGCTGGCCAAAGTACTCCAAGCTGAACTCTCTCTACCCCTGCACGCAATCTATCTATGGTCAGATTCAACTATGGTGCTGCAGTGGATCCAGTCCAGCCCCTGCCAATACAAAGTTTTCATGGGGACACGAATCTGTGAGATACAGAAGCTGACTTCTCCTGACCAGTGGAGATATGTGACCTCGGACGCTAACCCAGCGGACGACATCATGAGAGGGAAACCACTCTCAGAGCTCACAGAGTCCAGCCGCTGGTCCCAAAGCCCACAACCCCTCACGCAAACTCCTGACAGCTGGCCAAAGTCGCCGACAGAGTCACCAGCCTTCAACACTGATGAGCTCCGAAAGACGGCTTTCTGTGGCTGTCACATCTGTCTCACCAGGTTTGCCAGACCCAAGCCAGTACAAATCCTGGGAAGACCTGCTCATGGCGACACTTCAAGCCCTACATGGGGTGGCTGCCACCTCCTGTACAGCATCAGAACGTTTGGAAGCACAAAACCAAATCCTTAGTGCTGCACAAAATGACAGCTTCCCAGAAGAGGTTCACGCCCTCCAAACAGGCCACCCTGTACGCTCTAGCAGTCGTCTCAGCGCGCTGTCACCTGAATATGATAGTGTCTGTGGAGTGATTAGAGTGGGTGGACACCTGCGTCAAGACACAGAGGTAGACCCCGACAGCATCCACCCAGTTGTGTTGGCACCTGAGCATCCGGTCACTCAACTCCTCATGAAGCACTACGACACCCAGCTGCTTCATTCTGTTACTGAGAGACTCTACGCAGAGATATGCCGCACCTATTGGATTCTCAGAGGGCGCCAGGCCATCAAGAAACATCAGTTCCAGTGTGTAGACTGCCGGAGATGGCGCACATCACCTTCCACTCCAAAGATGGCTGACCTCCCCTCATCTCGGCTGAGACTTTACAAACCACCGTTTTGGTCTACAGGAGTAGACTGTTTTGGCCCATACCTAGTTAAGATCGGCCACAGGAGAGAGAAGCGCTGGGGCATCATCTACAAATGCCTCACCACCAGATGTGTCCACTTGGATCTACTCCCTAGTCTTGACACTGACTCCTTCCTAATGTCATTACGAAGGTTTATTGTGCGCCGTGGGAAGCCATACGAGCTGTGGTCTGACCAGGGCACCAATTTCCGGGGCGGCCACAAAGAACTGCAGTGCGCCTTTGAAAACATGGTCCCAGAGCTGCAGCAACAGATGGCCAATCAAACTATCATCTTCAACTTTAACCCGCCACACTCTCCTCACTTTGGGGGAGCCTGGGAGAGGGAAATCAGGTCAGTCAAGTCAGCCCTACAAGTTGTGCTGAAAGACCAAGTCGTGGCAGAAGAAGTCCTCCTCACAGCTCTTAATGAGGTGGAAGGCATGCTCAACTCTAATCCTCTTGGTTATGCCTCCTCTGATGTAGCCGACCCGGACCCCATCACGCCAAACCTCCTGTTGATGGGGCGGCGTGATGCTACATTGCCACAGGCGGTGTACGGTCCTCATGATGCCTTGCCTAACAGAAGATGGAAACACAGTCAAGTGATCAGCGACCATTTCTGGAAACGGTTTGTCCAGAACTACCCCCCAGGACTACAGCTGAGACAGAAATGGAGGAAATCCACCAATAATGCTGCTGTGGGACAGATTGTAATGATCGTGGACTCCAACCGTCCCCGAGGACAATGGCCAGTAGGGACCATCACTAAGGTGTTCCCCGGGACTGATGGTGTTGTTCGAGCTGCAGAGGTGAAGGTGAAGGACAGTACCTACACACTCCCTGTGACCAAGCTGGAGATGCCGGAGGATTCCAGTGACACGTCTTCAGCGTAGTGAACCTTTTCAGTGTGTGTATTTGCCCTGCAAATACAGGGGCAGCTGTTAAAAGTCTGTGCCCTCAGTAACTACATTACCCATAATTCACCGGGTGTTGCATAGCTCCACTGAGGTTTCATTTTTGGTGGACATGCGCTCAGCAACCTCGAATTGAATAACTGCCATCCACCTTGCATCGGGTGTTTACCGTGTGTGTCCTTGTACTGTGTGCGTCCATAAGATGTAAGTATTTGAGATGCATAATATAAGTGTGTATTTGCCAGAGCCAAAACAGCAGTACTGCCTTGGGGGATCACCAATTCACCTAACCATTGTCATTTTTTTGGTTATTTTTCTGTTGGAGGCTCCTATTTGCCGGGTGATTGTCTGTCGGTATGGAGGAGGAAGTGCAGCAACTCCGGGAGCTTGTGCAGCAGCTGAACGCATCTCTCCGAGGATGTTCCAGTCGGGTCCGTCTCACCTGCAGCATTTTTAAAACCAACGACCTTCACAGAAAGCGCTCCCTCTGGCGGTTGCGTCATTTCCGCCTCCTCGCGAATCAGAGATCCGGAGACACAAACGCCGACGGCATAACGAGGATTTCATCCTCTCTCTCGGCTTTTTCTATTTAAAAAAAGATTTAAATCAGGTTTTCTTCTTTAAAGCGGAGTTAAAGTTAAAGTTTCAGCACTACGTGACTTTAATAAGATATGTGCATTAAAGCTAGTCTCGTGAACCAGCCCCGCCCACTCCACATCCACAGCTACTAAATCCAAATGTGGAGGTGGAGTGGGCGGGGCTGGTTCACGAGGCTACATTAAAGCTGTCAGAGCTTATAATAAAAATAGAATTAGTTTTGCAGTGGTGTAGAGGTCTTCAAATAGTAAGTTATGTACAATCACTGATGGTTACCCACCGTATATGTTCGCTGCAGCACATTTCTTAGGCTGGAGGAGGTTTTAGCATGGACTAAAAGCTTAGTTTAACCCTTTAAATACTCAGTATTGTGCCATCAAGGATTTATTT
This sequence comes from Salarias fasciatus, assembly GCF_902148845.1. NCBI lineage: Eukaryota > Metazoa > Chordata > Actinopteri > Blenniiformes > Blenniidae > Salarias > Salarias fasciatus. Next base: position 23,531,867 of record NW_021941229.1, on the reverse strand, counting down.
GATTTGTACTATATTAGTAACCAGAAAATGTCTTTTTTTTTCTTCCTGTTTTGTTTCAGCATTGCTCAGTAAACGAGTTTGCTTATCAATTTATGATCGTGGCTGTCTGAGCGAGGTCTGTATCTCCGACCGGTTTGACTCTTTGACTTTATGTACTTGAATGTTGAAAATATTTGTACTTGAGTTTAACCTTATTTGCACATTGAAGTGCCATATTATGGAATAAAATCCAGTGAACATAAACTGTTTCAAGCTGTTGGATGATTTCATTTTTGTAACGTACAGCTATAATGTGACTCTGAAGAATCACCAAAGTCGTGAAAACAACAAAAACAAGACATTTCAGGTGAAAAAGCATTATTTTCACATTTTCATTTCATGAAAGCTTTGCATTTGCACACTAAAAGAAAAACCCCACAAAGTGATGTAGTAAGCATTTTTGGCCACTAGAAGGTGCTGTTGCTTGTTTTTGCTGCAGAGAACAGAACCAGAGGAGGTTCTGAGCATTTTTAGAAAAGTGTGTTATCCGCTGTTTCCACAAAAACGGAGTGGGAGCATTTCTGAAAAGTTGCATAAAGTTGAGTTTTCAGTGGCTCTGAGCACCATTATTATATAAACGCCATGAAAGTTCAGCGTTTGGACTTGAAAGTGGGGCCTGCATGTGTGTATATTCAAAATCTGTTATTAAAAAACCATAACGAATGATGGCAGTAATGCGTTACTCTAATATAATCACTTTTTTTCTGTAACGACTTGTAAAACTCGTATTTCCAAACCAATAATCAGATCAAAGCTAATTATCCAACTGAAGCAGGCAGCTACGCAAACATGAACAACAGAGGGAGGAGAGAGATGAGAGTTTTCCAGCTGGAAATACAGCTTTCTTCAGGGATCGATCGAATTTTATTTATTTATTTATTTATTTATTTATTTATTTATTTATTTATTTATTGTATGCATGCTTTTTGCTGGTCCGGTAGCCAAACTACTAACATTTTTCTCTCGGTTTATCTGTTAAAAAAACATAAAAAAAAAAATAAAATGAACCGCCTTGCATTACCGGAAGTCGACTGCGACTACTTCCTGCGATGTCTCCATGACAACAGAGTAAAGCCAAATGCGTCATCAAAAGAGCAGCTCCGTCATCAGAAGCACAGACTCTGCCACATTTGAACCAGCCAGAGTCGGTTTCGGTCGCATTTTCCTCGAGAGGCGAATTCAGCGTTTTTAACAGTTTTTACAGCGTCTTTAACAGCTTTGTTCCCGGATTTTTTCATCAGTTTTGCGTTTAACGACTGTTGAAAATGAGCATTTCCTACAGGCAACCCATAACTTGCCCAGAAGCAAGCCAGAACTGCTTCACCCAGGTAAGAAAAGAACCTTCAGTTCTCAAAATCACAATTATTAGACGTAAATACAAATGGAAATACTTAGAACTGCTATATTAGGGGCTCAGGGGCCTTTCTGTGTGGAGTTTGCATGTTCTCCTCGTGTGTGCTGCGTGGGTTCTCCAGTCTCATGAAGATTCTCCTAAGAAAATCTTAATTTCGCCCATGTTTGAAAGGCCTCTGTATGCCATTTTAATCAAAAAAATATTGAAACAGCTTTTCTTTCTTTAGTATGGGTCTTTACCGACATGCTAAAACCACTGTTGAAGTACTCACCTGTTTAGTGTGGCTGCAGGACCTACTTTAATTAGGGGCGAATCTGAAATTGAATGAAATGCAACCACATTTCTCACTATGTGTGATAAATAGCACACTTTAAAACTTTTTGCAAAGAATCTTTGTGTACTAGTTGTTAAAACCTCAAAATATTGAATTGGTGTTCTGTCACCTTCATCTTGAAGAATGCTGCTCCAGGGAACGTTCAGGCCCCTCTTTGACATAGATTTTCTATATGAAGGAGACAGAACACCAATTCAATATTTTGACAGTTTTTATTACTGGAATATGAAGATTCACTGTAAAAAGTTTCAGAGTGGTGCTATTTTTCACACATGGAGAAAAATATGGTTGAATTTGACAAATTCCAGATTCGTCCTGAATTAAAGTAGGTCCTGCAGACAAACTGAACAGCTGAGTACTTCAACAGTGGTTCTGAAATGTCAGTCAAGACCCATACTCAATGATTAAATACTATAGTCATAATTTGTTTCTTTAAATGGCACAAAGAGAGCTATAAAGACATGGGTAAAATTTAAGATTTTCAGTTTTTATCAAGAAATCAACCCTCCAAAAATATTTCACACTCAGGCGAAGAGTAAAGGTCTGATTGCTTTGTAATCAGCAGTGAAAAATGAGATGATCCTGTGAATTCCACGCCTTCAGCTGTTATATTTCAATAATTATGGCAATGTGAATTACCTACCAGAATGACGGCCATCAGTTGTTTCCCTAAATCTACCCCCATATCATAGGGGTAAACGCAAAATGCATACACATATCACAGAAAACCTGTTTCCTACCTTCCTTTGGGATCTAATGGCACACACACACACACACGCACACACACACACACACACACACACACACACACACACACACACACACACACACACACACACACACACACACACACACACACACACACACACACACATACACACACACACACTGAATATAGTGGAAATCAAAGGTGGTGCTGCTGGAACTGTTTTGGATATTGGTTGATTTGACATGGAACGACCCATATGTGCTAGCCCTGCGACAGACTGGCGACCTGTCCAGGGTGTACCCCGCCTTCGCCCACAGCAGCTGGGATGATGAATTTCCGTAGAAATTGACAGTGATCATTATAGATGGATATTCTCTGTTGAGATAAACGTGTTTAACCAGGCTGAGATCTTTTTTTTTTAGTCGATGCAGTTAAACAGAAGATATATAACAATATTCTTTAATTTAAATTGAAGCTGTAGAACCTGACACAACTGGAACTCCTTGATTGACAATAATAAAATCCATTTATTCTTCTCAGAACAACTGGGGTCCTCGGAAGTCCGACAAGGGCCCAAAGACCGTCCTCCAGGTCCGCAAAGACGCGGGAATGAAGAAGGAGAAGGATCGAGTGGTGGAACCGGTCCAGCCAGTGGTGGGGACCAAGACAGGGTCCAGGACATGGGCTGATGTCGTCAGGGGGACCAGCAGCAACTCAGGTAACAGCTCCTCCTGAGCAGAGGGAACACTCATCACGCGAGAAAACACTTTTTTTCCTCTCAAGTTTCATACAAAATCTAATCTTTCCTTGATTTTTCTTTTTGTTGCATCAGAAGTATCCCAGAGCTCCATCATTCACACACCTGCTGTGTCTGCCAAAACAGAGTCCATGTCCAGGAGAACCGGCAGAAAGTTAGGTAAGTTCTCCTCTTGAGCTGCACTTCAATACATGGGAGCCTTTTGCCAAGCTGAGCTCACAGAACGATGGAAAAGATGCAAATTTCTCACACAACTGATTTTATGTTTTGTGATGTGCTGCTGCGTCTGAGTGGTGATAATGAGACTTTGTCCTTGATTGATCTCTTTTCTAGTATCTTTGGTGTCCTGGAATTCCCGGACCGCCGGCCCCAAGCAAGACTCTGTGCCACCGTCGACGCCTTTACCTCGGCCCTGCACCCCCCCACAAGGCCCAGACATGGGAGCTCTGGAAAGGTAAAGACCTGATCCAGCTTTTGTTGGTCTCCCAATCGTCGTCAGTATTGCCTCTGAAGCCTTTGTGCTTCTTGTGCCGTGTCGTCCTGATTGACTGATCAGTTTGTTTTCTTTCTCTCTTCTCAGGAGTCAAACCAGAGCAGGCAACGAGCCCGGCGAGACGCCGCCTCCACCGCCGCCGCCGCCACCACCCGCACCGTCGTCCTCACAGCACGACTCGCTGATTCAGGGGGGCCATTGTGAGGAAGTGCAGGAGGGTCAAAACCCTGAGGACCTGCGGAAGGCGAAAAAGAAAACCAAGAAGCGGCAACAAAAAGAGGCCTGGAAGAAAACACTGAGGGAGGAAAGCACAGAGGAGCCAGGTGAGGGGACGGTGGTCGACACCAAACCTGCATGACACAAACATGTTTTAATGTGATTGTTTCCTCTCAAGCATGAATACATTGATCAGATCAGAGCAGCTTGAGGTGGTGGTTGTTGTTTTAAACAGTGTGTAAATTTCCCACACGAACACAAATGTGACTCTGCATTCTTTGTTTACAGTGGAGCCAGAGCCGGTACAGCGAGCGGTGGAACCAGTGGTCGAACCCGTGGTCGAACACGTGGTCGAACCCGTGGTCGAGCCCGTGGTCGAACCCGTGGTCGAACCCGTGGTCGAACCCGTGGTCGAGCCTCTGGTCGAACCCGTGGTGGAACCCGTGGTCGAGCCTCTGGTCGAACCCGTGGTCGAGCCTCTGGTCGAACCCGTGGTCGAGCCTCTGGTCGAACCCGTGGTCGAGCCTCTGGTCGAACCCGTGGTCGAGCCTCTGGTCGAACCCGTGGTGGAACCCGTGGTCGAGCCTCTGGTCGAACCCGTGGTCGAGCCTCTGGTCAAACCCGTGGTCGAACCCGCGGTCGAGCCCGTGGTGAAGCTGCTCCAGCCAGTGGTGGGGGCCAAGACAGGGTCCAGGACATATGCTGATGTCGCCAGGGGAACCAGCAGCAAGTCAGGTAACAGCTCCTCCTGAGCAGAGGGAACACTCATCACGCGAGAAAACACTTTTTTTCCTCTCAAGTTTCATGTAAAATCTAATCTTTCCTTGATTTTTCTTTTTGTTCCATCAGAAGTATCCCAGAACTCCATCATTCACACACCTGCTGTGTGCCAAGTGGCTGCCAAGACAGAGTCCATGTCCAGGACAACCGGCAGAAAGTTAGGTAAGTTCTCCTCTTGAGCTGAGAACGATGGAAACGATGCAAATTTCGGACACAACTGATTTCATGTTTTGTGATGTGCTGCTGCGTCTGAGTGGTGATAATGAGACTTTTTCCTTGATTGATCTCTTTTCTAGTGTCTTTGGTGTCCTGGAATTCCCGGACCGCCGGCCCCATGCAAGACTCTGTGCCGCCGTCGACGCCTTTACCTCGGCCCTGCACCCCCCCACAAGACCCAGACATGGGAGCTCTGGAAAGGTAAAGACCTGATCCAGCTTTTGTTGGTCTCCCAATCGTCGTCAGTATTGCCTCTGAAGCCTTTGTGCTTCTTGTGCCGTGTCGTCCTGATTGACTGATCAGTTTGTTTTCTTTCTCTCTTCACAGGAGTCAAACCAGAGCAGGCAACGAGCCCGGCGAGACGCTGCCGCCGCCGCCGCCAGCACCGTCGTCCTCACAGCACGACTCGCTGATTCAGGGAGGCCATTGTGAGGAAGTGCAGGAGGGTCAAAACCCTGAGGACCTGCGGAAGGCGAAAAAGAAAGCCAAGAAGCAGCGACAAAAAGAGGCCCGGAAGAAAAAAATGATGGAGGAAAGCACAGAGGAGCCAGGTGAGGGGACGGTGGTCGACACCAAACCTGCATGACACAAACATGTTTTAATGTGATTGTTTCCTCTCAAGCATGAATACATTGATCAGATCAGAGCAGCTTGAGGTGGTGGTTGTTGTTTTAAACAGTGTGTAAATTTCCCACACGAACACAAATGTGACTCTGCATTCTTTGTTTACAGTGGAGCCAGAGCCGGTACAGCGAGCGGTGGAGCCCGTGGTCGAACCCGTGGTCGAACCCGTGGTCGAGCCCGTGGTCGAACCCGTGGTCGAGCCTGTGGTCGAGCCCGTGGTCGAGCCCGTGGTCGAACCCGTGGTGGAGCCCGTGGTGGAGCCCGTGGTCGAGCCCGTGGTGGAGCCCGTGGTCGAGCCCGTGGTGGAGCCCGTGGTCGAGCCCGTGGTCGAGCCCGTGGTCGAACCCGTGGTCGAGCCTGTGGTCGAGCCCGTGGTCGAGCCCGTGGTCGAACCCGTGGTCGAGCCCGTGGTGGAGCTGGTGGTGGAGCCTTTACCTTTCCAGCGCTTCATCAGTCAGCAGGTTGGTCATTCATACCTCAGTTCATATCAACATGTTCGGTGTCTGTGTTGCCGTCCTGAAGCTGTGTCAGGATTCATCTAACACAGTATTACAAGCGCATCTTTGACTCTGACTGATTTTATCTCTTTTATGTTCATCACTTCTATCACTTTTCTCGTCTGAACTCCCACAGGAGCTCCAGTTCACTCAGCCGGACAGCGCCGACCCCGAGGAGGCTCCATCTCAAAACACTGTGTTTCCTGAGGAGCTGAGGCAGCAGCTGGAGAGACTCCTCCTGGAGGATGAGGCCAGCAACCAGCACATCTTTGACTGGGTCGAGGTGCGAAAATTAACCTTTCAAATACTTTCCAGAAAAGCTGCAGAGATGATATTTCAGTCTGAAGCTGTTATGGTGTCATTTAAAGAGTTTGTGGACAGTAGGACTCTACTTTGAGCAGCTCCATCTTGACAGCAGGTTGTTCGATCATCTGAAGGTGTGTGTATCTGTTTTTCAGGCCAACGTGGAAGAACCTCAGCTGAGCTCGTCCTCCTTCATGAGAGCTCTGGTCAAGGCAGTGTGCCAGGCCGCAGTCAACGGTAAGTATCGCAGCACCTGGAGGAGACGCTCCTCTGGTGTTGTGCTCAGATGGCAGCGCAGCGGCTTCTCACCCGTGCACTCATTCTCACTCTTTCTCCTTCTTTGCTGCACAGATAATGAAGACGGCTGTTGGATGGACGCGCTCGTCCTCCTGAAGACAAGATTGCCGGTCTTACAGAAGTACCTGGACTCGGACGAGGAACGACAGCTGCAGGCGCTTTATGCACTTCAGGCTCTGATTCACTCCCTCGGTCACCCGCCACGTAAGTGCTGCATCCTAACTAACAGACTAACTCACTAAAAGCACACGCAAACACATGCTGCATTCACGGGCACATAAACAAAAACGAGCTCTCAGAGAAATAATCTAATATGCGTCTCCTCTCCTGTTCTCCAGGCCTCCTGTGTATGCTATTCGACGTCTTCTACAGCTGGAGACTGATCTCGTCTGCCGCATTCCACAAGTGGGAGACGAGCACAGACGACGGCGAGCAACAAGGCAAAGAAGCGGCCATCAAGTCGACCATGCCATTCTTCACCTTTCTACGGGTTTGCGGTGATGAGAGGAAGGAGGACTCTGAGCTGGGAAGGAGAACCTAGAGCAAAGGGCAGGGAACTTAGAACAAGGGGCAGGGACCTTGAATACGGGATGGGGAATTTAGAACAAGGGGTGGGGAACCGGGAGCAAAGAAAATGGAAAAAAAAACATTTCCGGGAAGAAAGTGATAAGAAAATTATAAAAAGTCATTCCCAGGAACAAAAAGGTTAAGAAAATGAGAAAAAGCAATTTCCAGGACGTAAGTGGTAAGAAAATAACAAAAAGCAATTTCCAGGACGCAAGTGGTGAGAAAATGAGAAAAAGCAATTTCCAGAAACAAAAAGGTTAAAAAAAATAATAATAAATAAATAAATAAATACATAAATACATAAATACATAAATACATAAATAAATCATCCAGGAACAAAAAGGATAAGAAAATAAAAATGTCCTTTCCAGGAACAAAAAGGTTAAGAATTAAAAAATTCCAGGGAAAAAAATGGTTAAGAAAACCAAAAAAGTCATTTCCAGGAGCAAAAAGGTAAGTAGGTGAAAATAATTCATTTCCAGCAACAAGCACGGAAGAAAGATATTAACAGAACTTTTTTTCCAGGAACAACAAATAACACGAAGAAACACGAAGACGCTAGAAGCACGGACGTGATGAAGCGAACGACGTGTTGTTTCCTACTTCCTAAGACATACTGGAATTTAAATTTTCATAAAGATTAAATAAACCTTAAAAACTTAAAAAAAATATCTCAATTGTCATGATTACTTATTTTAATAAGTGATGTGGGTGGATTAGAACTTTTTTCTTTGGTTTAATGAGTGATTTTTGCATTTCTTTGGATTGCAGGTAGCCTTGATGCAGTTGTACAGTATGTCACTTGCTTTAAATTCCAATATACTCTATCCAGAAGACACAAAATGAATTTTGTCAATTATAGATAAGACACTGTACATCAAATTGCACCTTCTTTTCTACAGCCATAGCCAAATGCATAGAAGTCCCGGTGGTTGTGCCACGTGTCACTATTCAATGCCATACTGTTCACTGTGAGGTACAGTTACTACATGCCCATACATGATTTACCTGGACATACTGGTAACGCATGTCCTTCATGTTTTCACCGCTTCTTTCAAACGGAACCCTGCAGAGCAGCTGCTTCACACTCATCTGGTGTGTTTTCTAGACCCTCTGACACCCTGTCCAGTTGTGGAAAAAATAAAACTGATTAAGATATAATATTAAAGTATGAAATATGAAATATACTTGTAAACTGCAAGTGGAATATTGCAGTATTGTATGAAGCATGACAGAATATATACAGCTCCTGTTGTTGGATTACAAACCTGCACTGTTGACCAAAAGTCTGAACATGGTACAAGTGATTGATAATGTGGGAAACAGCAGAGAATGGCACACAATCATTTGCATGCATGTACCAAAGCATTTGCAACATCAACAAACTGGTCATTTTATTAGTCCTGACTTGACCTGAGTCCTGACCCGGACCCTGAATGTGAGGGGAGAAACAGATGATCAACCAGGAGGGCTCTTAATTGAAAAGGACATTTTTGAGAATTCCCCTTCCCTCAGTTTTTGAATAGCTTTAATCTTTTGCCGTAATTTCTTCAATTTCAAATATTTGTGCATTTCTGAGAAGAGATTCAAGTACATCATAGAGTTTCAACCTGTAATGAATTAAAGATAAATAAAGGTACTTTCTACATGATGCTTTGACCTGCTGTAGTGAGGATCCTTCTGCGCTCGCTGTATAGTCGAGATATTCATGAATACAAATCTATAAATTCAGATGATTGATATATGAACGTGTAACAGGTCTCAGGTTGAGTACCCATAAACAGATAAGAAGTCCTGTAAAACAGGAAGAAAAGATGAAACGGACGACCGATGCTTCTGGTGCAGTCTGGCTTCCTCAGCAGAATTTATTCACAATTCCCATAGTATGTTCTTTCTTTTCCCATATTTTCTTAAACATATTAGAAACAAAATCACAACTGATCACAGACAGTAACAATTCAATCCTATTTTCCTCAATGAAACAACAAAATATCATTTTACCACAAAATATGATCTTACATCAGTATAGTACTGCATTAAAACGCTCCCTTTCAGTCAAATCAACTGTTTATCACTCAGATCAAATCTAAATCAATGAAATGTAACTTATTTAACCTTTCTTTAAGTTGAAATTGCAGACACGAGTGTATTACTCTTAAATTATGGGATTAATGTATGCGCTGAAGACAAAGTCGATCCATTTTCACCATTTTCAAACAATCACATGAAGATATTACTGTAACTCATAACTTATTTACACAATCAACAACATACAAATCCATAAGAATGATATTTAACCTCAAACAAAATGTGCAGGAGCCATGAATTAATACAGAGTTTTGGTCACAAAGGAAAAAACTACACCACTGCTGTGCCATCTTATGCCACATGTGACACACGGAGGAAACACGTTTCCCATTCATTCAAAAAAAACACGGTCAAATCTACTCAAAACATGAACAAACTCAAATGATCATCTTCTCCAAACATTTAATCACCAGTTTGAGTAACTTTTATGAATATATTCACAGTCCACTAACCTGTAAAACAGGAAGAAAAGATGAAACGGACGACCGATGCTTCTGGTGCAGTCTGGCTTCCTCAGCAGAATGAGGAAGTTGATACTTCCGTTTGCACAGAGAAGCAAGGCGCCACTGCCTCCTACTGGTGGCACTGAATAAGTGTCTCAGAAGAAAATAATTTTCTTTGCTCTTAGGATAAGCAATAATTAATCACTTTGGATTATATTCACAAATCTACAGAAATAATATACTCAAAATAAACAAAACTTCATAAAATGTGACCGACATTTAATGAGCGTCACAAACGCCTGGGGTTGGGGCTCGTAAGTGAGCGCCTGGTGGCCGGGCTTTTGCCCACGGAGCCCGGCTGGGCTCAGCCCGAAGAGACGATGTGGGCCTGACCTCCGGTGGGCTCACCACCCACCGAGGGAACTGTAGGGGTCGGGTGCAATGTGGTTTGGGTGGCAGCCGACTGCATGACAATTTACTGATTAATAATTTAATGAAATTAGTGATCAATTACCTTCAGTAATCCATACTTTGGCAATTCATGTTAAATTACTAAACATAAGCCCCAACAATGTACGAAATTATCTGTAGTTCAAACCAAAAATTACTCTCAGGGGCTGAACACCAACAGAATGATCAAATGCACATTCATTTTAGGGAAAATGACAAAAACATAAAAAAAGATCATTATGATTGAGATTTTTCATTGCTGCCTTGGCTCGAGGGCAGAGAACCAGGAGCGGCGCTCTCCCAGACAGACATGAAGCAGCACAGCATGCAGCTCACTCAGAAACACTGACTGAATAAAAGCACGTAGCACAGAAACACACAGAAAACACAGCGTGGAGACAAGACGGCCTGAAAACCAGAACGCAGCCAGAGAGCCCCTTATATAAGCCCAGAGCAGCAGGTGAGTGCAACGACCCAATCAGGCACAGGTGAACGACGTCAGGGACACAGACGGGACAAAACATGAACCATGACGTCTGGTTGTAGAAAAAAAGAAAATTTCCACTGAACATCGTTTAGATTTTGAAAGTTCATAAGTCATATATGAAGAATTCATTGTAAAGTCTTCATCCTCGACACATCCCTTTGAAAACAGGAGGTTCAGAATACCTCATTCAAATACCTTCAGATACCTTTGTCTTGTAGTTAAACAGCCAACTCAGCTTCAGCTGCGAAGCATGCAGATGAAGTTGTGGGACACAGTTTTGTGAGATCCAACATTGATGTCTAGAGCTGTCAGGTGATCAAAAATATTAATCTAATTAATTACAGGACCTGTAATTAATTAATCTAATTCGAATTTCAGGGCGTCACAGAATTGTAGTGCATGACTCATGAAATGAATACACTGAGAAGATTTGAAATCCACATTTTTACTGATGATGAATGAAACCGAAGTCAGGGCATCTCGTCCGGAATAAATTCAAAGCCCAGTCAAGCAACTCAAACAACACTTTCAGTGTGTTTCATTTATGAAATTCAAAAGAGGAAAAAGGTCAAGTTCATCACAGCAAACTAAGTAGGCCTGGAGCGTTATTCAAAAATGCAGCACAAATATATATTTTCATCTTTGAATTGGCAGACGGAGGAATGTCGCGCGTTGTTTCAGACAGCCCTCATCCTCTCATCAGTTCCTCAGTCAACACTGTGAGATTACAGCTCATATTCTGAACATCATAGTCAACATTTACATCCGTAACAGTTGCCTTGTTCTTCTTCTTCTTTGAAGTTTGAAGGCAGCTTGTACGTCTGCAGTTGCATCTTCTGGTCCTAATTACTTATCACCTTATTCATCCTTTTTCCCCATCAAGCTCGTTGCTTTTAGGAAGGTATTCCGAAATTTACCGATTTTCCGATAATTCCCTGAACCCCTGCTTCTTCCATTCCTTCTTTCTTTTTTATCCATTCCCTCCATCCTTGTCCTTCGTTGTGGTGCTCTGGCCTTGTCCTGTTTTCTGCCTTGTTCCAGGCAAGCGGTGCCAGGCTGTGTTTGAGAGCACTAGCAGGGCGCTGGCTGCTGATGACCTGTATTTGCTTCATTTGCCAGGTGGAGTTTATTCCCCTGATGAGCAGCAGCTCTGCTTAACCGGTCCTCAGACTCCATTCGGTGCGGGATCGCAGAGTACTTTGCATTTCTGACTCGGCCTGCCTGTCCCTGTGTGCACAAATCCAATGAGGCATTCCATTTAACCGATACCTCATCTGTCATGGTAATCCCTATAAAACACAAACATTTGTTGACAGTAATGTCTTTATAATGGAGAACAGATTAGTTTCTGGGAGACTCAGTACTTCATTTTGTTCGTCAAAGTGGCTTTAGAAGATATTCTAACTCGAATTATTCGGCTCCTGGAGGGAGATAAAATACATCCTGAGTGGGTAAAAGGCACCATAAGCTATTTGTTTGATAACAAAAAATAACATTTATTATGAGGAGTTCAAATCAATTTACAGTTTGTGCTGGCATTGTAACGTAACAATAGAAAAGACAGAAGGCATGAAGAGGACACTTGTTATGCAGTAATAAAAACAAAAGAAAGAGAATTACAGCTTGGCCATCTGAAATCTTTGTACAGCTTTAGAACGTCGTTGATATACGCTGAAGTCCGTGCCTGCATTGAAATGTTCAAATCATTACTTTCTAAATATTTCAATTAGCTTATTTCTAAATGGTCATTTTAAATTTACAAACACTACGACTGAGCTGGGCTGTCGGACAGATGCATACCAGAGAATCGACAGTTAACATGCAAAAGCAGGTTATCTAACGCAGGGTTCTCAAACAGGGTCAGGAGGAGCCCACTTTTTCCTTTTTTTATAATTAATCAAGTGTTTTTATTCCTCTTGTTTCTTTTTTTTATCATAATTCTCCCAGAAATAAAGTGGACTTGACCCGCCCCACCCTTTGAGAAGCGCTGCTCTAACGCCAGGACAGAGAAAATCAGCAGAGCGACGCCTGAAGACACGACTGAACAGATGCATTTTCCACTAATAGAAGTTGGGGGAACCATACAGAGCACGCACGCTTAAAAATGGAGGCTTGGAAGATTTTTAAATATGGGACACTTTAACAAAAACTTCGTGAGAGTAACCAGAATAAATCATTTCTGCAGTTTAGTTTTTCCTCAGAAGATAAATTCTCTACTGTACAGCATTTAACTTCTATATTATCAATAATATATGATCAATAAATAATCTGTTTTACATGTGAACGTGAGCGTTAAAAAGGGCTTCGTTGGACATTCCTGTATCTTCTTCCTGCTAAAGTGCAAAAATGCTTCAACAACAAAAAGCTGCATATTTGATCAGAAATCAAGTGTGTAGCTGGAGCCGTGGCGGATGTGTGAGAAGAGAAACGATGTGACGAGACCGACTCTTCCGCACGCAGACCGCAGCAGAACAAGAAATTAATTTAAGAGGCATGGTGCTACGACTTCAAGATCATCAACGCCACAAAGACAAACGTGTGTGGAAACAATAACTTATTAAAATCATAAAATCAAAAAAATAAAAATGATTTCAACACTTACATCCTGTGTTTCCAATGCCATTCAGAATAATCATCTCATGAAGTCAGTTTTATCACCACACAGCGTCTTTCTGCGCCATTCGCTTCACAGTATGAACAAAATAAAGGTTAAAATAAAACACAACAGAGCAGAATCAGTGCACTTAATTCCCTTCCCTATTCTTCCTACTGAACACATGAACGGCTTCATTCAGAGAATTAAAACCTCACCAGGACATTACAAAGGGGGGAAAGTTTAAAAGGCAAAAACTTTTTTATATTTAGGATGGAAAAATTAATTTCTGATACGTTTTAAGGAGCCTGATTTAGTTTAGTTTCTGGTTGTGAGGTTTCATACTAGTTCTGGTCTTGGTTTACTTTTTCCGCAGCACATAACCTGAACTTGTAGACTTGGTTTTCCTGCCTGGTTCAAGTTAAAACTTCACAACGGTCTGTAAAAAGGAGCACTTACAAAAACAAAAAAAAAAGAAAAGAAGTCAAGGAAATGATTTCAGTCACATCTGTAATTAATATACTGATCATCTTGAGTCAGTTGAAGCAAAGATATCCAATTGAATCTGGTCAGACTGGATCCTGAGTGTGTGGGAATCCACATTTCCTCAAAAAAAAACAAAACAAAAAAAAACAAACAAAACTGTTGACTCAGCAGTTTCAGTGCTGTTTTGAGTAGTGTGTTTCAGGTTATAGATATAGGTTTCTTTTCTATGATTAAAATGATTGCATCTTATTTTCAGCTAAATACACTCCTCTGGTCTCACTTCAATCTGCTCACTTTAAATAAAGTGGGGAAACGTTGAACCAGCTGATGAGACGAAGCCTTTCCGTCCCACATCGGGAATCGTCTCTGCTTTAAAAACGAACCTTCGACCTTTAATATAAAACATAGAAACGCTCAAAATTCACTCTCACACATTAATGAAGACTTTGATATTCCGCAGGAGTCTGGATCCGAGCATCGGTTCATCGGTTTGGTACGTTTGTTTTCAAGTATCCTTGTCACACGGCGGCGACGGCGGCGGCGGAGACGAGTCCTCGACGACGGTTGGCATTTCTGATACATCATCCTGGAGGTTTCCTTCTTGAGCACGACGGCCGGTGGCTGCTGATCTGATGCGCGCACATACACACACACATAATATATATATATAGATCCTGTTACAGTAGATGTGTTTAATGGGCGAAGATGAATCAACGCATGATGCTGCTTCTGGTTCTGGTTCTCCGTGAAGTCCGGTTTCCACGCAGGGAACAGATCGAGTGTCGAGTCGCTGCGCCGCCGTTCCGCCGTCGGCCCGTGCGAAGCCCAGCGAAGCTCCATTTGAGCCTCGCACGTCCTATTTGGTCCCAGAGGAGGCGTCCAGTTCTCTGGGGAGCGAGCCGTTGAGCTCCAGAAGGCTGTCGATTCCCAGGTATCCCAGCAGGATCTCACTGCGGCGGTGCGAAAGCTTCAGGATGTCCTCGGCCAAGCACTGAGCCGAGGTGAAGCGCACCTTGTCGTGGTCGAACATGTCCTTGAGGTACTGCACGATTTGTTGCTGCAGACGAGGAGATGAGCACAAAAACTATCAAAGAAATGAATTCACCACCGAACCAAAACCACGAACCCAACACTCATTGTGTGAAAGTAGAATCAAAACTTAAATTTTTTTTTTGTTTTTTTTGCTCTCACCTTGAAGATGGTGCACACTTCGCTGAGGTGCTGCCTCGGCCCCAAAAAGCCAAACGCTAAAACGGGGCTCACGTGTTCTGATATGGCGTAGAAGTGGGAGATGAAGCCATCGGGGACCTGTGGACAAGATGTCGATATCAGATGAGCGCTGAGTCTTTACAGCTCGCGGCATCGACTCGGTCCAGATCGATAAAGTGATCAGTCAGATGGAATCAGACTCACCATCAGGAGGCGTCGTTTCGCCTTCAGGACTGACCAGCAAGCCGTCGCCAACGCCTGGCGGAAAAACAACACTGTGTTAGAGAAGGCATGATGGTGACGTGGATACATTTGTGTGTGTGTGTGTGTGTGTGTGTGTGTGTGTGTGTATTCACCGTTTCTTTGAAGCTGTCCGACAGCCAGCGGTTTCTCAGCACCGCCACCACGGAGGAGGGGGGGCTCTCCAGGTCCTCAAACGCATCCATCAGGATGAAGTCCAACACGATGTCGAAGAAGTTCATGCACACCACCTGCAGACAGGAGCGGTCAGCGGGACGCACCGGGGGTCACACACTCTCTATAGAGGTTAGTGCGTGGAATTATCATATCTGTGGACATGTGCAAGGGAATTAAAATCACTGTAATCACGTCATCTACTTTCCTACCAGGAGGTGGCAGCAGTGAGCCGTGAATTTAAACACCCTGCATGCAGTGTGATTATCTGAAGCTGCTGTGAAACACTGTGAGGAGGCGGCTGGACTCACGCCTCGCCCGTCCAGCTCCATCTTGGTGACGGGCCACGTCTCCTCCCGCTGGGTGTACAGCAGCATGTCCTCGTAGCTCTCCAGGAAGGCTTTCGGACTCTGGGTTCAAACACAGTCGCTCAGGGTCAGTGAGAGCTGAGCAGAGGCGTCAGCCGAGCCGAGACGTTCTCGCGCGAGCGCCGCTTCACCTTGTTCGCCTTCACCATCAACCCCGCAATCATCTGCTTCCCGGTCTCCATGAAAAACGTTCGGTGAGTCTCATCCAGCAGCAGGACCTGGAAAAAGAAGGTGTAAGACACACCGTGTGTCACCCGTCCATCTTTTACCTGCTGAAACCCGACTCCACTGCTGCAGCCAGGATTGCTCAAGTTCAAGGTTTTCTAGAACAACAGTCTTATCAAGTGTCGAGGATGCGTTTCAGATTCTTTAGCTACGTAACACCCCCCCCCACACACACACACACACACACACACACACCTCTCACAGTCCACAATACTTCAAATAAACTGGGTAAACTACATTCAGAGATGGTCAGAATTAAATCTTCCTAAAGTGGAATGAGTCTTAGTTTGTTCAAACCAACCTGGAATGCTTGTCTGACGCAGTGAAGCTTGGCGAGAAAGTCTTGGTCACCGTAACATTCAAGTAGTTCGGTCCTGGAAGGAAGAGAGAGAGACGAGCCATCAGCTCACACTCCTGCTTTCTCTGAAGAGATGTTTTTTAAACCACTGAGAGGCAGTGATAGAAAAAACAAAATGTCAACTAGTGAGATGGAAAAGATTCCACCTCACAGGACATGAACTGGATATACGGTGGTTTTTATGAAGAACTGTAACAGAAAGTGAAACGTCTGACTTTTCATTTTTCTAAGTATTTGTGTAACGTGTGTGTGTTTTCACTTCCCCATTCCTCACATGGATCCACAACTACTTGGATCTGAGGTTAATTGGTCACTAAACCGCGTCTGTGTGATAGTTTCTCAGTTTCTGGTTACCGTGTGAGTGTGTGAGTGTGTGTGTGTCCTGTCTTTTCCAGCCACCTGCTGGGTTCCGCTCCAGCGGCCCCGGCTAAAACACTGATGGCTGACTGAACAACCAGCCTCAGCCATCGTCTTTCTCTGGACTCGTTTCAGCTGAACGGACGCTGGCCGTTCTCTCTAAGCTGTATTAATTCTCTCCACCAACTCCTGAAGGAAATATCTGGCTGTTTTAGGCTACATCCTGCAGCTCGGGCCCCTCGTCAGTCTGACTGGCTTTCTGCTGCTCGACTGATAACATATCAGATCTGTTCAAAACAAGAGCAGGAAAGCAGATCAGAGCAGCTGAAAGGACTAAGTAACTGACTCTCACTGGGAGGATGAACAGATATTCAGACAGTTGATCAGAAAAGACGGACAGATTATTTGCTCCAGACGTGCCGCGGCTGCAGAGCGGGGTTACCTCAGGGACCTGTAGGTCACCCGGCCCTCCCGGGCCAGAGACAAGGCTTCTTCATAGAGAGCCGCGGGCCTCAGAGGCTGGTACACCTCCTCCAGAGACATGGCGTCAAACAGCTGCGCACATTAAATCCTGCGTTAAATCTTTCGGATCACTCATGTCTGGATTTCCAGGGCGGAGGGGAAGAAACTCACCTCTGCTGCTGAGAAGAAGGAGTCATCGGACGAGACCGTCGTGGCGTCATCGTCCTGCAGCCTCTGGAAACTCTCCACTTGAGGCAAGATAAGAGTTCCTTCACTCTCTGTCAACACAGCAGCAAGCAAAGTGACTCCCAGGAGGAAACACAGGCTGCAGAATGCTTCATCCGTCTTCTACCTCTCAGTTTAAATCATAGCATTCATACTATAAACATCCTGTGACTCCATCTTTCATATGATACGTTAATGAAGCTTTAACTGCTGCGTATTAAGTCACGACTCTCACCGAAGTCCGCCAGCACGCTGTCTGTGGGGATGGTGCTGCCGAAGTCCTCCTGGAGGTGATACGCCCGGTGCAGCAGTGTTTCCAACTTCTCAGCAAACACTTTATTATGGGTTTCAGCCTACAGAAACCAGAGAAGAAACACGAAACAAAGGAGAACAAGTTGGAGTGGTGTTTTGTTAGAAAACCGCTTCATCCAGGGAAATGGTTTTCTGTGTTTAATTTGATTCGAGCCGTGCACGGCGGCTTGACGGATACCGTGGGGACGTCTGCACACGCCGCCCCCTGCAGGGCCAGGCTGCTGTTACTGGACGTCGAGCAGGTGTGATGGCGGATATTCAGCGCCTGCTCCCATTTCCGCAGGGCTTCTTCAAACAGCTCCATCCCTACCACAAAAACACACACACACACACTTAAAACTGAATCTCCAGGTTCAGGACAGAAGTAATGATCGCTACAACATTACGAAATTATCTATAGAATGTATGAAAGTCATGCTTTCTTTGAGATAAATGCAATGTTCTTTCACTGTGAGCTTCGGTTTAACATGAATGGAAAACTAAACCAGGTGATCGCATATTTTTTTCAGGGCAACACAAAGCTTTATGATCCTGATGCTAAATCACTGGGTTCCAGTTCTCCAGGCACACAGATCTTTATCCTCCTTCATCAC
This sequence comes from Salarias fasciatus, assembly GCF_902148845.1. NCBI lineage: Eukaryota > Metazoa > Chordata > Actinopteri > Blenniiformes > Blenniidae > Salarias > Salarias fasciatus. The sequence continues at coordinate 23,513,611 of NW_021941229.1, read as the reverse complement.
CAGAGAGCATTATGCCAAAGATTAGTGATGAGGAGGATTTATATTTGCCCTTACACAACCAGTCAAAGGGCTGATAAAGAACAAATGAGGTGAAATGAGGTAATGAGGAATGTAAAACAGGTTAATGACTGATTAAATTCTGCTCAAGCTGAATCAATTCCCAAACTATAGCAGTGTGGGTTCAAGAGTCCGACTATCGGATGATTGTATAATCCCAATATCAAACTTGTTCAGGGAGTTTTAAGAATTCTGAAAGAATCATTTACTTCTTCATTATAAAGTATTTCAGGATTGGGAGTTTCACGTACTTTTTAAAACAGGAGCATTTCATATTTAAATAGCATGTATCATTCTAAACTCTCACCCATTAAGTAAAGATTTTCAGCGTTGGCGTCTTCTGCCGCCCCGGACTCTTCCGCCACGGGCTCCGCCTCCCAGGGGGTCGAGGGATTGACAGACTGATTGGGGGAACTTGGCATTCGCGTCTATGCGAGGGAACACACACACACACACACACACACCAAAGATGGACAAAATGCAAGCAAGTGGGATAGAAAAAGGAAAAGCTGAAGTGAACCCACTGATGCCAGGCTGTGTGAGGAACTTGAATGTTTACTGGGAGCCAGCGAGGAAATTCCACTCATGGTGTCGTTGCTCCGAGTGCTGGGACTCATCATCTGTCGACCCGAGAAAGTACCTGTCCGCAAAAAAATAAATAAATGTCAGCTCCAACATGTGTTTGAAGACGCCTCAACAGCAACGCAGAGGCAGGATTTCACCTCTCTTCAATGACGACGGTCTCCCAGTCTTCAGAAGCGCCTCAGGTATCCCCACCGTTTTCTGGCCCTCTTTTATTTGTGCCTGCTTCCTTTTCCTTCCCCGTCGTTTCAGCTGATGAGCAGTGAGAGCCAGAGCTACGCTCCCCAGCGCCGTGGCAAAGAGCACCTTCTTCAGGCTCGGGGAAAGCTTCAGCTGGGAAAATATGGACTGACGGCAGAACAGAGAGTGAGGATATGACAAAAAATGAACAGTTATTTAACCTTCTTCACTGAATAAGGCAATACAGGTGGTGCCACAGAGTGATAGAGTTTTCTGACATATGTGATTGTGTGCATTGGTTTTACCTGCCCAAACGTGGAATAGAGAAAGACTGGTATCTCTGCCACAGTCATAGCCAAAGCCTGGGCGATGGACATCCCGTCTGGTTGTTTCATCGACATGTCAGGAATCGAACCGCCTTCAGGCCACACCTCCCCTAATCTCTTTCACTTTCACCCAAAATAAGGCCTTCTGTCCGTGGTGAGATCAGCCAGCTCAGGGCTCGCTGGTGAACCGTCTGTAGTCATCCAACCATGAAGCTGTACTCCACACCGGTCTGGTTAACTGATGATCACCCTGCAAAAGATTGAACACGTTTTGAAAATGATTTCAATGGATCTGAATCTAATCTCACAGCAGCAGGAAACATTAGCCTTGTTTTCTGCCACCCTCGCCACCTGCTGCAGGTCTTTCCTGCCCTCCTGCACCGCTGGACTCCCACACAGTTCAGCAGCAGGTCACAGAGCTTTCTGAGGCTGACGGAATTTAATCAGCATGATTATTTTGTGTTACTTTAGAAACAGTAATCACTGATCAAGGCGATATCCTTTACACACATTCCTATCTTCTGAAGACGTGTAAGCTTGAGAGATCAAACTATTAATCAGCAGAGAAACTTGACACACTGCCAGCTACTCTGCCTGGCATGCACAAGGTGGACCACGCTTACAGTAACATGGCAAACAGCACGTGAGGCTGCAACATGACAAACTGGATGGTTGGTTCTGTCTTTATACACCAAAATAGTCAAATCTGATGAAAAGCTTTGTAAATAACAGACAGATCACATCACAGTGAAGCGAGTTCAATGAGAAGGTGGAAGCTAGGCTGTTAGCCAGTCCTGCTAAAACTGAGGCCAGGAATCAACTCTCCTGATGATTTCTTTGGACATTAGATTAAGTCCACTAAAAGCCTGATCTATGGCTTTAAAGGCTCCGATGGGAGCAGGTTAATGTCACTTCTTGGAAGCAGTGGACAGCCCCTTCATGAAGGCAGCATGCTAAAGGTGGCTAGCCTGTGCAGCTAGCCTAGCTCAGCTCTGGTCTGTCATCTCACATCACGGCATCATCTGTGAGGCTGTGGAAGCTTTTAAACTGACACCTCGCCGGCTTCAGCAGAGGCTCTACGTCTGCGGGTCACCGGAGACACAACTAATACGATAATCCCTCACACAGGTACATACCGTAAGCATCCGAGGCGGCAGGGAAGGACATTCCCGTGTCACAGGCAGTGGATTGTTCTGCGGGCGGACGCAAGTAATACTGACGTTGCCACTGGCCAATCACAGACGACCTAAGAACGGCGAGGTTTTTTTCTCAACGAATCGGATCGATTGTAGGCGGGACTTGTGTAGAAGGGAACCAATCAGGTTGAAGATTTGGGACAATCGCCCCTCCCAGTATGGGCAAAAATCACGAAGACAGAAAAGTTTCAGCTATACTGTAAAAAGGGTAGTCAACATGCGTCAAAATCTAGTTAAAAAAGGTTAAATTTACATGCCTTCATTCTCGAAAGAACAACCGCACAGACACTTTTTGAGCAACATGGGGCTGCACAGACAATCAAAGTCATCTTTTGCTAACTGTAGCTTACAATATTAACATATTTTAACCTGCAGTTTGTGGTGTGTAGTCCCGACACGTGAAAGTGTGAATTTACGGAGTTTACCTGAAGGCAACATCTAACTTTTTTAGTCACCGAAACCATATCCGGTTTGTGCCAGACAGTATTTCAAAATATACAATCGGGACATTTTATAGGTGTCAATTTTACGATAAAATATGGTATGCTACATATATATGGGTGCATGAAGGCATGTTGTTTTATACTTATTTGTTAAAAGAAAAGATTATACAGCATAAACTGAAGTCATTATCTATATTGTTTGAGTTTCACTTTTATTCTGAAAAGTGCGCTCGGAAGTGTTATTTATATTTCACAGAGCAGGCCAAAGGAATGTTTAGGTTCTTACTAACGGGACGGACTTAAAAAATAATGCAAATTAATGCGGAGATGCTGTAGTTTAATCAAGCAGAACAGCCACGTGTTCCACCGGGAGATGAGAAGAAAAGTTGCACCGAACCGTGAGCGAGTATTGGTTGAAGTTGACCTTTTAGCGGCCAATAATAATATGTGAAACTTCTGCTCGCGACTAAGCTTTCCTCTTTATGGCTTCCTCGACTTGGGATGTACCAGCTGGAACAATGAGTTCCCCCCGGTCAGGGCTTTTCCAGAGGCCTTGATATGAACCCTCTGGTAAGTTCGAAGCGTCTTGACGCAGTCGGTATAGATTATAATCATCGGCTCGTGCAGGGGCGGATGTGCCCTTCTTCTCCACCCTGATCATGTCTGTCCTGCTGTGCCAGATGCACCGCTGGCTCTGCCTGCTCAGCCTGAGCCTCCTCGCCTTGTTCTGGTTTGGCCATGTGATCAGACGGGACCATCCGGCTCCATCGCCCGCGGCTCCACCTGCAGGGATCCGAGGCTACACGAGGGTCCGACCCGGCGAGATGGATCAGGTGAGAAGGTCCAGGAGATGAGCTCTGGACAGACTTCACAGAGGACTGTGTGTCTGTGAAACGCTTCTGGGCGAGTTGCACAATCTGTAGCTCCCTCCCGTCACCCTAAAAAGCGCCTGACGTGTCATTTAAAGATCATACATTATTCATGATCGCCTGTGATAGGCCCGATAGATAAGCAATCTAAAGCGTATTTCAATGATGGAACCTTCAGATAAATCTGCTCTAAGTTTATCAAGTGGTAAACTAGAATATACAATGAAAACAAACATGTAAGTACATGATTATAAAGCCACCAACTTCGAAGACAGTTCTTCCCAAGGACTACTTTTCTCTATGTTTGAGATGTTTCCCAGCTCCAACACATCTGATCCAAATGAGCAGCTTGTTTTTACACCTCTGCAAGGCTTGATGATGAAGCTCAGTTATTTGCACCCAGTGTGCCAGCACAGAGACACCTAAACCATGCAGAACTGTGTGTTTCAGAAGGAACAAATCTATTCACCCAAACATCGTCTACACCACTGCTATCCTATCAGACCAGTGGTCTTCTCTGAAAGTAGTGCACACTCTGCATGGGTTGCAAATCTGTCAAGGCACAAGTCAAGTTTGACTGGTCCAACTTATATCAAGAGCTGGTGCAGTAGATCATGCGTCGACTTAATCTGACAAAATTTGAGATCTTGAGTGATTTTCCGCCCGCTCACCTTGTCTACAGGGTTTGACATCATGCATTCTTGGATTGTAGGAGCTGCATGGACATGTCAGGGGAATACAAGTAAATGCATGTAAGGCACTAAGTGGAGTCTTTAATTCATACGTAACAGCACGATTAGTGCATTTTTAATCTGGAAATGTTATGGTTTTGTTGGAACTTGCTATTTTAATTAGAATCAGGAGTAATCCAGAAATGTGAAGAAAAGCAAATAGTCCCAGGACACTCGTTGTTGTAATGCTCTTCTGCATCACAAGGTGGTGCAATGAGGTCTGGAGTTTTGTTTGTACTCAGGTCACTGTGCTGTTCAGCTGATTCTAAAACACATCAGATTACAGCTGCTTTTGAAGTTTTTTTGTATGATGGTTGTAACAAAAAAAAAAGTGTGGTTCACCTGAATCTGACACTGCTGTTGGAGTTGATTTTGCAACTATAAAGAAACAGTATTGGAAATTTTATAGAACTGTAGTTTAAAAATCTAATTATTCAAACAAAAAGATACTGAAGAAAAAACAGAATCGGCAGTGGAGGGCTGCATGGTGCTGTTGTGTTTAGCAGTTCAAGTATTTTTCCAAATATTCTCCAACTTAATCCGACAATAGTCCAAAATGCACATTGCACAAACTGAAAATAGAAAGATCAGCAGCTGGCCAGTGGACTGGACTTTTTCTGCCCCTCTCAGATGAATGAGGGTGTTGTAATGTGGTTGGTTGACGGTGTTCCTCGTGCTCTCGATGGAACCAAGATGTTGCGTCTTCTTCTCACTCTTCTTGGTTTTCTCCTCTCAACAGTTACTGGCTCTGCGCTGCGGACGCTGTGCCTTGATCTCCAGCTCAGGTCAGATGATCGGAGCCGGCGCCGGCGAGGAGATCGATCGGGCCGGGTGCGTGATCCGCATGAACAACGCTCCCACGCGCGGGTACGAGCGAGACGTCGGGAGCCGGACCACCGTCCGCGTGGCGTCCCACACCAGCGTCCCCCTGCTGGTGAAGAACGAGCGCTACTACTTCCAGCAGTCCGCCAACACCACGTACGTGTTCTGGGGGCCCGAGAGGAACATGAGGCAGGACGGGAAGGGCCGCGTCTTCAATACTCTCCTCAAGGTGGCCAAGAAGTATCCTGACGTCCAGATCTACGCCGTGACCGGAGACAAGGTGCAGGACTGTGACAACGTGTTCCAGAACGAAACTGGAAAAAACAGGTCAGTGCATTCTGTGCTCAGGAATTATTACTGATATTTATCTGTGCTGCATGGGGTGCATGACATATTATACAAAATTATTTAAGAGAATCCTGAAGTATCTCTAAAGGTAAGGCTTTGGCTATTTTTAGGAAGAACAGCAGCCCTGCGACTGAGCGGACGTCAGATAATCAGCTAATCAACAGGCTGCAGGCTGGATGGGTGTAGAAGGCAGAGATGGAGACGATCTGGCTGCACAGCGAACAGAGAGAGGCTGCAGAAAGCTACTGACATGCATGATGGGAAACAGACAAAACCTAAAGCAGCTTCACTGAGAAAATGGTTCATGTTTCCTACAGCCAGCCTGAACTCCAGCTTTATCAGACGAGGAAAGTTTCATATCTGCTTTTCAATCTGTTACTTGAATGTTTTTCTGTTATTCAGACTGAAAACGGGGGCGTATCTGAGCACCGGATTCTTCACCATGATTCTGGCCATCGACATGTGTGACAGCATCCAGGTTTACGGGATGATCGACAACAACCACTGCACGTAAGGCTCTGATTTCCCCGACGTCCAGGTCTCCTCTCCGTCACAGAGGAAGCCTTTCAGCAGCCTGCTGAGCCACTCCTTCTGTCTCTTCACAGACAAGCTAATAACAGCGCCGTTCCCTACCACTACTACGAGAAGAGCCGACTCGATGAGTGCAAGATGTACAGGTTTCACGAGAACACGTCGCGCGGAGGCCACCGCTTCATCACCGAGAAAGCCATCTACGCCAAATGGGCAAAGCTCCATAAGATCGAGTTCAAACACCCTTCCTGGAATCCCTGAAGACTGAAATCCAGTCAGAGATCCAAGAAAATCCTCGTCGTTTGCACTGTGGTATTCGTGTTTTTGCTGGACTGTGGTCTTTTTTTTTTTAATATATATTGGTGTTGCCCAAGCAGGCACCTTTTTATAACAACTTTACAGTGTTTAAGATTTGATAACAGTTCATAAGAATTCTAACATGTAAAATTCTACTTTCTGTTCCTAAGTTCGCCATTTACCAGCTTTTAACTGGTAGTTACCGTCACTTTTACTGAAAAGTTCTCTAACATGTAGCCATAATAGGAAAAAAATGATGAGATACTGAAGCCAGATTATACCAAAGCTTACATTTTAAATGTAGTTATTCCCGTGCCTTGTCAGTATTTGACGTCGTGCTACAATCTGCCATATAGTTAATAAGCTATTTTGCACATTTCCAACATTAAAAAAAACGTATTGCCAGTAATTGTCAATTACATTTTCAATTTGCAAATGTAAAAAATTAGAAAATAAAACATTGAGAGCCAGAAATTTTTCAACAAACAAATCTAATCCTCCTCTGATATTGAGTAAATGCTGCATGCTCTGCCTTTACCGCAACTAGCTGCTGTCTGGAAACGTTTGAAGATGAACAATAGCGGCATTTCTTTCGAACCAGCACTGTGAGAAGTTCTTATTGTGAGGGAAGTGCCGTTACACACTTATCTGGATCGTGGCTTCATAGACCCTCACACTTCCTCCCGTCTGTCCAGTTACGGCTGATTTATTGATCCTGGTTACAGGGTAGAAATGCACAAAATCTCATGCCATGTTTTGTCGTAGTGGCCTCTGGTTAATTGCATGCTTTATGTTATACGGAACAAACATTGTGTCTAATTTGAAATGTCTGTTGAGTTTCTGTATATAAGCTGCAACTCTCTCATGTATATTTTTGCACTGAAGTCTATTTCATCAGTTTTAATACATTTTTGACAGACTGACATTTCTACGACTGAATCTGCCACACCTTAATGGAATTATTAATATTATTCCCTCATTTCAGGCCTCTTTCACAGTGAAAAGACTCATTTCATGCTCGCAGCCTTGTTTCCTGTGTAATACGTGCAAACCGGCGCGTTTCCACGAAGCACACCTACACGGGTGGCTGTGAGTCATCTGATTCCTCCAGTACATTTCTGAAAAAAGAGAAGCCTCAGTCCATTGTTATAACTTTGAATGTAACTGGCTTTTATAGGTCCTCTGTGTTCAGACATCCACGTCACTAATTGTTTACCCATTTTATTTGCTGCCTGTTTACAGTTTGAAAAAAAAAAAAAAAAAACATAGTGTTGCCTTTTCAGTTGCATGATGCTTATTTTGTGACCAGTCCCAAAGAGCCTCGCTGTATTTGCACTACCAGGCAGGTGTTTTTCCTCCGATGTACCTTTCGTTCTGAATTAAAATGGATTTTTGACGGACGTCTCGGTGGCCGTGTCGTGAACACTGTAAAAACATGAATGTAAACTTGCTGGAGTGAGATGAGATGAGTGTCAGCATGAATAAATCTGCTGCCCAACATTTCCCTGTATGTGTGTGTGTAGTGTGTGTGTGTGGCAGTTTAGCTGAGCTAAAGGTAATCCACCCACCTGATTGCACCACTTCACTGTGTGTAAAGGATGTAGATCAGATCAGCTCCATCTCCTGCCCTCCCTCTAGAGACAGAAAACAGATGTATTGTGTTCTGATCGGCGGGAAAATTTAATGATGTGTTTGAGGTTTTAATATCTTTTATAACCTTTCCCAACAAAAGACACTTTTTAATCACTCTCCACCAAATAAAATTCCTCTGGAACAACAAAACATTTTTGCTAAATGTAGATTAATGCCACTGTGTGACCACAATTTAGAATTAATATTACTGCTTTAGCTGCTGTTGCCATTTCTAGCAGTTTTATCCTTTTTAGCCAACACTCAGCTGAACATGTGATCAGACCAATTCGAGAAGTGACACACACAAAAAAAAAAAAAAAAAACCAAGGTGGATTGACTAAATAAAACACCCACTGATTCAAATCAGGACACAGGACAAAAGTAGAATGAGAAGTCAGTTTCGTGTGGAAAAAAAAGTTCTGTCTGGAGTCTGAGGAGGAACTTAAGTTCACACAGCCCGGGGAAAACCACAGAGTCTTTCACTGGATGTTGAAATATTCAGATGTGTGGGTGTGTAGTCGGCCACAGATGTGAACAACTGACCTGCAGCCGCTCAGCTCCCCTCTGACCAAAGACAAAGGCGCTGCTTTGCATTTGTGCGGAGACTGATCTGTGCTGGAGAAGGTTAATGCAACAAAACACACCTCAAAGCGTTGGAAGAGCGATCCACAAGAACCAGCTGAAGACCAAACAATACCAAACTTATTCTTCACTTTGCACAGAGCCTTTTAAACTCTTACACAAGTACATATCTGGATGACTGTCAAGTTTTTGAAGAAACTTCTTTGCTCCTTGAGCTTATCCAGAGAAAATTAAATAAGAAAACACTGAAATTGTAAAATTCGTCAATCCCCAGATTTCATTTTCTGAAGATGTCAGTGTCACCTGTATTTCTGTAGGACAAAGTGCTTAACAGTACAAAAAAGAAACATAACAGTAAAAGAACAACACAAAAGTAAGACTCTGTTCAGGATAAAGAGGTGAGTTTTTAGCTGGGATTTTTACAGGCTGTCCGCAGACCGTACTGCGTGGGGAAAACTTTTCCACAGTCCAGGCTCCACCACAGCAAAAGCTCAATCTCCTTTAAGGAGGGATCGAGAAATGTCAAGGGTCTCAGGGCTCTGGAGGGATGGACTTTAACAAGGTCTGATAAGTAATCCAGGGCCAGAAAGTTCAGTAACTTTAAAACAAACAAATGAATTGTTTTTTACTGTAAAGCACTTTGAGCTTTTTTTAAAGTTGTAAAAATGTGCTATATAAATAAATTTGACTTTGACTTTGACTTTGAATCTTAAAATCAATTTTGAACCGAAGCAGAAGCCAGTGGAGTTAGGAAAGCATTAAAGTTATGTGCTCCACAGTTCGCATTAATGTTTTACTTCTTCTGCCTGGCACAAACTCAATTCATTACTGGGTAACTGTGGGTGTTTATTCATCGACGGCACCTGGTTCGCATCAGCAAGTCCCTCGTGCTAACAACAGTTTGCAAATGCTTAAGTTTTTTTACAAGTCAAAGTAGTTGATGTGTTTTAAATCTGTTCTTTCCTGGTTGGATGTGTTTTTGTCCTTGTGGAGTTATTTATCTGAAGGTACAAATACATTTTAATTATCAAAACTGAAAAAAAAAATGTATTGTTTTCACTAAAAGTTTGAAACAATCTAATTTCACGAGTGCCAATGGGCTCATTAAACTGTTTGCTTTAATCAAATGTACATTTCATTTCCATTTTATGAGTAAAACACTCAACTTTTAACAATTGCTAACATAAAGGTCATAAAATGAGTTAAATCTGTTACTTAGTGGGAATCCTGAGCAGATAATAGTGTTTACAGTCCTGATTTAAAAGAGAAGTGTGTGTGTCAGGAGTTCTCAGGTGTTCAGGAAGTTTGTTCCACAGGTGAGGGATGTAGGAACTAAAAATTGTTTCTCCTCACAAAATGCCTTCGAGCTGTATTTTATGTGTTCAGACTTTCTAAAAGCACGCATTACTTTATTATCTTTATTTAAGCTTAATTTATTCACGTTTCGCATTAATGCTCCTTCCCGGGCTCGTGCAGTTCTGCGAACCGCCTCGTGCTGTTACAAAGTGGGAGGGAGCGCGAGCGCGTGCTGCAGTGGGAGACGCGGCGCTGACGTCACGCGTGGTGCAGGAAGATGGGGGCAGCCAGAGAGGAGGGAGACGTTCAGCCGAGACCACCGGGACCATGACAAGGTAAACCCGGACAGACCCCCGCTCACCTGTCCGTCCGTGTTCTTTAACGCGTCTGCGAGGTGTGTGTCTGTCTGTCTCCGCGCGCGCGCGCGCGCGCGTGTGCTTTTTTATTTTGTTACAAGATCAAAAGGTGCATCAAGAGCGCCGCGCGAGCTTCTGCGCAAAGATGGTGTGACTGAACCCAAATATTTACATCGCAGCGCCGCGCGTCTCCAAGACAACTGGTTAAAAATGCATTTCTGCCATTTAAATTATGCTTTAAAATCAGATTAAATCCGACCTGCTTAAGAGTGTGAAGTTCGACATGGAAACATGCACAGAGATTGGAATGAAGTTCAATTTAATTTGGGAATAAAATGTGCTGGGATTGTAACGTGTGTGTATGTGTGTGTGTGTGTGTGTGTGTGTGTGTCCATCAGGTATGATGACAGACAGTCACCGCCCCTGTGTGGTCTCTGGCACTGATCTGACAGCATGGGGCACAGTGGGAAGGTAAGGCGGAGGGTGCGGCACTGTTGGACCCCTAAACCAGGACTGTCCCAACATCTTTCTATGCAATACAATGAGTCAAAACACACAAGCTGGAGGACATGATTTGCATGTGTCTCAGCCGGTATGAGTGAATTGTCTGCTGCTGTGTTTCAGGGTCAATCCCTCATCTCATCATGTCTTTAAGCAACATATTCAGCCCAGTATTTTCCCTTGTGTATATTTATGTTATATTGACAATGTAGAGCGAGATCAGTGACTTTATAATGACTGGAGAATTGAGAAAAGTGTGAAATTTGTGAAATAAAGTACAGACTCTCTAAAAATAGCAAACAATTTTGAACTGTTATACTAAACATTAAGTCAGAAATCGGCTTGTGAATGCCACACTAGCCCAGAAAATGAAGTCCAAATCTGAAGGCAACGTACTTCCAGTGAATGTTACACTGTCTAATCAGAAATGTGTTACTCTTGTATCGAAAGTCTGGTCATATGTTTGTATCTAGTCATCAATAGTACATGTGGTTCATATGATCTCCAGGCAGCTCGTGCCCCAGGGCACTGACCGCCCCAGTTCATCACCACATTGTCTGTATAATTCATGCAAAAAAATGTTCCATCCACAGATAAAAATAAGACCCTTCATTGTATATTCATAAGGAGGATGTAAAAATAGGAATGTGTAATTGTTTTTTCGATTTTAGCTCCACTTGCTTTCATAAAAAAAAAGAAAAAAAACTTAAGTATATGAACATTTTATTTGTAGAATGACTACTCAAGCTACATGTACAAAAAAAAAATCCTCAAACATGAGTACAAAGTGTAATGTGGTTGAAACTACAGCGGTTATCAGGCTGACCGAGTCCCACCCCGTCCTCTCTCCTTATATAACTCTGAACCTCATCACGGTACATTCACTTCAGTCCAGAGTGCTGCGTCCAACAAGGCGGGGAACAAAATGCTTCAAGTGCCAAGAATGATTGTTAAAGACGTGAATAAAGAGATGTTCCAACGCCCAACACAGAATAAACTGTGAAGAATCTGAGTGGACGCCACACTGGCTCACAGCCTGATCACAGCCACCATCCACTGCAGGAAAATGGAAAGTTTATCCAAAAAAGAACACGACTGAAGAGACTTGATGGAATTATTGTGGAGCACTTCTCTTGTTAGACACACGATTAAGCCTGTCAATGAAATGATAATAATTTGACGAGCATGCTGATCGGTTTTGAGACGAGTGTGAAGTTTCAGCGTCGGATCTGAGGGTGCTGAGCAGAAATCGGTTCATTAGCAGGACGGGATCCTGACGGACAGTTTGGTGTGAGAGGGATAAGACGAGCCTGGGATGGTGTAGCTGTGTGTGGCAGGAGGGACGGGATCTGTACGAAGAGAAGAGGGAGATCAATGAGGAGGATACAGGAGACGGAGGAAGATTATCCACTCTGATAACCAGTCGAGGGAGAAGATGAGGCTGCGGTGTCACACTGAGCTGCTGTTGGCTCTTTATCGAGTCAACAAGGAGATGAATGAACATTCTGGTTATTCTCTTTCCATCACAGCTCAGTATCATGCAGGAGCCAACTTACTCCACTCAGTAACGCTGTTGTCTGTGGTGCAGGGACAGCAGAGCCGCAAGATGGCCATTTTCGCCGCCGTCTTCATCCTGACGACGCTGCTCATCCTGTACAGCTCGAGCAACAACATCGAGCCCGTCTACGCTCCCTTCCACATGGCGGCGAACCACGCCATCAAGACCACGGACCTGAAGAAGTGGTCTGGGAAGGACGGATACGTTCCAGTTTATGGGAACAAGGTCAGCTGGACTCGAGCACTTTTACGACCTCAGCAGAAATATGTGCATACGTTAGGATGGCGGCCTGTTAATTTGGGGAGGATGAGGCTTGGCTAAATAATTCACGTCTGGAGGGTTGCATAAAAGGTTTTAAGGGCACCCATCACTGCTGCAGCCTGGAAATCAGTCAAGTTTTCACTTCAGTTAAAAAGAAACTTAAAAAAAAAAAGAAAAAAGTGAAGCACCATGGGAAGCTGATGTAAAGTTCCATGGAGAGCTGCATCACAGCTGCAGTTTATGTAAGACTATCAGGTGATTATTTAAAATACTCTCAAGAGATCAGCCACACAAAACGGTGTGAAAACGGAGGCGAGCTGTCAAAACACCACAGTCTCTCAGTTTGTGTTTATTCTTTCAGGAATTCATTATTCATGAATCTGAAGTGAAGTTAAATGACTGCATCGAGTCATCGACGCGGGCACTTAATAATCTGCAGACACACAAACACTCCTCTGTCGAGTGAGCTCAATGGGTTGAGGGTGAAGTGGTTTGTAAACTTTTAATAAATGATAATGACAAAACAAGTGTTTTACTCCGATCAACCAATGAGCATAGAAAATCATACTGTGGGAATATTGTTATCAGTTGTTGAAATTGCAGAAAATTCACACTCGGACGGTGGCCCAGAAGGGCCAATGCCACAGCACAACAGCAAAAGTGACAACACAACAGTAAAAAATTCCACAACAATAAAAAGAAAAAAAAAAATCACAACACAACAGTAATAAAATTCACAATGCAACAAAATTCACAAATTCTATAACCCGTGCAATCATGTTTTGATTTTTATTATGGATTGAAGTGATAGATTAACAGTTTACCACTAGTATGATGATGCTACAAAGTTTGCAGTTAGCCATACAAGGAAGTTCATGAGGCAAAATTAACTTTGTTTTGTATTATTTCTAATAATAAAACTGTTGTTATAACTGTACATAGTATGAGAAAACGTTCTCAGACTCCTTTTGGTCTGCAACTTTATACAAAAAATAAAAGTTTCAGTAGAGCAATTTCATGTCAAACTGTGAATACAGTTTGGTTAAATTATGTAATTTTTTCCCCTCGCAGTTAATATACATCTTGAAATTGAAATGATGACAATTCTACAAACAAAAACTGACTATGCGTGAAAGAAAAATCAGTTGTAGTAGTAGAAGAAGCAGCAGATGATGCTAAAAAAGTATTTCCTCTAAAGGTCAAAAACTAATACAGGAAAATAAAAGATTAGGAATTTTTCAATACCTGCAGCTTCTCTTATTATTATCCTCAGTCAGTTTCCAATGGTTTCAGTTTTAATGCAGTCTATTAAAAATGGCCTCTGCTTCTCAGAACATGACCCTGCTGTGTCATCACTGCGCTCTGGTGACGAGCTCCAGCCACGTCCTGGGCAGCCAAGCCGGCGAGGAGATCGACCGGACGGAGTGCGTGATCCGCATGAACGACGCCCCCACGTCGGGGTTCGAGTCCGACGTGGGGAACCGCACCACGCTGAGGGTGGTGGCCCACTCCAGCGTGTTCCGGGTGGTCCGCAGGCCCAACGACTTCCTGCACCACACGGACGCCAACGCCGCCGTCATTTTCTGGGGACCGCCGAACAAGATCGGGAAGGAGGCCAAAGGCACGCTGAACAGACTGATCCAGAGAGTCAGCATGACGTACAGCAACCTGTCCTGTTTCAGCATCGCGCCGTCGAAGATGCGCAGATTCGACAGTCTCTTTCACAGAGAAACGGGCCGAGATCGGTGAGTTACAGGAAGTAATCCTACCGACTCCGTCACATCCTGAATGCCACACCGACAAAGCTGTTTGTTGTTGCTTCTTCTCAGGCAAAAGTCTCACTCATGGTTGAGCACAGGCTGGTTCACAATGGTCATCGCTATTGAGATCTGCGATAACATCAAGGTTTATGGGATGGTTCCACCCAACTACTGCGGGTGAGTGGAACAGTCCATCGTCTTCTAAATCAGGTTTATGAACTCACCCTGACAGCATGGCTCTGAGGCTAATGCCAGTTTGCCAGCGTTCATGGCAGCACGGTTTTGGCCCATGGGTCTTTTATTCGACACCCCTGATCTTTGAAACACACATGACAGAATAAGCGTTCGTTAACTTGAAAACTCCAAACTTTTTCCCCCAGAAAAAAGCCCGGTTCCAAAAAGCTGCCGTACCACTACTACAAACCCAGAGGCTCCGACGAATGCCTCACGTACATCCAGAACGAGAGCGGGCGGCGAGGGAACCACCACCGCTTCATTACGGAGAAACAGGTGTTTGCACGCTGGGCGAAGCAGTACAACATCACCTTCACACATCCCAAATGGTGAAAAAGGCCCGGCGACCCTCTGAATGAGCGCCGAACGCCGGGTTTCACTGCAGCTTCTGACTTTGGAAAGCCGCACGGTGGCACATTTTCAGGAACTGCCCTGAAAAGTGAAAAGAGGAATGTCTCTGAAGAGCTCTGCATGTCCGACACTGACTCTCTGAAGCCGTCGGACAAGAGCTTTTGTAAATAGGAGTAAATTAATTTAATTTTTTTTTTTTTTACATGTTTATATTTTTGTTAATACATTGTTGGAATTGTAGTTGCGATTTCCCATGTTTAAGGGAGGTTATATCAGCAGCACCTCCAATTAGACCCGACTACAAATGAGCCTCCATCCAGCTTGTAACTCCTGTATGCAGATGATGCCAGTGTTTCAAGCCACTGACCCAGCATACAAGCAATCAATAATATCGGGGCCTTACAACACGGTTCATAAGTGGAGAGATTTAGAAAGCAAACATTAGCAGTTCCAGAACCAATACCAGACAGAAAACATCGAATGAAATATTCATACATAGACATTTAAAGTAAACATATCATTGTTTAAAAGTACAATTTGTTAGTTTCAATCTAAGACTGTTGCAGGAAAATCTACCAAAGTTAATCAGCTAACAGCTACCATGAATAGTTTTGTAACACCACTTTCCACCACTGGATGGCGCAGCGAGTATCAGTCTTTGTTTTCAGTCCAAGAACTGAAAAAAAAAAAAAAAAATGCCAGCAGCCAATTCCAACATCATAAAGATGGTTGTATTTCAGAACTACTGCAGCTCCGGGGACCACTGACGGCTAAATCTCTGAGAACCAAGGACTCTCTACTGCCGCCTGGAGGGCAAGAGTGGCATTACATAAACTGAATGTACTGCACCTTGAGGACCTGGGGTTCAGGGGTCACATACAGCCCGATCAGTTAATGATAATAGCATGATTACCGACGAGTGATTTCACATTCAAATGTTTCCAATGGTTTTAATGCAAAAATGCATTCTTGGGAAAAAAAACGTAAATTTCTAATTAATTTCTTTACAAAAGAGAGCGCAACCCAAAATCCTGAGTGGCAGATTAATTCTCTGTAGACTAACGTTGGCAAAAGCTTTTCAGGCTCTTTTCTGCGTGCATGTTTTCACAAACCCTGACAGTGTAAATTAATTCATTTGAATGTAATTTCACCTGCAAAAAGGAAACTTGCATCGCGTCTGTGTTGTGCTGTCCGTTGATCTTAGAACAGTGCAACCTCAAGTAGAGAAAATCATGAAAACCAGCCAGCTTCAATTTTTTTAAAGTGCAGCTATTGCTTCCTTTTGTAATTTTTTGACCTAAGGTTGCCATCCACCCTGCAGCTGGGATTCAACCGTCCGGTCGGTCGGTTCGTCGCCCCAAAGCTGTTTGACACTTATAGCTCAAAACACTTGGACGTTGGACAAACAGATACATTAGGGAAAATGTTGAATTTAAAAAACCATTCACTGTACTGTTTGACTCGGTGCTGCAGACATTCTGGAAGAAAATAAAAAAAGCTTTAGGCGATAAATACAATGTTATTTTGGTTTTGTCAAGTCGACAGAGGAAAGAACTGAGGCCAGTAAATTGAATATTATGAGGCAATAGATGTATTTCACAAATACTGACACATTATTCACATTTAAATATAATTTATACTGAATAGATATCTTCATTTCCAAGATACTACTGATCCATTTCCGCTTTAGAAGGTGAACCTCCTGGTTTTGTCTCATCCCAACACATACAGCCAAACCCCGAACGCATCGCGGTCGGTATCATTTAACATTCAGCTTACCAATGAGCAATCGCCTGCTCGATTCAGTAAGGCGACACCTTGAATTGCTAGCATTGCTGAAGTTTGAGTTTATTTTTAAACTGGGGATCATTCAGGCTTCATAAAGCAAGAGAAGGATCCCAAAAGTACCGATTTATGAATATGATGGTGAATGTAAGCATTTATTTTAACCCAACAATAATACACGGAAACTGAGGGAAAACAAATGTATGTGAAGAAGTGGATCTGGCTGCTCAGTTTGACAGGATATTGACGATTTTAACACCCACCATTCTGATATCATTAGCATTATTTATATTCATATAAAAAGACTTATCAAGGGGAGCAGTGGAGGCCACGAGGAACAAGCTGAATCCCACCAGGGTCGTTTCAGGGAGAGTATCCAGATATTTGTATCGTACTTCTCACACACAAAGTGCTTTTTACATATATATTTTTTAAAGATAGAAAACAGAACAGAGGCTTAAGAGAGAAATTAACAGCACTGTTGGAAGTTCGTCTTGTTGCATCTAAATCAAACTGATTCCCAAAATGCCCCATATAAGTTTGACTCACTCTGCAAGGTTGACTTCACCTCTGGGCTGAAAAAATAGAGCAATAACTTTAAATTTACACTTTTTTGCAGCTGTTGCTGCAGTGTACTTTAAAAAAAACAAAAAAAAAAAAAAAACTGTTGAAATGGAGTCTAATTTCAACATAGTTAATTTTAATGAAGTCTTCTGCAGAAAAACACAGTGAAATGTCCCCCAAAGAAACATATGTAACTGTTGAATTATCCATGTTACTAGAAATTCTCCCTGGCCAGCTTTGATTGAGATGTCTTGTTTAGTTGTATTTGTTTGTCGAATACTTAAACAGCAGCTCTTGCATGTGAATAGCATTTGCATTTTTAAAAATACTGACAATTTGTTTCATGACTCAGGAGCAAAAGTCAGATTTTCATCAGCAGGAGAAATCTGGTTCAATCTGAGCCACAGGCAAGGATGATAATCCAGTCGGAGACGAGCAACCAGCTCACAGGAAACACCAGCTCTTTGATCCATCCATCAGCACCATTTTAATTACTTCGCTACATCACTGCTTTTTAATGAGCCATTAGAAACGTCTGAGGAAGCAGCTGTGATCTTCTGCCTCAGTCCCGCCATGGAAATTAAGATGGCTTCCTGTTGGGAGAGAAAATCAGTGAGATAAATGCACAAACGGTGAGGTTGTGAGACGGCGCTTTCAGATTCT
Organism: Salarias fasciatus; assembly: GCF_902148845.1. Taxonomy (NCBI): domain Eukaryota; kingdom Metazoa; phylum Chordata; class Actinopteri; order Blenniiformes; family Blenniidae; genus Salarias; species Salarias fasciatus. Next base: position 23,495,686 of record NW_021941229.1, on the reverse strand, counting down.
GCATCTCTGCGCTCACCTCAGTGCGAATGGTCCTGCTGCCCTGACCCGGGCACGTGTTGAGGTAAAGGTCAAATAACACGCTGGGATCCGTTTCATCCAGGTTTTGGTCGGCGTCCACACTGGCTTCTAATCCCTGAAGGCCTCCAAAAACCACCAAAAGATGCCTAAAAAAAAGATAATAATCAAAAAACAAAAACTTGCTTGACTTCTGCGAAGCTGCATTTAGATGTTTCAAGCTAACTGCTAACGCCGGCATGCTAAAGTTTTTACCTCTGTAATTTAGCATGAGAGCATGCTAATGTTTAAAAGACCTCTCAAAGTCTCCCTTCAGGATTGAGCGCTCTGTTTCGGGGGTAACAGACCTACCTGAATGGAGGGAGCGTTGCTCGGTCCAGGCTGCTGCCCCTCTCCGATGTGCCAACCGTCACGTCGTAGCCTTCTTTAAACGGACTTTCTGTGAAAACTGCGCCTGTTTCAACAAAGTCGGGTTGAAGCAGGGAGGCTGCGTTCACGCACAACTCAAGCAGAACTGAAGTTAAAACTGAAGCTTATAGCTGAGCCGGACAGACGAGGGACGAGAAGAAACTCACTGAAACAAGAGGCGAGGCGAACGCTGTAGCCCCAGTAGAGACCGCCTTCGCTTCTGGGCACGTGAGGAGCCACAACCACTCCTTTACTCACTTTGCTTTCTGCCGACAGGAGAAATGACAAACACTGAATGATGTGATGTGACCACAACATGAAAATAAAAGATATTGTTAAAAAAACAAAAACAAAATGTGTGTGGGGATTTGATGTAGACGTGCACCTTGAATCTGCGTCTTATTGAGCCGCACCGTCACTCGAAGTCCAGCCTGCAGCTGCTTGTCGATACGGACATCCTGGAGGGGCGGACGGACACAGAGGGTCCTTACAGCGACACGCGGGGAGTCAGAAGAACTCCAAACAGAAATAAGATGTCCCAACCGTCACGTTGCACCGACACACAACGGCCTGACAGACCTTTAAATTTCCATCCATACACTGATACAACCGATGCTGGATACTTAATAAATGCAGTCCGAGATGCAAAAACTCAATTAGATTCATTTGAAAGTAGTTTTGAGAGTTTTTGTTTAAGGCAATTTGAATTTTCAAACAATTAAAAAACGGAACATGAGCAACAGCACACTTGTTACAAACAATCCTCAGACCGGTGGAGGAAAACATTAGACCAGACAAGTTCCCAGATTTGAGAATAAACAGGATAAAATAAATCATGAGGAAACTTTTGAGAGAAATGTACCATGTTGTTTGGTTTATCTGCATGTTTGACAAATACAGAAACAGCCTGAGCGACAATTATTCAACTCAGCAGTGAATGCTTTGTAAATGTTTCAGGAAAAGCCAGAATAATCCCAGTAACTCAACTCCAGACATGGACAGCATAAAGTAAATCCTTTGACACTTGCGGATGTTGTAGGCTCACTCACCTTCCTCATTCCACAGTTGACCAAGGAGCCTTTTCCTTGTTTCGCCGGCCGATCCAGAACAATCCCCTCCCGATATTCAGACTCTTCGTCTATCCTCATGTGGTGAGGGCTGTCCAGAGGGTTCAGAAGTCCTGACAGAAACAAAAAACATATTTATAAAAACATCTGTCTGGATCTTTGTTAATAAAAATGTATCAGAGTTTTCTGAAAAGAGTCACACATATTAATAAACTCACCTGCATACTGTAGATCCGGATGCTTTGGGAAGAACCACTTCCGCAGATACCTGATGGAGAAGCAAGGCTGAAAGCTCTCTCTCACGAAGTGGACTTTGTAACACTGGTAAAAATGACCTGGTGTTTTTTTTTTTTTTTAACTTACTGTGGACATTCAAGATACTGAAGTATTCTTGCCAGCTGGAGACAAGCGTGTCCCTTCTTCCCGACGCCGGTAAAGTCTCCTTCAACACTCCTGCAAATATACAAACACAAAAATCTTGCATAAATAGTTCTGGAGAATTTTGAGAGCGCCGACTGTAATTCAAATAACTGACTTGACGTCTTCTCCTTGCTCATCGAACACAATGATTTCATCGACGCAGAAGACGACGCAGGCTCGAGCGATCTGTCCGGCCAGGTATGTCCGCAGTTCAGTGGACTGAGCGTTGTCCAGGACAGAACCCGGCACGGCGACGCTCACCGTGTAAGGACGGCCTAAAAACACCAAACGTCACAGACGACTCATTACAGCCGTCTCCGCACAGTCATTTAAAAGCTGACGACGTGCGTGTTATAAAATTACCTGTTTTGTTGTGGCTTTCTTCTTGCTCTTCTTTTGCTGCCTCTTCTTGAGCTTTCTGCTTTTCCAACTGTTTGATCAGCTTTGCCTCTTTTCTTTGCTTTTTAGCCTCCTTTACTGTCATTTAAAGAGAATCAGGTGACATTGGGAAGAAAATCAAATAACGGCTGATTAACTCCGACTATGCAATGTGTCAGGCAGGACAACTAAAATTCAACAACCACATAAGGAAAATAACACAATAAGCTTCCTGCCATCTGGAAAAACAATGCAAGTGCATTCAATTTCAGTAGGGTGGATTATTATAATGGCGTGTACGTTTCAGTAAATGACAGCATTATTTTTATTTATTTAAGATTAGAACAGTCTCAGGCCTAAATACATCTTCTGTGTATGTTCGATTTTTAAGTTTTAATACATTTATTATCCCTTATATATACCTGTCTTCATAGAGAACAGAATGGAATTGAACTGTATTAATCCCAGAGGTACATTTTTTTCTGTAACCAGTTTGTTTTAATGAGCTTCATCATCTTATTTCCTTAAAATTAACATGATGAATCGCCTTGATTTAATGTATTTCCACAATACCCTGTAAAATTAAGCTCTGTGAACTGCCTTGAATTTGAATGATGAAAGTGAAATATGAAATACGGTTTCTTGCTTTATTGTCACTGAATCATGACAGCATCACCAGATGGCAGAACTGCATACATTCACACGACTGGTTCACAAAATCATTGCTATTTGACTTGGATAAGCTTCCTCACTTCATTTCCACTGATAAGAAACCTCACATTTTCCATAATTTTCAGAACAATAACAGAGGGAAATCAAGCAAATTTGCAAAAATAAACTCGGTGAGAAACACTAAGTCGTTTGATTTGATCAAGCTAAAGCACAATTTAAATTAAAGAACAATGTCATAAAAATTACACAACACACGGAAATAAGACTTTCACTCGAAATCTGCTCATCTATCACCAGTAAAGTTTAAATCTTCTAAAAAGTTCAATAGTTTATAGAACTTTAAGCCATCCTTTAGCATGCAGCTGAAAGCTAGTTTTGCTAAATGTGGCTAATTTCCGTTGTTTACTCACTTTCTGCTTTCCGTTTCTTCCAGTCCACGCGCTCCTCGGACTGTAAAAACACACCCGGAACATTACAGGAGGTTCACATTAAGTTACACTGTCACGTTAGTGTGAAATTAGAGTAAAAATACCTGAGGAGAAGCAACTTTAGGTCTCTTCAACGCAGCAGACATCTTTACTCACTGAGCACGTGAAGACATTGACTTCCGGGTCAGCATGTTGGTGTCACGTGACGTCCCCAGGCGCCTTTAAAAATTATATTAATTGAATTAAATTAAAGGGTATTTAATTGTTATTTTTCAGTTGAAATAGTTGTGGTATCAGATTAAATTTCGGAAAACTTCATTCCCGCTCCTGAAAGATTCGGTTTATATGTAATGAATGTAGAAAAAAAAAACTTTTAATAAATAGAATAAAGAATAAGAATTTTAACTGTTTGATAACGGTATTTTTTTAATACTGTTGTAGACAGGTTGTGTTTGTTTTAATTCTGTTCAGGTGTAATTCTGTGTTCACCAAATAAACATATTCCAGTGGAATATATAGCAGTCCATGTGAACTCAATTCACTCAAAAAGTACTTATTGATCCAACAAATCCTTGATGTTATCTAATGAGGCATTGAAGGTGGTTTTTTTGGGGTTTTTTTTTTTTAAGTCCTGCTTTGTAAACCATTTCAAATTTTTTGCATTTAACACTTCTTGCCCTGGATCTTAAATCTTCATACCATGTTACATTTTAAAAGCCCAAAATTAATCCTGGGTAATTGTGGTGCACTTCAAAGTATTCTATGGCAATTAAAATAAAGTTCTCCCTCAGCATAGAAAGTATCGAAACAGTGAAACTGCTATTCATTTTAGGTACGTTACACATAAACCAAAACATCCGATTGTATTTTCAACATTTAAAATAATTCTAATAAGAACATTTCTGTTCTCTTATGCACTTTCTGATTCTGCATTTGAAAAGAGCTGCATGTCCATTATTAACATTCACAATGACACTCCATACTCTGATCAATACCTACAGTTAGGTAAATAACATGTTCTTTCTGAATCACACCGTTTAAATGACGACTTTCTAAATTCAACCATCAAACAAAACTAAGAACCGCAAATTCTTTCAAAACCTTTATTTTATTTTACACTAAAGTTAAATTAAACAATCATCTTTGCAAGTAAAATGTGATGTTCAGTGGATGGATATCATCTGATTAAAAAATAATAATACCTGGATGGTGTGTTTGATCTGTGGAGAGACACTAAATAACACATATTCATATTCTCAGGAAGGAGGTAGATCAAAATGCTAAAATATTTTAAAATACTCTGTAAATTTGTGGATGGATTGACGAAACAATGTGTCACATTTAGTTCATTTCACTCTCTTTGACTCCACTTTTTCAAGATGTCCGCAGCAGCGTCCAGTGTGGCGTCCTCCTGTTGGGACAAAAATCCCAGAGTTTTACTCACAGAACTGAAACAGAAGCAGCTTTAACTCAACGGGGGACCAGTTTACCTTGACGAAGCAGAAGCGGATGTATTTGTCAAACTCCTTGCTGTGCTCTGGACTGTAGAACGCAGAGACGGGGATTGTTGCTAAATGCTGAGAGGAGAAGAGGGATCAATATTACTGCAGTTACAGATTTGATTATTACGAGCGCCCCAGAAATTTGTAAAAAAGTCATTGAGCGCATTTAACAGGGATTTCTAAGAATTATGGCCGCTAATTTAATAAAAATGACCGATTTTTATCTCCAACTTTATCATTTGATATTTTTTACCTTGAAAGAAAGTAATTTACCATAAGTTCAATTAATATGTAGTTAAATGTGCATAAAGTGAGCTTCATACTAAGAAACCCACTCATTTTTTTTCAATATATTAGAAATTAGATGCCTATAAAGAGCATTCAACCCACATGAACATCTTCATATGTACCTTCTCTCTGACGAGCCACTTCACAAATCTGAAGTCGTAAGGTTCATCCTCGCTGCTCTGGTCATCGAAATCCACCTCTAACACACACACACACACACACACGCAAAGAGGTTTAGCTATAGCCAGCCTGATTTTGACTGCAGTTTTTAAGCCGTCCGTCGCTCACTGATGGACGAGATGTCGGCGATCATGAAGTATCCCCCCTCGGGCATGACGGGCTGCAGACCCACGCTCTGCAGACACGAGGCCAGCTTCTTCCTCTTGTGGTGCAGCATCGCCGGCAGCTGCTGGAAGTAGCTCTCCGGAGTCCCGAACAGCTCGTACTCCCTCTGGAACCCCTGAGCCACGGCTTCCTGCCCGCAGGCAGGATCAGCAGCGTTCAAATTTAAATTCAGTTTAAATGTCAGTGACTGTGGCGGGATGCGTTTACCTGAGCAGCTGTTGGACAGTGGTAAACGGAGTTCTGATGGATGGTTTTCAGGTGTTTGAGGATGTTCCCGGAGCCAATCGCCCAGCCGACCTAACAAGTCAAAGAAATAAACCAGATCACTGTAGAACTGAGCAGCAGAGAGACAAAAATAATAATTATAATAATGCTTTGTTTGTGTGCTACCTTCCAGCCAGTGGCACTGAATGTCTTTCCCCCGCTGCCCACTGTGATGGTTCTTTCCCACATGCCAGGAAGGCTGGCTGTCATTAAAACAGATGCATTAAATGAGAATATTGAGCGTTGTGTGTGTCGTGTCTGTGCGCGTCGGGCGGCTCGTATCCCACCGATCTTCACGTGCTTCGCCCCGTCGTACGTGAGCCACTCGTACACCTCGTCGCTGACGCACAGCAGGTCATGTTTGATGCACAGGTCAGCGATCACCTGAAGCTCCTCAGTTCTATAAACCTGGAAAACACCCGCGTGTATCGGTTCAATGCAACTTCCCAGAAACTGATCCACAAAACATTTAAACATTATTTCTGACTTTATGTGAACAGGAACCCCCTCCTGACGCTCGCTGGAGACGCTGCACACACCTCACCTTCCCCAGCGGGTTGTTGGGAGTGTTGATGACGATGGCTTTAGTGTGCGGAGTGACTTTACTCTCCAGCTCCTCCGCAGACAGAACCCAGTCTGCACTGGACAGGACGGCGCTGCCCTCTCTCTAACATTCACGAAGAAAATTAAAAAAAATATTCACCAGGGGAGTCCACTAAAGACACTGAAGCGCGTGGCGCTGCGGTCGACTCACCGGCCTCAGTGGGACGTACACGGCCTTTCCCCCACTCATCAGCACCATGGGCTGGTAGCAGTCAAAGAACGGCTCCACAATGATCACCTGAAACACAACCTCTGAGTTTAACCGTGTCTGAAAAGACAGAAAATGGCTAAAAGAAAAAGGTGTTTTTGTTGTTCTTAATTGTAGAAGCTCGGCTGACTCACAATTAAATATATCAATACTACTCAGTTACAGTGAAAATCCTCATATTTCCATTTTAAATGATGCCAACTGTGTGACGATGCTGCGTTTGAGGAATAATCAGCGGGCCTGAATGTGTGCAAGCATGAAAAGCTGCATGCAAATTGCTAAATAAATGCATAGAAATTTACCATAAACTACAACAGAGACAAAGTCTTGGCCTGCGTACCTCGTCTCCCTCGTTAACCAGCGCCTGGAAGGCGCTGAAAAGAGCCTGGTACGCGCCGACGGTCACCAGCACGTCTTCAAAGGGATCAATGTCCCGTCCCACAACCCGACTGAAGAACTTAGCCAAGTTTTTGACGAGAGGCGGATGTCCCTGAGAAAGGAAGGAAACAGTTTAAAAAGTGACGACAAGAACAATCATATGAGAGAGAATAAAACAGACGTGGTTCGTTGGTGAACTCACAAAGGCGCGGGTGTACTGGTGCATGGACGGTCCTCCGCTGACGGCCTTGCAGAAAGCCTCCTTGACGAAGTCGGGAGGGGAGAAGTCCGGAAAGCCCTGTCCCAGGTTCACCGCTTTATAATCCGCTGCCAGCTGCGTGAATTCAACCCTGAAAAACAGGTCAGGCGATGCAGGGAGAGCACATATTCAGAAAGTGTGTGATTCAGCCCAATCTGAACATTTATAGGTTACCGTTTCAAATACATTCAGCGTGATTCAGATGTGTAGTTACGCAAGTCAGATCAACAAAACAATGCAGTGATGATACATTCACATGAAATGTGCACTGAAAGATCGAATACAAGGTTTAATACATTTAAGTTTACTGAGTAGGTCATAAATAAAGTCAGACTCATTAATTCTGTAATTCAATTATAGACACTTTAAATTGGGGGTGTTCAGTAGTCTTCGCCTATGTATAAAAATTTGGCGAGACATGGGATTAAGTTATAACACAGTTCTTTGTTTGTTGTTCAGGGACCGAGCCTTTGTGGCCTTCCCGTCAGGTAATCTGTCATGCAGGAGATAAATGAAGCATCTAATGATCAATGCAGAATGTGTAAATTCTCATTTTATTATGAGTCCTGTGACCTTAAAAGTAACAATAATATGTTAGCTGAACTTCTGCAGGGTTTTCAGCATCGATGACAATTTTGGAAACAGACAATAGTTTTATACTTCTAATAACAGCACAAAGACCATCATGTTGTTCCTCCTTCAAACCAAATTTGATGACAAATATTGTGCAACTAAAACTAATGTGAAGACTGATATATGGGCTGCTTTACTCTTCTGTCTTTTTTCAGATGATACATAAAATTGTCAGAACTAAACAGTCAGTGGTGCCCAATAGCAGAAAACTTAACCTTTTACTGAACTTCAGGAGGAAATTGCTGTTGAGTACACACATTTTTAATATGTAAGCAATGACAGTAAATACATGTAACACATGAATTACGTGTGATGTTGGTCAACTTCGATCAAATCATGCTTATTTTTCTAGACTTCCATCTTTGCATGCAGATCTTTGCACAAATGACGGGTTGGATGGGTTGGCCCAGACTGTGCGCCTCCCCCCTCTCTTCCTCCAGTCACATGACTGTTACTGATGTTAATGATCTGCTTCCTCTGATCGGATCATTCACCTGCTGCGTTAAAGTCTGCAGGAAAAAAGGGAATTTCCTAAACTCCGTTATTAATCATAAATTGCAAAATGTATGTTCTCCGCTGGCCTTGAGTCTGGATGCCATCCGTTTGTTTATCCCACATTATTGACCCACGGATTCTCGCTGTGATTTAAAACCTTTGTCCTGATCTCTGTTGCTGATTATTCTCACTCACCACACGTTCTTGTCGACGCCCTCCGTCCTGCGCGCGTGGAGCTGCCTGGCCATGGCTGTCTGGAGGAGGGGAAACGCGTTTTAATTCACAATGCAGGACTGCACAGACATGCAAACCGCCACAACTCACCACTTGATGGCTTCTGAAGAAACTGTGACGGGTTGCAGTCAAATGGCGGATTATTCCCATCTGTGGCTGGATCGTAAAGTCATACTGTCCCTGAAAGCAGCACCGCGCGCGTCTTTTCGCACTTTAACAACTGGCTCCCGAGGAGGGCTTCAAAGTTCTTGCAGCTTCCCTTTAACCTTCTTGTGTTGACGTTTCTGCTTCCTGTCTGGGCGGAGCGAGAGATCACACGCACCGAGAGCAAAAGACACGGGCGCGCGCGTCCACCAGGGGGCGCGCTTCTCATCAACTTATGAAGCCTTGAACTCACAGCCAAATTCTGTGAATATTAAATCAGTGTATTGGGGAAAAAAAAGAAAAGAAAAGAATGAAGAACAGTGTCACATGCAGTGAGAGCCTTTACATCCAGTGAATTTACCAGTTTATCGATTATTTTTTTGGATTTGCTTAGTGGTGATTTCAGTTCATGTATGTGAGTGGAATAAAAGAGGAAAGACATGTTTAGCTGCAGAAGGCAAAGACTGTACACCTTTTCCAATGTTTGTTTTTGTATATATTTTCTATATATTTTGTCATTATTTTTATTCTAATTTTTACAACCTAATTTGCAAACTAAAAAACTGGCAGTTGTGTTGCATAATTTATACAATGCAGAATTAGATTTATAAGTCAAGTTGTATATCCAGCAAGACATTTGTCTTCCAACTCCCAATCCTCTCTATTAAGTATGAAAGAAGAGAGAAAAAGACTGTAAAATCGCCCGAAGTGAGCAAATATCCCAGGAAGTTGGCATACAGGGTCATTAGAAATTGCTAGAATTGATAAATACTTTTAAGTCAGAATCCAATTTTTGAATTTTCTGTATGTCACAAACTATTTGGAGGGACTTGTGATGAGAAATATGCACAAAAATAAAATCCAGTCAGTAGTGAAACGATGAGATTTTATTTTGATGAGTTAAGAATGACAAACTTTAATACAGACATATTAAACTGTTTTATCTCTCTTCCTCATTTTCAAAACTGGAGCTCTGATCACATTCTACAAAATCTTGAATCATAATGTGCCTTTCAAACTGAAAAACATCACTACTGAATGAGTTCTGCTGTGCATCTGATGTTAATATTCCGTGTCTGGTGTTCAGTGATATTTAGTGACAGAAGCCTGCAAGTCTTCTTCAGCACTGCTGCAGAGTGAAGAAACCGCAGCTGCAGTGCTTTGTGTGAAGCTTCGCCAGTGAATGAGCGTTTCTTCTCACAAATCTGCAAAAAATAACACTTTCAAAAAAAGCTGCGGGTTTAATGAATTTGTATCAAACATACAATTTTCTTTTAACTGCCTCAATAATTATAAACTATGTGGCCTCTGATGACAATGACTGCTGCAAGTCTGATAATTTAGGCATTCTCTTAATTAAATTGTAAGAAATTATATTTTATATCCTGGATCTGTTGTTAAAATATCTGACCTTTCATGTTTTATTTTAAATAGCAAATCAATCAAAGTTCCACACCGCCCAACGTGTGGTTGATTTTCTGTTCCTCTGTAAAACTTCACCTCAGATCCAGTCTTCAGTTTGTGCTGCTTTTGTTGTGTTAACAAAAATGTAAAAGTCTCAAAAAACTCAGGATGAAAGGCCACTTTTATTGATCGTGGCACTGCCAACCAAGAACACGATCACATGAACCAATACATGTAAAATCAGTAGAACTGCATTTCATCTGAATTGAATATTAAAACATACTTTGAAGCAGCCTTCCTCTAATCTTTAGCCTTTTTCAAGTCCTCGGGCAGCACTACGCCTTTCTTTCTCGCCCGTTCTTTCCTCTTGTCGGACTTCATCCGCTTCTGCTTCTGGATGTTCCTCCTCCTCCTGTCCTGCTGCTGCTGCATCTTCTCCACGACGCTCTCGCTGCGCTGGTCCCACCTCTTCTTCCTCTGAACGCGAAACTTCTCCTTGCGCTTCAGCGAGGCTCGCAGCATATCCTCGTCGTCTTTGATCTTCAGGCCCTCGGCTTTGTACAGCATGTTGGTCCACTTGATCTTCTTCTCCATCTCCAGGGCCTTGCCCTCGTCCTTCGCCCTCAGCTCCTCCAGCTTGGTTTTGCGGGCCTCCACCTGGCTGAGCAGCCGCTTGTAGTTCTTCCCCGTCAGCGGCGTGATCTGGCCCTTGACGCTCTGCTTCTTGTTCTTCCGTTTCACCGTTTTGTCCATGTATCTGTCTTCCACCGTCTCCACCTTGTTGAAGATGATGGCCGTCTCGTTCCTCTTGTTTGCGGCTGGAGCTTGCTCCTTTTTCGGTTTGACCTCGGGCTCATTCTCGCTCTTGATCTCTTGGCCGCTCTGCTCGGCCAGCCTCTTCATCAGGAACTCCTTCCTCTTCCTCTTCTTGCGCTCCCGCTCCAGCTTTCGCTTGGCTCGCTTTGCCTGCACTTCCTCCGACAGCGCGTTCTTCGGAGCTCCCTGTTGGAAGAAGGATGAATACGATTAGCATGCGCTGTACGTTCTACTCCATTCACCTGATCTATGATCTGATAAACGGTGGCCATACCTGACCCCTGGACTCCTCGATCTTTTCATGAAGCCTTTTACGCAACACATCTACTGTAGAGAAGCTGGAGACATTCCCTCCTAAGTGGAACAAAGAGGAAAAAAATCATCTCAGTTTATCAATCTGGACCTGAGCATTCACAAATCTTCATGTTGTCATGGAAACAAAGTGTCTAAACTGGGTGCAGTGTATCACATGGATCTTTTTTTCCGCGCAGATGCAGCCTGAACGTACCTTGATGCTTCTCTGCTGCGGCTCCATTCACACTCGCAGGCGCCGGCGCGCCGGCTTTGGCTGCAGGTTTCTTTTTCTGAGCTGCCGGAGATGCCGGCGGCTTGTGCTGGGGTTGTTGGGATTTAGAAGTTTTCACATCTGCGGCTTTGGCTTTGCCGTTTTTATTTTTAGCTTTTTTCTTCTTCGAAGGGCCGGAGTCGTTTTTACCTTTGAAAGGAACTACAAAGACACAGCATTGTTATTTTAATGTAGTGAAAGATGTGCACAATCAACATCCTGGTTATCCAAAAAATAAAGTCCAAATCACCAGAATGGTTGTTTCTTCACTTTTTGACATAAAAACAGGCAGTGACAGCTGGTATTAGGCATGTCTTCTATCTTGTGGTGCAGTTATCAGAGATCTTTGCATTTGCTGTTAAACCCCTGGATTGTCCCATTACCACTCCTGTCTGTTCTGTAAGGTTTACTGAGCTGCTGCACCAAATTGAGGACTGAAATCAGATTTGAACTGAGAGAAAAACACTGCAGCTTTAAGATATGAGGTTAAACATGTAGCCCAAGGGCCAAAACTGGCCCTCAAGCAGTGTCATTGTGGTTGATGACAAGAGGATGCAAATGTTGAAATAATATTAATAAAAACAATCCGTGCAATTCCTCACACAAAGTAACCACTGTTCCTATCTTGCTTGCTGCACTGTTTTATATTATATATATTTGGAGTATATTAAGGACGCACAATATAACACAAGTTTATCAATAGATGCAATAAAGATGGCACAAGACTGGACTGGTTTGGATTGTTTTGATGCACTGTGCAGTCAGTCACACTGCAAAATCTTATTTTTTATTACGAATTTAAAAAAAAATAGATTGTTAATTGATTGACAGAGGATTCAGTAGCTATTTTACAGAGCAAGTCTTAAAGCAAAAAGAATTTTGTGCTGCTTTGTGTTTATATTTATCACTATACATCATACTCACACCTGCTGTGGTGCAGCGCTGCTGCCTACGTGGCAAAATGTAGTAAAAACATCCGACTTTGACGTCCATGTATAGGATTTTTGGTTTGACGCGCATTAAAAGACTACTTGAGAGCGGAAAAAATGCAGGAACAGGTTATAAACTGGCACTACTGAGCTGTAAATGAGCCAAAACAGCAGGCTAGCCTCACCGAACGGTCTCTTCTTTGGCTCCTGGTCCCGCTGAGAAATGACTTTACTGACGAGTTTCTGGATGTACGAGTCCTTCGAGGCCAGGTCCATAACGAAACGGCCCGACAGGTTTCCTTAGTTCAGACAAAAACACACAAATTAAAGTACAAATACATACATCAACACATTTCTCTACACACGTGTGTACTACACTGGGCGGAGCGTGGGTAACCCGGAAGTGGTAACATGAAAATCTGTCCCCCTGCGACGGGAAACATGTCGGTTATGTAGCTGTTATGTAGTCACTTTTTTTTCTCTCTCTCTCCACAGTTTTCATTCACATCGCGACACAGACATGGTTCATTTGAAATCTCTGCTGTCTTTTTCCAGCAGGCTGATTCCAGCACTAAAGAGGCAGGTTAGTATGTTTTTACTGTCTTTATAACATAAGTACTAGAATATGTGAATGTCATGTTTTTGCATTGAGAGCAGATGTGTGAATAGTTTTTTAATTGTGGTTGCAGACTCATGTCATTTACATCAAGAGGACGTTTCTTCTGTCCAGACTCTTTAAAAATGCAGACGGTATGAAAACATGTATTTTCTATTGCATTTTGGTTCCATACAGGTGAAAGTGCAGACAAAATCAAAATACAGTTGATTGTCTCATTTTACATTTGATAGTAATTTTGTTACCCGCGGGGATAAAAACCATCAGCATCAGATTCAGTAACTGTGCTTTTTAATTCATATAAAAATAAATTGAACTACTTAACTAAACTGTTATGATCGTAAGTTCCCAAACACTGGCAGATTGTGCAGCCTACCAGTGCTCATGTGGAAGTCTACATTTCATTTGACCAAGCTCCAGGAAATACTTAATATGAGGTTGACAAAGTGCATTATTACTATCTAATTTAATTATTGATCCAAAACTTTTTTCCAAGTTCACGGAACTATGAGTATATAAAGTAATGGAATTAGTAGGTAGGATGCGAATAACAAATAAAACTGTGTCTGTAGAAATCCAGTAAAATTCCTACTTATTGATAAAAAATAATATCCTTATTTAGACTAAATTCAGTTAAAAATAAAATTCACAAACATCTGGCTGAATTACATTTATGAAATTTCTCAGCTTTTTAATTATCTGTTTGTATGTAGTTTTCTAATATGGACCTGCTATGTCTGAAATAAAGGAATAATAATAATAATTTTTCTTCTCTGTGTGCCATAAGAGCTTGTTCATCAATCACAATAAAAGTGTGTTTAGTTGTTTTGCAAAAACATCGATCCACTGTTCCATCTCCAGGCAGGTTCACCACCTTCGGACGAAGGTCCAGCTCCACGATGGCCAAAGCAGAGAAAGAAGAAGACACGTTTCTCAAATGGTTCCTGCTGCTCATCCCTGCCACCACGTTCGGCCTCGGGACCTGGCAGGTGCTGCTCAGTCTCAACTTCCTGGCCTCTTTTCAATCTGCAACATCAGTACGTCTTGGCGTGTTTGTTAAAATCCAACAAAACACTGTGTTTCTGTGCAGGTGAAGAGGCGTCAGTGGAAGATGGAGCTGATTAATGAGCTGACACGGCTGACGACTGCAGAACCCGTTCCTCTTCCTATCGAGTGAGTGAATAGAAAAGACACTTGGAGAATAAGCTTCAGGTCACGCTGGAAATAAAAGAAACCAAGCAGCAGTGCTCAGTCTGAGGTCTGTCACCACTCAATCAAAGTGAATTTAGCAATTTAAATAAATTGATGGTTCAAAACTAGAATATTTCATGCTTTTTATGAGAGGATTTAGAATACATAAATAATCCCAGAGGGAAATCCCTCACAGCATTGCTCCATCGATCATATATTAATAGAATCTAAAAATATAAATACATAATCGCCAAACCTTTTGACCTAGAACAATAAGTCATGAAACAATTTTGAAACAGTTAAAAGAAAAAGGTCAAACATTAATTGAATTAAACATAATCATCCCAGTTTGTTGCCTCTATTTTACATCTTGGCCCAAAACTGAATATTTATATATATATATATGAACTTCAAATAAGAAAGATTATTGGTGATATTTTCATCGAGCTGAGATTTCCTGACCATGTTTCTCCTTTGCTGGTAGTCCTAATGACCTGAAGGAGCTGGAGTACCGACGGGTGAGAGTCCGCGGGCGGTACGACCACTCGAAGGAGCTGTACGTGTTGCCCCGCTCACCGGTCGACCCCGAGAAAGAAGCCAGGGAGGCGGGAAGGCTGTCTTCAAGCGGAGAGACGGGCGCCAACGTCATCACCCCGTTCTACTGCACGGACCTCGGGTGAGGAGAACAAACGTGACGGCAGAACGGGGGGAGAATAACGGTAACGGCTGATCCGTGGTAACTGTGGTCTGTCACTGTGACTCCGAAGCATCACGATCCTGGTGAACAGAGGATACGTCCCCAGGCAGAAGATCCGGCCGGAGACCAGGCAGAAAGGACAGGTGTGTATTCCAGTCCAGGTAAAACAAGGTGATACAAGGTGTGTGCTCTTCATTTATCTCTAGAAACAGTTTTACAGAACATGCTTCTCTGTATTTACATCCTTTTTTCTTTATTTCAAATTGTATAATTCAGATTAAAAAGAGAGAATTTCATACACTAAAAGCAGAAATGCACAGTTTAAATGTCTCAAACATAATTTCTTGGATTCTATTAACAGCAGATAAATAATCGTGGGTGTGTGGTCACTGTTCACTGAGCTGCTGCTCCTGCAGGTGGAGGATGAGATGGAGGTGGTGGGAGTCGTCCGGCTCACCGAGGTTCGGAAGCCGTTCGTGCCAAACAACGACGTGGAGAGGAACCGCTGGCACTACCGTGACCTGGAGGCCATGTCCGGGGCCACCGGAGCCGAGCCCATCTTCATCGACGCCGACTTCGGTGAGTCACAGCTCCTCCTCCGACTCTCTAGAACTGCAATCCTGCAGGTTTCTAATACAGAAATGCTTCCTGTGCTTCACAGGCAGCACGATTCCTGGTGGACCAATCGGCGGACAGACCAGAGTGACACTCAGGAACGAACACATGCAGTACATCATCACATGGTAGGAAGCAGCTGTTCCTCTGTATGAGCCAAAGTTTGTCCTCCGAGACATGATCTCCTGATGAGAATGACCGTTTCTCTTTCCAGGTACGGTTTGTGTGCAGCGACCTCCTACATGTGGTACGCAAAGTTCATCAAGAAGATGAAACTGTGACCGTGTGAAGTGTCGGAGCACACAGTGCTGCTGCAGAGACAAACTGCTCAATATGTAAATAGCTTCTGTGAAAACAAGGGAATAAATTAAGCTTTGACTCTGATGTTGAATCATGTGGTTGAATTATTAGGTCGTTGTCTTCAAAGCTTTAGAACAGACGATGGGACTTTTGTGTAGGCCGAGTGAAAAACAGGATTTAGATTTGGGAGCATCAAACTAGTTCATGTGCACAAAGGATAATTATAAATCTACACAAGCTCTTAAATTACTGTAATTTTTCATGCTTTAAACTGCGAATGAATGTAGACCGAAGTGCTTCAGCAGTATGATCAACCCACACATCCCGGAATTGCTTAAAATATTTGTACAAGCTATTTTTAAAATTTCCAACAAATCTTTATTTTTTCAGCCAATTCAAATAGAAAATTTAAATTCACTGTGATGCACAGGACAAATGTCCCGATTTATTTTCATGTCATCTAATTTCCAAACTCTATAAGTATTGATGAGACCTCTGTTGTGTCAAACTCAAAAAAACCCACCTGGCTACACACACTGAAAGATTTAATCGGTTGAACAGAAAGCACAGAGTCGCTCCTTTTAGGACATACATTTTTTATTCCAACAGTTTAACCAAGCTTGGTGGCCAGTTCCTTGGCCTTTGCCTTCTCCAGCTTGGTGATGCGGGCTGTGGATTTGGGGCCCATGATGCCTCCTCCCCAGTGACGACGGATCTGGAAAACAAGTTTCACAGATGTTATTGAAGCGACAAGCTCAACGACACCCTGCGGAGGCGGCAGTGAAGTGTAACCCTCACCTCCTCGTATCTGTCGTTGTAGTTGGTCTTGATGGCTTCCACCAGCTTGGCGAGCGCTCCCTTATCCTCACTGAGGCAGAAAACAGTCATGAGATGAAGCCACGAGTCTAATTCTGCCCGAGGACTTAATTATCTTCAAATCAGGCTGAGGACGTTAAACACATTTAAAATGTTGGGACTCACGGGTTCGTCTGTGTGAAAGCCACTGAAGTGCAGGTCTTCCTGTGCACCAGTCTGCCTAGGCGAGCCTTCCCCTTGACGATGCAGTACGGGACGCCCATCTTACGGCACAGAGCGGGCAGGAACACCACCAGCTGCAACAGGTTCACCACTCCGTTAACTCCAGCCAACAAGTATCACGTTTACGATGGACAGTTTATGTTCCGTGGTCTCTGCTCAGGGTTAAAAAGCTCGTTTGTTTTGATCTACACGACTATTCAGGTGAAGAAATTCAGACATCATTGCCAGAGACCGCCGCCTTCTATCATCAGACAAAACCACTGAGAGGAGAAACTCACCTCAATGGGATCCACATCGTGGGCGATGATGACCAGCTGGGCCTTTTTGCTCTCCACCAGAGAGGTGACAGTGTTCACACCTGACGAGGAAATAAAAAAATACTGGAGTTAACTTTAAACCAGTGAGTACAGGACCCAGAATGTTTCTTTTCAATGTGGCCAATGCTCAGGGTTAAAAAGCTCATAAAGCATCAAGGTGTGTTTCAGGTGAAGAAATTCAAGTCATCACTGCATCCAGGCCAAGTGAAACTATAAACCTTTAAAAAGCAACATGTTCCAGACCCAAACATCTTTAGGAAATTCACCTGCACGGAGGACGGGAGGCCTCTTGGTTGGAGTGTCTCCCTTCCCGGCTGCTTTCTGCTCGGCGCGAGCCAGCAGCCTCTGCTTCTTCTCCTGCTTGGTCTCTGGCCTGTATTTGTGAGCCAGCTTGAACAGCTGTGTGGCTGAGGAGAACAACAGCAAGACACATATTTAACCACTGATCTTTGAACGTATCCTTTAACTCACAGCAACTGATTTTAACATTTTTAAGCGAATGCATCAGTGATCTTGGTGGAAATGTCATCACTTCTTCAGATAGCAAATATTCTTTCACATCATCTGCATGGATCGTGGTACGAGTCCAAAAGCTTTCGTATATTAAAACAATCCTAAAATTGAGTGCGACGCTCCAGGTGTTAATCTTACCGGTCTGGCGGTCCAGAGCCTGGGTGAACTGGTTGATTGCAGGAGGGACCTTCAGACGCTTGTAGAGGATTGAACGCTGCCTCTGCAGGCGGATGTAACGGGGCCATTTCACAAAGCGGGTCAAATCACGCTTTGGCTGAATATCCTGGCCTGAGAATTAACAAAATATCGACAGTTAAACAATGGTGACAAAAAAGGAGCATCTTTGCTTTGTTTACTCCACAGTGCATCAGCGATCTTGGTGGAAAAATTGTCATCAGTGGTGTATAAGATAGCAAATATTCATTTACATCATCTGCACAGTTTCTTACATTCAAACTTCAAATGACACCTGGAGAAACTCACCGATGCCAAAGTTCTTTGGCCTCTTCTCGAAGAGGGGGTTGACAACTTTCTTGGCCTCATGTTTCTTGGCCACAGAAGGGGCCGGTGCCACCTTCTTCCCCTTAGCCTTCTTTCCCTTAGGCTGTTGAAAAGAAGAACAGGTATGGATTAGGATAACATCACATACAAGCTTTAGAACTTGTCAACAGTTTTTATCTAAACTTAAAGCTTTTAACATAACAGAAGTAGAGAAGCAGCCTTCAAGTACTCTAAAGTGTTCTGAAATGCTTCCAAACTACAATATTAACCAATTTTAAGCACCGACTTCTCCTTAATTGACTAATGCTAGTCCAAATATACATCAAGCTGTAAACCAGACTTAAGTGTGAAAATTTAAAGACCAAATCTCCATATAACATCAGACAACCAGGCTACATCCCCATGCTTCTGCACTGAAGGCATGCTACTGAGGGCTAGCTAGGACTTATTATGGTAAGAACTACACAGTTGGTAACAAATCAATTGATGTTCACATAAGCGAATAAAGTGGTTTTAATGGCTATTTTCCCCCCACAATCGTATCTTTCAACCAGAGCAAAGCTGCGCTGAGGCCCATTCACTCATTAGCCACCGCTAGCATACCCGCTAGCCGAACACACACCTCCGTGAAATAATAATGTATTACAACCACAAGTTCTTCTATAGGTCCAAATAGTGATTTATAATGCATTATGCGAGAGAAAGCGAAATACACGATTTATCAAAGAAGCAAAAATACGCCAAAAATTAAGCATGTTCCCTCGGAGTTAGCTTTAGCTTCACACGTCGCACCGCTTACCGGCGACACTTCACTCACATCAGACGTATTTTCACCATAAACGACACATCATCAAGGCACAATATCGACATGACACCCTCGTATAAACTCTAAAGAATAAGAACTGCTACTCAGCTGCGTTACAAGACACACGGATTAAAGGATGCAGACAGATAAAAGTGTAGGACTATTCCCTCAGAAAGATCAGTTCTGTACCCACCATGTCGGTTCAGGCAGAAAGGAAGAGCAGGGGATTGTGGGTAATCTAAGTACCGCGAGGTTTGCAGCGTGATCACGTCTCTGCTCAAGCTGCGGCTCTTTAGTTACATTTATTCAGTGATATATAAGTTATTATTGCCTGAATTTAATTCTCCTGCACCAATATGATCTTCTCGTTCTTTATTTACTCGACAAAAATGGAATTTACAAAATATATGTGGTACAGGAACATTGTTTTAGTGGCATTTCTAAGCGGAAAACACATAGAAATGGAAGACCACCTGGGCCAAATGATTTATAAAAGTTAAACTTCCACTAGTTTGAACTCCTACAACACTACATCCACATTCTAATTCAAATAAATTGTCATCTTGGCCAACTGGTTAAAGTTGTAAGCTGTCAACTTGTGCGTTCAGCCTTGAATGAACCTGTCACATAAAAAGATACAGTATGTACAATAAATAGATTTATCAATCTGTTTATAAGTGAAAGCTTGTGTTCCAGATGGAAAATTTAATTTTCTCCAAAATATTTGTGTGCTATAAATTGCAGTATAATGCCGCTGCTTCATGCTAAATGAAACAAACACAAATACACAACAAACTTGCTCCTAGTGATAATGAATGGCAAATTAAACAGTGATTGATATTAAAAAATACTGTATGTTCAGATGAGAATAAAGTTAAGAACTGCAGAGTCTATTCCCACCCCTCCAGAGCAAAAAATAGAAATCAATCAGTGGTTAATTAACTGAGATTCAGTACAGTATTGTAAAAAGGGAAAATTCTGGTACAATAGTACTTGTTGTCACTTTGATTCAAACCATTTCTTACAACACAAACACACCAAAATGACAAACTTGAAATCTATTCTTTATGTGCAAAGTTTTTCATTCATTAACAAAATTCTCTGAATCAGTCCCTTGCCTTCAGCTCTAGAAAACTTTCAAACAATCAAAAATCAATTCAAGTATCTGATCACATTTGTCCCTTTCCAGTCAAAACTGATGCACTTGTTTCAGATTTTTTAAAATTTTCATTCCAGTTTTCAGTCTCTACTTTCAATGTCTATGTTTGGAATTAGTTTGTTTGCATGTTGGACCAGTATATTCTGGTCCCGGAGGACTCCAGCCCTGCATGATGCTTCAACACACCTATGAGTAGATGATTATCCGACTGTCTGCGGAACTTCTCAATGATTAAATCAATGTGATGTGATTACCCTAGACAGATTTGAAACCTACAAGACTGTGGCACTGAAGGAGCAGCAAAGCCAATCTGTCAGGTGCTGAATGAATCAGCTCAAGGGAAGTAGCCTATGTGTAGCTGGTATCTGTCATGTGTGGCAGTCTGATCACTCTCCTTCTCTCGAACCAGGGAAGCGAATCTAACTGACAGTTTCACAGTGTTGAAGTTTTTCTACTTTAAACTAATGTTGTCTTTGTGTGATGACGCCATAAAACCAGTTTGGTCTCGAAAAATGTGTAGCATTAACAGCATAAACAAAATATTTAGGAATTCAATATGATAACTTCCTAACACAATAAAATTTAATATTTCAAGTCCCGACTGTTTTTAAATTGCTAACTGAAAGAAAAGAATAACACTTACAATGCACCCAAAAAGTATTCTTCGCTTTTTCTATATTTTATGTTGCTTCCTTATTCAACAGTGGATTAAATAACTTTGTTTCCCTGGGAATTCACAATACTCCAATGATTTTTTAAAATATTGTCTGAGGACTTGACTTTCTGTCATAAGGAACAGAGTTTTAATCAAAATTTGATTGAGACTATAAGCAGAAAGTACAAAATGGCTAAATAAAACATTGAGAAATTTACAATGTAGAACATAAATGAAATGATAAGATTCTTAAATATATTTTTTTCCATTTGGTTTTTTGTCTTATAATAAGAATATTGTAAAAAAAAAAAACCAAACACATATATATATATATATATATATATATATATATATATATATATATATATATATATATATATATATATATATATATATATATAGGATGTGCCAATTGCCCTTTTTATAGGAGTACAAGTACTTTTAGCCACTTGCCTCTATGGAGTACTAATAGGACTACTTATAAAGTGCCTCATTATGCTTCATATGCAAACGATATGTGACGGCAGAAATGTAGAACTGCCACATAAAGAAATACATTTTGAGAAAACTGCCTTGGTATTCCAAGAAACAGCTCAGAAATATATGTCTGCATTATGGCATTTCTACTGCATAGCTATTAACTCTTTAATTGGCATACACATCGGCGCAGGCATAGGTCAATTGCGCATGCGCTTTCGGATGACGAGCGCAATCTACTTTTTGAGGTGGGAAATAATTGATCAAACACCCCTGGGAAAACTTCAGTATCTTCATGGCCTTGACACATGTTTCAAATCTTTGCTAATGTTTCAGTATACCACGTTAAAGGGACATCCCATAGATCTAAAATTGACAAAATGCGAAAGATAGATAGATTGCGGAAGTATAAACCAGTGTATGATACTACTGGGCGCTGATTTATATTGATACAATACACATGATGAATTATAGATATATTTTGCACTTTTTAGGCTTTCTACCATGTTTATCGACCCCTGCTCTGAGCCCTCCTCCCCCTCCACCTCCTCCTCCTCCTCCTCCGGCCGTGCGTCGTGCGTGCCCCCGGAGCGCGCTGCGGATGTCACGGCGGCTCTCCTGCTCCGGGTCGGTGGTGGTGGGAGGCAGTTCAGTTCGGGGGATGGTGGGCCGGCTGCGTCGCTCGCCTCGGCTCAGTTCGGCTCGGCTCGGCTCGGCTCGACTCGTCTTCTCCCGTGTGTCGTTCTCGTGCCGCTGTCGCACTTTGCGGCTGTGCTCGTTGCTCGCGCGGAGGTGAGGAGCGACCGCTGCCGTCGCGAGCCGCTGCTTTCTGCCGTTCGGTAAACACGAGCCGCTGATAAGAGCCGCAGACTGGAGATGATTTCGCAGCGTTCGGCGGGTAAACACAAGGCCCGTCGCTCCACAGCGTCTCCGGAGACGGTCCGGGAGCTATTGTGAAAAGGTACTTTCAACACTTTTCATGGTTTTTGACGTGTAAAACGCGCTGTCAGGTCGAGTTCGGCGTGTATGCGGCTGCTGTGGGAGCGGAGCGTGTGATGATGTGATGAAGCTAACGTTAGCCACCACAGCCTCTGCTCTGCTCTGCTCTCTGAATGACTGCTCACTGACACATTAGCAGGCTGAGGAGAAACTACGATGGCAGAACAAGACGCCTGTCCTCACCTGGACTCAATAGGAGAGGTGACCAAGGAGGACCTCATCCAGAAGTCCAAGGTGGGTGTCTGTACCTGTTCAGGAGCTGAAGCCAGAGAAGACCTGTCCTGTTTGGAATCTGTGTATCTTATTACCTGTCTACACTGTTGTAATAACAACTATGTCTATTTGGGCCTCTACTGTGTTGATTTAGAGTAGAAACAGCAATCACTTATAACCTATTGATTATAAATAAGTAGCATTTTTGTTTTACTTCCAGTTTTTCCTCACCCAATTGTCCAAACATGTACCTGAGTACACCTCTCATTATTTAATCCCAATATAATCATCTATACCTTCTCCACAATAAATATTGAAATGCATTTTTTAAGCTATAAGATCATTTACCAGTTTTACATCTGCTTTTATTCACAAGACATATTGCCAAAGTGTAAGTTTTATATATTCAAGTACTTGAATGGAGTAAGAATCGCAATATAACAGCAGTAGTACTTCAGTACAAATATATAGAGTCCTCCTTCTCTCTTTGATTCTGCAATAGTTAGGGACCGAGTCCTTTAGGGGAAGGTCTCTCTTGTTAATGTCAGCAATTACTTAAAATAATTGTGAGCATTGACATTATTGTAATTCAGTGGTATTTGAGTACTTGGAAACTTCTCCGAGTCTGTTCTTCAAGTATGTATATTCATCATACTTCAGTAAAATTCCCACAACATAACTACTTTCTATCTTTTCCAGAGATAGAAAAATGTCATTATTAGTACCGAGGGACAAATTCCAACATTTTGCATATATCACAATTATGGCTGCTAATTTAAAGAAAATAACTATTTACATGTCTGCATGCATCATCTGTACGTTTTTCCCGAACATGCATAGAATAACACAGCGATTACTGAATGATTTCAATGATTTCCAGTGTGAACATGCTTTAAGTGAACTTTCTCCTTCCAACCAGTTATTTATTGATTTTTAAAGGGCTCGCACAGAATAAGTAAAAACGCTGCCTATGGATTTTGAGCCTCCGTTCACCCTTGACTGATTTATGATGGGTTTATCCTGCAGGGTACGTGCCAGTCGTGTGGAGCTGGGGGACCAAACCTGTGGGCCTGTCTGCAGGTAAAAAAAAAAACAAAAAACAAAAGAAAGCATGAATTGAAACCTTTTGGAAGTGGCTGTCCTGAGGGAAAACTAGCTGTTTTATCTTGAAACATCACAGAAGACTGACCACTGCTATGACTGCACATACAGTAAACCACTTGAGATTCGAACTAAATGTGATGCTTAATAATTCATGATACTTTAGTGCAGAAATGTGATTATAAGATGAGCGACTTACAAACTCAGGCATGCAGGAACTTTTCTCTGTGGGTTTTGTATTTTACCGTTTTGGCTTAATGATGCTCTGATTATTCAGAGAATGTTAAAACCTGTTTTTACTTGTATTTTTGCTTTGCAGAATGACTGCCCCTATGTTGGTTGTGGAGAGTCTTACTCTGATCACAGCACCCTGCATGCACAGGTAAACTCTCCAACTGATTATTCCCGCAAAGCCTTTTCCCTCCGTCTTTCTGCTCAGTGACTGTCGGCGTGTTTGCTTCAGGCTAAGAAGCACAACCTGACGGTGAACCTGACCACGTTCAGGATCTGGTGTTACGTATGTGAGCGGGAAGTGTTTCTGGAGCACAGGCCTGCCCTGGTGCCTGTGCCTGCTGCTCCACACCACTGTAAAGCTACAGAACAGGTACCGTTTTTCAAGTTATCCCTCATTTTAAATAAAAATTTAAAAGAAAATGCACAAAATGCCCACGATATTGGTTGATCCGTTTTCCAGGAAGCCGCTCCGCAGCCAGTGGGTCACCCACTGAAAGCCGTGCCCATTGCTGTGGCGGAAGAAGAAGGCTCCGAATCGGAGGAGGATGAGCTGAAACCCAGAGGTACGCTGACAATACTAAAACCAACACTTTCTCATGGAGTTGGAATTTATTCAGATACAAACAGCATTGTGAGTGAAACCAGCTCATTTGTCTGTTTAAAAAGTTGTAACAAGACGTTGATAAGCAAGAAGCATAACCTACATTCTTATCATTCTAGGCCAGGGTTGTCTAACATAAGGCCTGCAGGCGAAAGTCAGATTTATCAAGTTTGGTTTAAAGTAATGACTGTTTTTTTTCCATAGTGTTTTAGTAAAGGTAGCTGACACAAGACAGAGTTGTGCTGAAAGATCAGTGATGAAGCAGCATCAGAACCAGATTCATGCTGTGAGGGTGAATTAGTAAAAACACGCAGGAATCAAGCAGCCCGAGATGTTACAAGCTTCTCTCAGCTGCATTCCGACCAGAAGCTGTGAGGCAGATCTGATTTCACACCTGTCAACAGTTTAAAGGGTCGAATCAAGCAAAGTTAATTGTCTGTACAAATCCATCCAGACACTATGAAGCCGTGGAATCAGGTCAGCTGGACTCGTGTTTTAAATGTTCAGTTCATTACTTGGATCAGAGGCAAAACCTCATTCAGGATGTATGACCAAGTCCAGTTAACCTGATTCTGCTGCTTTTAGAAGTCATTGCAAATTAGATGAAGTGGTTTTGTCAATCTTAAATGTATTTCGCTTCAGGAAGAATCATAATCAATCGAATAGAACAGACTAGAATAGAAATAGTGTATTAATCCCACAGGAAAATTCTTTGCTGCGTTGCTCCACACACAATATATACAGTAGTATTTATTCTTTCTTGTACAAAGAGCTTGAGTTGTTGTTTTTATTGTTTCCCGTAGGTTTGACGGGCATGAAAAACATTGGAAACTCCTGCTACATGAACGCAGCGCTTCAAGCGCTGTCCAACTGGTGAGCGCTCTGCCTTTCCGTTACATTTGGCCAATTATGCAGACAGTGTCTCCCTCTGCTTGTGTTTATGCGTTTCCCTTTCGCAGCAGCGGCGGCGCCGGTCTAATTAGTTTTCACTCTGTCTTCCCTCAACAGTCCTCCTCTCACTCAGTTCTTCCTGGACTGCAGTGGCTTGGTTCGAACCGATAAGAAGCCCGCTCTGTGTAAAAGCTACCAGAAACTCATCTCAGAGCTTTGGCACAAAAAACGGTAATAAACAGACAACAGTGGCTAGATTAGGAAATGAAAAACAAAAAGCTTCACCCTTGATGATAAATTATGTTTAATTGAATCTTTCTCAGGCCCAGCTATGTCGTCCCTACCAGCCTCTCCCACGGCATCAAACTAGTAAACCCCATGTTTCGTGGTTACGCTCAGCAGGTAGGGACAAGTACCCAGCAGGTAACTACACCTGGAATCACTCAACAGCAGCTCCACACCGTCTTTCCCTCTTTGTTTTCAAATCTTAAACTTGTTTTGTGAGTTACTGTCAAGAAATGCATGTGTTCCCGTCAAACTCTGTCCTGGTCTGAGTTGCTTCATCAAATCTGAAAGCGCGGGTTAAAGAGTAGAAAAAGGCCTGATGGTGACAGAACGTGATGAGTTTTGAGTGTTCAATATGTTCATTTATGGATTTTATAGTGAATATGTAAAAAATGTTTTTATATCTAATGTTTATGTTTTTAGAACTTTTTTTATGTTTTGGATTTCATTCTAACATTTACTTTGCTCTGCAGCAAATCACTTTTTTTTTTACATCTTCCTTAAAAAAAAAAGGGTTAAGATAAATGCACACTTTTTGTTCAGTTAGAATTGACACTAATAACCTTTTAAGCAGTTAAACTATAATGGCTAATCCAGCCAGTCTGCAGGTTCTGTTGGGAATTAACTTTACCGCAGCAAAAGAGATTATTTAACTGCAGCTGGAAGTAAGACGCTGCTCACGTTTCTACAAAGTGAAGTTTTAATCATGTAGCTTTGTAGACACATGTCACCAGGTGATTTTGCCCAAATATGAAGCTAAGTGCTGCTTTTACTTCATGAACTGACTCAGAAAATTAGCAAAAAAAATTTACCTTCAGGAAGCAAACCTAATCTGACATAAACTCCAGCAAGAGAAGCTAAACTCATATGTTATTACTTCTCTCTACTTGTGCTTTTTTCTGAGTATGCAACATGTTTTTGCATCATTGCATCGTTTGTTTGTTTGAAGTGATACAGTTTACTTTGAATTTGACTCATCTGCCATTGTCATCAGCACGTCTGCATTCAGCTTCGCTCTCTGTGAATATTTCCCTGTACTTTCATCTTCCACTCGACTTGCTGCGTCTCCCCGTCTCCCAGGACACTCAGGAGTTCCTGCGCTGCCTGATGGACCAGTTGCACGAGGAGCTGAAGGAGCCGCTGACCGAGTGCAACATGAGCGGCGAGGGCAGCGACGGCGAGGAGAGACGGGACGGGGACCGCTCCCCGTCCGAGGACGAGTTCCTGTCCTGCGACTCGGGCTCCAGCAGCGACCGCGGGGAGGGCGGGGGGGGCGGGCGACGGCGAGCTGCCGGTGCAGGACGAGTGCGACGGGGTCGGCCGGTCGCCCCCGGCCGGACCGGCGGCGGGCGCCGGCACCCCGGCGGTGATCTCGGAGAAGGAGAGGCTGAAGGAGAGGAGGGTGTCCGGCTCCCCTCTGCGCGGAGGCTCGCAGGAGATGGACGAGGACGCCGACGTGGACACGGCGGCCGAGGAGGGGGCTCCCGAGAGGGCGGAGGAAGAGGAGGAGGCCGCACCGTCTGAAAACGCCGAGGTCCAAACTCCAGAAAACAATCAGACACCGGGTCCGGGCAGGGCCAAGTCCAGAGCAACTCCAGCTCAGTAGGAGGTAGGAGGCTGGCCGCCACGCAGCGCTGCGTTCACTCATTCATCTCGTATCCATGATGTGTGGTCAACCGTCCGTTTTGTGTGCCGTTACCTAGAACCAGACAATGAGGCGTCCATGACTCAGCCTCAGTCCACTCCCTGCAGTCCTGTTCGAACCCTCCAGGAGCTGCATCCCAAACTGTCCTCCAGCCCGCCGCGCTCCAGCCCCCTGCGCTCGGCAGGACCGGCGTACTCCTTCAAAAAAGGTGCTTTGAGATTTCATCTATTTTTAATCCTGCTTTATTCACCGACAGTGGGGTGCAATCAAACACACTTTCACACATGCACACACTCTATACAGAGTCTCACAAACCTGGAAGAGGCAGTTCTGTCCTCTGCGCCAACATGGGTTTAGTAATCGTTCAGATATTTGACTGTTCACGGAAGATGCATCATCAGGTTGATGGAATCTTCAGGACTTCCCGCTTTTCCAAACTTCTGTCTTGGATTCCTCCAGGTTCACTGAGTGTGTAATTCTCTGATTGCAGCCACTCGAGTCGACCACAGCCGACGTGATTCCAGCCATCTGGTTACAATCTGGTTTCAGAGCACAGTCGTGTTGTATTTCTGTGATTGATTCCACAGTGTTTTTCCACTGTATCAGGTTAGGTTGGTGCTCTTTGACGTTGCTTCGGTGAACACGGTTTTTTCCACACTGATTTTATGGGCTTGATGTTGGCGATACAGCGCTAAAGTAAAAATGTTTTCATATGCTGCGCTATAAATACAACATTTATATATTAAAACAGAATACTCCAGGAATTGTGCTATTTACTGATGTAAACAAGGGAATCGATTGAAATCCCCAACTATGTCACACACTGAAGCACAAAAAACAAAAAAAAAATCAATCAAACTGCCCCAAAACAAAGAAGTCTGCCAAGTGTTTTGTTTCTGAACACTGCTAATGGAAACTGCTGATAAGGAACAACAAACCTGAGAGCAAAAACACATTAACATAATCTACTGATGTGCTGGTGCTTATCAAAAATAATATCATTTTCACAATACTGGACAACATTATGTTGTGTTATGGTTTGTGACTCTCAATGTGAGCGAGACGGATGTTTCTTACTTTGAATGTATTTGTTATTGTTATTGTTTTTAAAACTGAGTTGCGTTTTCTGCTCATTGCAATAGTCGGTATGCATTACAGTGTTATTAAAAAGGATTTGAACCAGATGCCTGTTCGGCTTCCTCTGCTGCTCATAACTTAGATATTTACTGTTGGAACAAATACAGTAGGACAGACTCTAACCTATCATTCAGTGTCTAATGCTCAGCCTGTTGCTGGAGTGTATAAACACTTCCTCCTGTCTGTGTTCATTTAAAATGCGACGCGTTGTGTTAACCTCTTGTGTCTGGGGACAAATTTAACCAGGATTTCAGGAAAGTGTCAGTTTTCGACGTCATTCATCCTCAGAGATTTCAAAATGTTTGACAGTAAGGTGGACTTTCTTCTGATTCTCGCCTCCTCCGTCTGTCTCTTTCCTTCTTCTAGTACAAAATGTCAGTGTGTGTCTGTCTGCTGTCCCTAACCCTCCTGCGCCGTGTGTCCTCCAGCTCAGCTGCTGCTCAGCGCCAGGAAGAAGAAGCAGTCGCACTATCGCAGCGTGATCTCGGACATCTTCGACGGCTCCATCCTCAGCCTGGTCCAGTGTCTAACCTGCGACAGGGTGAGATGTGCTTCACGGGTTCAGACAGCAGGGAAGCTACACACACTGCTCATGATGTGACGAGCATTCTCTAAGTCCAGGCTCAGTAACTGGATGTGAAACAGCACTTATCAAAACCAGAAATGCATGTAAAGTTCAAAATGATTGTGATTGATGAAAGAGACAGTTAGGAACATGTTTTTGAAAATTTGGAGTTAGAAGCATAACTTCTTTGTGCTTTTTGTGCAGGATAAGTCATGTTATTAGCAATATTAGCCTGTATTGATTGGTTAGTTTGGGATTAAATACCACAGTCACGATCCTGCTGGCATTCAGCAAGTCGATCCCTGAGGTCAATTAGGAGGAGAGCCTCAGGTTAATATGACCGCAGTGATCAGAATGCAGGATTTGAAGGTGAACTGCCAAGAATGATCTGTACTGGTCACACATACACAGAATTAATCATTTCTTGGGCTAACGAAGCCTTGTAACTGTGGTTTAATCAGGTCTCTACGACTGTGGAACCTTCCAAGACTTGTCCCTCCCAATCCCCGGAAAAGAGGACTTAGCAAAGCTTCACTCGTCCATCCATCAGAACCTGCCGGTGAAGACCGGCGTGTGTCCCGACAGCTACGGCTCGCAGGGCTGGATCTCCTACATCATGGACTCCATACGCCGGTCAGGAAAACAAGGCTCTAGAATGGACGGCATGTTGATTGGCTGATGCGAGGGATGTAGCTGTTCGCTGTATTTCTTGCTCGTATGCAGGTCGTCAAAGTTCGTGCTGAATCTTGCACTCACCTTTAAAAAAAAAAATCCCTTTTTTCTTAAGAAAATAAGCGAGAAAAATCTGACTTATCTTTTTAGTAGCCTGGCATGCCAGACTGACTTATGTGCTACACACAAGACACGTTTCCCCGTGTATCCCTGAGCATGGAGAGACGTCTGGCGTTGCCAGGCTATCTTTTTTAGATCTGTTTAAACTGTCAGTGTTGCAATGCAGATGATTTAGGTGGAAACTGATAGTAATTCTCTCCACTCCTCCCCAGTATAACTAGAGCCTGTAGGTCAAGAAAACTATGAAGAAACCAGAAAAGACGCTGCGTTTGCCTTCCTGCAGCGATTCTCTTCCTCTCCTCACTGCCTTCATTTTGGTTGTTTCTCCGTTCGAGCAGAACCGTCTGCGTTAGCTATCTCAGATCAATCAGGCCAAACCTGGAGACCGGAGCGCGCCTGGAGTCAGTCCAGGACTGATGGCTCGGAGTAGATTAAGACACTGAGCAGGACTGATTAAGTGCCTCTGGGCAGGTTGTGAGTGTTCGGCCTCCAGATTGACACAGCAGGAGTCGAGTTGCATTTCGTTTAAAGAAGCAGGTTCTTTTCAAACACGTGGTTTCTGCTGAATAATCTTTTTTCTATTTCTATGATCATCTATTTTCCTGTCATAAAACGCGACCGTGGGATTTTCATCAGCTGTCCCCAAACCAGATCACTCCTTTAAGGGATTGAGTAAATAAATGAGATGAAGTTGCATGTTTGAGCTTTATTGTCCGACGTGTGTTAGTGTGCACTGTCACACACACACACGTAGTTTTTTGTCATGCGTCACGTCAGGCTTCAGACGCGGCGGCTGCCTGCGGCCGTTTGTAATGTTTACTCTCCAACAGGTTCGTGGTGTCGTGTATTCCAGCTGGTTTGGGGGCCCATGGTCACACTGGGAGGACTGCCTCGCAGCCTTTTTTGCTGCCGATGAACTCAAAGGTGTCGACTCCGATGTGTTTATCTGCTGGAAGTGTTTCATTGTGGATTGAGACAAACATGTCTTCATTTGCATTTGTGTAATTTATTATTTGTTTGCTCCAGGGGACAACATGTACAGCTGTGAACGGTGTAAAAAGTGAGTGACTCTCAGCTTCAATCAAACATTTATCACATCGTCCTAAAAATGAATTAATCGATATGTTTTTCTCCAGGTTGAGAAATGGTGTCAAATACTGCAAAGTGCTGAAACTTCCAGAGGTACTTGTTCTGTTTTTTTGCCACAGAAATGAAGTTGGTTGCTGTTGTGGGTGCATGAAATGAACTTGTTTTTGTTCTATTCGTCCTGCAGATTCTCTGCATTCACCTGAAGCGTTTCCGGCACGAGGTCATGTATTCGTTCAAGATCAGCAGCCACGTGTCCTTCCCGCTGGAGGGCCTCGACATGAGACCCTTCCTGGCCAAAGAGAGTCCATCCCAGGGTCACCACTTACGACCTGCTGTCAGTCATTTGCCACCACGGCACGGCAGGAAGTACGGCTATCTTCACCTCCGACTCCCATGTCTTCTCTGCTCAGTGTTGCCTGCACAGGTTAACCGTTTTGCTCCTTTTTCTCGATGCAGGTGGACACTACATAGCGTACTGTCAGAATGTGATCAACGGCCAGTGGTATGAGTTCGACGACCAGTACGTGACTGAAGTCCACGAAACGGTGGTGCAGAACGCGGAGGCCTACGTCTTGTTTTATAGGTGAGGCGACTCCGTCTGTCCTCACTCACTGCTTCAGAACGTGAAGCGCCGCCACTGAGCGCGTTTTTTCCCCCCGGACTGTGCGGCGCAGGAAGAGCAGCGAGGAGTCGGTGAGGGAGCGGCAGAAGGTGGTGGCTCTGGCCAACATGAAGGAGCCCAGCCTGCTGCAGTTCTACATCTCCAGGGAGTGGCTGAACAAGTTCAACACCTTCGCCGAGCCGGGTCCCATCAGCAATCACACTTTCCTCTGTCAGCACGGAGGTGTGTGCCTCTGGTTATTAGATTGCATTCATGCTTTTTGTCCGACACAGGATGATCGCGCTTCCTTGCTACTGTTTTCCTCTCTCTCTGGATTGCCTCTAAGAAGTCCTGCAGGTCCTCTCTCTTTGATTTGTGTTAAAACATGACAGTGGAGCTGACAAACCAGACACAACCACTCTCTCGACATGCAAAGTCTGGATACTTTAAAAAGAAAAACCTGAATGAATGAACGAATGGATGAATAAATCCTGATTTAACCCATCCAGCTCTCGAGGAAACATCAGTGTCGCAGGTCTTTCATGGGTTAAAGAAAACTCGACTGAGTTTTACGTCAACATCAGTGATTTACTGCTCGGTCTGTGGAAACAGATGTTTGTCTCATGGAGCTAAAAGCTTTGTCTAATGTTCTGAGTCACACATTACTGGGACACTTATTATATTATTTACTCAACAAAAGTTTGTTTTTCTTTTCATTATTCAGAACATCTTCCAGTTTTCAGCCTCTTGTCAAAGTGCAGTTTAAATCTCTCAATATCCTGTCAGATGATTTGCATGCAAGCAAAAAAAAAAAAACAATTCATAACAAAGAGTTTTATTTGGATTATAGTGGCGGCTGCTTTACAGGACGGTATTGTGTATGTGAGTTACGACCTTCACTGCTCAAGTGGACCCCGGTGGTAAGACTGTGGGCTTTGTGTGGGAAGAGAACAAAAAAAAACAATCCCGCTTTGTCGTTAGAGATCTTAATGCTCAGCAGCGCCGGCTGGAGAGGATTTCTTCATTAACCTCGGCGTGTTTTATGTCCGCACAGGGATCCCTCCGAATAAGTACCACTACATAGACGACCTGGTGGTGATTGTTCCGCAGAACGTGTGGGAGTACCTTTACAACAGGTAATCCTGAAATACAGACGCCTGGGGCGGTTTGTTATGAACGTCCTGGGACATTCAACAAACTCTTTGACCTGTCGGGACGCAGCGTCAAAGTCTTTTCGCACACTGAAACTCTGCCTGATCAACAGCCAAGCCTTCAACTTTGATTAGAAACAATTAAAATGAGCATTTATGAGTGTAGTTGATAGAAATCTTCCTGTTTTTCTGTCCTCAGTTTTGGCGGCGGCCCGGCCGTCAACCACCTGTACATGTGCGCCATCTGTCAGGTGGAGATCGAAGCTCTGGCCAAGCGCAGAAAAATGGAAAATAGACACCTTATTAAGGTAAATGACTGACATTTACACTGTGGACGTGTCTAAATGACGATGATCGTTGATTTTTTGTTTTTCTTTGTTCCCCGTCTGCAGCTAAACAAAGAGTTCCAGGCTGAGGAGGCTCCGACGGTGATCCTGTGCATCAGCATGCAGTGGTTCAGAGAGTGGGAGAGCTTCGTCAAGGGCAAAGACAACGGTGAGGACCGGGCAGCAACCGCGGCGCAATTCAGAGTCCGTGTCTCCCCGTCTTCTCACGGTTCGTTTTTTATCGGTTTCCTCAGAGCCGCCCGGCCCCATCGACAACAGCAAATAGGCGTGATGAAAGGAGGACACGTCCAGCTGAAGCAAGGTGAGCCTCAGCGCCGGGCGGGAGGCTTGTTGAAGGGGGCGTTTAGGACTGAAGAGATGGTCAATAAACCTTGTTTTATGTGTGTTTGTTGCCTCAGGCGCAGACTACGGTCAGATCTCGGAGGAAACATGGCAGTACTTGTTGGGGATTTATGGCGGAGGCCCTGAAATCGCAGTGAGGCAGACGGTGGCCCCCGCCGACCCCGACAGCCTTCACGGAGAGCGGAAGATTGAGGCAGAGACGAGAGCACTCTGAGACTACAAGAGGTTGGAATATTTCACTTTCTGAGAGACACGACATGCATCCAACACAACAGCAACTGAGAAACGTGACTCCGGTCAGCAGTTTGAAACGTGTGAGGCAACTTCTGGGAAAACGGGTTCACTTTTCCAAACTCTTTTCCCGAATCAGCTCATAAATTCCGTCATTCCAGCCGAGAGTGAGAAATCTGCACAGAAAGCCAAGAACAACAGAGGAGTCCAACAGCTGTGAAGTGAAGCTGGAGGGTGGGAGTGGAGGGGCGCGCTCCCATCACGTGTTCTCAGATTGTCTCTCCTCTCCTGCTGCCCCCCCAGGTCCTCCGACCGCCTCGTCCACTGTCCACGCTCCGGCCCTCGCGGCAGGCTGAGGAATTGCACCTTGGTGAAGAAGCCCCAACGTGAGCACTTTGTAAATGTAGCAGCGCTTTAATTTCCAGCCGTGTTCCAAGAGGAGCGACTTAATAATGTCTAGTTTATTTACGGGATCACTCTGACGCTCAGTGTTATTAGAAAAACAAAAGCGCGCCCGGATGCCGTCTGCAGCTGTTGAACGCCGCTCGCGGGCGCAGAGCTCTTCTGTTTACCCGCTGCCATAGCAACAAGGTCCCA
This sequence comes from Salarias fasciatus, assembly GCF_902148845.1. Classification (NCBI taxonomy): domain Eukaryota; kingdom Metazoa; phylum Chordata; class Actinopteri; order Blenniiformes; family Blenniidae; genus Salarias; species Salarias fasciatus. Next base: position 23,461,526 of record NW_021941229.1, on the reverse strand, counting down.
CACAGCGCGAGAGATCCCAGACACATCCAAGCCCTCTGCGCCGCCGACCTTAAGCACGGCGCGCAGCGAGCCCTCAGGAATGGACGACGCGACGCGTGTTTTCACGGGCCGTCGTGGAGATCCGGGCGGGTTTGTTTTCACGTGCATGAGCGCGATCCCCGGGGATCCTCTGCACGGTCGGGACTGCATGCAGCTGCAGAGAGACGTTCCCTAGACAGGACGACACACCCAGTCCTCAAAAAAACAAAACATGATAACAGCCTTGGATTGAATTATCGACTCTCATTCGCTTTATCGAATAGGCGTAAGGACACATTTATTTATGGATACGAAGAAAACTGACGCTTTCATAAGCTACGGTGGGCAAGGACGGGTCGTTTAATATTTAGGTGTTCAGAGAAGAATGATGTTCTAACTGTTACGGTGATTCGAAAGTGTTCAGGATCATCACATTTTTCACAGAGATGTGTGAGAATCCACATTCAGGAGAGCTGCAGTACCGGATGAACCAACAGAGGGCAGTATTAAGCGAGACCACTTTCCCCAGCGTCTATAAATCTGTTGTGCTTCATCATATTATGTGATGCCGTCAGATGAAAAGCTGAACATTTCTGATGCAGTGTGAATGATAAATATATGTGTATATTTTATCTATTTTTCTTTTGTGTGCATGTTTTGTTTTTCAACCAAAAATCCAAACGCCGCTCTCCGGAGCGTCCGCTTGTGAAAATCCGTGCACATCTGTAGATTTCCCTCATGTGTAGATAAGCCGATTTTTTTTGTAAAGTTTTGTGTACAGTCCAGCTGTATTTAATATGTGGGAGACTCCGCGGCTTGTTTACTGCTGAAAAAATCAACCTCCTCAGCCGAAGAGGAAGAGACCGATCCACCCTTCTCCTTATCGCGGCTCCGCCAACACATCAGATCGGACCGGTAAACATTCAGCCTGCAGCTCGCCGCTGCTCGCACAGCTTCCATGTCTGGAATTCTTGGGAGTTTCTTCAAACTTAGTGTTTGTTTTTTTTTTTGAAATATGGAATTTGCTGAACGGTGCAAAACGTGACGCCAATCTTAGAAAAATAACCAGCTGCTCCTGCGTGGCTACGTAGATAAATCGTAGATAAATCACACATTTGCCTTTTTTTTTTTTTTTAAAGACGTGTAAGAGAAATTTTGTTTGAATGTTTACGAGAATGCAAGAAGAATTTGAAAGGAAATCTGAAGTTATTTATCAAGCCTTGAGAGAGCAGTTAAAGATTGAATAATCCTGCAAGTGTAAGTACAAATAAAGCAAACTTTGCTGAAAAAAAACTTAGACTGTAAAATAGAAGTGATAAATAATTATATATTAATTTAAATTTAGGTGAACGATTTGTTGCAGATATTTATTTCACGAGATATTTAAGTTTTCAAAAGTTTTTTTTTTCCCATTCTGAGGTATTTTATTTAACCCCTATTGAATTTAAGCAACTTTTAGATTAAGTTATTTTTAACATTTCCATCTTTCAGTTGCCAGTTGCTGCAGAATCCATTAAAAGTGATAAATTTCAGGATCAACCTTCACTCTGTCTTAAGCTGTGTTTTTATTTTGAGGCTTTTCGGCCCGATTATTAGATGCTGCAGTTTGGAAGTTGTAGTTTTTTCCCAAACCAGTGAGAGAAACACATACTGCTCATCAGAGGGGCTTTAAAAATCAGTAAATAAACAGAACGTTACATCCAGAACAAAAATTTATTGTAACTCTTCCTACAATTTCTCCTGAGGACAATCTAAAATGTTTCAAGTCTAACACAGAAACTTCAGCTGAATCAGTGTGTTAGTCTGCCGTGTGTTTGTGAGCAGTGCCTTCAGCCGAGAACACACCCACAGGCTTCCGTATTTATGGAGGGACATTTTAAATCTCAGTACATTTTATTGACCGTGCTTGTAAAGTTGTCAGAATTCATTTACTTTTAGACTCAGGATTAGACTTTAAAACCCCCTCGCTGGATTATCTGTCAGAGAAGACGAATCAAATTAGAGACGTGGGTCTTCATGAAGTTAAAATGCAGAAAACTGCATGTATTTTCAAAGAATTCTACCAGTTAAAGCCCTTGGTTATTTTGAATATTCAGAGATTCCCACCTTCCAGCATGTTAAAGTTTATTATCAAATGTAGAAAATTTCCTGTTTTTTTTTTTTATCTTCTTGTGAACCAAAGCTAATCACTAACTGTAGCTTCATATTTATACTGCAGAAAGTCCTGCACTTCCCTCAATTACTAACTAACCTGTCTTTATTATGCATACTAAGTTCCTTCCATGCATTGTGGGATCTTTCACTCTAGAATCCTGCTTCTTGAGAGAAACCTCACCGGATCAGTGTTCTGTCGATGATCCCAGATGTTCAGATATCGGTTAATGTCTTCAGCCTTCCTGCCACATGGCGGTAAACCCTGACTAATCATATTTAATGAACTGATCATCGGTTCCAAGATGAAAGCTGGCTTGTTTTGTTGTCTGATTCGTCCGTCTCGCCCACGTTTCCAGGATTTTAATGGCTGATGATCTTTTCAGTGACGATACGACACGCGTGTCATGTTTAGAAACCTCTTCAGGGGCTTAAGTGCAATAAAAAAAAACAAGAGAAATCTCAGTGCAATCGAAGCTCTGCTCTGGAAGTGACACCACACACTCCTGAACGTGTGTGTATGTGTGTGTGTGGTGTGTGTGTGTGTGTGGGAGCAGGGCGGCTTATTACAGAGCAGTGTTAAGAGATGTGAAGGGGTAATTATCTCCAACCACCCCTCTGTTTGCTTGTGTTACAACACGTAGCTATGCGTGAGATTTCCATTTCACCGGGAGCTTTGCTGCGGTCGGACCGTTAATCAGAGATCTCATCAAACACACGCACACACACACACACACACCTGATGTGATTGACTCATGTTTTCCCGGTGTTTGACAGTATGTGCTTCACAGCGATGACACTCGGACAGCACGGGACTTTAAAGCGGCCGACCTCCGACCTCAGTCTTAACGTCTGTATATCTGATGTAATTACCCATGACTGGTTTAAGGAATAAAATTGCCTGATCTTGTATATTCAACTTGTGTGTTTTTTCTTTTCTTTTGCTATAAATACAAACACAAATCACAACAAACAGGGAAGCTTATCCCCGAGTTCAAAAGAATATTCAGTGTTCAGTTTTTCCTCTTACTGTTGATATAATTCATGATCTTAATATGAACTGTGATTTTCTTGCTCTGATGAAGGTTTAAATATACGAAAACTTGCTTTATTCTGTTCAGTGTTATGAAATGTTTCCAGTCAGAATCCTTCTGGCTTCCTGAACTTTGATGCTGGTGAAGTTAAAGGGAAGTAAAACTCCTGTTTTGACACGACAAGGTTCATTTTTGTTCCACTGCTTTTAAGAACTCCTGGGATATCCACATGCAGATCTATATTTAGCATGTCAAAATTGGTAATAAATGTTGGAGGCAAAGAAACACTGGAATGATAACAGTGAAACGTGAAGAACGCAACCAATCCGGTGACCGAACGTGAGCTTTTCGACAGATGTGACCTGGAAGCGCGTGAAGATGGAGGACACACCTTCAGCTGTGTTTCGGTAGGAAGTGTGTGTCGTACAGGAGAGCTGCTGCTGAAGTGAGGATCAGTGATGTCATCTGGAGTCCCACATGCCTGCTGAGCCCCATCCAGACACCGGCGGAGCGAGAGGCAAGCGCAGGGAGCGAGCTGCCGAGAGGACGCCATGCACACGCTCGGCATCCACGCAGACCGCCAGTCCAGGTAAGAGAGACGCAGGGACAAACGCCGCTTCGTTACTGGGAAAGCTTGTGTGTGTAAGTGTGTGTGTGTGTGTGATGCTGTGATTGTGGAGCGACGCTGCAGCATCCCAGCATCACAACACTCTGCGTGTCTCTGAGCGTTTTCTGCTCAGACACATTCCAAAGTGTGGCCGATCAGTGACATGCAGGTTCCGTCCGCTCCGAGACGCTGATCAGACGCCACAGAGGGATGAATAATTCAGCGTCCTGCGGGAACGGCTGTCCGGGGAGCGACTGTGTCTTAAATCAGGGGGGTAATGACAGTCATGACAGCCGCTGTGCGAGAGCGAGAGAGGCTCGGTCCTGCTGTGTCCACGCCTGGGACAGGATGGGTGTGGCGTGGAGCAGCAGACCACTTGTCCTCTCCGTCCTTCTCATTTTAAAGTCTTTTTTTTTTGTTTTTTTAACGCTCTGTGGCAGACAGATGTGGGTGATGAAGGTCAGGCTGCAGATATGGAGGAAATCTGCATGAATCAACTGTAAAAACTTCAATTGTTAGGACAAATAAACTACTGTGAGGAAATAATTCTGACTGTTCTGGAATTTGTAGAGTTTAGATCAGTGGTTCATAATCTGGATGTGGGAACAAACTGGAGACACTGGAGATCCCAGGACGGTCTGAGGGCTCAAAGAAGACCATAATAACCTAAAGCTAAGACTTCCTACAATGAGGGACATTGTCAGATGCCATTTTGAATGCTTGTACAGCAGTGACAGTGACCTTACTGGAGGGAAAATGCCAAGTTTTGAGTGATCGTAAAGAGTTGAGAGTATTGAGCAGTTTTTCAGGACTCATTTGGAGGTTGTCAAAATGAGTTTTTTTCCCCACATGTTCTCAGACCAGGAAGAGTTCCAACGGCTGCAAATCAGAAGCTTCTGGCTTCTCTGTTTTGTTGATAGTGGGTGTGTCTACAAGTGTTTGCTTTGGAAAATTAGATCTGAGAAACGATCCGCTGCCTTATAAAGATTCATCTGGGTGAAAAACACACACACACACACATGGAAAAAACATGCAAACTTCACATAGAAAAGGCCTGGCTGGGATTTAAACCCAACACCGTGACACAGAAAGAGGGCAGGCTGATATCCAGAGCAGAGTGTGTGCTGTTATTAGTTGAAATAACTCATGTGGAAGTGGTTTGTCTCGGTGGAGTCGCTCGCCGAGCTCCAGCCTGCTGCAGGTCTGGCAGCAGAAATCTGCACTGAACGAAGAGGAAAAACTGCTGATAACAGAGGAAAATGGCAGATAGAGAGACAGATTTTCATGGATGGTTCACTGTAGCAGTCATCAGCTAAATGAACGTGTTTGTGAAGCGACCTCTTCTTGTTCCACGCAGCTGCCAGAAACAACCTGGATTCTGGATGCTCCTGCATCCATTTTTAATGTTCCACATTATCAACCCCTCAGCGGTTCCCCTCCTCTAAAGTGTACCTTCAACTCTCCACACAATATTTGGCAAAAGCACAACCGACGTGGGGCTCTTACTGTATCTGCCAGCCCGTAGACACACACACACACACTGTAACTTTGTCCAGCACCAGCAGGCTTGTTTGACTGGTGTGTGATGTATGGTCCAGCACACTCTCTCCCAGTCTGGCATCAATCTTTAATTTCCCCAAAGCACATTTTTCAGGAGCAGCTAAAGAATTAAAAAAAAAGCCAAACTTTGAACATTCTAAGTTCTGAAAAGGGTTTGGAAAGATGTGAAAGACAAAAAAGAAACGGGGAAGCGAGGGTTTGTCCATGTAATCCACGTTTATTTAACACCAGAACTTAAGACAAGATTCTTCACGCTTGCAAAGTAACAAACTCTTTTATCCGCTGTGAGATTCCAGCTGCTGCGTTTTTCTATGATACACTGATGCAGGAGGTTTTGTTTTTTGTTTTTTTAATGTGGGAGGATGAGCCTCCGAACAGAGGTTAAACTGTACAACACCCACCACCGCCTCCCAAATCTCTCACTACACACTGGCTCAAACCAACTAATGATTTTTGGTTAATCACCAGATGAAATAACTGCTTGTGTAAGTTACTAAGTCTCATGTAACAAGTGCTTTTTTTTTTAAGTGTTATATTTTTGGTTATTCTCTACAACGTGATTAATTCAGTTAGAAAAATACATATGTCAAAGAAAAAAAAAGGGAATATTTATCCGCTTATTTTTTAAATAAGGATATCATGCAGGGTTTCTGTTGCATAAGATGTGAACTGCAGACAGGAAAGACCAGCACCGGTACTCGGATCAGGCGAAAACATCCAAGAACTTGATCGAAAGAGACTCTGTCAATCAGTTTTACATTCAAAGTGGCATTTTTTGTGTTTGCTGCAGCGCCACAACGCTACCCTGTGTGAGACTGGCCGATCACATTCTTCAGCCTGATTTTATAAAATGTTTTTTTTGCCTCAGTCCATTTTAAATGAGCTTCAGTGAAGAGGAGAGGCCTGCTGCGTCCAGACACCTTCATGCAGCTTCTTCTTCGCACGACACGGCTTGGTTTGTGTTTGTGGGTCATACGGTGAAGCGCGTTCGCAGACAGTCATTTCCTGAACCGAGTATCAGTTTCCAGGACAGAGTCGGCTCGGAAAACAACACGCAGTGACCGAAACCACCAGGCCTCAACTGGCACTTCAGCGTTATCATGAACACTGGAAGGATGATAAATTATCCGTTTTTGTTTCACAATGTTCATTTTTACTGTAGAAAAACTTTTTTTCCCCTCCATGTCATGTCACTGACCTGTAGCTGATTAGTTGAACTTGTTCCAGAACACTTCTCCAGCTTTACCACTATTAATACTATTTTTCCAGCCTCTCTCAGCTTTTTTTCTATTTTTTTGCAGTGTTTTACTGCCAGTTTAGTCATTAATTTCTAGGAAGTGGTAAGATAATTTAAACCAACCCTTTCAAAATAAGGAGCAGACAGAGAAGCTGTCATAAAAACTGAATATATTGTTATACATCAAATTATACAGGAGAATCTTGGTTAGAAGAACATATAAGACACTTTTACATGTTTCAGATACAACTCAAAGTACATTAACCAAACAAAATAACAAATATACATGAATAATGTGATTTTTACTTGCAATATTTTGGACATTAGCACTGTGCCACTTTGTTTTGATGCCTAAAATATTCACATTGACCTTATGGGTGCAGAGATGAACTTTATTTTCATGTTGTGTTTACATTTCTGATCACAGGCTTTAAAATTCGGACTCTGTTTTAAAAGGTTCTCTTGGTTTCCCATCATCGTGCTGCGTCTGCATCATTGTGCAGAGAAGGGAGAAGCCCTCCTTGATAGTCTCTGTTATAGTGGAAACATTTTGTGCGATCTGGTCGAGTCTCGTGTTGTTACGCCTCTCAGACTCCTCCAAAATGTCCACAATGCGCCTCTTCAGTCGGAGGTCTTCATCCACTGCCGACTCCCAGTGGCCTCTCCTTTTCAGCCGGTCCTTCCTGTGATTGGAGAGCTTCGCCTTCAAAACAGAAGCCACACAAAATAGTCTGTTTGGGGTATTAAAAAAAAATGAATGTTAAACCTACACTTTACTTTCACAGAGATGAGAACAGTATAAACAGACTAAACCAGGGCTCTGCAACCTTTATATGACCATAAACATTTTGTGTGGAGACACAAAATATGTTAATCACCTAAAATGAAAAAAACATTTGCAGGTTGCAGACCTGGCATGGCTGTGAATAACATATATTTGATTTTATTTTTGTCTTTTGCAGCCATTTTTAGAGATTTTCCTTCAATTTTACATGGACTTTTTTTCACATAAGCCATTTTATGCAATTTCAGCTGCTTGGTTATTTATAGCCACTAGTTTCCTCATGGTTACAGCATTTATAAGTATATTTGTGTTTATTCCCTTTATATATATTTATATTCCACCGTTTTTCGTTTTCCTGTTATTTTTCTTTCAATCTTTTTATGTATACTTGCAAATCTAATCATTATAGCTTTACCGTTTTCCCTATATTTTTTTAGGTCATTTTAACCATTTCATCCATTATTTTATTATCCATTCCATTGATCCTGCATCCTGCTGTTTTTTTTTTAGCGGTTTTGCCTCATTCAGCTGTGTTTAGCTTGGGCCTTATTTGACATCGATGTGGAATAAAATTTAAAAAAGAGAGACATGATATTTATTCAGGTATATTTTAGTGAGCGCTTGACGGACGGATGCTGAAGATGCGCTCCGGAGCCTCATGTGTCTGCAGACCGCTGCATTAATGCATCCGTACCTGCACGATCCCGTCCCGCCGCTCCCGGACGACCTCGGGCGGATCCGGGGAGCAGATGGGGGCGTAGGTGATGCCGTTGCCGAACTCCGACAGCGGCGTGGAACTCCGGGAGGTGGTCGCCGTGTTGTCGCTGACGCCGACCCGCAGATCGGCGGTCTCAAGGCCGACTTCCAGGGAGCTGGTCGACGGCGGCCCGCCCCATATTTGTTGGCAGAGATCGTAGTAGATGAGCACGACGCGGCCGTGGCCGCTCCGACGCCCGGAGTCCACCGCCTGCCTGTATTTTCCTCTGACGCATTTTAGTTTGGACGTTACCTGGGCCTTTGTTATAACGCTTTCGTGTGGAAAGTCTTTGCCGTTTTCCTGGCTGCACGCCGGATACTGCTCCACGTATTCGCGGTAGATGTCGTAGTATTTCGACTGGCAGGATTCCCAGTAGATATTCTCCTGGGACTTGGTATTCTTGTAGTCGAGAGTCACCCGCAGGAGCAGCTCAACTTCGTCGTCTGTCCAAACGAGCGTCCGTGTACTCGCCATTGTTAAATGTTTGAAGCGGAAAAGCTCTTACCGCGCATGCGCGCCGCCATACTGGGATGTTCTGCGCATGCGCGGGTCGATGAACAAAAACAACAATGGCGGTCTCCACAGACATTACAAAGAGTTCTTTATATGGCTATGGCTCCCAGGCCACATTCTCCTGGGACTTGGCACTTTTATAGCTGGGAGCCACCAGTAAAAGCAACAACATGGTGGCCTGTCCATACAAAAGTACCCGTCCTTGTTAATGTTTATAGTGTCTCTTCTCTTCACCCGAGTGTGTGATATCACTACAAAAACAACGAACAGCGCCAACTCGTGGCCTGGCATGCCAGCCACATCGTTTTCAGCGTTTTGTTGTAGTGTAACTGGACATGGTTTTCAAAACGTTGTTGGGTAAATACAAAACTTCGGTCCCATTTTTCCACAACAGCATTTCAAGTGAGAACACAGTGTTGTTTGTGTTTTAACTCCAGAAAAGTTTCAGGAGTGACGAGATGGCGCATCTCACTCAGCGGCATGAGGGTTTTGAAATAAACTCAGTCAAGAACAGAAATGATGTCCAAGCATAAGTATGTTTAAAAAAAACAGCACCCAAACTGATATCGTCGACAAGTACAGGGATGAAAACCTGTGATCAAATATGAGGGTCTCCAGCACTGTAAATAAGATGATACATTGGAGCTCGTATATATTTTAGTGAGGGTTGGAGCACTGTCTGAATGAATGTGAAACTATAAATATGTTTGTCTATATACTATACATGTGTATATTTGTGTGTTTTTATGTGTGTATACATTTGTATCTGTATTTTTGTGTCTGAAATGGAAATTATAGTATTGATCTGCTTCTCATTAGATTATCGTGTCTGTTTTCAGCTGTTCATCAGGGTTTTCGTGAGCGCTCAGCTCCAATAAGCTGAGGAGAAGATAACTGGTGCCACACCGGATCATCTATCAAAGCTTCTGTATGAAGACGCCGTGAACTTGAAGCTGGAGGAAGGAGTTATCACATCTCAACGGAGACCAGGCAGACACACTCTCGAAAGCAACTCTCTCCCTCTTAGTGGTTTCTGGTAAAGCCGAGTCTGTAAATATTTACATGCCGTGTCTGGCAGCTGGGAGAGACTAAGAACACCTTGAGGAGGAGAGACACCGGTTATGACTCCAACTTACCTCACTCGTGCCCCCGTGAAGCCCTGAGGGCAGGGCTGGTCTGAGACTCTTGTGTTTCTCCTTTGATTGGATGAGCAGCTCCACTTTGTGTTTTGAGCCTTTTCCTTTTTGTGTGCACCTCCCACTTGCCTTTTTCCCCTCTTCCTCCACCACCTTCTATAGAAGAGAATGACTCATGCACATTCCAAGAAAACACTAACTCACTGTCAAAGAGTCAAACTGCACATATGATTTTTTCAAATTGACTTTTACAGTTATTTACCTATATATGTGTTTTTTTTTTTTTTGGAGTAAATATAATGTAAATTAAATACACAGTGCAAGATAGAATAGAAAAATTCATATTTTATTAACGTTTGTTGCAAATATGCAGGATTTCACTTGTGAATATGTGTGTGATCATGTATTTCCCCCTGTGTAACCTGGTGAATGAGTGAGTCTCAGTAAGTGTGTTAGATTTGTGATCCTTGTCACGTGAGGCATCATGGGCTGCGCCATGTGCAGCAGCTGGTGGACATGTGGACCGTGAGGATCGGCAGGACCGGCCGCAGAGCCATGGAGCTCTCCTCCTACCCTCACGTGCTGCAGGGGGGCTACACCGCACCGTCACCGGCCTCCACTACATGTCCTCCTTCTCCGACGCCGAGGACTGCTGCGACGACACCAGCTCCGGCAGCTCGCTCACCCTGGACTGGCAGACGCAGACGCAGACGCAGGCGCCTGACGGCTGACGCTGACGCTCACCTCCGTGTGTAGTGCAGTCTGCAGTGCAAACATGTAAATAAACATCAGAGTGGTGTTTACAATAAATGACTTGTAGTTTCTTGTTTGTCCTCAAATTGTAGCACTCATATGTTACACTTGAGCGAACTGACAGCATAAAATACAACAGCGGTGAACTGAGATTTGTCAGAATGGATTAAAAACCCGAGAAGACTGGTGAAAGTCTGGTTCTTTCATACTGAAAATAACAGATTAATCACAGAGTAATGAAATTGTTTTCCTATGAAAGAATGCATTGATGCAGCTCTTACGAAAAACATAAAGAAAACACTAAAAACATGAAGCTTTTGCTGTAGTATATTCCAATTCTTTAAAAAGACATCTGTAATGCATGCAGTGTATCCTGTTTGCACACAAATATCAAATTCTATTAATCATATGCAAAAATCCAGTGAATGAATTTCTTCTCAATTGTACAATTGTTGAAATAACAGTATATTTTAATCATAAAGATAGTCTTGAAAGTGCCTTCAACCAAACTGAAAGGTTTAAATACTGAAACAAAATCAATATTGCATCTTAAATATATGATAGAGACTATTTTTGTTCTTTTCACCTGGTATTTTCATCCTGTTCTGCCATTAAACAGTATTAAAGGAAGAATGTGCTGAAGGATCCACTACTGATCCGTTCAATCTGTGATCTGTTTTTAACTTTATATTGGCTGGATTTGCTTTTTGCTCCCTCTTTTACAGAAAAATGAAGGCAGGTAACAAAAATATATACCTGAGCAAGTCAATGTACAAGTTTCTGAATTTTTTTAAAGAAGCCATTTGTGGCTGTTTTTCTTGATATGCTGCTGAGTACTTTCCCCTATTACAGTGTGTCATTTGGTAAATTATATGAATGAAATCATGAGGTGTGTTGCTACATTTTGTTAGTAAAATCTTAAAATTCCTATCAGAACAGGAAGGTCAGACATCGATGGAGAAAGTTCGTCTGATTGAGTTCAACCTGAAGCCAGAAGCGCTTTCATAACGCTGTGAAATCTTGAATGACGACAGATTCCAGTGTTGAGTAACCAGGCCGCTGCATGATGGCACCACAAGAATCCACATGGAAATTTTCCTTGTTTTGTAACCAGCTTCACAAACTGGTGTTTTGCCCGCAGCCTCGCCAGAGTTCACCGTGTCAGTGCCATCACGACGACGATCCAGGAGTCCAGAAGACCGGATCTGTGTCAGATTTGGCAAACGTAGCGTGGTTTTTCTCACTGATGACACACAGGCCTGGTTGGCCTCATCTGGTCGGTTCTGAGTGAAGTTGCTCACGCAGCTAAATAAAAAAAGGAATTGAAACTCAAACATTAACACTTTGAAACTGAACAACGCAGAATCTTTTTTAGATGTCAATTTGAAGACAACACCTTTAAAATTCATCCAAAATGTGGATTTTGATTTAGAATAATTACACTTTTGTTTGGAGCATGTTTAATGTATTCTCCTCATTCTCATGTTTAAATTGATGGTAAAACTATTATATCTTCACATTATTGGGGAATTGTTTGATACTGTTTGTTTTATACAAGGTTTCCACTGAAAGTTACACTAAAACGTTTTTTGTCAAAGGAAATGTAAAACTAGACATATCACATCCATGACTGCACTTTGAAGATATTTTTAAAGGTTTTTGACTTGACTGAAGAAATGTAATTAAATGTTATTATATGTGTACAACACACACACATGCTCACTGGCACATAGAAATTGGGAAATTGCGAGTGCTGTCCATCAGAACGTTGCAAACTAAGCACTACTTAATCTCCCTCCATTTTTTTCCTCTTTTCCATGCCAAATAAAATGCATGTTTTTGGACAAAAACTCCACATGCACAGGGAGAACATGCAAACCCAACACAGAAGGGCTCGGCCTGGACTCGAACCCATTAAGCCTATGCTAACATAAAACCTAAACATAAAAAAAGAGACGTTTTAGCATTTTTTCTTCTTTTCAGAAACATTTTACGTTTAAAACACCAACATTTAATAAGAATCATTAAAAAGAAATTCTGAACTTTGCACACCTGGTTAATAGTTGCCATGATTTTTGTTTTATTATCCAATCTCACTCACACAGAGAACAGAACATTGATGACTGAAGCAACTGTAAACAGTCTCTCTGGAGCGGAAGATGGTGCAGTAAATCTGTGCTTTCTTGGGGAAACTATTTTAAATTCACAACAAACAACAGTTTAAATGATCAGCAGTCTGTTATTGTTGCTGATCTACTTGCACATTTTCAGAAACACTCTTTATTCCTGCTCCAGTTTTCCTGGAAATGTGGAAAATGTGTCACTTTTCCGAGATGGGAATGGTTTTCATTGGAAAAGCGACGCTGTTACAACATGACCGTCAACACAAATTAAAATTTTTACAGATGTAACCTCTCTTACTGACTCACCTTAGGTAACTTCTCTTCATTTAACCCATGAACTCCCGGTGCCCCCCTGTGCCCCTCTCCCTTAGAATCCCTGGATCTGCCCCAGAACATAAATATTCTTGAGGCAACATAAAGACTGATTTTACCTTGAGGGTTGAAGCAAAAAGCTGATTTTTCAGTTTACTCCAGAGAAAATAAATAGATTAAAAAGCGCCCAGGTGAAGTGTACCAAACTGAGGCGTGACAGGTGATTTCACATTTCAGTCTGGGATTTTCGGGGTCATGAATGAAACATTTCCGTTTGGCTGTGAGCCTGTAATCGCGTCTGGGAGTGGGTGGAGGCTCCGGAGCTACAAAAAAGCAGCCCTCCGGGCCCCACTCTTACTTTCAGCAGCGTTACGCAGCGGTTACGCACCAGCGTCGGAGCTCCGGTTTGATTCCTCTGTGCTGCACGGTAGGAGGCATTGCGATGGCAGTCATGATCAGGAACGAGGTTTTCTCCTGCTTTGTTTTCTACGGCGTGCTTGGTCATCAAAATGTACGTTGTGGCAATTATAACGGGACAAGTGCGGCTGCGTAAAAAGGTGAGGACCCAGGATGGGAGAATTACGCGCCAGAGCGCGTTTGAACTTATATCAGTGAATTTTTATCTCATGCTTTTTTTCCCCCAAAAAAGGCTTTTGCCAACCCCGAAGACGCGCTGAGACACGGAGGTTTACAGTTTCACAGAGAGGATCCATTCGTGGAAAGATGCCGGAGGTGAGCGACGTGCAGGAACTTTTACGCTTTCATAACGCACGGCTGCAAAAAATGATCTGAAATGCTCCCAAAGTATCCAGCGCTTGTGGCTGTTTTAGTGCTTTTTCTTTTCTTTTTGCACAATAAAAACAAAACCAAACTTGCTTATATTTGCTGCGAAGTGATCCCTCCCAGAGTTTGGTTTGGTTTCCTCTGGAGCCGTTTCATTTAGAAGGAACTCTCCCTCCACTGGCTCAAGCTGGCAGACGCGTCCCACTGCTGTGTTTTAACATGTCAGTGACAGAAGAGGAGAAGAGCAGATGTTTCTCTGCCATTAAACAAACCCCGGGCTTGTTTTTCCCCCTGTCTTCTGGTGATCGGTCCTGAACTGTCCACGAACTTGTCGTGAGAAACAACTTTTTACTGGAAATGTGAAACAAATCCTAACCTGGCTTTTCAGTTGTGTTTATGGATGAAACTAACAAGCAAACCAGGGGCGGTGGAAGAAGTTACATCCAGGAGTGATAAAACTGGAGGCTGGCACCGACATGTTCGACTCTGGATGAGGGGAAATGAAGTATTTACTTGTTGTTCTTGCTTTAATTGGTTTAAAACTATAATTTTAGATTTGAGGTGTTTTGTATTATGTCTGTTTCTTCAGTGCAATTAGTGAGCTATTAAATGTCAATTACCACATAGTGTTGCAGAGAAAAACTTCCAGATCAGTTCTCAAAATGAATTCAGGGATGTAATAAGTCCAGTCCCACTTTTTGGTTCAAATTAAGTTAATTGACAGGTGGCATCTTCTCTCAATAATCACCTAGAACCATGACAGTCGGGGCTGCACAGGAAAGCACTGTGTTATTCTCTAAAATACTTTAAGCGGACATTTAATGGCCTTTAGTGTCTGAAATAGACTAACAGATAAACAATAAATCACTGAATGGCAACAAAGTCGAAAAATGTGATTCAACTTTGACAGAAAATGTGAACAAGACAAAGAAACATACAGAGATGTTTCTAAGTGGAATCCAGTCAGACAAGAAATGCCTAAAAAGTGGCACTTTCTAAATTTTAAAATCAGTTTTTGATAATTAACAAAATATTCTGACAAAATGACTGTTTTCTGTATGAAAGTTAACAGAACTTTTTTTAAAAGTTGGAAAATGACTGAGACATTCTGTAAATCTCCCTAAAATGATGCATATAATCTTAGAAATGCTTCAAGAAATAGATGAATTAACAAAAAGAATACAGGGCGCTTAACAATACCTCTCGTTTGATTCCTGATTTTTTTCTCCTTTTCTCCTAAAAATGGGAGGAAACTTTACACAATGACAGACTTGACTCTCATACATTAGCATTAGGGGTTAATGGACAAATAGGCTTTTCTTTCACATGCACTGTTTTTCTAAGAGCCGCCAGAATAACAGGTCCCCTGGATAATATTGTTAGAAGTTTGTTTTTCGAGGTGGGTGGAGAGGAAGCAGGAAAGTGGTTTAGATAATTTGGAGCCTGTTGAAGTTTTTAAAAGGACGAAGTTAAGTAAAAACAAATTAAAGGTTTTCCTTAAAGTTTCCATTAAGAGTCACTGATGAGAAACTCTGATTTACTCAGAACTGTGACTCTGAAACGCTGAACTGTCGATCCTGTGTCACTGCTGAGTCACCGAAATGCAGACTCTGTGGAAACTCGTCAGCCTTTTTCAGGGAAACTCTCCTCTTCCGCAGAGCTCACATCAACGACATGGAGAACATCCTCCCCTTCCTCTTCCTGGGCGCCATCTACTCCATGATCGGGCCCTCGCTGTCGGTGGCCCGCTTCCACTTCCTGGTCTTCTTCCTGGGCCGCATGCTGCACACCGCCGCCTACCTGCTGGCCCTGCGCGCGCCCACCCGCTCGCTGGCCTACACCGTCGCACAGATACCCTGCGTCTCCATGGCTCTGCAGATCCTGATGGCGGTGGCGGCGTACGCCTGAACGGCGGCCGGGGGTCATCGGGACCGGGATCGGGTCTCTCGATCAGACAGGAATATCAGTGGGAGTGCAATACGAGGTGTGTGAGCACACCAGCGCTGGTTTCTGTGAGATTCAGTCAGTATTTTGTTTTTTTTTTTTTCTATTCACTAAGCTCAAATGTGACAAATCTTGAAGTTGCCAAGGACTGTGCACGTATGTGCAAAATGCAAAATGAAGGCTGTTGCTTGTTCTGACAGGATCTGTTGGCATTTGCTGTAGATTTCCCAGCACTGCTCCGTATGTTTACACACGGACCCAGACCGCCGTCCTCCTCGTGGTGGACTCATCTTCCTGTGCAGATTAACGTGTGTTTAGGTTGGATCCAGGAGCGCCAGCGGGCACGGGGGAAGTGTCAGTGTCACAAAACGACTGCTCCTTCTCAACTCAAAAGTCCTGGAACAGCCTGCAGAGGAAGAAGTTCTATCTGTGAAAACATGTTTTAACACTACCTTAATGATAATTTATTCTTCATTTTAATGTATACGGTCATGGATCCATCTCTGTTGGAAATAAAAGAACTTTCAGTGGAAGCTGCTGCGTGTGTGTGTGTGTGAGTGAATCGTCTGCGTGGACACACTGTGCTCGGCGGTTCGGGGGGACGGAGGGGTGGGGGCCCCACTTTGTGTGCAGGAGTGAGACGATCCAGAACCGCAGGGCAAACTTCCAGCATTCCTCCACCTGTTATGTAACGAGACCCTCTGATTGTGCTGCCTTCGCACTGTTTGGCCCCGAGGGGTCGAGGGGAAGTCAAACAGGCGTATTTACAGTAAGAATGGAGTCCGGTCAAGCATTTCAACTGCACACACCTCCAACGAGCCGCCCGTTTCCTCTCCCTCACGTGGGACTTGGAGCAGCCGTTTTCCATAACAGCATAAACCCAGTAATCCCAGTTCCAGAGGTTTTTTCCAGTGACTAAGCTTCGAGCCCACGGAGCTGGAATGTGTTGTGATCATGGAGACTTTTGTGTTTTCGACGAAGGAGCAGGAAGCGGAGGGAAGGTGGGAGGATTGGAAAATCCTCTGCTCTGAGTGATTGAGCATCCTCAATCCATATAATCTGGGTGAAGCGTGAAGCCGGCGTGTCGGGGGCCGGGGCGTGTCTGCATCCTGAGCGTGCGTCAGCGCCGTGGTCGTCTCGAACACTCCTTTACCCCCGAGGTTACAACAAACCGGCCTCCTGACCTTCAGCCTTCATTTCTCAGTTTTCACAGAGCACACTGAAGCTTTTTTTCTTCTCTCTTTATCTTCGTTTTGTGTGTTTTATGTATTTTCTTGAGGAGATCAGGTGACATTGCTTGTGTTCTCTGTCAGGTGATCGGTTTAAGTTACCGGATGCTCTGTTGTTTAGAGGGTGTAGACTCGGCTTGAAGGAGACGCAGAAAGAAGACAAGCTGGGATTGAGATTTAAAAAAAAAAGTCTCTGTTTAGGTGGTGTGTTCAAACAGCTCCGGCAACATGTATCCCCACCTTGTGGCCACACACAGACACACACACACACACACACACACCAACACACACGCTTCAACTTCTGAGAGAAACTGTGTTGATTCCGGCACAGTCACATGATCTGAGCCCTTCATCTGGGTAAAGCAGTGCAGGTGGTATTTAGTAGAAACTTTGAACTGCAGGTTTTCATTAGACATAAATAAAATCTCATGTGTTTCATAAGACTGATTGTAAAAAGTCTCAAAAAGTGAAGAAAAAAAGCAGCGCCTGAAATATCCTTTGACAACACCAGAGTGTTGAAACTTTCCGTTTCGAGGTGATCAGAGAGTCAGACCCACACTTCCTGTCAGTGCCAGAGTCACTCTGAGCCACCGAGCTACAGATCAGCAGAACAATACCGACGTTTTTGAGCCTGTTTAGTTTTTTAAATTTCCTCGGTAGCTGAGTAAGAAAGTGCCAAGATGAGATCAGCTCTTCCTGCTGCGACCCGGGTCAGGACCGTCCCACCTGAGGCCAGATTCCAATCTCCCCTCCATAAAAACTTTATTTTCTACAAGACAAAGCAAAGAATGCTCCCCACAATTAAGCTGTCCCACATTCCGGAGCCGCTGAGCCGGAGGGAATCTGTCTGCAGTCCAGGATCGTCCTGCCACAGTCCTCAGGTCGGCTGGGATTGAAGGTGGGCCAGTTTTCCCATCAGGGCCCCTCGGCCCTGAGGACCTGCTGGAGGACGCGATGCTTCCTGAACCACTGTCTGTTCAGAGATATTCTACTCTCATTTTTTTTTTAAGCTTCACTTCACTTCTGAACTATAATCCAAAATATAGTTCATTTTTCTTTTTTTTTTAACATTAGAAGCCATGTCTTTATATGTCCTAGCACTCTTGACTCACAGTGAAAAAACCATGAGTTCAAATCCTGCTCTGGTCTCTGTAAAACCAATACTTCCATTTTCTGGTGCACTGGCTCATCAGTTTGGCCCGCCTCCCTAAACTGCCTGTCCAGCGAGATCAGTGATCAGCTGATCCCTCAACTCCTGGTCACAAGATTTAACATAATTGTACCTTCATGCTGTCAAAGGTCAAATGCCATCTCTGACAGTAGAAGTACTGTACACTGATAAACCAAAAGCACTGGCTGCCAAAAACAAAATGAAGTGTAAATAGAGTGTCTCGACTCGTCTTCAGTAGCAAAAAGGGGCGAATTTCTCTGAAACAGCAGCTTGCTTCAGACTCTGCCTCATGTGGCGGCAGCAGCATGAAAAAAAAGCCCAGGATGTAAAACAGGTCTGTTCAGTAATCAGGTGAGCAGTTTTGCAGAGGAGCCCTCCGTCGTGTTCCAGCCGACTACTGAGCTGCAACATAAGAGGGACTCCAGGCAGTCTCTGTTCAGCGTCTTCGTTCTCACACTCAGGAAGAAAAGGGGTGAACGGAGTCAGAACAAACAAAAAGGTGGCATGAGGGACCAAAAGCAGAGCGAGGCGGCAGTGAGGCTTTTATAGACCCGACTCTTCTCTGGCAGCTGCTGTCAATTACTGATCAGCTCCGCCTGCATTGAGAAACATAATGAGCAACACTGAATGCTACGCCGTTCAGTCACTTGTATTTATCTGTGGTAGTCTGTTTTTCTTGCTTCCTTTTTGCATCCTTCTTTAAAGTATCAGATTTAAACTATTTTTTTAAATCACATTGTTTCCACAGTTAATCATGATTAATCACACTTTGAATTGCAGTTTTTAAATTCTGTTGTTTTGCACTTGAAGGCAGTTTTCAGCCCAAAACGTAAATAAAACATCCATCAGTCCAAACAATCCATTGAAAAGTTGAATTTAAAGTCATTGGTCAAGTTTCAGCATCGCGACTTCCTGCAGCAACTGAATTCTTCCCAGAGCGTCTTGATTGTTAATCAAAACCAGAGAACTTTGCTTTTGACCTTGTTGGATTTTCTTTCAAAAAAGCGCCATGTAGACCAACTGAATACAACGTCTATGTTAAAAATACAATTTTCAAAGTGAAAAAAGCCCTAAGCCTAATTATGATTAACCACAATAAAAAAAGAAAATCTTTAGTCATCCCTATATTAATCATGATTAATACGATTACCATTGACTGCCGTAATTTAAATTAAATAGAGTGTGTTGCACAGCTGATGAAACAAAGAATTTCACTCTGAAAATGTAACAATGAAGGAAACTTAAACTTTTAAATCTGAACAGAACCACAGTAGTAAAGAGGTTAATCCATCCATCCACGTATAAATACACACGCAAATAAATCAAACTTCATAAATATTTATTACATATCAATGAACAGAATCAACTACTTTCACAGCAGTGGTCTACAGCACTTCTTTAAAATAACTGTTCAAATAATAAATAATATAATAATAATAATAATAATAATAATAATAATAATAATAATAATATAGTTCAGTTTCATTTGAGGCCACATTTGATACACAAACATTTACAAGTAGTACTTGGCATTAAAAACGATGGCGATACAATATTTTAAGACACTTGGTGTTTTTTTTGTAACTTTTTTTCGATTTTGATATCACAGAGAGGTTCAGCAACAGTCTAAACAGTAAATAGATTCAAATACAAAAAACAAAACAAAAACAAACAACTCCAAAAGAAAACAAACAGAAACCATGAAAAATGCCAAGAGGGGAGGTAGGAGAAAAGAAGCGCTTTAGACAGAAGTACAGGAGCAACAGCGGCGTTTCCCCCTCACACTCCTCCATTCAGAGTAAGAAACGCTAAAAGTAGCTTTTTAAAAATCCTCCTCCTCCTTCCTTTTGTCTGAGTTTTGGGTTCTGGTGTTGCTGAGGCAGGTGGGATAACAGAGGAGAGGGAGGAAGAGGGAGGAAGAGGAGCAGAGGAGGCTCATGCAAGAGTCCAAGGCTGCAGGTCTGTGAAGCCACCACCAGGAGGCGCTCTCATGGCCACACCAGCACAACCTCATGAAGCTTATTTCCCTGTTTCTGATACTTATTTTCCGTATTTTGTGTATTTTTAAGCTTAGGCTGTAAATATTAAACTCATAAACAATGTCATCTTTAAAAGTTCAAGAAATATTGTCTTTTTATGGGGTTTAATATGAGTAACTTCTAGATTTCTCTGGATAATCTGAGACGGTGTGAAATCCTGAAGCAGATTTTGGTCAAAACTCCACCTGTTGCACCATAAATGACCTTCTTCAGGTTAACTGATGCCTCTAACTGCACACAGGTGCAGCTCATCACCTTCTTTCTCTCAGTGATGAACTCCTGCGCACGATAAACACTCATTAAAAATGCATTTCTGTCAACAATACTGACAAAATGATGCATTTGTGTGTATTTTGTTCATTTATAGTCCACTAAAATGGATAAATGTTCTTTTTAGTCTTTACTGAAACAGTGCAGTTCTTTTATTTTGACTTATTTAAAAAGTTGCATAAATGTTGTAAATTTTACACCATGCAAAATCTAAGCCAGACTCAACCCAACTAATGTGGCAGCTTTGGACCACAAGCCTTATATTTGACACCCCTGTACTGCACATTCAGCTTTTACATCTGTTATTGAAAGGAATGGCTTTTTTTTTTTACATTTTATTTTTAGTGCATGTCTTAATCTATGTTCTATAATTTAAACTAGTTCTAATTTAGTTAAATTTAGGTTAATGAAAGATTGTTGCATATTTACATGATTGAAATGCTATAAAACCGTCTCTGTTAAAGCTGAATGTGGGCCTACGTGTTTGTGCATCAGACAGTTGTAATTTTTAACATACAAAAAGTCTATTTTTCTTAATTTTCTAACTTATTGGTTTACTATTACTCATTTTTTACCTTCCAGATACATAATTAATAAAATCTAAGCTTGTCTTATAATTTAAAATTCAAAGTAATATGGTTTTTCACCTATTATACTTCTGCCAATAAACGAGTTAACTTAAAATCTGTCAGTTTGATCCTATTTTTGTGGCCTTTCTCACAGTTCTTTTACTGTACTGTCATGAATCGGGCAACCAGCAGCTCAATCATGTAAAAATGTGGATTCTCAAAGCTTTCTCACGTGGCCGTGTGTGAGCGACGGAGAGCCTCCGGTGAGCGGACTCGGTCTGAACCGGACCGCCGTCTCGGCTGCTACTGCTCAGACGCCAGGACCCGGCGGCTGCGAGGAGGTCTGGCCGGATGGAGGGGATGCTGGGAAATGGCACTTGTGGGAGACTCTGCCTCCAGCCCTGTCCACCTGTTTGCTTGTGAGTAAGGATAAGAATACAGACTTAAAGGTGCAGAGAGCCGTAGAACATCGTACTTCTTCTAAATGTGGGAATAAAATTGATTTTTTTTCTCTCTCTTTAATAATATATCTATAAATATGCATCACAGGCCAGGCGGGCGTCGGCGGCGGCGCCCGCTGCTGTGTGCGGTGTCATGTATGAACAGATGTACACATACATATGCATATCATACAACATGTGAACGTGGGTGGAAATAACCACGAACTATACAACACGTACTGGACTGCAGCGGCTCCGGAGGGGATGGCGAACGCAGAGATGCCTGTAATGCCTCGGTGTGCAAGGTTTACATTCACTGAGCGGCCTGGGATCGAACCGCCGAGCCGCCGCGGGGCTCAGCGCCTCACACTACCTCACTTGCCTCTTTGGGTTACTCACAGCTTGGGCGGGGGGGGGGGGGGCAGCACAAACACCCACACAACGCACGCACACGCACACACGGACACGTTCCTCACTCCCGTCTCGCCCGAGAAACCAGGAAACGAAGAACAGAACGAAAACAAACGACAAAAACCAGCAGGAGTGGAATGAAAGCAAAGGATAGAGGAGTGGCGGGCGGGCAGAGAAGTGCACACTGGGATTGTCTTCACTTTAGGTCCAGGACGTCTTCTTCGAAGGACGTGGAGAGTCCGAACGCGCTGGCCAGGGCGGCCGGGCTCTCCGCACACAGCGCCACCTTCTCCGGCTCGGCCTCCGAGGCGGCGGCGCAGTGCAGCTGGACGTCCAGCTCCGCTTCAGACGACTCCGAGAGTAACCTGCTGCACAGAGACGCGCCGTCAATGTCCACCCCGAACTGGAACCAGCCAGCCCAGCTACGATTAAACTGCTCATGCATGCAATTCACACGGCATCCAGCAGATGGCAACGTTGTGAAGGCAATCCGGAAAACATGAGGCAAGGAAAGGTCATTTTTTATTTTTGTTGAAAGGAAAGAAACATGATTTGAAATTAATCCCAGGTAAAGCATGACTCCCCCCAGGAGCTTAGTCCATAAACAGCATTTCAATTTAAAATCAGTCTAAAAACCCAATAAATACAAATCAATTTAAAATCAGTCTGTATTTACTTTTATGGACGATAAAAAAGTGTTTCGTTCTTGTCAAAAATAACCATTTGTTCTGATATCCATATCTAATTGGCAAAATTATGTTAAGTGTTCAAGTCTACAAACTGAATAGGTACATTATTAACTGATATTCATCCTTGATTTACAATTTTTCTTCTTACGGTGCAATTTTTAATTGTTTTGACATACAGTATGTGTGCATTGTATTCTTTTAAATTCATTCATTTTGGCAATATTAGTTTTAATAGAAACTAACTTGCAGAAATAAAATGTACTGATGTCCAGTACTTGTTTTTTTTTAAAGTTATTATAATGGGGAAAATCAACAGGCAGGTTGAGTTATACATTTTCCATCTGATGGATCGAAATATGAAAAAAAAAATCCTGCAACATCAAACAGCGTTAAAATGCCATAACGTTGAATGACACTCATTCCTTCCAGAGAGGCTGACTTGCTGCTGAAAGCGTCGGCGTCACCTGTCGCTGTTTGTGGACGTCAGCGCTCGTCCTTTGTTCTCCTCCAGTGTTCTTCTTGCTCATCTTCCTGTGTTTGACCGATCCGCTGTCGGGTTTCCCGCTCGGCTCCTCGGTGAGACCTGAAACAGGAAACAGTTTAACAACCCAGAAACTTTCATACTGCAGTTCTGAAAAAGGTTTGAACAGAAGTCTGTAACTCACAACACTTTTAATAAAAGAAAAACCGAATACTTTCACGAGAAAACCCGAGTTTGAGCTGGACGACACTGCGATCAGGAATGACTCATCATTATTATAAAATCACAAAAAGAGCCAAAGCGGCACAAACGCTGCCAAAACAAAGACATTTCTCTGTTTTTCCCAATGTGACGAGAACAAAAACAAAGGAAGTCTGAGGTTAGAACATTTCCAAATTTCACGAGAAAGTGAAGTGAAGAACTTCCAGTTTCTGACAATCATTAAACTGTTGTCGAAAAAGTTCTGGACAGATCAACTCAGCCATTCTTCTCTCAGCTGTAGAAGTGAGAACAGATTTCTCTATTCCTGGGATTCGGAGAGACTTTCCTCGGGTTATCTGGATGATCCATAATAATCTGAAGGTCTTAATCCCGCTGTCTGGTGCTCACTCACCGGATCATTCAGGCTCAAAACTACAGATGAGCACACTTCAGTGATTTTTTTAAAAGTTTCTCTGGATCTGAGTTTATATGTCAGTTTTTTTTTTGTCATTCTTGTATCAGATTGTCCCGTTGACATGAGCGCAGAATAAAGTGATCAGATCAATGTGTCTGCCAGGAATAGCATCCCATTCAGTCAGTGGATCAGTCCCACAATGCTTTGCACAGTGACAAGGTGTCAAACACATTTCAGTTCAGGTGCCACATTCAACATGAGTTAATCTTGAGTAAGACCGGTATAACTACACAACAATAAGCTTTAAATGTAAACTTTAGAGTTTTTCCTTGTTGCGCAGAGTACAAGACGAAAATGTCGATATTTTCACAAAAATAAACAATTATTACCAAAATGGACACAATCTCAGTGGAAATTAATCTTAATGATAAATCAATGAAAAAAAAAGCTTTCTTTTACAATTTCTTTGAGTTTGTCAGGAAGGACTGAAGCCTCTTGTAGGCCAGTTTTGGCCCATGGGCCTTATGTTTCAACCCCCAAAATATTAGCTTGAATAATTAAGTTTTCACTCCCAGAAATTAGATTTTAGAGTTTAGAAATGTTTTCCACTCGTTACCCAGCAGCTCCTTCCGCGTGCGGCTGGCGATCTCCTTGATCTCCATGCGGGACAGCGAGAGCGAATGCGTGGCGGAGATGAGCGGCGTGGGCGGCACCATGGCGGGCGCCGGCGTGGTCAGCACCTTGTTGACCAGGGGCGACTTCAGCGGCCTCTCGATGCTGCGGCCCACCAGGTTGCAGAGCGGGATCTTGAAGATGTGCTTACACGCCGCTTCACCTGGGAAGAGGAGGAGGAGAGGACGAAGAGGAAGCGGTGAGGAGCCAGGGATGTAAAGACAGATAACAAGAGAAGACATAAAACACAAGAGTTTAAAACAAGATGGAAGCAGAGTGTCAGCAAGGACACGTATAAAAGGAGACGAATGTGTGGCGGCTAATGAAAAATGGATGAAACTAATGGCCTGAAGCACGACGACGCCTTTCTTTTTTTTTCAAGTTTTAGCTCATTACTGACAAAAAGTGATATATATTTAAAGCGTGCAGCGTCTTTTTAGGTATTTCACTCAGCTAATGAACATCACATCTCGAATGCATCTTATTTTTATTCAGGCTGAAAGCGACGGTACTGATGTGAGTCGATCACCGGCAGCCGGTTCGCTCGGCGTAGCATTAAAGCAGGAAGTCGTAGGAGTCGACTCGGCGTTAATAATTCAACGCAGAAACCCGTGTGGAGAAACAATACGGTGTGAGGATGTTCATGCTAGCCCAGCTCGCAGCATGTGCTTCTCTGAGTGTTAGCATGAAGCTAATTTTAATTCCTTTTCATAGTGATTTTTCAAGCTATTTTCAAAAAAAATCTCAACAGTATCTCAGCTGACTGCTGTCGGGAAAACCTAATCTGTATCTGAGAGACTCTTCACTGACCGTGTCGTCACTGCAAGCTGTGAAATCTGTGTGTGAAGCGTTTTCAGCCATGACTTGCTTCTTCCAACCAAACTCTACTGGGTCTCTCTGTGATGTGGTTTTTCCACATATCCAAACAGTTACTACCGAAAATAACGGCAAGTTCAACATGAAATCAGTCCTAATGATACCTTCAGGTGCAAAATAGTCAAATGTTAGAAAAAAAAAAAGTTGCATTTTGCCTGTTTTTACAAATTCCGACCGCATGGCTTTGCAGCTAATGCTAATGCTAAAGCTAGATTGTTCACTTTCAAAGCAGCATCATGTTACTCAGTGTTGTTTTATGTCTGCTACTCATAAGATATTTGTTTAAAAAATACATTATTTGCTTGGTAATGTGATTTAAAAAATATCTAACTTATAAAAAATAAATAAATCTGATGCAAAAACTTAAGCTTATGCAACAGACACAAACTTTTATAATCAAATGAAGCCACTCTGCAGTGATTAATCGTCTTATTTAAGGAAACAATACTTCAGTTGAAATTAATCAACCTTGTACGGCAGAGTTAATGCAACGTAACTCTCCAGTGCTCATTTACAGCAGATGATTTATCACTGAGGAAAGACGACAGAGATGTGAAATGGAGTCTTTCAAATGATCCAGTCCGCCTGGCGGAGCCGCGGCCAGCCGGCCTGCGGTGTCCCGTCGTGCCGCCGGGGGCTGCTGTTGGAGCTGCGCTGCGGCGAGGCGGGCCGGCGGTATTAGCGCCGAGCGGAGTGAATCGAAGTGGAAGCCGGGCAGCGCGGAAGAGGACTGTCTCATTTGAAATGTCAGCAGGTGAGTGGAGAGTAAAGAGCCATGGAGGAAAAACAAGAGAGCGGCCGCCGGCGTGCCGCCGCAGAGCCGCCGCCACGTACCTGTACCGCCACAGAAACAGAAGAAAGCATGCAGGTTGTTTCTTTTTTCTTTTTTTTTTTTTTTAGAATATACAATCAGTGATTGATATATTCCACATGCATGTCTGCACCAGGGGAAGAGTCTCACTCTGTCACGCCGGCAGGGGAGTGTTTTTAGGCTCTAATTGAGGAGAGGCGGTGCAGCCGTGCTGCGGGTTCGCGCCGATCGCTAACAGCATCTTGTTCACATCACTGATGCGATCACATCAGATGAAAACCTCCCCGAGGAGCAGATCTACGGCAGGCAGTTAGAGGATGGGATTTTGTCAGCAGCCCTTCAACCTTTTCTTCCTCCCCCCCTCCTCCTCCCCCTCCTCGCTTCCCCTTCATTTCTTCAGCCCTCCCCCTCCTCATCCTCATCCTCCCACCATCAGACTGTGGCACCGCTGTTTGGACCACCACTTTGGATCGAAGAGCGGGCTGACAAAAGTCTCCATGGCGACAGTGCAATCTGTAAATCATGCTGCGGCAGACGTGTCTTCTCCTTCCCTCTTTCCCCCCCCCCCCCCCCCTCCACGGCTCGTACACAGCCCCTCCCATACCTTTTCTGCACCTCCTCTTTAAATCCCTCCTCCCTCAGACTGACGTTATCGCTCCTGTCTCTCTCTCTCTTTTTTTTTACTTTGCGCTCTATCACCTCTTCCTCCCTTCATTTTCAAGTTTTAATTAGTTAGGACAGTAAAAAAAGGGGGGAAGGATGAGGTGGTGGTGTGTGTGTGTGGGGGGGGGGATGGGGAAGACATAATGTTCACTTAACATTCAACCAGCGTTCAAGTCAACATGCCGCCTTGGAGCAGACAAGGGTGAAACACTCTGAGGAGCACGTGCGTGTTAGTGGGGCGGCATCGTGAGGACGGGAGGATCCCGCAGTACCTTCGGCGTCCTTAGACATGTACAGGGAAAGCTTGGTACCATAGGGGATCCGTATAGAATCTGAACCAGGGATGAAGAAGAGGGGTTACGCCAACTCAACACACACAGGTGCATACATTTTCTGACACACACACACACACACACACACACACACACACACAGAACCTCAGTGAGTCACTCAGTCACACAGCAGTAGGTCGTCTGTTTGGTCTCTCGGTGCGGCAAATAAAATAAAACAAGGGAAAGAAAATGAGAATCCCTCTGAGGGCGATGATTACCCCTTCCAGCCAGAAAGCATAAATCCCGTCCTCGGCTAATTGCAGCAGCACCGGTCAGACCCTCCTCCCTGCTAGTTGGTAGTGGGACCTGGAATTACTCGCCTCCCCTCAGGAGGAACGCTGGCGGGACTCGGACTACAGCTCCCCCACGGCCGTCCGTCAGTCTGTTGGCTCTCAGCGAATAAAAATCGTGTGTTGTTAGCAGCTGGTTCAGTCCAGAGGAGGTCAGGAGCGAGGCGACGGGAGACTAAATATACGATAAGAGAAGGACCGGATGATGAATGCAGGCTTGATGGCTCACATTGATCCTCCATCATCCTTGAAGGCGTTGTTTTCCCTCTGAGGACACTTGACTGGAGGTGGCGGGGGCGTGTGTGGGTAAACACTACGCCACCTGTTTGGTAATGTGCTGTCTTCTATAAATTCAGCGCGTCATAATGACTGTCGGACACGTCTTTGTCCTGTAAATGCAAATTCATCACTTTTTTTTTTTTTTTTCCTGATTGAATTTCCACCTTTGTTGTCACTGCGGGAGTCAAATCAATGAGGTATTGAATGGAAATCACTTCACAGCCACTTTTAAGATCTTTTCTTCCTGTCAGCAGGCGGATTATTATCCATCCATTCTCTATTGCTTTGCTAAACTCAGGGTCAGAGGCGATCCCAGCCAACAGTGGGCGTGTCCACCCTGGACGCTTCGGCAGTCCAAACACACACACACACACACACACACACACACACACACTCACAGCTGAAGAATAGAGTGCCCAAAGAAAACACACACGAGGAGAACATGCAAACCCCGCAGAGAAAGGCCGAAAGCCCAGCAGGAATTCACAGTGGGGTTTTTCTTGATGGGTGAACCACTTCACCACCATGTCACAACAGAGTTCTGAGTAAATCACAGTCCCGTCTCGTGCATCTTGACCTTGATCTTGAGCTTTTCTTTGGCTTGAATGTATGAATCTCATTCATAAAACATTTCCCGCTACAGAGAGCCTTTCAGCAGCGCTGGAGCCAGTGCAGGCTTAATTTTTTGACCTTAAACTGAAATAAAATGAGGCGGAAAAACTGCAATAACAGTATTTGTAGCTAATGACCTAAAATGTAATAAACTACTATATAAGTAGACTACAGCTGGAAATGGGCAGAATGAAGAGCCATAAGTCTACACTCTGTCAGGGCTACACAGAGAGACGAGATGAGGTAATACTCATGAGGGACATAAACGCAATTAAATATCTTCCAGTGAAAAGCAGCGTTGAACTGTGGGATTCCAGCTCTGGAGGGCAGAAGGCTGCTGCTCCAGTGAGCCGCTCTGCTGAGGCAGGTTTATGTAAATGAGCGGCTCAGGGTGAGGAGAGCGTCCAAAGTCAAGCAGGTCTCTGGGATACGTTTCCGTGTAAAAACCTTAAATATCAGAGCGGCGGCATTACAGACATCCTCCGGGGTTTTTTTCCCCTGCGGTTCGTTCTTACCGTCTCCGAGCGGCGAGGGGAACACGGGCATCTCGTAGCCCGTGGGCGTCTGAGGGGAACTCTGGGAGCTGGTGTCCCTGGAACTGCAGTTGGAGGCTGAGCTCACCGGAGCCGAGGAAACAAAATAAATGTCCGACTGCGGGAGGAAGAGTGACGAGGAATCAGGTCAATACGGGGAGGGCGGACACACGGACCAAGCAGAAGCTGCTACGCGATGCAGGTGTTGACATCGTTGGAAATCATGAAATTGAGTCATTCTGGATGCAATAGAAAGACAAACATGGCGTCAACGCCGCTGATCACACTGACCCGTGAAGACGTCAGCTGCAGCTCCGGCACCACGGCGGTGTACACCAGGTTGCCGTTCACCACCAGTCTGATCTCGATGGAGTCCGTAGTGAAGGCCAGGATGTACGGAAACGCACAAACTGCGAAGACAACACAAACGTTAACGAGCCGCACTTAACGGACAGGAAGCCCAGGAGGAAACGCTAAACTGTAAACAGCGACACTTTCAGCCACGACGGCGCTGAAATGTCATCATTAGATAATTATCGTGTGTGAAATCTGCCCGAGCTGCCGTCCTCGGGGCTCCGCGCTCGCTTTTCCTCTCAATGTCGCTGTGAAATGGACAACAAGGTGAAAAACACAACAGGAAGGACACTGGTGAAGAACAAATCAGAAAAAATAAACCCTGGAAGAGACTACGTGAGAGGGACTGATTGAGGGACCGAAAGAAAGAAGAAGAGAGAAAGAGTCTGAGCATAATAACCCAACGACGAATGCTTGTTTGGACATTTCAGTGAATCCACTGAGAGTCTTCGAGACGTAGAAATGAAAAATAAGAAAAAAATGTAACAGCGAAGACCAATTTCTTCTTTGTTAAAACCTTAACGCAGCATGAATGACATGGATTGTAGTTATTCATCAGTTGGCATTCTGATGAGTTATTTCACATACTGAGCTCTCGTTTCACATTTTTTATTCTATATGGCCTCACATAATATCATATTCATTGCCATTATTTATTATTGTGCGTTGCAGCTAACAGTGTATTTATTCTTACAGCAATGATGTGTTATCTACATTAGTAAACAGCAAATCCAATGTAATTATACATATTATAGACGTGATCATGAATATAAAACATAATGTTTTACCAAGGAAAAAGTAAGCACGCCCTTGGTTTCCCTGAGGTAAAAACGCTGCGGCTCCAGCAGTTGAAAACACAATACTGACCTTGACTTGCTTATTTAGAGCACAATGTGAAGTTCATGTGTGTTTCTTTTTGAGTATTTCAGCTTTAAATTGAATTTCAATGGTGTTAAAATATAAGGGAAAGGTCAAGATAATCATATTTTAAGGGAAAATTGACTGACAAATGCCTTTTTTTGGTGTGTGTGTGTGTGTGTGTGTGTGTGTGTGTGTGTGTGTGTGTGGTGTGTTGTTTGTGCTTAATTAATCTGCACTGTGTGCTATAGTGTCTTTATAAGTGCCTGTGTGAGAAGACGCCACGTTATGGGATGCACAGTAACCTATAGCAGCTGCGATCTGCAATCAACAGGGTCAGAATGTCCACTTGTGTTTTTCTCTTCATCACGTCCAGCATTAATAACAACACACACACACACACACACACACACACACACACACGCACACACACGGAGGCCTGCCGGATGCTTGTGGTTATACGTGGTGTTTCCATGGCGACAGCAGGCTGCGGCCCGGCCGGCAGTGTGTGCGGGGCGCGGCCCGCCGTAAACCCACCGATGGCGTTGGGCATCTGGTTCCAGCTGAAGTGGAAATCCGAGGTGTTGGACTGGATCATCGGCGTGGAGCCGTTAAACGGACAAACTTTCTTATAGTAGCAGACATCTGTAAAACAGAGTCAACGGGAAATAAATATTGAAAAGAGAAAAGATTTTGTGTTGTTTTCAATGCATTTTAGTGTCTTTACAAAGAAATGAAAGTAGGATTTAATAGTTGAGGCTGACAGATTTATTAACAATTCTTATTTTTTCTTAATATTTGAGCCAATGACCTCGCTGTTTATCTTCTGAGCTATGTCAGATAATGGTTAAAAAGTTGTATTTTCCTCTTGAATACCACATTTGACACTTTTACGACATTTTACATTAGAATACATTGTTTTCAATAGCTGTTAAGATCTTAAAGCAATAGAAAATTGTAATTCATTTGATGCTAGTTGGATGCTTCTGAATTCCTTATGAAGTCTTTCTATACTTTTGCACTTGCTATTTTTCAAATTAACTTTATTTCAGTTATTTGACAAATCTCCAGTTGACTTGAACATGTGTGATTTAATCAAATTTCAAATAATTTTACACTCCACTCGTTTATTTAACGTTACATTACACTATGATCTTCTTTAAACTTTCTCATCCCATCAGATGACAATAAATGCATCAATATACAGAAATTAAATGACACTAGGAATATTTTCAAAGGTTCCCTCATAATCTTAAGCCGCCTGTGTTAAGATTTTTACCCCAATACACTGTATAACATCTGACGTGGTTACAGTCCGAAGGAGACTCACAGTTGTAGCACAGCAGCAGACCCGCCTCTCCGTCTTCATACACAATGGCTGCTACAAAATTTACCTGCAGGCAAAGACAAGTCGGCTCAGAGAAACGCTCTCAAAGGTCACATGTGAGGAACTGCTTTTAATCAATAGCGTCAGGTCAAATACCCCGAGGACGAGAACGAGGAAAAGATACTCTTATTGTGTTTCTGTTGTTTCCCTTTTGAAAAGCAGAACAGGAGGTTTTATCTGAACAGCTGTTGGTCCTGCGGTCTGCTCATTCATCTCTCCGCTCGCTCCTCCTCCTCCGGCTTGTGGCCATGAATGACAATGCCTTGATTCAGTAAGCAGGCTGGTAATCAGCAAGTAAACACAGCCGCTAACTGGGCCAATTGAAGGGTTGAGTTCTGCTCGGCTTCAATGAACATCACATTAAAAATACATGGAAGGAGAGGAAAACCGCCCGAGTGTGTGTGTGATGGTTTGTCTTTCTATCCTCGTGGGGACCGAAACCTGATCGCACGCCGACACGCGGACGAGGCCATTACTGGGCGAAGACGTGTTTTGCTGTCAGATCACGGCTCGAGTTGAAGAAGCAGTGTTCAGCGCGGGGCTGCAGGAAATGAACGGGAGTCTTACGAAACGAGCGAACCGCGTGCTTCTCACCCTGTTGGCGTCGACGTGGTGCAGCCTGTAGGCATCCCCGGTGCTCTCATTGATCAGGTCAAACTGGTGTTTGTAGGCCACGCAGATCATGTTGTCGTTCTCCCCGGTGGGACCGTCCACCAGGGCCATGACCACCGGCGGGTCGCACAGGCAGATCTCCTGCCGGGCGGACGACACGCAGCAACATCAGCACAGAGGTTCGGCTCCACCGCGACGACTCGGAGAATCGGAGATCGTAGAGGAGGCCCTGCAAGACTCAACCTGAGGGGCTGATTCTCTTTTAACTCTCACAGTGACTCCAACTTATTAAACATTCCATTTCTTCTTTTCTTCTCCTCATCAGGAAGAGCTCGCCGTACCCGTATGTACTGGAACTCCTCCACCGGAGACTCCGCCCCCGGGGCGACGGCGCTGAAGCCTTCGAATCGAGGATGCTTCCTGGTAATGAGGAGGAGTTTGTTCCTGATGGCCGCCACTATCCTCAACTCCGAGCCGTGGTGGGTGTTGATGGAGTACAAATGACAACCTGGTGCACAGAGGATGGAGAAGAAGAGGAGGGAGGAGAAGATGGAAAGTACATGGGACATGTGTTGCGCTGTCGGTGCTTTTCCTTGGCATCGTCCCACAGATCAATGCACCCGCCGCAGTCAGCTGGCTGGCCCGACACCAGCGGCTGGGCGGACGGCGAGCGCGAGCGCAGAGAGGACACGGATTAAGGTCGCGCTCCCAGCTGCTCAGACACGTTCCGTCTTAATAAAAGGTATCGATCGACAGATAACCTGTCATGATTCACACTATTAGAAAGCGAGCCGGGATTAAAAATGTCTCTATAGTCTTCAAATTCAAGCAAATTGAGATATACTTAAATATGACGTACGTGAGGCAGGATTTGTCACATGCCTATGCTAAAATACCAAGCTAAGTCACATCAGTGGGTATTTTAAGGACTTAAAAAAAGTGTCCAGACCTCTAGAAGTCACCAAGTAATGCATCATAAAATAAACGTGCATTGTTTGTAGATATTTCACATTTTTATCTTCCAATATTTTGGAATATATAATCAGAATTACAATAATTTTCAGCTATTTTCCAGCTATTTTCCTGCTAATGCAACTTTCATTCATATTAATATCAAAAATTGCGGTAAGTACCACGCTGGACCACTAGATGTCACTGCATGACGACAGAATGCTCCAACAGTGTCAACGAAAAGCCTCTATTAATACAGCATTAGTCACCAAAACACAAAAACTGCACACAAATTTATACTGAGGTTTATTAGGCTGCTGTATCATTCAAGATTAGCGATAAGAAAAGACAAGTCCAAAAATTTCCTTTCCTTGATGCTTTTTCTTTTATCAGGTGTCATTTTTTTTCTTGTGAAAATACAGTAAATAATAACACAAACCAGTTTTCGCTGATGTCTGTGTGTTTTTTGCTGTAGGTATGGCTAATACAACCTGCAATCCAACAGTTTTCCTCAGTCAATGAATTAATAATAAACCCAAAGGAGACTTCTTTGAAATCTGAAAAAAGACTCGTCTGAGACCAAATTCAAATGAGTGGAATTGTTTACAACTAGCAGACTGCATCAATAAAAACCAGGTTTTCAGCTACTTTTCATGTGATAGGCTAATATTTAGATTCCTCAGTAAATTCACCATTGTGCCGATAAAACACTGTGGTTTTCATGTTTATTTTGAGTTCTTCCTTATTTTCGCCTGCTAAACTTTGTGATATAATTCTGCGGTTGCGTTCGTCGTCACGACCAGCAGCAACAATTCCAGCAGGGGAAAACCAGAAAAGCAGACTCTGTGTGTCTTGAAGGCAGCGTTTGTATCTTGCAGTGTGTTCTGCTGGCTTGTTTGTCGGGATTAGCGCGCGGCGCGTGCGATGCTTTGTACATTTCCCGGCGCGCCTGGCGCCCCGTACCTTTAGTTTTCTCCAGCTTGTTCTCGCGGCTGTCACACTTGCTCCTGACGAGCTGCCGCTCCTCCAGGCCCCTCTTCATCGTGCTGAGCCTGAACACGTACAGCCGAGCGTCCTTCCCTGGAAACACAACAAAGACGCTTCTGTTTTCGCACGAAGGTTAATCTCAATTTGCAGTCTCTCTCTCTCTCTCTCTCTTGTTTTTTTTTTTGAAGCACCCTCCCACGACAGACAATGGTGTCGCGCTGGAGAGGATTACTGGGAGGCTTCTTTAGGCTCGTGGGCTCTTAGAGGCTTTATCAAAGCCCGCAAACAGTCGTGACAAATGCTTGCGCTGCCATCGCATAATCACTATCAAAACCAGCTGAACCCTGTTTGTCAATATTCGGGTTAGCTAATCATCTGCAGGGTAATTAACTGGATGCTCCTCCAGCACCGGACAAATCCTGCCGGTGT
Organism: Salarias fasciatus; assembly: GCF_902148845.1. Lineage (NCBI taxonomy): Eukaryota > Metazoa > Chordata > Actinopteri > Blenniiformes > Blenniidae > Salarias > Salarias fasciatus. Next base: position 23,427,253 of record NW_021941229.1, on the reverse strand, counting down.
CTGTTGCCACACAGCGGGCTTCTTCATTTCCCCGAGTGCAAGCAGGTCTGCGTGTTATTGTGTTCAATCTGCCAATCACGCGCGGCCCTGCAGGGTAAACAGACACGCACGAGCCTCCACCGCGCCGCCGATCGGTTCTCTATAGGTCAGCTTCCTCGCATCACGGCGCAGGATCAATGTGTTGGCTGGGCCGGTGGAGGTGGACAGATGGGAGCGAGGAGGGAGGAGAGGCGCTGCACCTTTGTCAGCTCGGGTGATGAGCAGGTCCTGAGGCTCGAGAACGTGCATCTGCTTCACCACCATCGTTCTGTCGAAGACCTGCACTGGAGGCAGCGTCTGAGTCTCTGGAACACAAAAATAAATCTGAGCGCATTTTCCAACGCAGGGCTTCATTCTGAGTATCTGCGGGGCGTCGCTCACCACTGCCTGGCAGCGCCGGATCGGGGCCTGAAACACGGACAGCGTCATGATCAGCACGGCGGCGGCGGCCGGCTTCGACATTGGGACGAGTATTGAATGGGTGTGGATGACGCAGCACAGGACACGTCGATGGGGATGACCTTACCGTCGAGCAGCATGACCCCCGCTGCGTCGGTGGCCGCCAGCAGAGACTGACCCCACGAGTCGGCGCACACGATCTCGTAGGGGAAGGTGCTGCAGAAGGGCTGGGACTCCCACGGCTGCAGCACACGACACATGACACACACAGAAATTAAACATGATGAAGGGAATAAAATATATTAGTTTTAGGAAAATTAACATCAGACATTTGCATTTTAATGTCATTTTTGAAAATAAAGAAACCAAATACAAGACAAAATCCTGTTTTCACACTGAAAAAATTTTTATTTTCTATAATAAGTTAATAAAACACAATAAATTGAAGAGTTGCTAACTGTTTTAAAATAGTGGCTTCAGAACACAAGTGCATGTAATTTGTTTTCTGGCGACTTCATATTTTTAATGTTATATGTTTTTAACTGTATTTTAGAAGTGCATTGTGTACAGTAAAGTCTTTTTCAGCCCTGTTTCCTGAATTTGGACTGATACAGGTTTCTGACTGTGGTTCTGGACTCTGTATTAAGAAACGGAGTCAAACATTTCTGTCCTGACAGAGGAAATCAAAGAACCTCATTTGTAACATTATAATTTATTGTGAATAACTGGACTAAATTGTGGCTTATTTGCAGTTACAAACATAAGAATTTTAAGGGATACAACTGTATTTTTTTCTGTCTTCACGTTAAATGGATGACTACACAGAAAAATGAGTGCTCAGGTTCTTAACAATGGTTCTTTCATAAAATTATAGTATTAAATCTGCCAAATATCAACAGTTTTGGCCTCCAAAAACCTAAAAACAATAAGCAGCATTGTAAATATTGAAAACAAAGAACGATTTTCGCGGCTTCCTTGCTGAATGGAAGGTTCCTGGCCTCACCTCCTTCCTGCAGAGCCCGTGGTGACAAGGCTGGTGGGGGCGTCTCCTCTCACGATGGTCTTCAGCTTCAGAGCCTGGAGGCGAGAGACGCCATCAGACGACACGCAGACAGCAGGTACCTGTCATATCTGTGTGCTTCGGCTTCACGGAGGTGGAACCAGCGTTCCTGGGTGCGAACTGTGCCAGAACACTGCTCCCACGTGGCTCATCGTATACGCTACTGGTGGATTGTTTACAGTGATGCAAGAAGGTGCAAACGGCACGATACTGCTGACAGAGCGAATACACCGGATGGGATGTGTACATGTGTTTGATTTTCAAATGTTTTTAAGAAACTATGGCAGCTGTTTTCTACAATTCTGCCTTCAAAATATGACAAACAAATAACTGCAAAGCCAAAATAATAAATATTTGGTACTAGTGCAAAACCAAAGCAGCCAAGTGATGTTAATGATAAAAAGCTGATATAAAGCTGGATCGTTTTTCATGTTTTCGTTACAGAAAATTTGAAAAGCTTTTTCAAAAAGTTGTGTTTTCAGTGGCTCCGAGCACTGTTGTCGTGTAAACGGACGCCTAAAACATGACAAAAGTTTTCCGTTTTCGCTTGAAAACATTTCCGTGTAAACAGGGCCTACCGACCGATCCAATGTTGGTCACTTTTTAAGATATTTACCTTGATTTCGAAACAATTTCTAGACTTGAACTCGACACATTATAGTAACATTGTATCTGTAATATTCAACTAAAGTCCCATTACTGTTTCTGTCCCTTTTGTGCTTATTTAGTAATGAAAACTGCAACTCACTGACTTGTACAGGATCCTTACAGCAGACCCGTATCAATAAATAAGCTCCAAAACTCAAAAATACAGCAGGAAAACGTTTTGTTATCAGTCTGAGAATTGCAGCTAATTGACGCTCAGCCGTTACCAAGAGCATGTCTGCATCAACTGGAGAGAATGAAATCAATACACACCAACAGCACGACGGCTTAGCAGAGCGGCCGTCTGAACCATACATGAAAAAAAAAAGAGAATCGCCCCTGGAGGACGGACTGTGAGCCTGCAGACATCCATCAGATGGGCACGGATCACACAGCGAGTCAGTTTATCTGAGGACAAACGCCTCGTCTGCACAAAACGGGATAATCAATGGCCCGACACGTCCGCCCGCCGTTGTTTTCATGCTTTACAGCACAACGTGTCGATGCTTCCGCTTTGTGTGAACGCAAAGGCGGAGGAAAAAAAACAAACAACAACAACCAGCGAAACAAAGAGTCAGAAAGGTCAGAAGAAAAGCGGGAAAACAGCAGAAGACGCTGTTTTCGTTCTTGTTCTAGAGATTGGTTTCAAAAAGCTGTGACAATCTCAAACACCTCCGTTCGTTATTTACAACTCTGATCATGGCGAGACCTCAAAAACCAAACCACGACAGGTTAAATACCAACGATTAACAACAGTGTAAGTCTGTAAATCAAACTGTAAATCATCCCACACAAACGCAAATGTTCAAATTAATGTACTTTAAGCAGGAAGTCAGTAAATGAGGTAAAGAAATGGTAAGTAGAATATAAACGGACGAAAACTGACAGTATTATCAACGAATGAATCTGATTTTCACGTGGATTTCGTGGTTCATGAAGGTAAATTCTGATTCTTTGTTCCTCTGCTTGCGGTGATCCACTCACAGACACATTACGCGAGGCTTTCTGAAAGATCAGGAATCACAACAGGCCATAAATGAAGCGAGAGACGGTCATTAACTCAGAGACACCTGGAAACAAATCATTAGCGAACTGTCAGAGTCCGTCTGGGTTCAGCACCGCACACCGTTTGTTTCCTCTGCTACACCTCCAGACTTCGCCGTGATATATTTCCGATGACGTCAGGCGTAATGAAGGTTACATCAGCCTGAAATGGCCGCCGGACGACACCGATCACTTGGTCTGGCAGCTAAAAATTACAAATGTTAGCACGAAGGCTTTAACATTTCCTGTCGTGACACACATCATTCTTAACGCATTCTTAAACTGACATGATAAAGTTTTTCTTTTAGCTGTGGGACTGAGTATATCCAGTGAAAATGTCTATATCTTTGCAAAACCAAAACAAATATGACTGAAAAAAACCACGATCTCAACATAAAGTCAATTTTAATGAAACCTTCTGCTGTAAAATACTGTGAAATGTCTCAAGAAAAAAGACTCTCCTACAGCTGCACGGGCTTTCTTTTCGATCTCACAGCAAGTCACACATTTTTAGAAAACAATGAGTGAACGTTTTGGGGGAATAATCAGAAAAATCAAAGTGTTCGCCTAAAATACATTCATGCCTGAAGATCAGCGTTCACGCCTTAAAAAAAACAAAAAAACAAAATCAAACTTGTTTTTCCTGCCGGAACATGAAATGGAAGCGCTGAGTCTCAGTGTGAATTCAATGCTTGATTACAGCTGAAACCTGAAGAGCTCCGGAGCAGAAAGCAGCAGAAACCTGGGAGACATATCCTCTCTGTGATTTATGACAAAGTTATACTGTCCACTTTAATTATTCTTCTCTTTGACTCCTGTTCATTAAAGGTGTGAAATTGAACCTTTTTTTTTTAAGCCTAACCTCTACTAGAGAGCAGAAAGGGACTTTAAGAAGTGTCGATGTTGTAATAACTTGCTAACTTTTCCAAAACTTGTCTTTCAATACGAGTTTCCACCACAAGGTGGAGTAGTGAGCTGAAGGTCTCAGAAATGAACCACCTGGTAAGAACAGAACCATTTAGGCCTTTTTTAAAGCTAATGAAGCCAATAATGTTGTCATTTGTCGATACTTTAAAGAAATCTTTGAGCCGATCACATACTGCTATTGACTGGTTGTCATGTTAACAAGTGTTTATGGAATAACTCATAAAGCTTTTGATGGATTTCGGTCACAACTGTATTCTGGATACAGACTTCAGAAGAATTTTCAACAATAGTACAGAATTATTAATACTTTAATATTTTTCTATTAAATTTAAAAGGCTAATTTTCCTTCAGGAATTTTTAAAACTTATATAACAATAAAGCTTGTTGCACAAGAAGACTTACCACGTATTTGGATGTTCTTTTCTTTTGTGTATTTCTTTTATTCACTTTTTCTTTGTTTTCAAATCATTATTCATTGTGTACCCAATAGAATTCCCAATCAGTATCGAACAGGAACATAACATGTCAGGGTGGAAATATGATTGTTTTGCATGTGTGTGTATTGAAGCTTCGTGCTGACTCGGCCGATTTTCTTCACCTGTCCTATTCGGACGAATTCGGCCTGCCGCGCCTCCTCCTTCTTGCGTGCAGACTTGGGAGACTCGGGCAGCACGTCGCTGAAGGAGCGTCTGTTCAACATGTTCTGGGGAGAAAAGGGAACCTAAACGTGGAACACACACAAAATGTGACAGACACACACACAAAAACACAGACACCACACACACACACAGGGAGGGAGAAAAGAGAAAGCAGAGAGTGGGTCTTAGAGACGGACCCCGGCGGGGGGTGAGAGCAGCAGTGAAACAGTGTTAGCAGCAGCAGCAGACGGAGGGGGGGGGGGGGGGGGGATGTGAGGGGGGGGAGCCCCCCCGCTGGGGGAGTCGGCGTGGCGCAGGGCTGCGGCGCTACCTTGTGCAGGTCGGGCATGAGGTCCTGGTAGAGCGAGCGGATCAGCATGTCCAGAGTCCGCTGGCGCTTCTGGGCGAACGTCGGCGTCTCCAGTGTGGCTTTCTCTCCATTGATTACTGCGGCGCGACACAAGAGGCGGTGAGAAACCACAGGTTCACACGTTCGCGAGTCGGACGTCTCCGTCGTCGATCACGTACGTTTGACTAGTAAAAAGTCCCTGAATTCGTGGTGATCAGTAAATACAGGCGGAGACGGGAGAGGGGTCCGAACAGCGGCACGCTCTCTTCTGAGAAAATCTTCAACCTGGCACAACAGAAAGTCTTAACTCACAATTATTTAGTGGAAAACCGAAGCAATTCTGTTACTCCGAGAGGACAGACAACTGGTTTCCAGGATCATTACAATCAGAATGAAATGATACTTCAGGTTTTTTTTCAAGAATATATTTAAAGGGATACTTCAACATTTTGGCAAATTGACCCATTTAGCGCAATTCCTTAGTCATTTCGAACAGCATACTTACTTTTTTGTGAGGCGAGCTGTTGTTTATTCAGAGGCGAGTCGGGGAAGGTTTTCGGGACAGAAACAATGGAAGTGGATGGTATTTTTGTTCCCCCTCGTCAAACTCATCAAATACAAAATCCAACAACCCCAAACACTTTGGTGGACACGTTATAATCCGCACATTCACCACGCTGTGGAACACCGACAAATAATATTGTAGCGTTACGGCACTGAAGCAAATACTGGGAACTACTTTTTCTTTTGAAATCACTACGCCCAGACGCCATGTTTAGTAAGTAGTTGCGTCTTAGCAATCTTCGCATAAACAACTCAATCTGGTATTTTTGCATTAATATTTCACAGCGTAGTGAATGTGCGGATTGTAACGTGTCCACCAGAGTGTTTTGGGGTTGTTGGATTTTGTATTTGATGAGTTTGACGAGGGGAACCAAAAATACCATTCACCTCCATTGTGTTCATCCCGAAAACCTTCCCCGACTCACCTCTGGATAAACAACAGCTCGCCCTCACAAAAAAGTAAGTATGCTGTTCGAAATGACTAAGGAATTGCGCTAAATGGGCCAATTTGCCAAAATGTTGAAGTATCCCTTTTAATATACGTCAGCACATATTTACAGTATTTGTAAATAATGTCTCTAGTAAATAAGCTCATAAATTACACAAAATTCCAGCTTTTAGATAGTTTAGACAAGAATATGAGATTATAAGACAATACATATCTTAACATTATTCTGTATATGAAGATATATAAAAAGCACCAATACAACAAGACTAATGACAACAAAGAGCCGCTATGTAATTTATTTATTTAAAAAAAAAATGTTTTCTGAAAGGTAGAATGAAATATGGGTAAAAAGTAACTAATACCTTAAGTACTAGTACTTGTGTGGGCTTAAGAATAGTACTGTTACTTGTAAATGGTTTTTATTTTAAGGCCGAAAACAGGGAGCACCTTTGTAAACCACACAGTAATAACAAAGAACACTTACCTGTAACTGTCATTCTGGCTATTATACCTAACTAATGCAAAAATATCTGGAAGTCAGAGTAAAGGAATCAGCAGGAGACACATTTTCATTTTTCTTTTTAACCGTATCGATCTTCTGCGTTGTGCTTTTTGTTTCTGAGCGGCGTGAACACGCCCCGCGTCTCCAGCAGCCTCCTAATCTGCCCGACAGTCGGCGTCGGCGTGAAGGATACGGGTGAAGTGCGATCGGATCATAGACGGCTTGAAGGACGACGACGCGTCGTCCCCTTCCTGGAATACGATGGTGACAATGTCGTTTCCAATGTGCCTCTTTCTCTCCACCTGCCAGAGAAGACGGGGAAATAAAACACACACACACACACACACACACACTTCAGTTCCAACGCCCCATGAGTCGTGTGTGACAGGATCTGCCTTTCAACTTGCATTAATTGATTTTTTGGGGGCCACTGGAGGAGGGGGGGGACAACAAACACAAGCAGAGTTGTGCCAAAGTGGCGCCACGCAGAGCGGCCGCCACTCAAGGTGCTTCAGCCGTGAGGAAACACGACCAAGTTCTGCTGCTATCGACGCAATTTACATCTTTCACACGGAAGTCAGTGACGTCAAGAACACATAACACATTACTGACAATATTTGTCAGTAATGTGATGAAACTGAAGTTTCTGAGATCAATATAGCTTCTTTTTAAAAAAAACTGTGTGCCGATGTTGATCATTTTGTAGATTTTCTCAAGATCCGCTAAGATTTCGATGGTGGAGCATCTTCCTCCCGATCACTGATGTCTCAGTTTCTGCCAGTTTTAGCAGCTTATCATAAATTCTGAGTATTGAAACTTTATCAAGTCGGGCCAAACTGAACAACACGATTAATAATCAGAACTGTTGTGTTTTTTGGAGTTTTTCTTGCACCCAACACCTTATTTGACGTGGTGAAATTAACAGAACCAATTGGAGCTTCCTGCTGCTCGGCGACTCGGGCGTGAGGCGGCGTGCGGCTGCAGCAGCGCCGGTGCCTTCGGGTGTTCGGGGTCTGCCGGTACGAGAACAGACCGTTCCTCATTATTGACCCGCAGAAAGCCTTTTTTTTTTTTTTTAATCTTAAGGAGAAATCCAATTAAGTGTCAGATCTGCTCTGCAGCGGCTCCAGGGAATCGTACTCCAGTAATATTGGCGTCACAGAGAGGAGCGATAAAGCCCTTTTCTTCTGCCGCTCTGGCGAAGGAGCCAGACTGGACGGCACACATTATTTAAAGAAGATAACATTTACAATATAATAAAGCATAATTTGACTGAAAATGTGATAATCATTAGTTCTGTTGGCAAAAAAAAAAAAAAAAAATGTTAGATTTTATTTATTGTTCTGATGTTTTTTTGGGGGGGATTTTTATGCTGTTGTGGTAAAATTTGAAGAATAAAACAAAACCAAAAAAAAAAGGCTTGACACATTTTAGTTTCTTGCAATAAATTTGAAATCACTTCACAGCAAGAATCTGCCTGCTTCAAGTTTTGATCCACGTTTCAACTAACTGCATTTGTTTGATATTTATGAATACACATGTAATGGAGCTTTTATTGTGGCGATGGAGCACCGATATGTTATATGCAGCGCTATCTAGAGAACCCATACGGCACATACCGGTTTATTTCAGTTTATGAGTCACTTATTAACCACATGAAAACTATAACAACTGAAAATGTGAGACTTACAGTCTGGAAACTAGGAAGTGGTAAAGTTCTGACTTACTGAGAAGCGCACCAACAAATACGATTTCAAGCAAGTAAAAACTGTCCTGATTTCAAGGTCTGAAGGCCAAAACGGCCAAAATGTTTGAATATTATACTGATTTTTCCTTTATTATTCTAATAATACTTATCGTGCTTCTCTTTTAAGAATGACAATTTCTTTGTTAAAAACAAAAAACATTATTCTGAAATAACATCAATATCATCACTTCGCATTCGCTTTATGTCATGAAATCATCATCGTAATATTTCACAGAGGCACATGTGATTTTTGTCCCGGCAAATATTACGGTAAAGATACTCTTCGCAATAAAATGAGTAATAAATAATTAATCAATCAAATTCTGGCAGCTGAGAGTCAACACTCCTCACATTCCATATTCAGGCTTACGTCAGCTTTTGGCGTCAACTCATCATGTGAATGTGAAATGAAATATCCAAATTTTACAAATTCCCAGTTCCTTGAATGCACATCACACAAAACACAGAAACACACACGGACGCACACACACACACACACACCTGCTGCTTGTTCTCTTTGGAGTAGGGCAGCATGGTGGAGACGTGGAACATGAGCTCGTGGCCTTGGTACACCGTGTAGATGGACTTGATTCCTGTAGTGTCGTCTGCAGGAGAGGAGAAAACGCTCAGCCGGAGCGAGGCTTTCACTTTGAAAAGACGCGACGGTGTGAGATCCCCTCACTCTTGGTGTCCAGCCCGCCGCGGTAGCCCGCCCATCCCTGCAGAGTAACGGTGTCGCCCAGCAGATTGAGGAACTTATCGAAGCTCTCGCTGCCCATCTCTGGAACACACAAAACATCCGCTCAGCGCCTCCGCCGCGACGCGTTCAGGGAAATCAGACGATTAGCTGTCGCATTCGGTTAAACCACAACGTCAATGCTGCTGCCGCGTCCGCACGCCAAACACCAGCGGAGGTGATTGCTTTGGCACGAAGAGGCTGGGAGCAGAACAACATGACCCGGTGCGGCTTTATTTAACACTCTGGCTGCGGGAGTGATTTCTGTCTGGAAACATCAAATACACCTGAACTTTAACATCTTGAGTAATTCCAGCACATTTAACACAAAGTTTATAACTGGTCCTCATTAAATATGACAGAAATATAGACTTCATGTTTGTTATTCACATTTCACACAATAGAAATCCAACTGTGAATTTACAAGTTTTAATCGATTTCCAGCAACAATTATTAGAATTAGTAAGATTTTATTTACTTTTTACCACTGAGGTAAAAAGTAATTTTAATATCAGAGTTTAATTGACTGAGTCGTCTCACTTCCTTCTCCAGATCATTAAATAATACTCGTATAAAGAAAAGAAAAAATTTTTATGAATCATCTCATATTCCAGAAGTAAAGAGTCAACTGAGCTGTTTACACTGAGAACAGTTGGGATCGAAGAGATTTACCGTTGCTAAACATCTCGTCGTCTGTGAGCTGTCCATCTCTGGCAAACAGGACACCAAATTTAAAGTTGACTGAACCCTACAAAAAAAAAAACATGTAAATATGCACAGCATGACACGAAAAGATTAAAAAAGGACTTTAAACTCTGAAATATGAAGTAAAGAATTTAAACCTACAGGAATAATTGAATATTTTCACTGAATAAACTTCTATCACATAAACAGAAAAGATCCAACATGGAAATTTAAAGAATCAATAAAGAGAAAAGGCTGCAGGCTGGGAATAAACGTGGCATCGGGACAGACAGAGTGCGGCTTCATACCTCCTGCTCCTCCAACACCAGCAGATCCTAAAGCAAAGAGACACAGCGGCCATCAGTCACCCGGAGCGCCGCCCGAGGGCGTCCTGAACTTTAGTTGTTCTCCGCCGCGCTCGCCTGGAAACGGACCCGAGTCTATATTGTATCGGCGGCGAGACGGCGCCCCGGTGTCACGCTCACCTTTTGAATCTCCGGGTTGAGGATCTCCCTGGGGCCTTTCTCAAATCTGTCCATGTTCATCGCACTGAGAGGAAGAAGTGGGGATGAGATTAGAGAGAGAGGGGGGGTGCTGAGGACTGATGGGAGACAAACAACCTCAAGGCTAATAGAGAAAAATGAGAGGCGATTCAGGGGACTTCTCATTCAGCTCGCACCATGTACTCATTCTGAGTTTCCCTCCAGCCGGAGGAATTTATAATCTTCAATCTCCTGTTTCATGCATCTTTTTTTATATATCTTGTTACAAGACATCTGCTGCTGGGAACAAAACGTGTCCTCCCAGCGTTTCCAAAAGCGGCTGGCTAGACTATTGATGAGGTACGGGAGTAAACATGAAAAGTGAAAATAAGACAGTCGTGAATGACACGTTCAGTCCAGGAAACGGTGTCGATTTGGCTGTCAATCAATTATTCCACAGAAGATGTAACTCCTCAGGTCTGGACTCAGCTCACACACCTCAACAAACGGTCGCTGGATTACTTTTGGTGCATGCATATACTC